>NC_141259.1:14308928-14946011 GCF_054856555.1 Leptonotus elevatus | reverse complement strand
ATAATAGATTTGAATCAATAAACTAACGCCAGCAGAGTGATACAATTCAATGAAATGCTGATTATTGATAAAATACTTAAATTATGGTATGGTTTTGTATTGTATACGAGCTAAACTAACATATATTCTTGAGGGATTAAACTGGTGTGTTGAACTTCACACACACGTGCTAAAGAATTTTAAAATATACAATTATATTCTACACTAACCTACTGACAACGAAATATTTGCCTTTTTGCCGAGAGAATAAATTCCAAACGCTGAATTTCCGTTCCAGACTTAAACTTTGAAAGTAATAACCGGAAGTTGCGACATCTAGCTTGACTTCTCCTTGACGTCAAGAGACAGCGAGAGAAGAGACAGAAACATCACATCAGTCGCGCTTCAAGGGAGCACAACAACGATGGGATTCCAGCGCTCAGTGTAGCTTTCTATTACCGCCTTGATTTTATTTTATATTTTTTAAGCAATTGCCGTTCTTAAAATTGGGGAACTTTTACTTTTGCTCCACTTTGTGGCGGATGCTGAGATGCGCACAAAGTGACAGACGGCGCTGCTCGTGTCTTCTTCTGTCCCCAGCGACCTATCCAAACGCAATGAAAGGTATCATTCATATCTCCTCTTCTTCATCATCATCATCATATATATATATATATATATATATATATATATATATATATATATATATATATATATACAATTTATATATATATATATATATATAAATTGTGAAGGCTTGTTTGTCCAAATGTGCCCTGCGATTGACTGGCGACCAGTCCAGGGTGTTCCCCTTCTCGTGCCGAATGTTTGTTGGGATCGGCTTCAGCTCGCCCACTATCCTAAAATGGATAGATGGATAAACAGCAAAGACAGTAAATAACGGAGTACACTATAATAATAATAATAATAATAATAATAATAATAATAATAATAATAATAATAATAATAATAATAATAATAATAAACCTTAATAGAAATTGGAAGCACAGTATAGTTCGAACAGCTCGATGCCTCACAGGCAGCAATAATAATAATAATAATGCAATAAAATATTAGAATGGAGTTTCCAGCAATGCATGCATCATGTTAAAAAAAAGGAATAAATCCAATGCAGTACATTTCTTGCCTTTTATGTTAACATTTAAGAACAGTACAATAAATTTGCGTTTAGACTTTCAGAACAGTTCTTATACATTTATTCAGATACAATTTTATTTCACATAAAGTATGTGTAATACATTTAAATTCAGTTACTTAAGTACACTTTTGCCCCTATATTTATGTGCAATGGTCATGGTCGAACTACTGATTGATTGGCGATTAGTCCAGGGGCTTCTAAAAATGGACGGGTGATTAGCATTGCGAGCATCTTACAGCAATTGTACTACAAAGTGATGCATGGTTGAAATCACCACTAGTTTAATAGTAAAGTGACCCCTCCCTCACCAAAACATCTCATCAGTCTCTTCTCCAATGAGACCCCCCCCCCCCCCCCCGCCCCTCCAAGTCAGCCCCATCTGTTTACCATTAAACCTTGAAGTTCTTCAGCGTAGTGTAGTGTAGCGCTATGCTCCTGGTCAAAGGGAACTCTAGGCCTGCTGCACACATAAGGATTTTTTTTTTTACAATCTTTTTAAAAGATTGTTTGTTAGACCCCACACGTGACGTTTAAACAAAACAAATCAAAAGCAGGCATTTAACAGTGTTGGTGTCCTGTGTGTGGTGTGCTCAGATAATCTCAAAACAGATCAGCACACACATGAAAATGCTGTTTTTGAAACAAACCGAGGCAGCAATCTGGCGCGATTGAACAAAAACCAAGAAAAACAAAACGCTGCTGGATAGGTTACGCTGATATTATGCCTCGTGCCAGTTATTGCGCAATACACAGGAAGTCCGCTAACCTGTTTGACATTCCGCATGCAGCGGATTTTATGCTTTGCACACCTTGCGTATTGCACTGCCGCCTCAGAGCGCATACGCAACGAATGCTTTGCTAAGCGCAGCGCGAAAAGGCCGAAATAATTCAGAGGAGTCGGCACATTCTTCACAATGTATAATAATAATAAATATTTGAAGTCAGTTGTAGGCTTGACTTTTGTTTGTAGTGCAAGCTATTTATGGCATGTGTTTCTGATTATGTCACGCAGACGACTTTGCAGACGAGGAGGAAGTACAGTCTTTTGGATACAAGCGCTTTGGTGAGTGATAAATAACCCCCCCCCCCCCCTTCCCCAATTAAGACAGAACCGCTCTACCTAAATTCCCGTGATAAGGACCATTAGCATGTTTAAATCCTGGCAGGGATATATGGGTTAATGCGCCATATCCAAACCTCAATGGCGTCAAGAACTTTTCTAGAAAAATGTCTCGCTTTTATCCAAATAAATCCATCGATATCCCCCACCCGAAACATGCAAACATGGCCGAGACCGCAACTATGCAACGTTACGCAATATGAAATTTTGCGAGGCGCTCATGAAGGGTGAATTTTGAACACAAGCTGCATTGTAAATTGTTTTGGAGAAGAAAAAAAAGCATTACTGTCTCGCTGTGAGAAGCTTTATGTAAAGTCAAGTCAAATTTATTTGTAGAGTTGGCAACCGTTACAGCAACAGCCTCAGACGCGGTCATCACCACGTAGCTCCCTCTTCACACAAGAAAGGAGGGTGGGGGGGAGAAAGGAGAAGCGGCAGTAAAACAGGCCTACGTGTAGTTCAACAACGCTTATACGTAATATTGTATTAATTATTTGTGACAGGAGGTGTTTATTTACTACAATGGCATTCTTTTATGTACAAATGTTTCTAACAACAAATAAATTACTATTACCATCAATGTCAGCTTTACTGATGCCATGTTTACTTTCTTTCTTTTTTTTATAACCAGGACTTATTTAACATTCAGTGATTATTTGGGGCATGGTGTCCATTGGAGCAGAATCCAGTATTTGAGGAAATCTATGTGTTGAAAAATGAGGGAAAGGTACCACTCGCCGATATGTGTTTTGGAAATCGCGTAAACTGCCAAAGAAAAGAATCACTTTTTCTACCATACCCCGTATAATACGAGTGCATAGAACACCTTTGGCCCACATTTTTTCCTATTGCATATCGTATATATATATATTTTTACAACACCAATATTTGACAGCGTTCACATTTCAAACCAAACCATCAGCTTTACAAATGTCACATTTGTATTCTTTTTTTTTTTTGAACCAGGACTTATTTAAGTTGAAGTTATTTGAGGCTTGGCGTCTATTTGAGCAGAATCCAGTATTTGAAGAAATCTAATGTATGTGTTGAAAAATGAGCGGAAAATCCCACTCGCCTAATGCCTTTCTGGAAATCAAGTAAAATGCCAAAGAAAATAATCAGGTTTTCTACCATACCCCATGTAACATAAGTGAATGGAACGATATTTTTTTTACGAGGTACGACGCACTCAATGATTTATTGCAGCATGTGAGAATATCTACGCATATGGCTAACTAAAGATCTATAAAGCAAATCATCCGTTTTTACCTACCATACCTCATATAATTCGGTGGAATGGAACTCCTCCTCATTTTTTAAAATTCATTGCAAGATACTCTCAGTCATTCACACATTCGGGTTCACGGTTCAGTGGCGTTGCGTATTTCGGGGGAGGTTTTCAGCCCCGCGTCGGCAGAGCAGAGGCGCCCTCAAACTGTGTTCAAACACATTCCCTGTCATCCGAGTCACCCGAGGAGGAGCATCCTGTTTGTTTTTGCCAGCCCGAGGCTTAGATTAGAAAGCCATGAGGAGCGCAGGGAAGTCTTTTATTCCGATGAACTCTTGACTTTGTTCCAGGGGAAGAAAGTCAAGATTGCTTTGCTGTTGTTTCTCCCCCTCTACGCGTCTTTCGCCTCGGTGATCTACGATGACATCAGCGCGCCGAGGTGCAAGCCAGTGTGCATGGCTCTCATTAAAGACCGATGCTAACGCCGCGCTTAGCTTGAAAAAAAAAAAAAAAAAAGTTGTGAAAAGTAATGAATCGGCTTTTCTGGATGGAACGTCACTCGAACGTATTCTCTATCTTACGCAAACATCACCCGGAAGGTATGCGCACATGACGTATATTTTACACAAATGCACAAACAGGCTTTTGTAGGACTTACATGCATGCCAGATGAAACACACACATACTGTACATGAGTGAATTCATATGGCAGGGATGGCTGCCACAGTACTCAAGGTTGAAACATTTTTTGTTAGTTTCTGTAGGGGGTGATGACGTAAAATAGCCGTCAGAGTTCAAAAGCATATAAATAAAAAAATAAAATAAAATAAAGAGCAATGATGATGACATTTCTGCGATTGGCTGGCAACCAGTTCAGGGTGTACCCCGCCTACTGCCCGAAGCCAGCTGGGATAGGCTCCAGCAACCCCCGCGACCCTTGTGAGGACAAGCGGTACAGAAAATGGATGATGACATTTCCGAATGAACAATACTGAGCTCTTTATAGAAAAAAGAATGGAGAAAAAAAAAGAAAAAAAAAGAGTTCAAAAGCAAGCCACCTGACTGAACCTTTGTTTTAGACGTCACACACGCTTTAGAGCTGGTATGCTTGAAACCACAAACAACAGCAGCAGAGATGCGAGGAGATTTGGATTTTGCTGCATTTTTTGGTGTAACGTGACTAGTGCTGTCACTATTGAATATTTTTAGAATCGATGAACCCATCCATTATTCAAACGCATTAAAACTCAAAAATGTGTAAATACGTTTTTTATTTTTTATTTTTTGTTTTATACTAGAGCATACAGAAGGTTTTGATGCAGCTTCTGGCCTGAAGAGGTCGTTTAAAGCAATGGTAGTTATTACAAAAAACGGGCAGCAGGTGGCAGCAGAGTATAAGAGATCAGCCAGGGCCATGTTGCAACAAGCTCTTTTTCCTAGTGTTTTCAACAGGTTTGTGAATAATGATGAAACTTAGCTAGATTCTAATGTTAATTGCTGCAAAACGCAAACAGATGCAAAATGGAAACAGATACAAATATACTTTTTTTTCTGATGAAAGAACCGACTTTAATCTTTCTTTTGGTGGGTTCAATGTTTGTATAGCAATACAACACAATACTCTGTGGGCCTTGCAAAACCAGTCAAAATCCAGTAAAACAGCCATGAGCGAAGGGGGTTGCTTCAGTGAAAATGGCTGGGAGTAAATGAGTAAAAAAAAGAAAGAAGGGGGGGTGATAGTGATGTTGTACTATGTTACTGGTTCAGCAAATGTCTTATTTGGATTCAATGGCTCCAAATGTGGACAAGGGCTTGTATTACCCGTAGTAGTCTTTCTCCTCCCGTTCCAAAGCATGACAAGGCAAGACGGCATTAATAAACCCCAAGTGTGCTCATTTATACCCAGTTTTGGTGAAGGTTTCACCACGCCAGGCTTAGAGTTCTCCTGAAGCCACAAATGGGTGTCCAGGTGTCCTGCTTGCAACCGTATGTGTCAACACCTCACAGATTCAGGTTCAACAACCAACAACTCATCCAAACTGGTTAACAGAATCAAACACACTGCGGCCTTGTTCCTGTTACTCTGCAGCATGATGAGTTTAACACATACTGTCAATGTGATGCTTTGCTGTGTGTTTGTGTGATGGAGTGCCAGGAATTTTGGATTGTCTTTGCAGTGGTTTTGCGGCCTCTTTTAATAACGTGCAGTGCTTTGTTGTGGTCTTCTTCAGTTCTGGTTGTTTAGACCTTCCCGCTGCTGTATTCGGTGTACAGCGAATAATGATAAATGACGCAACAGAAACAAATCTTGTTCCGTGTCAGTTCCATGTCTTGTATATAATATTTAGCGTGAATGTAACAGAGAGCGTGTAAACAAAAAAATGAGATGATGTACTGCGAGACGGTTGGGAGGCGAGATAGGAAGCCGACAAGGGGGATATATCACCCATGGGGAGACGGCAAGGGAGTGAAGTGGGAGAAGGTGGAAGAGATGCAGCCGGTGTCGGAGGGAAGAACAGGAAGAGGACCGACGGGCTCCTGGGTGAGGAGATAAGAGGCGTTAAAAGAGTCAGCTGGAGCGAGCGAGAAACATTCATGCGTAAAAAAGTGACCCTCGACGTGTGCTAACACGTTGGAAGGAAAAACTCTCAAACAGGAAGAAACCTTAGACAGCATTTCATTGGGATACCAACAACAGTAGGAGGGAACCAAACGGCAGTTTGACAGTGTAGTCGATATGATTGGTGGATCGAGAATGAGAGGAAGACAAATGACTGATCCTCTACCCATTGAACTCCAAAGTAATTGCTTTACCTTTCTCAGGGTCAAAGGGGTACAGTTCCTTGCAGGGTACTACTACCTCGGTGGATTCAAGATCACAATGTTCCTTTCATTATGGATCGGTTGTGTTAGGGTTTTATGGTAGAATCTGAGATGTGGACCCAATTGCAAGGAGGCACAGTGAACAGGCAGAGGGAATGTGTAAACGCAGTGATTGTTTTGACAAGACAACTGGACTTGACGTGACTTGACTGGACTGGACTGGACTGGACTGGACTGGACTGGACTGGACTTGACTGGACTGGACTTGACTTGACTTGACTTGACTTGACTGGACTGGACTGGACTGGACTGGACTGGACTTAACTGGACTTGACTGGACTTGACTGGACTTGACTGGACTTGACTGGACTTGACTGGACTGGACTTGACTTGACTTGACTTGACTGGACTTGACTGGACTTGACTGGACTTGACTGGACTTGACGTGACTGCACTGAACTGAGCATCACGTGACAGGACCGGACTTGCCTTAACAGGGAGTGACTTGGCTTGACTTAACAGGCCTGGATGTGGTGAAACTTGGCTTTGGCTAGGAGGTGGTTATACATGACGAGACAAGGAACACATAACTAAACACCGACACAGACAACCAGAACACCCCAAATCAAACAAAACCCCAACCCCACAGAACCGTTTTTCCGATGCACCATTTTCCAGAGTGATGAAAAGCAGCACTCTCCCAACACTCCCTCCATCTCCGCGACTCGCACCGTAATAACCCCAGTGTCCTTGACGTGACCCACATGCAGATGTCAGGGGAGCTGTTGCTGCAGTTCGCCGGCCCGTTTTTTTTTTTTTTAATGGACTCCGATACGAGGGTCTGACTCATTGGTTTGGTAATTCAACACACAGCAGGAAGCAATCCAAGGCACCTGTGTCCTTTTAGTGTCTTCTATGAAAACGTGACAAAATTGTTCAGTGTTGGCAAGCTGTGACTTTTCTGTTCTGCGCTGGCGTGTTAGAGCGCGTTCTAAAATGGGACGTAATGGGTTTATATTTGCAAGTCTCCGGTGTCCGTCGAGCACTAAAATCCCAAACACTTCCCAGCAACAGAACACACAGGCGTACTTTAACAATGTATTTGGGGATTGCTGGTACCCCCCTAAATAAACCAAAAACTACTTTTACCCTAAAATGGTCAGATCCTGAGTATGGGTTCTTTTTTTTTGGGTGGATCTACTCATGATTGACATGCCTGTCAGATGTCATGTTGCTGGTTGTGGCGTTTGGATTTTCGAAACATTCCGGGGTGCCAATTTTCGCACCATATGCCTGGGCCCAAATTAGCGACCCTGCTATTGAAAATGCCTCAGATTCATCGTCTAAATGAAATCTTTTAGTAGTGCAACCTTTGCAGGAGACATTAAAAACTAAAATTAGGCAATAAATTGCGCTTTGGTTACCAGATAACGATAAATCACTCAAGTCCGATGACGTTGATTCACGCTGCGTCGTTTCCTCCAGATGACCTTAAACAAGCAGAGCTGCGGTCTGGCGTTGATTCGTATTCATCACACAGACGTCAGCCATCTTTGTGCTAATGCATCAGCCAGCTTTGTTGTCTTGCAGTTGGTCTCAAACGCGCGAGGAAGCGCTAACACAGCTCCTGCTCGCTTACCGTCATTCAGATTGTCAAGGCCACGCCCCCTCGTTCCCTCTCTAAACCACACACATGCCAGGCCACCCAGAAGGAACTTGGGGCACCCACGATGCCGCTTAACTTTTCCGCAGTTGCCCACCCGGGAGCGAGAGCGGCGGCCGGTCGTCGGGCTCCCTGCTCGTCTTTGTGTTGACGCTCGTGTTGCTTTTGGACGTTTCGGCGTGTAATTGAATGTTCTGCATGTGGTTTGCTGTCACTCTTCAGTCTGAGTTATTGTTACGATGGCATCCACACCAGTGATCATCCTGTTTCCATTCACAAATTCTCTGGTGCCTTCCCTTTTGCGCAAGTTGAGTCTCAATCAGATCGTTTCATCCATCAATTTGTTGGTCTGGACTTTTGCATCCAGTGGATCTTAATTCCTCGTCTTGCTAAGATATTTTGGACAATTATACTGTACGATCCACCTTGTATAAACAGTTTGGGGACATTTTCCTGTAAGAGTAAAGTCCTACTCCATATCTCACTTATCGTTTCCTCGCCTGCTATGAAATAACGTATGGATTCGCCTATGGAACGACAACCGCCGGATATAAATTGCCTGCGGTTCATTGCATCCGATTCAATCTGACAGGACTCTGCGTGACTATTTTACGACTTCCTGGATTTGGCAGCAGGAAAGGAACTGTAGCTTGGCGTGTTTACATTTCGGTGGAAGAACATGAAGAACCGAGACGTGTCAGCTATTTTAACACCATATCTTGAATACCAAATTGTTCCATGCTGTCGGAAATCTGCATCGAGTAGGAGTCTGTTTCTTTTCCTCTTCCCGTAGGATAAATTATTGGACTCCAAGGTAACTTGGTTGTAGCTTTTTCTAAGAGCCAAAAGGAACAGGAATTTTTCGCCATTGGAATCCAGTCCCCCAACCCCCCCATCAATCCAAAGTCCTGTACTGAAGGTTATGTTGGTCAGTACAGTACAGAGAGTCGAGCTTTTACTTTACTGAACGCCATCAGTCGAAGAGATGATCTCCTTTACCTCAAAATCTTTCCAACAGCCAAGCCAGGCAGAGAAAGACATGCCTCAAATTCCCGTTTTTTGGTGGGGAGGAGGTCGGGGGTTTATTATCCCAGCTGCTCATCAGAGGGAAGATGTTATTTATTTTATTTCGGCATTACTCCGTCTAGTGACATGTAGCTGTTTATTTTACTTTGAAGCACTTGCCTTGGCTTTGACTGCGTTGGGAGATTTTTCACATTTGGATTGGGAACATAGTGTAAGTTGCCTTTTGGAGGAGAACTCTTTTTTTTTTTCCAGGCTCTTGTAGCTGAAAGTGAAATACGTCTTCTTTATCAAACGTTTGAGTTCAAGCTGTCGGAAGAACAGCAGCTTTTGAATTGTGTTGTTTTTAGACGATTCAATCTTCCTTGTTACGCTTTCATGCTCACGTCTTTTCGCTGGTATCGCATTGCATTCATTACTATTGTTTTTCTAGATGCTAATGAGGCGGTCATTAGCCAGCAGGCCACACACACACACACACACACATGCGCGCACGTAGACTGCAACGTTTGGAGTGTTTCAACTCCCATGTTTTGCTTTGTAACCCAACCCCAAGTCACTCGGCAGGCCCCTCAAATCCCCTCCGCTGAGTAAGTCCATTCCTTATCCCAACTCCACTATTGATGTAGATCTTTGGAAAGTCGACCTGTTTGTCTTTCGGAATCTTTGCAGAGCCCAACGAGGCCTCCTGGGCCGAGGGAGGTGGCCGACTGGACGTGGGGGTGGGGGGACGCGGGCATCGAGGGTCCATAGACTCAAATTCAACTCAAATCAACTTTATTGGCATCTATTTCAGCGATTCTTAATCTGGGGTTCGATCGAGTCAGTCTCAGGGGTTCGGTGGAGGTAAAGACACACGCCCGCCTCAAATGACTTGCGATGATACGCCCCCTTTTTGGCCATCGCTTGGTTGCAGGTGATCACGTTACATTGCTTCATTATTGTAATCCTTTCATACTAACTATATTGGGCAAAAAAAAGAAAGCGGTCGGATGAATATGTGCAATATAAATTCACATGTATAACGGGACATATGGTGTTCCACAGGGTTCAATTCTTGGGCCTCTGCTGTTTTCATTGTATCTGCTGCCCCTGCGGTCCATCTTAAAGAAAACAAGTTGTGGTTGTTTTAAAGTGCTCTATAAATAAATAAATAATTTGAATGACTGCAAGATTTGCAATGCCAAGTTGAGCAATTCTAGTCCAGCATAACTCGCTATCTCGCAAAACTAAATGAACACTTCCTTAAAATGCATGGAGATGGGGAATACAAGAACACAACACGTTCTGAATTCAAGGTGAAGAGAGCCAGATTAGAACTTTTTTCCCCTGTTCTGTCAAAAAGGCCTTGTTCTTGTCTTCCTCATTTCTCAACCGGATGATGTCACAATCTTGGAGAGACTCATGTGGATAAATGTAGCAGGCTTCAACAGCTCATCCATCACCGCGTTCTGTTTCTCACCTTCCAAAGATAAAAAAAAAAAGAAAAAGAAAAGAAGCACTCCCTGCTCTCCAGCCGTCTTTTAGTGACGCTCAGTCGCAACCGCAAGCCCGCGTGATGGAGGCGTTTGGTTTCCATCACGCATAATAAAAAAAAGACGAAGCCACACATGAAGTTGTGTTTTGTTTTTTTTGCCAGGGCCCCAGAGTCATCCCATGAACTTAGAGGAATTTTGGCCCTAAGTCCGCACTTCCTCTCATTGCGTCAATGGCAGGTAGAAAGAAATGTGTTAATTGCGCGTGCCAACATTAGGATGAGAAGCTGAGAATCCTGGAAGAGAACCTTTTGTTTTCGCAATATCGTTATTTTAACCGTTTTTTTTTTTTTTTTTTAGGGTAGGTCAAAAGTTGGAGGAAAAAACACTGTAAAAAGTTGGGGTGGGAAACACTGTAAATGACTCCATTACAAAATGGGGAAAAGAAGACTAACAAAGGGTAAGAATGAACCGGCGCACAAAACATGACAAATCATGAAGCAAAACTAAATCTTATCCCCAAACAAAGCACAGATCATGACAGGAAGAGATTCGAACCTCATCAGTGCGTGGCAGACATGCTAACCACTCGGGCATCGTGCTGCCCGGTCAATCATCAGTAAACTGCAAAAGCATCACAAATAAATGATTCAGCTAAATTGACATCAACTGCACTCATGAAGCTCTGACCAGAGATTCAAACCCAGAACTTTCAGACTGTGAGGCAGAGATGCTAACCACTAGGTGACCGTGCGGCCCAGTTTAGTAATCCTTTTTCTCGCCAATTCCTCATTGAAATCTGGATCCAAAACACACTCCTGGAGGCCGTCAATGTCAGGCTCCTTTCAACTCGACAAGATCCACATGGAAGTCCTCTTTATTTGGAGTTTGTTTTTCGAGAGAGGCTGCGCTTCAAGGTCACTGAAAGTCACCGATTCGAGTCGATGAACGTACACACAAACACGGCCATGCCATTGTGAGGCAGCGCAGGCAGCTCCGCCATGTGGGCGAGTGTATGAGTCATGGGGGCCTCTGTTCCCAACACCCCCCCCCCCCCCCAACCACCCCACCCGCCCCACAAACTTGGCAGCAGATTGAAGTCTATCAGAAATGTTGCGCAATGTCCTTTTTTTTCTTGTTACAGTCGGGCAATAAGATTTGAGGTTTGCATACAGCTGGACTGGTCGTTTACTAGCTAATTCAATTACTTTTCATTGTGACGCCGGCCTTAATTCATTGATTTGTCCTTTTGGAGTGGATCTAGTTCCTGGAAGTCTGTTGAGCGTGTTAAAGGGGAAGCCGGGAGCGTGTGACCTCATCACTTTGCGTTCCCATTTGTTACTACGGAAACCCTGACAGCTATTTACAGTAAATAAACGTCGCGTTTTAATAAGTTTTTTTTCCGCATTTGTGGGGCAAATCCTGAACAGAAGAACAAGTTGAGCAAGGAGGTTGAATTTTATGCCCCGAATTCATTTGTTGAACTGATTTCCATATAAATGTGTAGAAGGCAGAACTACTGCACTTTAACAAAAATATTTAGCCTCAACAACAACAACAACAACAAATCAACAAAACAGTTGCCATTAGTCTTTCTAAATTGTGACAACTTATTTGAATGGTGTTGAACCAACAAACAATATCACTTCTGATGAAATAGCTTTTCCTCTTCAGTAAAAGATTATCACGTACTGCTAGCTTAATATATTGAGGACACGTTTTTAAGTTGGCAACTTAAAAAGAAAAAAAGAAAGAAGTCAGAAAGAAGAAAAAAGACAACTGACTTTTCCACTTTGAAGTAGGCTAAGCTACTTTAGCTTTGAAGTATATGCTAGGCTGCGTTAGCTTCTTGTCTTAACTCATTCACTGCCATTGACGGCTATAGACGTCAAAAATGTATTTTAACAATTTCTATTAGTTTAACACTTTTTTCTACTTTTGTTAACAAGAGTATAAAAACCTGGGGAAAAAAATATTGTACATTTAGAACAGATACAAAATTTGATCGTTAGTTAACTAGAGAAGTCATGCGAAAAAACTACTTGTTTTTTAAAATATATATATTTTTTAAATTATTATTATTTTTTTTTTCTTCATCCCTTTTGACCAAAATGAATAAATTGCAAAACAATCACTACTGTGCTTAAAGGTGAACCAGGGAGCAAGTTCAGACTTTGGTCGCCTCTTGTGGTACGAAGCCAGCTGTGTTAACCGCCATGTGTCGACATTGGGCTGCACCGCAAGTATAAATATGTGTTAATACAATTTAAAGAGGCCGTGGTGGGATTTTACACAACTACTTGAACCGGAACCCCAGCCAACGTTTTTGGAGCTTTGAGAGCTGAGGTCACTGTAAAGTGTGTGGTCAGTAATGCTCAAGTGTAGTCATGCTCCGGTGCATTTTTCGTTGAGGATGTGTGCGACGCAGACGATCGATGGTGCTGCTGATACCACTCTGCCACACCGGATTTGCAGTTTTGCTACATCGTGTTACTTCGGTGTTTTAAGGTCATGAGTTTTGAATGAAAACTAGCGTGAAAATGTGATCTTCCATCAGTGTAACAATTTGATGGCTTGCAGACATGAGGGGACAAGGACTTGTGACAAATGACTTACTTGGCTTGCATAGTGTTTGTGTTGGGCAAGAATCAAAACCATGAGAGGATTATATTTCTCCCGCCCCCTTTTTCTCTCTCTCGTTAAATTCCCCCCCCCCCCAGTCTTTACGGTAAATCTCCCGAGCTGGCAGGTTGGCAATGCGGTGAGATGAACTTCCTTCCAACGTCTATAAACTCAAGCGCGGGCGGGCCTGGGCTGGCTAATCGAAGGAACGTTTTGAGAGGAATTAAACTGAATCGCTGCGGAAAGCTTTGGCACTCGATAATCGTGTCCTGCTAACTCCACTAGGGTTAGGGTTTAGGAGGTAGGATTAGGGAAGGGTTAGGAGATGGAGTTAAGGTCAGGGTTAGGTTTACGAGCTAGGATTAGGTTGAATTTAAAGAAGCAGTTTGCACTATTAAAGTCTAAAGTCTAGTTTTGTTAGTCTCTTTAGTTTTTAGTAATTTTGTCAAAATTATTATTATTATTATTATTATATATTATATTTATTTTTTATTTTATTTTATTTTATTATTTTATTTTATTATTGTATTTTATTATTTTATATATATATATATATATAATTATTATATTTTATTGTATTTCTTTTTTATTACTTTAATTTATGATTATATTTTTATTTTATATTTTATTTTATTAATATATGTTTTTTTATATTATTTTATTGTGACATAAAGTGATTACAAATATTTTTAATAATTTGTAATTATTTTAAAAAAAAATTGTATTTTATATTATTATATTTATCATATTTATTATTTTTTATTATTTCATTTTATTGTTCTATTTTTTTTAATTTACATTTATTAATTTTACAAATATGACAATATATCAGGAACATGAGCTAGGCTTAAAGTTTTGTTTGCATTTGTTTTCATCTTTATCTCAGTGTTAGTGACTTAAATACATCGATTTACACATACAAAAAAAAAATATCTAAAGTTTGGACTGAAAATGCTACACTACAGGCGGTGAGGACAGAGCTGGGTCAGGAAAGGGATTTCGTACGTAGGGTTGGGGTTGATAGGTAGATTTTGGATGACAGATTAGATTAGATTAGAAAGTAGTGTTTAGTCCTTGGGTGTGAGATATGAGGTGGGGTTAGTTACGATTTTGCGTGTGGAGTAGCTTTCATTGCAGGTGTATGAAAACTTGACCCCCTTCACATACACACCCACAAACACTTCCCGAATTGCAAATGAACCACAGCTGTGTTCCCGTAAGCGTGTTCCACAAGTCCCAAACCTTTATGTTGACTCCACCCCCAACTCTGCCAGAAGAATGGCAAAGTTGATCGACAACATGGTTGTCTTCAGTCTTTCCATGACACGACGTTGCAATCGTTTATTTTCAGGCCATTTCATTCACGCCATCAAGTTTGTTGAAACCTTTTCACTGGGGGGGGGGGGGGGGGGGTGAATGTAAACAACTTTGCGGGGGAGGAGCTTGTTTTGATGTCCCCTTGCCCCTTCACCACCCGGGGGCCCAAAGGGAACTGTTTCATGTAGACCCCAGGCCCATGTTTGTCCAGATGTGGGAGTCCTGGTCACGACAAAAAAGGTTTTGGGTCCACTTTCCGTCTAAAGCACCGTGACTTTTGATTCCCTCTCCGCAGCCATCCAGGAGGGCACCCGGTGCACCAAGTGTAAGAAGGAATGGGCGCTGAAAACCTCCATAGCCTTGCTCTATGCGCTGTGTGCGCTCCTCACCATCGCCGTCGCTGTACTCGGATATAAAGGTAAGATGAGGAACATGGCGGCACTTTCACATTCAACTGCTCTTTTGTTTATGTCATGCCCCGGCTGACTTTGTGCGAGAGGCGGAGCGCTCCCTGGACTGACCAATCAGAGGGCACGTAATGACCATTCACACTTTGTCTTCAATGAACCCGACGTTCATGTTTTTTACGAATGTGGGAGAAAACGGACGTATCCGGGGAAAAACATGAACGCACAGAGATGTAGCTGGGATTTGAACACAGAACTTCATTGCTAGGCAGGCGTGATAACCACTAAACCACTGTACTGCCCTCAAGTTTGATTCAGAATAGTGATTTGATGAATGTTTATTTCTATGTTGAGCTTTTCCTTTTTTCTGAGATGGCTAAAATGGGTTAGGAGTAAGATCGCCACCTTTTGCTGTAGCCTGAGAATTTGTTTTTAAAAGGGAAGTCAACCCCCTTTTCTTTTCTTTTGACAATAATATGTTCTATGCAGCCCATTTACAGTATTTTGGTTAATATTGCGTTAGTGAAATATGAGTTAAGCAGCAAAATCTAGCCGTTTTGTTCCATCTCACGGGGCGGCCATTTTGCCACTTGCTCTCGACTGAAGATGACGTCAATGTTGCTCAGGTCTCAGGTAGCAACCAATCACAGCGCAGCTTCAGAAAACAGGTCATCTCTGATCGACAGCAAGTGGCAAAATAAATAAATGAATAAAAGTAAAAATACAATTGTTTTTAAAAAATGAAAAAGATTGAAAACAGATGAGCTCTGATTGGTTGTTGCCTGAGCACTGAGCAACTGTGATGTCATCTTCAGTCGACGGCAAGACGCAAAAAAAAAAGTGGCAAAAATGTTTTTTATAAAATAAAAATTAAGAAATTAATAAATTAATTAAAATATTAAAAAAATAATATATTTTTTTTTAAATTAGAAAACAGGTGAGCTCTGACTGGTTGTTGCCTGAGCACTGAGCAACCGTGATGTCATCTTCAGTCGACAGCAAGAGGCAAAATGGCCGCCCCCTCAGATGGATAAAAATGGCTGGATTTTGCTTCACAACTCATATTCCAAAAATCAGAATGTCGTGTTTAGACTAGTGAGGTCACATATAAAATATTATTGTCAAGAAATGTTTAAGGTTGACTTCCACTTTAATGCAGAGATTTCTTTTTTTTTTATAGAGATATATGAATGTAGAAATAAATGTCCCATACATTTGTCCTTGTTTTGGTTTGATCGTCCAAAGGGCCCTTGACTCATCCCGATTTTAAACGATTAGCATGCTGAGTATTGAAAAGTGACATGAATCCAGCCTTGTTTCAGTTTCACCTCATGCTAGCATGAAATATGATCGCTGCTTCACTCTTTGTGTACTCGGACGCCAAAATAATTATTGTCCGTGGTTGGCTACTTTTCTTGAGTTTTATCGAAAGACAACGATACCGCGGTGGGAAAACTCATGGCCATGCGGTAAAAAGTCAAGCTGGAGTCAGCAGTCTTGGCCCCGTCCAAAGGGAACAAAAGCCAGCCAGTGTTTCCTCCCAAAAGCACGTCCGGGCGAATTGACCCTTCAAATTGCATCTATCCAGACGTCTTGCAGCTCGTGCCCATCCCAGAAAATTAATTCGATCAAATCTCACGTGCGTTGCAGAGCTCAACTTTCTAGTTTCATGTTTTCCAGGTCAAGTTTGGTCTTTCATGAAACTGGACTCCGAATGCTTTGACTATAATTGTTCTAAACATTGCCATATGCACAAGCCGCCCCTCCCCTTATCGTCTTTTTTTTTGTTGTAACGGTGAAGTTACGTTAATATGTTCAGGGGGTTATCTTTGCGTCTCCAGGTCCCCCTTGCGCTCTCCGCTGCACGCTTTCATGCGGACCTAATCGATCCCAGATGGGCCCGGGAACGAGCGCGGCGCAACTCCGGCCAAATTGGGTTTTTACTGACACCGGAGCAGAACTCTGTCAAGGGAACCTTCGGCTCGGTCCAGATGGTTGCGTCACCAGACCTGGAGTGATCCATGAACCTTCTTGTGACTCCTCTCGCTCACCAATCTCTCGCACATCCTCTCGACGTGACCTCTCTCTGATCAGATTGACATAAGCAAAGGCTAAACGAGGTCAGCCTGTCTCTGGGCTCCATTAGTTTTCCCTAAAAACAGTCAGAAACGGAAATGAAAGTGGCAAAAAGGGGTCACATTTCCACCTTGACTCACCTTTCATTTGGGTAATTGTTGTCATTTTTGTGAGCTCTTAGGTCACCACGAGATGTACAGTTTCAAAATGAAAAACCGGGACACTACAATTTTGCTGAAAATCAAATTGATGAGTCTTTAAATTGTCTCGCTTTTAAATGATTTTGCCACACATTGATCCAAAGGAGGAAAACAAGTCTGCACGTGCGTAAAGTTAGCTAAATATCTTAGCATGGTGGTAGAATTCAAATTTTCAACATTTTCTCATGACGCCAATCTTAAATTCAGCTAACGTGAAGCTAAGCTAACTAGCCGCATTTCCCACGAATCTCTTGTCTCGTCCTGTTTGCACAAAGAACAATTCTAACAAGAAAGTCTTAGCTGATTGCTAAATTGATGTTTTCGAGTCTTTAAATTGTCTAGGTCGTGTCTGATTTGGCCAAATATTGATCCATAGGAGGAAAACAAGCCTGCACGTGCGTAAAGTTAGCTAAACATTTTAGCATGGTGGTAGAATTCAAATTTTTTTCATGACGCCAATCTTCAATTCCGCTTGTTCAGCTAACGTGAAGCTAAGCTAACTAGCCGCATTTCCCACTAATCTCTTGTCTCGTCCTGTTTGCCAACCGCTCAGCTTCCCAGCAGAGAAACCCAAAGCGGTCCCCGGTTTTAGGGGGCACGTTCTCCTGGCGAGGCTGGTGCTGGCGGTTGGACCGACTCCTTGAAATCCCAGACACATTCCAGAGGAAATGAACGCCCGTGTCGCCTGTGGGGGCGTGAAGAGCCTCCCCTGCCAGAGCGGCGGGCTCCCCCGGGTTGTCTTTGATCCCCCGGCCCCCCCTGTTTACTAAAGACCCCTCCTGCCAGGTCACCTCCTGTCCCAGGGGAAGGTCCTCCATCCTGAGTCTCTGTCACTGACCCCACAGGCCATCTTTGCGGGATCTATGTGTCTCTTTCTAAAAGTAAACCTAATTAAAGCTGGAGTTATTTACTTTGCTTGACTTAATCCGGCGAGTTACACTAATCACTTCCACCGTTATTGCATGTCTGCGAGAAATGTCCAGAGATTTGTTCAATACTTTCTGCTGATCCTTTTTCATAAATGATGTCTGTGGTTAGAGGCCATTCTGGCTCATGAGTAAAGAACACCGAGGCGACGGTCATGCTAACCTTCATCCTGTGTTTTGTGGCAGTGGTGCAAAGAGTTGACAGCGTTTCTGAAGGCATCGCAAATTATGGGGGGAAGATTATTGCCGTGGAGACAGACTTGAAAAAGCTAGGTAAGTAAATGTCACGAGAATTTCTCCAGAAAATGTAAAGGGTAATTTACAGGGTAATAATCGGTGTCTCCAGAGGCATTGGAATTTGGAGGTTCTTCTGTACTTCTGACCTATGCTACTCTCAAAATGTTAGGGATTTGACTTCTGGGTGACATTTGTGGATGAACCTCAAATCACATGCATTTGACCTCAAATGCAAATTTCCAACTGGTCACGGTTTCATACTATTTTCACAACTGGTTAATCTCCAATAAAATGAATAGTAACAGAGATAGCCGACAGAGACCCGGGAAGTCACAAAAAGGCAACGTAATTGCAGAGTCACAAAAATGTTGTGAATTTTGCCATAGAGTTTCGTTAGAGAGCGGCAAATTGTACAAAAAAGTACTGAAAACGTTGGACAGTTGCACATGCGCATTTGAAAGTTTAAGAAGATAAATTTAACTTCACCTGGAAAGGTCATTTTAGGTTCATAGACCTGAAATTTCACCTGAAAATCCCAAATATATCTGGAACTTCTTGTTAGAAGCGATTTGTTGTCAATGTGTTTCCCATTCAAAATTGCCACAGTCTGGATAATCAAAGAAATGTCCACCTTCAGATGATCAAAGTGGGGAAAAGTCAGAGAACGCCACCACAGCCATCCATGCCTTCAAGAGTAAGGTGTTGGCCCTGCAGAGGCAACTGTCCGCCATGGAGGAGCACCTCCACGGCGACCAGGTCAAGCTGAGTCAGCTGCAACACCTCGGCTCGGAAATCCAGAGCAGTCAGGCCTCCATTCGGGGTCTGCTGGACAGCAACACGGCCGCCTTGCACTTTGTCAACGGCACCCTGCACTCCTACGGCAGCGTCCTCGGGGGTCTGCAGGACGACACCGCCCGGCTGCAGAAAGAACTCCAGCAGCAAGTGAAGCTCCAGAATCAGGTCTTGCTGAGCATCGGTGGCCTGAACCTCACCCAGGCGCAGCAGCGCGGCCTCATCGAGGCTCTGCACCGCTCCGTGGACGACACCAGTCAGAACATCCACAAAGTCCGCAATGACTTTCAAAGTCTGGAGCAGACCACCAGACAGACACTCACTGATACCGAGTGGCTTCGGAGTAAAGTGTACAACCTGCAGGTTCTGGCAACAAATGCGTCGGTGCTCTCCAAAGCCAACAACGACAGCCTGGAGGAAGTTGGATCCCAGCTGGCCTTTGCGTCCAGCCAGTTGCAGAACACCAGCAGCTTGGTCGACGCCCATGACCAGTCCCTGAAGGAGATCCTGGACCAGCAGAGGGACTTCAGCAATCTTACATCGTCTAAATTCGAGCGTCTGGAGGTGCGGCTGGATGAAACGGAGCAGGGCCTGGACCGCGTGACGGGCAACGTCAGTTTCACCACGCAGCTCCTGGGCGCCATCAACCTCAACCTCAACTCCCTGCGCAGTTGCTCCGAAACAGTCGGTCGCCACTCGGACTTGCTGACGGGCCTCAACGGCAGCGTGGCCGACATGACGGCGGATGCGGCCGGACTGCGATCCCAGCAGGAGGTCCTGGCGGCACGTTTGGATAAAGAGGTCACCAGCCTCTCTATCATCATGGAGGAGATGAAGCTGGTGGACACCAAGCACTCCCAGTTGATCACTAACTTCACCATCCTACAGGGTAAGACCTGAAGTAACTTTTGTTATTTTAATTAGGTTACTTTTTTCAGCACGGTGGGATTATTGGCAAGAACGATTGCCTTCGAGCTGTGGGTCGTGACTGAAAGAACAAGATCCCGGATACAAGCGGCCGAAATGATTTTCCTCCGCAGGGTGTCCGGGCTCTCTCTTAGAGATAGGGTGAGAAGGCTGGTCATCCAGGAGGGACTCAGAGTCGAGCCGCTGCTCCTGCCCATTGAGAGGAACCAGTTGAGGTGGCTCGGTTATCTGGTTCGGATGCCTCCCTGGAGAGGTGTTCCGGCATGTCCCACTGGTGGGAGGCCCCAGGGACGACCCAGGACACGCTGGAGAGACTATGTCTCTCGGCTGGCCTGGGAATGTCTTGGGAGAAGCAGGAGCTGGTGGAAGTGGCTGGAGAGAGGGAAGTCTTGGCTTCCCTGCTAAAGCTGCTGCCCCCGCAACCCGACTCCGGATAAAGCAGTAAATAATGGATGGATGGATGGACGACTGCCTTCAAATTCTTCAGGGTCAGGGTTAGAATCTCGGTTATGGTCTTCCTGTGTTTGTGTGGGTTTTTTCCTGGTATTCCCACATTCCAAAAACATTGAAGACTCTAAATGCAAGTGTGAATGCTTGATTGTCTGTGACTTGCCATTGGCACTGTAGAAAGTCAATGGGTAGAAGGTTCCTGTACTTAGACTGCATTTATTTTTCAGGTCCTCCTGGTCCCAGAGGGCCACGAGGGGATAAAGGACCTCCAGGACCAACTGGTCAATCAGGTCAGAAGGGCGAGAAAGGGGACAGAGGTGCCTCAGGGATACGAGGGCCAAGAGGAGAGCAAGGTATTCCAGGCCCGCCAGGTCTTCCAGGCTTAAGGGGCCTTCCGGGCGTCCCAGGCAACCCAGGGTCCAAGGGCCCCAGGGGATCTGGGGGAAGGGCCGGACCTTCCGGAGGTAAAGGCGAGCCGGGTACCGCCGGTCTACCGGGTAGAGACGGCCAGCCTGGTCCTCAGGGGGCACAGGGCCCACCGGGCATCCGGGGTCCGATAGGGCCGGCCGGAGAGCAGGGGCCAAGAGGACTGCAGGGACCAGTGGGGCCTCCAGGGCCTGCGGGACCACCTGGACAACCGGGAGTTTCCAGCCTCTTGAGCCCGGTGTCGCTCCAAGATGAAGCGGTCGCGCCGACGCTGGGGTCCCCAGGTATGACCTTTTTAAAGATCTTGCATGTCTTCCAGTAGAGCTCAGTGCGCTCACTGCAATTTCACCGTATTTGATCGTTGCGACGATATGATTGGCTGTTTTACAGATTGTCCACCTGAGTGGCTTCACTACAGGGACACGTGCTACTTGTTCTCCAAAGACTTGCACAGCTTTGATGATGCAAAGGCCACTTGTGAACGAAGCTCGGCTTCGTTGTTGATCATCCATGACATGGACGAACAGGCGAGTCCCAATCAGTCGCGGAAAAAAAGGGAACGTTCAAAAAAATCAAAGTTGTTTTTGTTTTGTGTTCAGAAATGGCTGCAGAAGCAGACGAATGGCAAGGGCTACTTCTGGATGGGTTTGACCGACCGGGCGGAGGAGAACGTGTGGCGCTGGCTGGACGGCAGCCAACCAGCTTTCACGTCAGTACTCGTCACTGGGAATTCATTTTTACTCAACCGCAGACGGTTTGTTTGTGGGAAAATGTGAACCAATGTTGCAGCGGTACATTACCATTCATGTCAATGTGAATATGAAGTTTAAAACAGTTTTCAGTCCGCTCCCTGGTACATTTAAACATCAGCATCTCTGTTGAGGATGATATGCAGTAAAACCCGATCCAATGCGAGTTGCAGGTTCTCAGGCCCGCTATTTTGCACACAAGATGGTGGTACACTATTTTGTTTCCTGTGTCAATTTGAGAGAAGAAAAGTGAAAACAGGAAGTATTTCAAGTACAGCTGAGTTTTTGTTGAAGATTATTGAATGTCAATTCTCTTCAATTCTGCTTTTTATGCCTACAGAAAGCAAGAACTGTACGCAGAGGTGGCAAATCTAGGTCCAGAAAGTAAAAACTCTCCCACAGTTTGGCTTTAGCCCCTGGTGCTAGCTAGCTAGCTTCTAAAATGGGAGCTAGCTAGGAATAATAATTCACATCTTTGGGCATGATTATTAATTTGAATTGTCAGATAATAAGGATAATAAGGGATATTTACGATATTTATAATGCACATTATTTTTTGTCTTATCCATGAATTGTTTTGTCAGTATTTTATGTGTTTAAATGTGTTTATGTTATTTTAAAGGTGTGTTTAAAAAAAGTGCCGTGAATGCTATAAAAAGGTTATTTCTATATCACGGATTTCATTTCTTGCATCTTGATCGCAACGATGTATATCAATGTTTTGCGTTTGAAATATTGCCGTGTAACTCGTTACAGGAAGTGGAAGCCCGGCCAGCCCGACAACTGGGGCCACGGCCACGAGAGTGGCGAGAACTGCGCGGGCCTCGTCCACGACGGCCTGTGGAACGATTTCTTCTGTGAAGATCTCATAAGCTACATTTGCCAGAAGCCACAGACGCAAACGTGTACGGGCACCGAATCTTCTCGATCATTTTTCTTCTTCTTCTCATTATTATTGTTCTTATTCTGATTAATTGGACTTTCCATGATTCTTCAGGGAGCTCGTAGCAGCAAAGGCGGTACGGGGACGGGGACGGGGACGGGGGCAGCTAGACCGGACACCGCGCAGGTTCTGGTCCGCACGCAAACGTTTGGGACACGAGCAGCTTGAGTGCAATACAGCAGCAGCAGCAGCCAAAGGAAGGACAATCGGTTTTTATATACTGTATATTTTTTTACAAATCTAACAAGTGATTGATCTACATTTTAATGTGCAACTGAATATCTGAATGTATATTTCACTATGCAACTGTGTAGGAAATGAGCGATTCATTACGTACAATTCATTTTTGATTTTTTTTTTTTTTTGTTGTTGTGAGATTAAAATGTGATAAAACTAAATCTGCTACCTTCAATTGAAGTTTCTATCTAAAGTAGGATACTTTTTCCGGTGTGTCTTACACTTAATAAAAGTAGCTCAAGTGCAATGTACAATTGGTCTAAGAAACAAAAGAACCTCATTAGCCAAAATAATGCAGCTAAAACCCCTCCACAGCCGCCGGTGCACTTTCAATATTTTGAAACTTGAACAAAATCCACAAGCACATTCTTAGACGAACTGCCGATGACCTCGCCATCCTGCTAATGTTTAGCTACTTAACAGCCAGGCAAGTCTAAAAGTGTTTCCATCCCAGGCCAGCAAGATACTCAACCAGTTGCTCCTGATGCTGAGTCATCATTAGTCTAAATGAAAAGCATTCCGAGGGCCTTGTAAGGCGGAAAAAGCACAAAGTAAAATAAACGAAGTACCATTTATCAAAAATCCTCATTTGCTCACTTCCACCATTTTTAAAGGCACACGCGTTCAAGGTCAAAGAGACTATTGGATAGAATGTGAGTATGGCGACCCCAAGTGGACAAAAGTTATATCTGAGCTTCACATGTATTTTAAAAAATGCATGAAATAGATATAAATCAAAATTATATATTAACATAATTATTTTTTTAAAAATCGCTTTGTAGCACTTTATTCACAAAATTCTTTAAAAAATATTTTAATATCATCTGCCGTTATTATTGTCGGAACAGGATTCTTTGCACACACAAAATAAGCATAACTTTATGAGCTTTCTTCCGAAAAAAAATCACAACCTTATTTCTTGCAAAAAATCTTTTTTATTGTCATTTAAAAGACAAAAAAAAAAACATCTGACTTTATGATTGTCAGATCACGATTCTTTCTTGTACAATTTAAAAAATATACAATATACATATTTTTTTATAGACCTGAAGTTTGTCTTTGTGACCCCAAAATGCGTCAAATGCCCGGATGTGTGTCGGCGCAGGTCCGGCACGCTCGGTGTTCCGGCTTGTGGACGCACTGCAGCATGGTCAGAATTCTGCAGACGCATTTTTTTGTTGTTGTCAATTATGCCGGCACGATCGGAGTCACGTGCGAGCCAGCGATTCGCCGTCTTACCGGTCGCCGTCGGAACACGTCCAGCCGAATCCCCTGGCCTGCAGGATGTGGATCAAGTCCGCGATGGAGCCCCTGCCGCAGGATTCTCTGCGCACGGAAAACCGCCGGATCACATATTAGTTGTTGAAATGTTGTCTTTGACGAGTGCAGCATTTGCAGAAAAATCAACGTGCTCACATAAAGGGGCCATCCAGATTGGTCGCCACCTTGATGTTGACGTAATGGACCCTTTGCGGATTCAGACCGTCCAGCTCCACACTTCCAAACATGCTGACAGACGAAGAAGAAGAAGAAGAAGAAGAAGAAGAAGAAGAAGAAGAAGAAGAAGAAGAAGAAGAAGAAGAAGAAGAAGAAGAAGAAGAAGAAGAAGAAGAAGAAGAAGAAGAAGAAACAACAACAACAAGGTTTACTTGGAAATCAAGCACGAAGTCACGCTGAACTTGGACAGAAATTGAAAGTGAAGAACCTGTTCCTGTTGAAAGCCTTCTCAATGGAGCCATTGAGCAGAACAGTGACGTTGCCGCACGCCATCTCCGCAAACTGACAAACCGAAAAACACAACAAAGATTCTTAGAAAGATAACACCAGGCTTCATTTCAACTTTTTCTGGGAAAAAAAAAAAACAACCGTTTTGAGGATAGCACATCAATTCTCGTAATGTTTAGGATTTCGCCTTAATCATCTGCTTGTAAAAAGGACTACCGGTAATTACTTTCGAAGAAAACAAAATCTTGGAAAAATATGACTTTAAAATAATTGACGTATGATATTTCTAATGACCAAACTTTAAAACAAAACAAAAATGTTTTGTTTTCACAAGTTTAGAACTCTGAAAAAGGTGAATTTTCCCTTCTTCTTTTTTTTAAAGAAAATAAATTGACTTTTTTTCTTTATTTAAAAAAAACAAGAAAAAAACGTTTTTTCTCCTTTGTTTTCACTTTTTTTTTGTCTTAAAAAAACATTTAAATATATATATGTACTGCCTCAGGAATGTAACGACGTTTCAGAAAATTATTTATGTGTTTATTCTTGAAGATAATTTTTGTTATGGCTCTTCTCAACAAATATTTTTTTTCTTGTAAAAAGAATAATTTTAAGATCACATAAAAAAAAACTGGAAAAAATTCCAAATCTCTTCTCTAAAAACTATAAATATAATTTATGTTTTTTTCCAAAATTATAATATGTAGGAAAATAATTTAAAACATTAAAAAATATGACATTTTTCTTGTAAAAATTCAAATTTAAATGTATTTAATTTAATGTTATTTATTTAATTATTTAAATTATTCAAATACGACTTTATTCTCTGAAAAAAAAAATCTTTATTTTTGGAACATTATGCTCAAAAAATCTGCCTCCCCAAGATTATAGATGAAAAGGAAAATAATTCTGAAAAAAAAAAAAGATTGAAATTGACAACATCCCTCCGATTTTTTAGAAATAATCGTACATGACATGCAGCGTGCTGGCGCCAAACTCACATTTTTGGACGCTTGCCTCCACAAAGAGTGCACGGGATGATGCAAACACGCCGACCACTCGGGACACGATCCGAAATCGAAATCTGAAACGGATGTCGGTGAGACGGCCTGGCCTTGCGATTGGCCGCCTCGCCAGCCCGTGACAGGAAGTGGCCTACGCGAGTCTTCCTGTTGGCTGCACCAGGTGAGGTCGTTGAACATGTAACCCGCTAGCGTGTCCTCCAGCGTCCACAAGTGACGCGCCACCGCCGCGTAGTCCTGAGTCAGCTTCCTCGTCTTGCTCCACAACAAGAACTGAAAAAAATATCATCAAAAATATGATAGAAATATTGATTATTGAGTAAATATTCACAGGCAATAGGAACTACTTTTGTCTAAATGAAACCCCTTAACTCAGTTGAACAGAGTTCCCTGACTCCAAGAAGCAAGAAGGTGGCAGCAAATCACTACTTTTCGCTAAATAAAGCTTCTCAACTCATTTCAAAATAGTTCCTTGGTGCTTAGAGGCCACAAAATGGCAGAAAAGTTCTACTTTTGTCTAAATAAACCTTCCCAACTCTTCACCAAGATGGCGGCAAAGCACTACTTTTGTCAGAATGAAGCTTCTCAACTCATTTAAAAAATATTTCATTGGTGCCAAGAGGCCACAAAATGGCAGAAAAGCTCTACTTTTGTTTAAATGAAACTCCTCAACTCAGTTCAACGTAGTTGCTTGGTGCTAAGATGGCGGAAAATAACTACTTTTGTCTAAATGAAACCCCTAAACTCAGAGTTTCCTGACTCCAAGAGGCCAGAAGGTGGCAGCAAATCACTACTTTTGTCAGAATGAAGCGTCTCAAGAGAATCTCAACATAGTTCTTTACTGCCCTCATTTTTTGTAAAAAGTACAAGGTACAAACATCGTTTTTTTTCAGATTTAGGAAATCAAAGAAAAATGGGAAAAACAAATGCTTGAGTGAGAAGGAAGGCAAGGAAGTTTGGCGGTTACCCGGTGGCAGGCCCCCATCTGCGGCATGGCCCGGAACAAGCGACGGTAGTGCTCGGAGGCCACGTCGCACGACGCCTGCCGCAGCACCGCCTCCTCGAACGCTCGCCAGATCTCCTCGCAGTCGAACCTGCGCGCACACAAACAAGAATAACTTTAATGGAAACTCCCATACACAAGTCATTAAAATGTCTGTGAGGGTTCGAGATGGTTTGACTGCCGGTTTACCTGCTGTCGGGGTTGACGAGTGTGACGTAATTGAAGCACCTGCCCATCACGATGTGCTTGATGTTGGGCGTCGTGCCCAAATGGGCTCGCAGTGGCGCCAAGCGCGTCATGAAAAGCAACAGCAAACCTGAAAAAATCGGCAAAAATACGACAGTTTGAATGCCATAATCTTTAGTGTATGTCATAATGTGTTAATGCGAAAAAGAAAAAAAATATTTTGTCTGTATGATTGTATGATACTGCCCCTGGTGGCCAAAAGACGAGCCGCAATGAATTCATCATGATGCACAAACTGTTTTTTGTTTTATTGTATTTTTTTTTTACATACAATTTAATTTTGTTATTATTACTGTATGTTTCTATAAAGTTGAATTTTATGGAGCGATATTTCAGATGCGCATTTTCAATGAATTGAGGGTGTAATTCAAAGGATATTGTTTGCTTTTCTCATCAATCAATCATGGTTTGAAATAAGACATTTGTCACAATAGCAGCAAACCAAAAAAAAAGCGCAAGTGACATCTTGTCATTTGAAAAAGCCGCATGAAAATAATATTGTAAAAAAGAAAAGAAAAGAAAAACATTAGAAGGACTTACATGCAGCCACGCTGGTTATGAAGTTGGTCACCATGATTCGCTCCATTCAGAGTTTTCTAACCATCAGCCACCGAAAATGATCCGTTTGACAAGGAAGGCAAAACACAACATGCCAATTGATGCGAATCCTTCGCCTGCCTGATATTTGCGATGCACTATTTTCAGGCTAATTCAACGAGGAATGCTCTCCATGTTATCTTCACTTGGTGATGCTCAACGGCTCGGTCCCAAAAAAAGCGTTTGCCCCTCTCAGGACGTTGCAGATACCTCCCACCCCAACAGACGTTGGTGAAGAGGACAGATGTTTTGCTCCAAGGCCCCACTTGCTTGGGCCTCCGCGTGACTCCTATTATGGTGGCATGAAGAATTTCCCCACACAACGCCTGGGCTGTTTGTTTGAGGGAAGTTATGTCAGCTCCAGGAAGAAGAGAATAATATAATTTCTGTCAGTGGAAAAGCCGACCTACAGTTTGTCACAAAAAAAAAAAAAAGACAGAAGAGAGAGAAATTCATGGAATCCAATTGCACGGTTTTACATAAAGTGTTTTCATCCAAATTGGGGACTTTCCCAAATGGAGTATTTGAACTTTTCTTTAACAACTGTATTAGGTTAAACTACTGGACACAGCCAGGTGTTGCTGTCCCCTTATGGCTAGAAAAAGCATTGAATGGTAAAACAAGAATCCCTGTACTCAGTGTGCTTTATATTGAATACAATTTTAAAACACCCTAATAT
The DNA here is from genome assembly GCF_054856555.1 of Leptonotus elevatus. Lineage (NCBI taxonomy): Eukaryota > Metazoa > Chordata > Actinopteri > Syngnathiformes > Syngnathidae > Leptonotus > Leptonotus elevatus. The sequence goes on along the minus strand of NC_141259.1, from coordinate 14,917,963 downwards.
TTATCTATAAGTAATTCAGAGAATGCTCTTGGAAACCTCTCTAATTGCAATCAAAAAGGAAACTGTTGACAATGTTCTAGCCAATGAAAATGTCGACTCACACTCACGTGACATTGGCTGATCAACTAAAGCAAAGCGGTATAATTTTGTTGTTTTCAAACGAAAGGACTATGATTTCATATAATAATTTTATGTAACAGTTTAAGGTTTTGATGCCTCTTACTACTTAAATGTTATATACAAGTAAAGAAAAAAATAAAAATAAAACGGGAACCTCATGTGATATAAACTGATCAATCAAGCCAAAGTACGGAAGTAAACGCAGTATTTTTTTTTTAAGATAAATTATTCTGGATATTATTTCATGTAACCTTATATGAGACTTGTAACACTTTAATGCTGATTTATTTTTGTTTTCAATATTACGATCTCAAAATCCTATCTAAGTAACACATATTTAAAACAGCGCTCTAACCAATCAACTCGCATAATCCAAATCAGGTGATACAAACTGACTAATAGCTTTGCACGAGCGGGGTGACTGCCAGAAACGTTTCACGTGGAGAATGATTCAGCTACTGCTACTTTGAAAGTCTTCAATCGTTCGTTAAGCGTTTGTTTTATCCCCAATGTAACCATTTACTCGTATGCTAGCTAGTAATGACCAATGTCGAATTTATGAACCGTCAAAACCGTTGATAGCATTCTAGCCAATACAAATGTTGAATTAGCATCACGTGATACAAGCTGACCAATCGAAGTACGCAGAGGGCTACACGCGGACGTTGTCAAAGTCAAATGACTTTTTATCTCATCTTAAATGGAATGTTTTAGACTTTCAACGACGTATTTTAATTAGAGAAACGGGGGACCAGTGGAAGAGTCGCGAGGGTCACTAAAGACGGCCGTCTAAACACTCCAACGTTCGTTTTGTTGACGTTAACGCCAGCTCACGTTAAGCGTGGTGCAGGTTGCAGGTGCAGATTGAATCCCCGCAGGCATCTTCTTAAAAGCGTAACCCAACAGGTTTGCCAGCTCTTGTCTGATATCGGACGCTTTCTTGTTCTTATCATACTGACGTCGCGCGACGCTGATGTTTACACGAAGCTTTTGTCTTTCAGGATTTTGGGCTGGACTCGAATCATTTAATTGTGACAGCGATGACTGATCCTTGGCAAGAGTGCATGGAGCACTGTGTGGAAGTGGCCAAACAGGCTGGCAAGGTTAGTTAATTAAATGCATACATTTGATTAAAACAAATGGTATGTAAATCACCTTGTTCTGGCTGGGAAATTGGTGTCATGCTGCACAAAATATATTCTGAAGTCCATGCTGTTTATCAATATTCTTTTGGGGGATTCAGCATGCCCCCACAATATGTATCTTGGTGAAAATATGTATTTTTGGGGTTCTAAGCATGAAAAAAAGCCTCTACATTAGTGCGTTGTCATGGTGGTCCCCCCCTCCAGGTGATCCGCGAGGCCCTCCAGGGTGACATCGCCGTCATGCACAAGAGCTCGCAAGTGGACCTCGTGACCGCGACGGACCAGCGAGTGGAAGATCTCATCATATCCTCCATCAAGGCAAAGTTTCCCACGCACAGGTACGCTACTACGGCGTTGCCATGGGAGGAAACATGCAGGGAGGACACGTTATGTCACCAGCCAATTAAAAATCCAGACCCGAGACTTTATGCACTTTAGATTTTTAAAACTACTCCTCCTGTAGAAAAAGGTCGACCAAGTTGGATAAGTCAACTTTAAAAATAGGTCGACTAAAATGTTCTGCCTCGAAATTCCGCCGGAACCACGTTTGGGCCGTCCAGGTTTTATACACGGACTATTTTTTGCAGACGCATGCAGTGTTGTCTGTTATCTGACTTTTATTTCTTCTTTTTGTCCACCATCTAGTGGCCGAATGGCAGATTTTATTTGTTTGCTTAAGAATATTCACTGACTTAGTACTTAGTGGGTTTTTCTAAAGACAATACAGCACATTGAGTTTCCCCAAAACGCAGGAAAGGAAGTTCTGAACGTCCTAAAAAGCACTTGGGCTGTAATTATTAAGAGTTCATCATTTTACCAGTAGAGGGCAGTCATGCACTAAACGTGCTCAGAAGAAGACAGGAACAGGAAGTTATTAACCTCATGTAGCTAACAGCTAGTTCTACCTTTGTTTACTCATGGAATAATGTTGAAGCATCGTCCGAAAGTAACTTTTAAGACATTATTACATAATGATATGTGATATAATAATGTATGTGTAAACTAACTGGTAGTTAAGGTTTGTTTACCTTAAGTTGTAATCGTTAGCACGCTAATGCTAATCGTGAATGCTAACCCTTAAGCATAGGCTAATTTTGTTGGTGTTTACTAATGCACATGTATAGAAGAAAATAAAATAAGAGTACACTCAATTCAACTTGCGTCCAACCTTAGTGGATTAACAAAACAAAATATTTGTTTGTCTGTATGTGTGTGCTTGAATATTCAATGGAATAATCAATTTAATAGTTACAGCACGACTCTGCTGTTTCTAATAATTGTCGTCCATCTTTGTGTTCCCGTTAAAGCTTCATAGGCGAGGAGTCTGTGGCGGCGGGCGCCCCGAGCGTGCTCACCGACGACCCCACTTGGATCATCGACCCGATCGACGGCACCACCAACTTTGTCCACAGGTACGGCGCGCATCCCTCGGGTTTTGCGTCGTCTAATTTTGGCTTTTAATTGTCCGTCGGCTGTACGCGAGGCTAATTAGATGACCTCTGAGGGAGTTGAAGCCCAAATGAATGGCGAGCGTATTTTTTATTTTATTTTTTAGGTTCCCTTTTGTGTCTGTGTCCATCGGCTTCACAGTCAAGAAACAGGTATACCGCGCTCATTGTGAGTCATGTCAGTGGCACTCAATATAATTAGTTCATTACTGCTGTCTGATCAGCCTGTGATTAAGTTATCAAGTGTTATGAGCTCGCTAATTGCTGCATTCATTTGCATTTTTTTTTGTCAGATCGAGTTAGGCGCGGTGTACAGTTGCATCGAGGACAAAATGTACACGGCGCGCAAAGGCAAGGGCGCCTTCTGCAACGGCGTTCCCATCAAGGTATCCGGACAGGAAGGTGAGGGCGGGACGGCGTTTCCGCTTGTGACCAGCAGGTGGTGCCCACATCTCACCAGCCAGCCTCACCTCCTCCTCCTCCTCTGTTGTCCGCTTGTGGCAGATCTCAGCCGCTGCCTGGTGCTGACCGAGTTGGGCTTCAAAAAGGATCCGCGGCGTTTCGACACCATGATGGCCAACCTCAGGAGCATCCTCACCATCCCCGTACACGGGTAATTACCTCATGGCTGATTGTGCGGCAGTAATTAGGGCTGTGCAAAAAAAAACAAACACTCATCTAATTAGTATTTAACTTTGGGGAGGGCGGAGCTAAGGGCAAACAAAGAATGCATGACATTTTTAAGCAGATCTGGATTTGCTAGACTTAAATCACATACAGTGAATGTTCGTTTATCATGGTGGGAGGAGGGGGGGGGGGGGGTTGTCACCCAAACATAAAATAGCTAAAGTGTTATCCCTCCCAAATGATTTAAATTAGCCATGTGACAAGATTTGCCAAAAATGAGACACATTTTGGTTGGAATGACCACAAAGTGAAACAGTCTTAACTTTATTATTTCTTGTACCTTTTAGTTTGCTCTGCTCATCGTTGAAGCCTCTGATTGGCTGATAAGTTTCATTTCAAAATATCCACCAATAAGCTCGCACAGGCCAAAATTGGACACATTAAAATGACTGTGACGCTTCAAACAATGCCTCTTGCCCTAAAAACAAGACTTGAATAAAGCAAATGGAACATTTGTGAGACGAGCAGTAAAATAGGTCATAAATGTTAGTAATCAATTGTTTTTTAGTGAATCCATTTGTTATAGAGAAGTTTAGGGGCCTTTGAAGCGTTTTTATTTATTTTTATTCCACAATGATCCTTGCTACTTGTCACGTTGCTATTTAAACACACTTAAACTTATTAAAGTCATGCGATTAATTACAATGAAAAAAATGTAATCGTCTGATGGCCCTAATTTTTTTTATAATATTTTTTTTCTTTTAATTAGGGGCATCTGGCGATTAACATTTTTAATTGTAATTAATCACATGACTTCACAAATTTGATATGTTCTAAATGTACAATACATTTTTTCTAGGTCTTCATACTCAAAAGTGGAAACAAATGTGAAACTAATAGAAATAGTTCAAATTAATTTTTGACACATATGCAATATTAAACTAGGGATAGACCGATTATCGGCGGCGATATTCGACATCGGCATCGGCCATTTTGAAGAATCATGCGACCGATAAGAGATCCATTAAAAAAAAAAAAAGTGTTAACTTCATGGAACTAATTATTAAAATTGTCAAAGATACTGCTGGCTCTGCACCTTCTGTTTTTGCTTGAAATTAAAACTTAAGGTAAGTACCGCTAAAACTTTAATACGGCACTTCCGATATTTTGACATTTTGAAAAACGTAATTTACTGCAGAAAACAATAGTGAGCTATAAAAACTTTTGAAAGCATGCTACTGATCCCTGAACTTTTTATTAGATTTTTAAAACAAATATTATTTTTTACTCCAATATTTAGCGAACCCTAAAAGTTGCTCAATAAACAAATTCTTAAAAAGTCAATAAAAATTCAGAGCTGGAGTTTGTATTTTTTCACATTTTGATGCCAATATTTTCCCTTTTTAGAAAATGACTCTAAATATCGGTTATCGGCGTCCTTGACTACTAATAATCTGTATCGATATTGGCCCAGAACCCCCCCCCCCCCCTCCCCCCATATGATCTCTATATTCAACAGCCCAAAAATTAGCCTACGCTAAGCTAAACGGTTAGCACACACTGCAACCTCCTCTTCCACCCGCAGCATCCGCTCGCCGGGCAGCGCCGCCATCAACATGTGCCTGGTGGCCAGCGGCTCGGCCGACGCGTACTACCACCAGGGCATCCACTGCTGGGACATGGCCGGGGGCACCGCCGTGCTCACCGAGGCCGGGGGGGTCATCGTGGACATTTCAGGTGAGAAAGAAAGCGCACCGGTGTCTCCATACTTTTGGCCCACTGTTGTTTTTATTGCTGTCGTCACCTGATTGAAAACGCAAGTTTGGACAAGAGTGGATTTCTCAAAACAGGAAGTTGCACGGCGGTCAAAGCTTTGAGCAATCCAACCTTCAATGGTTGCTAACGTTAACATCCTGTGCTGTTGCGCAACCTTTGCAAACTACATTCGCAGTGTAACTCGGAAGTTGGCACCTTTTTCTACACAAAGCATATTTGTAGTAGATTCATAAATGTAGTCATTCATAATTTATGTTCGACATGAAGTGTTGGCTCATGATGTTTTGGCGACTGCTGCAATTTATTACTCCTTCATAAAGATTTCATAAGCAGTTTATGAACGGTTATTTTTTTTCAGTCAATATGTAAGGAATTTTTCAAATGTCTTATTTCTTTTTGAGGGAAAACGTGTTTTTATTATGCATTTTGCAAGATTTATAATAACTAAATGCAAGGTTTCTTGGAAAATGTGGAATATTTTCCTTAAATAACGACAACAAATTATTTTAAAAAGGCTTACTTTATGATGGATTTTTTTAAGGGCAATTATTTAATCAAAATTTTGTTGGGAATTTTTTATAATGTTTTGGCATTTTTCAGAAAATATTTTTTATCATGAAATAAATTATTTTTGGCATTGGAAAAAATAGATGTATATTTTTTTCGAAAAACATGACTTCAAAAAAAGAAAATCACAACTTTATTTTTGAGTCAATTCCAAACCTTCAATATTTTTCCTTGAGAAAAATGTTTTTTTTAATGCATATTGCAAAATAACTAAATAAAAAAGCAAGGTTCCTTTGAAGATTTAAAAATCCATGTTTCCCCCCTAAGTAACATGACTAAAAGTTATTTAAAATGTTTTAAATGTAATAAAAATGTTATAATTTGACATTTTTTAGAAAATATGACATAATTAAAAACAACTTTTTCAAATATATGATTTTCTTTTCCAATGGGAAAAATATATGTATCTTCTTTCTAGAAATGACTTAAAAGGTGACTTTTTTTCTCTCACAAAAACAATACAAATTGTTTGCATAATTGTTTTTTTTTCCTTTCAGTATGACCTTTTATAAGCAGTAGTTTTCCAATTTGAATGTTTTGTTTGTTTCCAAATGAATCATGTCATTTATCTTCCACGCTTGACAAGTGTCAAAAAAACATTTCTTGGCAGCACTCCTAGCCACAAAATTAGGCACACCCGTAAGATCTAATGAGCTCCATCCGCCCCCATAAAGACAATAATACTCCTTTTTTCATGTGAATGTGTGAAAGCTCGTCACGAGCGAATCCGAAGTCGAGCGAGCGGGAAACTGCTGACGCCGCCGCGCATCCTCTCTTCCCGTGTCGCCCAGGTGGGCCGTTTGATCTGATGTCCCGCCGGCTGATTGCGGCCAGCAGCGGAGCGGTGGCCCGGCGGCTGGCCAGCCACTTAACGGAGTTCCACGTTGGCAGGGACGACGCGGACGGCTCATAAAAGCAAAAAAAAAAAAAAAAAAAAACGGCGCTGACTCGCGCCCAGCAAGCCGACAGTTTGGCTTGGGAGGCGAAACTCGGCGCGCACCCTCTGAGGAGTAGGTTAGTCCGGCATTTTCAATTTGGGATGTTTTTCTCATGTCTTCAGGCTTGATAGAAATGAACAATCTGGTGTATGTCAAGTGCAGTCTATGGACATTTATTTATAATTTAATATTACTAGTTAAGGAGGCTGATATTTGAAGCGGATATCCATTTACCATAAAAGCAGTCCTTCTCAAATTGGGGGTGGGGGGGGGGGCAACCCAGGGAACATACTTTTTTTTTCTTTTTCTTTCCCATACTTCAATAAAGTGTAATTGCACATCCACTACAGTAGGTGGCAGTAGTATAGTGGTAGGTGGCACTCAAATGAGATGTCAAACCCAAATTTGAAGCCCTAGCTTGCGTATAAATCCATCATTTGAAACCTTAACTGTAGTTTAAAACCCAAACAACAGATTAAAACCCTACTTTGAAACGCAAACGACAGCTTGAAGCTCAAACGAGAAATTTAAAACCATACTTTGAAATCCTAGCACTTTTTTGAAAACCTAACTCAAATTTAATTTCTGAGTGTGAGCAAGTATTAGGTCCTCTACAGAGGCGTACTTAAAACAGTTTTGGAGGGAAACAATCCTATTTATAGTCACCTTGGGGGGGGGGATATTTGAGTGCTGTTACAATTGAACAATTTGAGAATCGATTAATCTATCATTTATTCAATCGACTCATCGGATTCATTTGAATTTTGCATTAAAATGTATTATAAAAGCATTTCCCCCCCAATTACGGTTTATTAACCAACATTTGGTGTTTATTTCGTACTTCATATTTTCAAAGTGTAAAAAAAAAAGAAAGAAAGAAAAGTGTGATTTTGATGAAACACAGAAGATAATCAGTCTTCTTTCACGAAGGACTACAAAAATCTGTAAACTGTTGCTAAATGCTGAAATCAGAAGATTTGGACCTTTTTAAATAAAAAAAAATGGCACCAAAAGATTACTCGATTATTAAAATAGTTGTCGATTAATTTGATAAACGATTACTTGTCGATTCATCGATGAATCTTGGCAGCTCTAAAATATGTTATTCCAGGGAGGTTGTAACAAAAACTAATTGAGAAGCACTGAAAAAGGGGAAATCTCGGGCATTCAAATGTTGTCTGCCGATGCTTGAAGAATGCCGAATATCAGCGCCGATTATCGGCCTGGATGATAATTGAGCTATCCTGTATGGAGAAGTCAAGGAAATTAGGGCTGCCGCTCTCAAATGTGTTTCAAATCGATGATCCTCTCGATTATTCGAGTCATCGGATGGACTTGCGGGCAGAATTTGTCATGTGGGGGGGAAAGCCCACTTCTTTCGAGGCGCGACTCGGTGAAACGGAATGCAACCAATCAAGAACCCGCAAGGACAAGGGAGCGGCTGCAAACAAACGGCCCTTCCTCTTCTTCATTTTGGAAATTTCCACAGTCTTCTCTTTGTTTTGTTTTTTTACTTCCACCATTGCCGGTTGCTGCTGTTTCATTCCTTCTTGGTTTATGTTGTATCATGTTTGATAACGTGAGATGTCTTTGAGGATTCCAGATGGTCGGTGGAATGTAAAATCCGAACAATCTTCGTGGTTATTAACAGAAAACGGAATATTTTACTTAACGATTCTTAACTTTTTGCGAGATCACCGAGCTGCTTTAAAAAAGAAAAAAAAAGACTATTATAGATTTGCTTTGCATGCCTCAACAAGCCTGCTATGGCGCCACAACAAACTATTTACAATCTCCATTTGAGTTGATCCCAAAAATAAAGAGGAAGAAGTCTGTGCCAAAACCATATTGCTTAAAGGATGAAGCAATTTTTTTTCTTTGCAATTTTAAACAGTTCCCAGATGTCCTAATCAAAGGCCTTCCACATTCTTCTGTCAAAACACACAAAGGAAGAAGAATTGCAGAACAAAACAAATCCCCATTGGTTGGAATTGCTGCGTTTGTTTTTTGTTTCGTTTTTTTTTGGGTCTCAATGCAATTGCAGATGATGGCGTTGCGGGAGGCAAGCGCTACTTGCCTCTGTATTGTCAACGTTGCAGCTTTCAACTCATCTCGCGACTATTTCTCAAAATCCTCACGCAGAATGTGAACGAATCGCGCTTTACTTAAACCTATATGAAGAGTTGACATTTTCAATCAGGGAGGCAGCACTTCATCACCAAGCTGTAGAATTACACTTTGAAAAAACCCCCGCCAACAAATGAGCTGATTGGTTTGCATGTTTGCCAATGCTAGAGTTGTCAAAATTAACCGAGTAATCGATTATCAAATTAATCGACTATTTTAATAATCGAGTCATCGTTTGGAGCCATTTTTGTATTTAAAGTTGTCTAAATCTTCTAATTTTAGCATGTCAACTGTAATTAAGGGATTTCTGTAGTGCTTCATGAAAGAAGACTCAAAATAAGACAACCAGTAACATAGTACAAAATCACCCCCCCCTCCTTTATTTTTATTTTTTTAAATCACTATACAAATGTGATGTATGAAACACCAATCACTGGTTAATAAACAGTCATCAGGGGAAAAACAATTACATTTTTTTTAATATACTTTTATGCAAAATTAGTCGATTAATCGTTTGAATAATTGATATGTTAATCGATTCTGAAAATATTCGATAGTGACAGCACTGGCTAACGCTAATTTGTGCCGCGTTAAATACACAAATTAGCTTAATAGTGCCATCACAATTCATCATAATTAATTAAGGCTGGCTAATGGACTCCTTTTCAGGAATGGACTGAAGATGAAAGATTTACATGATGGGCAGGCAGGCACACACCCACCACCGATTTCTTGATATTTTCCATAATGCGTTCCTTTGAATCCTCCAGTCCATACGATGCAATTCAGCAGGCGTTAGTCATGAGTTTGTCAGCTGCTTGGTATGAAGGCCGGCAGATTACGCAATCGTCACATTGTTGGCAGGCCGATGTCGCCTCGTGACGTGTGTCGCTGACGCTCGGCATGTCCACTTCCTTCGTTTACGTGAGGCCCGGACACGCCATCGTGTCGCATACGACGTCAGGGGTTTGCAAGCTGCGGCTCTCGAGCCACATGTGGCTCTTTAGTCCCTCTCCTGTGGTTCTCTTAAAAAAAATAAAAATCAGTCAGAAATTTACGGGAGACGATTAGTGAAGAGAGAAAATATAAAGTTTGGCGGGATTCTCACTTTCAAGTGAGAATTCTGAGAATAAAGTCAGAATCATGCCAACTTTTTTTTCCTCTTCCGTAGAAATTCTTTTTTTTTTTTTTTACATATTTATTTTTATTTATCAAATGAATTTATTTAAACAAAAATGAATAATCCAAGAGTCCACATTTTTTATTTGTCAGAAAAGGAGAGGCAAAATGGAGATGGAAAGTTTTTAAAATTACCTAAAAATGTCCAAAAAGTAAGAGGAAAAGCAAAAAGTAATAATAAAATGTCCAAAAACAAACAAACAGAAAAAAGGCAGGGAATTATCATAAAATGCCTAAATGTCAGAAAATAGATTTTTAACAAGGCAGAAAAGAATGTTTAAAAAGTACCCATAAAATGTAAAATTACAATTAAATGTACACACAATTGCCAAAATGTCAGAAAGTTTATTTTAAAGAATGAAAATGTTCACAAAAAATGTCAGAAAATTGATAGCAAACAAAGGCAGAGAAAGTTTCCAAAAAAAGGATGGAAAGGCAAAGAATTACTATATGTCCATAAAATTGCCAAAAATGTCAGAAATTTGACAGAATGGCAGAAAAGTCTAAATACACATATATATATATATATATATAAAAAACAAAGTGTGAAAAAATTACACACAAATTCAAAAACAACAAAAGGTAGAAGAAAATGAATCTGTACATATTTTTCTGTTAGCTCTCAGTACATTAGACTACAAACACGAGGACACCGTTTCCTTCATCACAATGTTCAAATGTTTTGCGGCGCCTGGCAGATTATTTATTTATTTATTTGGCCTAAAACGGCTCTTTTGACAGAAAAAGTTGCTGACCTCTGGCAAAAAGGGATTCACCCACAAGTGTGGGTGGGGTATTTTAACTTTTAAGACTCAAAACGGCGGCGCCGCCGTTAATTAGCGCCCTCTATTCTTGTTTGGCGCTGCGGTTGATCCTAAACGCAAATAAACTCCCGCTTTCTTTTGTGCACTGTACAAGCTTTAACCAAACAACCTCCCTCCACCCAGTCGCCTTGTTGCTACACGTCTCGCATGGCAACCAGGTGGCTGAAGATGGATGCAGTAGGGGGGGGTGGAGAGAAGACAAAAAAAAAATAAAAAATGCCCCAAGGCTGTGCGTTCTTCAGCCTCCAAATAATCAAACGCAGTCAGGTGGGCCGTTTGTATGAAATATGAGCTCGCAACTTATAGCGACGCAGCTACGCTAATATGTTGACGCGCTAACTGGGTTAGCAGGTGGGTTAGTGTGCATGTCAAACCGTTTTTGCGTAACCCTGGTCCATTTGAAAAGTCTTAAAAAATTGCAATTTGTTCCGCTGCCCGCTAGCGCCCCCTTTGTTTGGAGGCGTGGCGACATTTACTTACTGATAAACCATATCCATGGTCATTTACTAGCGTTGTGAAGCTAATGATCGAAAATGAGTTTTTCTTTTTCATCAAGGTGGTGCGTGCACCCAACGACCCGCTCAACTCGTCATGTCATCTAATCGCACACTGTCAAGAGAAACTGCATGCGCACAGCACGCTGTTGAAATTGTATTTTGCCTTGCATAACAGTGGGAACATGAAACGTGTGTGTGCCTGAAATGAGCGGGGGCGTGTCCGCTAATTCCCGTAGCCGCCGCTTCGGCAGCAGCGGGCGTGCGTGCTGTTGTCGTGTCGTTGCAAGTTTGGCTCGGAAAAGGCTTTCTGCCAGGCGCCGGTACTTTTCCCCTTCGTGGCAACCCATTGCTGTTAAGCCCCTAAGCGGCAAAGGTGCGATAATTAATTGATTCATCGACTAGCTAATTGCTTATCAAATGAATCGGCAACTATTTTGGGAATTGATTAGAGACTATGTTGAACTTGAAAATTTCAGCCTCTCAAAAGTGAATATTTGCAATTTCTGTAGTCCATGAAAGCAGACTGTGTTGAATCCAGCAACTTTCCAAAGTTCAACTTTTTACAATGATCAATGTTGTTGCCAATTATTTTTCTTGACATGTTACAGACCAATCACGAATCATAATCAATTTGTTTGTGCATTAACTGCACTGTCAATTTGAAATATGCTGATTTAAATAAAGAAATTAAGATAATAAAAAAAAAAAGCCCATTCACCAATTAATCAAAAATAGGCCACAGACTAATCAATTATTAAAATAATCGCCTCTTTGCAAAACAAAATCGGCTGTGTAGATATTATAGTAGCCAAATATGCTAACGTTAAATATAGCTGGATAAATGGTAAGCTATGCTCATGATGATGAAGTACAGTTTTTGTCAGTATCATAAACATTGTTGACTAAACATGCTAAGCTAATATGCGAAACATACACGCTAAACTAGCCTAATGGGTTGAATTTATGTTTGCGCATTAGCTACACTGTCAATTTGAAATAATATGCTGATTTTGAAAAACAAAAAGAGATAGAAATGATAAAAAAAAACAATCCAATTCACCAATTAAACAAAAATAAGCTGCAAAATCAACTGTGTAGATATTGTAGTAGCCAAATTGCTATGCTAACATTAAATATAGTAAGCTATGCTAATAAGAGAAGTTTTTGTCAGTATCTTAAACGTTGTTGACTAAACGTGCTAAGCTAATATGCGAAACAGACATGCTAAACTAGTTTAATGAGTAACTTGGTTTGCTGAGCTATCGTGATAAAAATGTTGTCTAATAATCTAAACTAGCATAACAATTAATTTGCTGGCTAACAGCAAGTTCAGTAAAAAAAATGCTAATCTAGCCTAATGATGAGCATAGTTACCTAAGCTATCGTAACAAAAAATGCTCAATGGACACGCTAAACTAGCCAAACCAAAAATTTATAATAGCTATCACAATGCAAAATGCTCATTATACATGCGAAACTAGCTTAACCGTTACTTCGCTAAAGATGTTGCAAAAATAAATTGATAAATATTTTGCCATCAAACAACCCACATCAGCAGCACCTTCGACTCACTGAGCACGTGCGATTTTTGAAAATGTGTTCATGGAGCGGTGATGATCTAAAGAAAAATTTTATTGCGTGTTCCTGTGCGTCTGCGGTGCCCGTCAGGAAATACGCGCCATTGTTCTGCTTCCAGCTGAAATGCCAACATCTTGAATATCCCAGACGCGGTTACATCTCGGTGAACTTTATTTGCTGCTTGCTCCAACTTCAACATCGTGAGCTAAACTTTGCTGGCTATGCTAATGTTGAGCATAGGTTTCGCTTGAGGGATTATAATGAAGGTCATACATGAAATTAACTCATTCACTGCCATTGACGGCCATAGACGTAAAAAAATTTATTTGAACTATTTCTATTAGTTTAACATTTTTTTCCATACTTTTGTTAGCGTGAGTGTGAAAACCTAGAATATTTTTTTATTGTACATCTAGAACAGATATAAAATTTGTGATTAATTGTGAGTTAACTAGTGAAGTCATGCGATTAATTACAATTTAAAAAATTTATCGCCTGACGCCCCTAATTTTTAATGATCTTTTCTTTTCTGTTTTAAATGGCATCAGGCATTTACAATTGTCAATTGTAATTAATCACATGACTTCAATAATTAAATGTAAAAACAACTTTTTTTTTTAGGTTTTCATACTCTTATTAACAAAAGTGGAAAAAGTGTCAAATTAATAGAAATAGTTCAAATGAATTTTCATAGTTCAGTGAATGAGTTAATATAATTCAGGTATGATATTTTCACTTAGGGGTGTACTCACTTTTGTTGCTGTGTGCAGTTGTATTTGGGGGAGGGACAGTGAATGTACCTTGTCATACAAGCTGCAACAATGTGTCAATGCTTTAGGATTGTTCCATGACAAAATTGAATAAAACAATTTCAAGAATGTGAGGGGTGTGCTCACTTTTGTGAGATGCTGAACATACTTTTACGGCAGAGGCTTTCGACACAACAATCGTGTCCTGCATGCGAAGCTTGCCGAGCAAACATACAAACAACCAAATGTCAGTTTGACGGGTCCCCAAATTGCTTGACTGTTTTTTTCACGGACCTCCGCGACGAACCAATCATCCGTCTTTGCCGCATCGATCAAACGCTTCCTTCCGCCCGTCATGATTTGTGCCCTTTTGGAATTTTACATCTCCCATGGGGAATTTCACTGGCAAAAAGGCAGATTATTTTTGTTGTGGTTTTTTTTCCTTCCTGCCCGCTCTTTAATAATAACGCATCAAGCCGTTTTCAAGTGAATGGCCACGAATACGAAGAAATATGCTGAGAAAGGAACGGTTGGTTGCTGCTTCCTGCGGGGACCACGCTTGACATTCAAGTTTAAATTCCAAGACCATTGTCAGACTCCACACAAAATGCTTTCTTGTTAGACCACTCGTGTTCTTCATGTACGAGGACACAAAGTAACAACCCGGGCGTGACTTCTCCGTGATGACTGATCCAACCTTTTTTCCTTGCATTGTTTCAAATGGTAGCCTCTCGTCGACGTGCCGCACTGCCTTGTAAAACTGCTGGTCACGTGCCAGAGCCCGCTGGAATGCCATTTTCGGAGGGTTTAACAATCAAAGTCTAACCACACTATGCTGATCTTGAATTAAACAATGGTCTGTTTGTTTGTGACATGGGGCTCCTCCTATCTGGGGGGCCGTCAGAGCGAGTTACTCTCGGGATTTGTTTAGCACGTCATGGACGCCCGACGTCCTTCCTAACAACCATCCAACCATTTACCCAGGACAGCAGTTAGCCAAACTGCGCTAGTGTTTAGCATAGTTCGCCCTTTAGCGTAGGCAAGGCGAGCCTGTTAAGTTATTGTAACAGGACTTGTCATGCATGTTAAATTAGCATAGACTGCAAAACTAACAAAAAAAAAAACGGCTACTCGACATCCATTGTTGTCAACATTGTTCGCTAAGCAGTATTCACAAATTATTATTTTTTTTACTAAACATCCTTAGCAGTTTAAATAGTTTGCAGTTTAAATGGTTCACAAAGCATCCATAATAGTTGCTAAGCTATCGTAGCTAGCTTCAGTTGAAAAAAAAAAAATTCATTAATCATCGGTAGTAGTTAGTTAAGCTGTTGTTAAAAAAAAAACAAGCTAACAAAACTTGCTAAGTTAGCATAGCATTGAACAAAGTTGTCACAGTTAAGCTGTCATATTTTTTTCCACTAATCATCCGTAGTAGCTGTTGTAAAAATAAAAATAAAAATCAACAAACTTGCTAAGTGAGCATAGCTATGAACAAAGTTGTTGTCACCAAAATTGTTAAATAAACATAACTAGCAGTTGAAATAGTTCACAAAGATATCGCAACAAAAATGTTTACTAAATATCAGTATCATTTGACGTACTTTGCAAAGTTGTTGTGGCAAAAATAATCACTAAACACCTGTTACGTCATTATTTAATTTATCATAACAGAACACCGTAACCGTTCCGCAAACCTGCTGAACTAGCCTAAAAATACGTTTCACAAAATATTTGTAACAGCTGACTGTGCGCTCAACTATTGTTATTCATCAACATAGTTTGCCAAGCTATTGTAACAAAAACAATTAAAAATCAGCTGAACAAAACAATTAGCTTCACATGCTAGGCATATCGCACATGTTCACAAATACGAAACATTGCTAACATTTTGCCTAGGTTAGCTCTTTTCTGCCTCATCTGAACTGTAATTTTGACAATAAACGATGTAACCTTCTAGAGACGTGCGTCTGTTAGCGCAGCCTTGCCAAAAATGCAGCGCTATCCTATCATTAACCTTGTTAGCTATATATAGTAAACTATGCTACAATTCTGTAGCTTATCTTGATTTAGCCCTTTTTAAATCGGCATAATTAGACAGTTACAGGAGAGGAAGCTACATCGGAACATTCTAGAAAGGGAAAGAAGCATGTTAGCCACCTCCCATCGTTGAATAATACATCTAGTTTGTGCTTCGACGGGGTGGAGAAAAAAGGGGAGAGGGGCCCGCTCATCTCTCAAGAGCCGACCTTGACCGATGTCTCGGCCTCAATTACAGCTGTGAATCCCGGGGGGCCGCCGTCCAAATCATCCGTCATTGCCGATCAATTATTCATGGCCGGGGACAGCAAGACGGATGTATTTGTTTTACCTCGGTGGAACTTTTTTTCTGAAATCCTTCACGATTGCTCGAATTTCTAGAAAATTCCGTCGGCACTGAGCGAGGTGACGGGACCGGACGGACTGAACAGTCCCCAACAGGCTAATGAGCTATTGTAACAATAAATGCTCACCTAACTAGCCTAACAGTTGAAATAGTTGGCTGAGCTTTCTGAACAAAAATTGTACGTGCTAGCCTAGCCTAGCCAGCTAACACACAGTATTTATCCAAGCTAACAAGAAATGTTCTGCAACGGTTAGCATACAGTAGTTTCAAACTACTAACTTGCTCACTAAACATGCTACAATAAAACATGAAATTAGAAATATGATTTAATATTTTGTAAAAACAAAGTGCTAGCCTAGCCTAAGCCAGCTAACGTACATTATTTATCCAAGCTAACAAGAAATGTTCTGCAACGGTTAGCATACAGTAGTTTCAAACTACTAACTTGCTCACTAAACATGCTACAATAAAACATGAAATTAGAAATATGATTTAATATTTTGTAAAAACAAAGTGCTAGCCTAGCCTAGCCTAAGCCAGCTAACGTACATTATTTATCCAAGCTAACAAGAAATGTTCTGCAACGGTTAGCATACAGTAGTTTCAAACTACTAACTTGCTCACTAAACATGCTACAATAAAACATGAAATTAGAAATATAATTTAATATTTTGTAAAAACAAAGTGCTAGCCTAGCCTAGCCTAAGCCAGCTAACGTACATTATTTATCCAAGCTAACAAGAAATGTTCTGCAACGGTTAGCATACAGTAGTTTCAAACTACTAACTTGCTCACTAAACATGCTACAATAAAACATGAAATTAGAAATATAATTTAATATTTTGTAAAAACAAAGTGCTAGCCTAGCCTAGAAGATTTGAGTTCTATCAAGGCTTGTCGCGTGCGTCACAAATTCATGTTTTGACTCTGCCCGTGCAGACTGAGTCACTCGCGTAACGTGTAATTGCAATGCAAACAAAACTTTGAAAGTCTCCAACTTGTTTGTTTTCCTCCAAATTCATCTGCTTTTCATTTGATTTGAATCCACGTGTGCAGATTGCGTGGCAAACCTGCCAAAACGTGCACACTTAGCCCCATGATTCAGTGGAAAATTTTCCACTGGCTTACATTTAAATGTGGCATCATGTTCTTGCATGTTGTCCTGAAAAGCGTGTTTTTTTTTTTTTTTCTTTTTGGGCGAGTGAGTGAGGCGGTGCTAGTACTTTTCCTACTTTGACAGCGCTTCAGAAACAACCCACCCTCCTATTAAGGCATTTTAACTTTGCTTTTGCATAAGAGAGGCTGCACCACCAGTCGGCAACGTCTCATCCCGCTCTTCCATCCCTTATCGAGGTAAGGTGCTCGTTGTGTCGCCTCGCAGTCAATAGTTCAAATCTATTACAGACGTTATCCTGTCGTTAAGAGCTCGGCCGCTGCCAAAAGGAAGGCAGTTTGCCCCAGGATGTTTGTGACACATGTCACACTTTTCATACTGAAAGACAGAAGGAAAAAAAAAAAAACTCCCGCCGGGCCTTTCCCCGAATGTTGAGCTTCTTTCTCCTCCTCTTGCGCGGCTTGCAGTTGCTTTTACACACCAAAACACACTTGGTTTGTGCGTGTGCGTGCGCAGGTCAAGACAATGCAGCAGGCGAAGGACGACCCGTGGCAGGCGGCGTACGATTTTGCTGTGGTCGTGGCGAGAAAAGCTGGTGATGTACGTTTGAAAGAACTTCGGGGGGGGGGGGGGGGGGGGGTCATGTTTCTGACATATGATGAGTTGAGTCATTGTTCCGCGTGTGAGTGCAGGAAATTCGCAAAGCCGGCGAGTGCGAAATCAAGGTGTGTACAAAGAGCTCCGCCGTGGACCTGGTCACCAAAACGGACGAGAGGGTGGAGAAGATCATCATCGGGTCCCTCAAAGAGAAATTTGGAGCCGACACTTACAGGTGAGCCGTCCGCGGTCCCAACTTGGCTGCGTCTGCTACGGCTGTGCTACCGTTGGCTGATAATTGCGCTGCGACGGCTATGACGGCAACGGTTGCAACTCCACTACAACAAAATTTGCCTATGCTAAACGGTTAGCAATCGCGATTAGCGCGCTAGCGATTACAAACACTAACTACAATTAAGTCCACACATACATCATTTTATCTACATGTGTTGAATTATGTGGATATAACTACTAATTATTTATTATCTTGTGTGTATGTGAGCATTATTGAACACCAACACAATGAGCCTATGCTAAATGGTTAGCAATCGCGATTAGCATCAGCGAGCTAGCGATTACCGTTCAAGGTAAACAAACACTATAACTTCTATTTAGTTCACACATAAATCATTGTATCTACATGAGTTGAATTGTGTGGATATAACTACTAATTATTTATTATCTTTTGTGTGTGTTGTGAGCATTATTAAACACAATTAGCCTATGCTAATTGTTTAGCAGTCGCGATTAGCATGAGTGAGCTAGCGATTACATTTACTTTACTAATTATTATCTTCTGTGCATGAGCATTATTTTAAACAACAAAATTAGCCCCATGAAAACAGTTAGCATTAGCGTGCTAGAGATGACCATTTAAAGTAAATAAACGCTTATCGCTATTTAGTTCACACATATATTATCATATCTGCATTACACATGTCTAAAAAAAGTCTCAAAGATGATTCAACAATAGTGATGAGTAAACAATATAACAATAACTTCCTGTCTACTGCGAGCGTGTGCCAAAAATACATTTTTAGTCGACCTATTTTTAAAGTTGACTTGTGTTCAGGGTGCGGCCATTTTGCTACTTGCCTCCTAGCCTAGTGAATCTGTATTGAATGCATTATTGTAAAGAAAAAGTTTTTTTTTCGGGGAAAAACGTAACAAATCTGACTAAGTCCACTTTTGCAACGGTTGGCACGACACGAGTGAGTCATCATCTGCCTCAGAAAAGTTTTTGTTCCCAATTTTTTTGTCATTGTGCTAAATTTGCCGTCGCCACTGCAGCTTTATCGGCGAGGAGTCGGTGGCAAACGGCAAACCGTGCATCTTGACTGACAAACCCACGTGGATCATCGACCCGGTGGACGGAACCACCAACTTTGTCCATGGGTAAGACCTCCTTGGTTTTGTAATTGTAACCCGAAAAGTACTGCGGCATTTGGATTGGATGCTGACTTAACTCATTTGCATACGGGGGGGGGGGGGGGGGGTGGAGACAATTCCATTACGCTATGTTCCCAAATTGTGAATAAAAGAAGAACTTAAGTTAAGAGGACATCGATTCGAATGCTAGAAAGTATCGGGTGGTTGTGAAGGCTGCTGATATCAGCCACGATACTCAAGGGGGAAAAAAACATCGATGTAGTCCTCCTCACCAGTATTTGGCGCTACAATGTGGCGGTTTGACTCATTGGCAAATCAACATGCATCAGAAAAAAAAAAAGTTTTTTGTGTAAATTTGAAGTAGTAGTGGTATCTGTCTGGAAAAAAAAGTATTGAACATCCCTAGTATTATTATAATTAATAAAAAAAAAATTCAATTATTAGTTAAAAACTTTTATGTAAATGTATTTTTATGATTGTACATTTGTATATTTATTTGATTTACGTCAAAGGGAAAAAAACATTAATTCAATTAAACAATTGCAAACTTATGTAAATGTATTTTTATGAATGTACATTTTTGACATTTTATTTTTATTTGATTTAAGTAAATTAAAATGTTTAAAAAAATTTTTTTTAATGTTTAATTAAAAATGGCATACTTATGTAAATTTCTTTTTGACATTTTATTTTTAATTATAAGCCAATTAAAAGAAAAACATTTAATTCAATTAAAAAAACGTGTATTTTATTTATTTATTCGATTTATTTATGAGTCAATTAAAAGAGGAAAAAAAACAGAATTTTTTTCATATCTGCATTCTGATGACGCAAATTGTAACCAGTTGAACAGATCAATTTTCATCCATGCGAGTTTGGCCGCCATGTTGTGCAATATCGCCCTCTGCTGTCGAGGGAAATGAGCGTCACGTGACCCAATCCCAAAATGATTATTATATTGATTATGATGATGCTCATCTCTTGTTTGTCCATCTGAATTCCAATCGGCAGGTTCCCATTCGTGGCCGTGTCTATCGCCTTTGCGGTCAAAAAAAAGGTGAGTCCACGCAGGAAATTGTCTTCTCGCGCTTGTTGTCTTTAACTTTTTTTTTTTTTCTTCTTCTATCAATGTCGCAGTTGGAGTTTGGCGTGGTGTACAGCTGCTTGGAGGACAAGATGTACAAAGCCAGAAACGGGAAAGGAGCTTTCTGCAACGACGAGCCCCTCCAGGTGTCGGATGTGAAAGGTACGCCGCCGGCCGGCGTTTTTCGGGGGTTTCTCCTTAAAACGGGTCCGGCTAAGCGTCCCGCTTTCTCGGCAGACATCCACAAGTCCATCATCATCTCCGAGCACGGGACGGACAGGAATCCCGAAAAAGTCACCAAGATCTTCTCCACCATGCAAAAGATCCTACGCATCCCCGTGCACGGGTGAGTACGCGCTCGCCGCTGCCCTCTCGCGCCGAGGCGGCGGAACTACACGTCCAACTCTGCTTTCAAATGGAAAATCTCCACAAACAACACGGGAAAAGCAAATCTAATCAATCTATTTGGATTGATTTGAACCAATTAGTTTTTAAATCTGACGTATTTATTTTGTACTTGATGCCCTTTTCCAGTTCCTCATTGTTAATGTGTGCGCCAAATCCAGAACAGACTTTCTTCTGGTTTCTGATTGGATAGAAAGTGCTTTACTTGCTATTAAAAAAACAAAACGTTTAAATTTGAATTTTTCAAAAAATTTTACGTGTAATTTTACACTTTTGTTAAAATGTTCCTCACCATTTTAATTGTTTTTCCCAATACCTTTTATATTTTTTATTTATATTTATCAAATTTTCATTAAATTTTCCATTGACAATTTATACCTTTTGTTTTTTTCATTTTATTGTTGTATATGCATTTATTTATTATTTTAAACATTTAATTAAAAAAATAATTTGCTATTTAAATTTTCCATTGAAAATTTTGACCTTTTGTTCTTTTCAATTTATTGTTGTATATTTTTTGTTATTTTAAACATTTCATTTCAAAAATTATTTCTTTCTCATTTCACCGTTTATCATAGGCCTTTTTCAGAAATTATTCTCTTCTGGTTTCAGATTTTTCTGAATTTGCTGCAAATGCTGTCCAATCGTCTTCATTTGTATTTAGTTTTGAAATAATTTCTACTTTTAGTCGCTGGTATTTTTAGTTAATTTTACAAAAAAAAAAATTTTGGTTGAAAATTTTCAAGAATTGATTATTAATGTAGCCTAAATTTAATCTCTCTTTAGTTTGATTGCATTTTTGTTGTTGTTTAAATGCATAAAAATTCTGGATTTTTATTATTATTATTTTGGTTATTAAAGTAGCCTATGTTTAATCTTTCTTTAGTTTGATTTTTTTTTTAAAGTTGAAATTCATAATTACATTTTGGGATTTTTACAATTTTTTTTAAAATATATATTTTAATTTCAAATTTACTTTATTTTTTTAATTTAATTTTTTCTTAATTCACCATTACCAAAGGTTTTTTTTTCCCGGAAGAAAAAACAAACAAACTTTCCTGTGCTTTCTGATTGGCTAAAAATAGCCTCACATTTAAGGATTATAGCACCACCTGCTGGCCTGACTCCAGGATTTTTTTTTTCTCTTAGAGCTACAGGGTGTCTTGACTGATACATAGTAGGGATGCTGAGAAAATAATTGAGATATTTTAAAATATCAAATAAAAGGCTGAAGATGCTTAACTAGGGGCTTATAGATTTCTGATGAGGGTATAGACCCCCAAGCCATCCAACCTATTGCTTCTCTGTGCACTTTTTACATTTTAAATCCCTTTGTCGTTGTCATTTCCCCCCACCGCCTTTTATTTGCACTAATGATGAACCCGTTGCCCGCAGGCTCCGGGGCTCGGGCACAGCCGCCACCAACATGTGCCTGGTGGCGTGCGGGGCGGTGGAGGCCTTCTTCGAGATCGGCATCCACTGCTGGGACATCGCGGCGGGGGCGGTGATCGTGAGGGAAGCCGGCGGAATGCTGCTGGATGTGGACGGTGCGTACGCATGGCGACGGGGTCGGGGTTTTTTTTTTCTGCGAGATGAAAACTTTTGCCCCCAGCCCTTAAAAAATAAATAAATAATAAAATCTGTATAGTAAAGATGTTTTGTGCCAAATTCAGGGGGGCCGTTCGACTTGATGTCCCGGAGGATGGTGTCGGCAAACAACGAGGTCATCGCTAAACGGATCATTAAGGAAATTGAATTATTCAAAGTAGAGAGGGACGACGCCGAAGTCAGCAAGAAATGAGGGGATCCTCGCACGCCTTGTTTTTTTACACACACAACCATCTGCCCTATCTTCTGTATTTGCCACAATAAAAAAAAAAAATCAACGATCAACCACTAGTGGGCGTCTTCTTCATTAAGAAACATTTAGACATATTTTGGATGGGACAGCCTAAATGTAGTGAGCTTGTACACCATTACAGCAAATATATGGGAAAAATAGTTGTGGGAATAAAATCATATTATTTAGAGGAAAAAAATGACTAAATTATGAGGATAAAGGTGTAATATTTTGAGGGGGAAACTGCTAGAAAATAATACTTTTTCCTCACATTTTTCTTTTAATTATTATTTCTGAATAGAACATTATTCTTTTAACTATTATTTTCTTCACATATAACATTATTTATAATAGAACTACATGTCAGTGCTTGGCAAACCCCATTAGAGCACCAGCAGCGGCATCATCAAGTGATATCTTGCGGTTTCTGTCAAACTGCCTCAGAAAGCTCATTTTCATACTCATGCTTGTGCTCAACATGACCACCAGAGGTCAGTAATGCACCAGCAATGAGTACTGGGAGACGTTCAAGGCTCATCATAACATGTTATTATGACCACTGGCGTGCTTATTTACCTCATCATGCAAACAATGTGCTTGTTCAGTCCAGCGTGCACTTCTTAAATGTATTTATTTAAAATGCATTTGCTCACTGAAAAGGGAACATTTAGAACATCAGGATGAACTGTTTGCATTGTATTTGTTCACTCAACTGCCAGGAAAGTTAGGGAGAGAAAAAAAAGAAAAGGAGAGAGAACCCCGGGTTCCAGTTTCACGGATCATCACGAAATGTTTAGTGGACAGTTTTGGTCCTCCATACCAGTGGGCCTAAAAAAAAAATAATAATAATAATTCCTGATGAACGTGGTCTTTGTTCGTCCCTTTATTAGCCGACTTCCTGGTTCAATAAAGAAGTCAACAAAATGGAAAAAACCCAATGCTAAGTTCCCAGTTTGTGGGGATGATGTAAGACGACAAGACCGTGAGATCATTTCTTCTTGGACAGGCTAAATGATTCAATTGGGCAACACATTTTTACAACAAAAGTGCAACTGTTAACGTAAAAAATGTTGCGGTTAGATAGCAGGCTAGTTCCTGCGCGCTTCATTAGCATGCTACTTCCTGGTTTGTAGAGAATGACATGAGACGTCAGGCAAGGCCGTACCATTTTGAATTCTTAGACTGGATAGCTCTGCTGAGCGTCAATATACAAATAGAAAATAATTTCCTCTAACCAAAAGTGAAAAATGTTGCGGTTAGATAGCAGGCTAGTTCCTGCCGCGCTTCATTAGCATGCTACTTCCTGCTTTGTCGAGGATGCCATGCATATTAATTTGCACATCTGAAAACGCTCGTAAGTGAAATTCAACGAGAAGTTGTTGTGCAGACAGAGAGGAAGTACGTCCAAGTTGACAATATGCTGCCCTCATCGCTTCCAATTAATTCCTCATCACTGTTTTGTATGCACAGCGACCAAGTTCCCTCTCAAAATTCCCCTGGTGGCCCGGCACAGACGGCAAGTCCGACACGAGCAAAATGTTTATTATGATTACGTTTGAGTCCTAAATGCCGACCTCGTGCGTGCGTGCGTGCCGCCCTGACCTTTTTGGGGGGCATTTGCCACACGCGACCACCTTTCTCCTCCTGCAGGCAAAGTCAAAGCAAATTTGAAATGGTCGCGTATTGCGCCGAGGTCAACGGCGATGTGCTGGCAACTCAGCCACGAAACTTCACATCGTGTATGCACGGGCCGCAGATACACGCACGAGTCATTTACTACTACTGGAATAATGTTTTGATCAGAAACAGGAAGAAAATCACTTCTGGAAAAGACAAAATAACTATTTAGCACTGTAGCGTGATAAATATTGACGTTAGATTGTAAATGTGAGTAAATGGGTCCATAATAATCTGATTTAGAAACTACATCATTTTGTTATTTTGGTGCCAATCTGGTTACCAAATCTATTTGGGTGTGTAAAAACGTGAATGAGAGCCAGTAGCTTGTCACTTTATGAAGATATAGTCAAGTTGACGTGCATTAGTTTATGGGAGGTCCTGCCACATTAAATATGGCGGACACGCTGACGTCCAAAATACACACAAAGTGACGTTTATGTATACATTTCTATCCTTTACACCGGCGATGGCTTTTTTTTTTTTTTTAGGATAATAAACATCGTAATGTCTAAACTATCACTAAAATGCACAACTGACAAAGTTTACTTTATATTTGACCAGCGAGTTATACTGAACTATCGAGCTAACCTAATTAGCTTAGCTTCACAGTTCACACAGCTAGCTTTGATGACTGTATATCTGCAAAATATTTTTTAATCAATCGGACGTATGAAAGTCACTTCTGGAAAAGGCAACATATGTGCTCATGTTGAAACATTTTCAAAGGGGAATTACACGTGAACATTTGCCAACATACCTTGGAATTCAACCAAATTGTCTACTCCAATATATAAAATATCCAACTTCCGGTTTAATTCTGAGACAGCCTCGTTTCCATCACCGGTATCTACTCTACTCTACTCAACTCTGCAAAAGCTCCGTCTCCACCAACAAATCTACCCGACTCTACTCGACTCGCTTTTTCTGGTACTTGCTCCTTTGCGGTTAAAAAAAAAAGTTTAAAAAAGTAGCTCAGTTCCAAAACGTGACGTAATTATTTTGGAGGCCAATGATTGGTTCGAGACATGTCGTCATCAATATGCAACTGCGCAAATCACCACCCCGGGAAAACAGCTGCCAATACCGATGAAGAGAAGGACAACAATGGCTTCCAAACAGATTAATGCTTGGACTTTTGAGGAGGTGCAAACATTTTTAACATTATTGAATGCCGTCTTCTGGTTGCTGCAATATCCATTCGATGTCTTCAGGCTGAAATAAACAGCCACAAACCATTGTTTGTGCTCTCTACTGCTTTTGTCCGTGTGTGCAGTGCACGCTAGCTGCGGTCGCTTTAGCATGACATCACTGGCAAGGTGACGAGGGACTTCCGGGTGGTGGCCGCGAAGACGCACTGCTTTTTGGTGTAGAGCCAAGTAGCGCGTAGTAGAATTGAGTAGAGTGGGGTAGGGTAGGGTAGATACCGTCGGTGGAAACGAGGTTTATCTTATCTTACTCGGCCATTGCTGGAGCTCACCACGCAAGCCGGCGAGATTTCCTTTTTCGCCGTTCCGCTCACTCCAACGCAGTCTAACCCAAGACACGCTTAGGACCGCCCCCTTCATTTGAATAACATTTTGTGCTGACAGAGCGTCTGCAGCATGAAATACATAAATGTGAGAGCAGAGCGTTTTTTATTGATATTTAATTATATTGATATATTTCCACATTTATATATATTTTTTTATTTTTTGTATTTAATTTTTGAATAATATTTTTTATATTTGTTTTTGTTTTCACTTTTATTTATTTATTTAATTAATTTTGGCAGTTTTGGTCCTCCATACACTGCAACTATTCAGCCTGTCTGAGAGTCAAAATCTCTAAACCAGAACATAGCTTGCTAACGAACCGAGGACGGAACAACCAAATTCCTTGTGACCCCCCCCCCCCCCCCACACACACACACACACTTTTTGACATTTTGATGCAACCTGTTGTAGAGTGAAAATTTTTATGATGAAGTGGTCAGCTCACCATTTTTCATTCAACCATTTGTTGCTTTTGTCCTTGAAGGTCCAGGATGGTCAACGTGCTTCGTTTTCCGGCTTCACGCGTGCTACGCGAATGACCTGGAAAAACTCGCCAGGGCAACCGAGCGCGGTCCTGGCTGACGGCCATATTGACCCGGACCCGCCCGCAGTCCCCTGCTGTTGTTCAGTCCGTCGCGCTGATGCACAAAGTCGCCGCCCGCCCGCCCTCGACGCCCGCGCTCCGCTTCCAACAGAATCTCGTAAGTAGACGAGGAAACGGTCGGGATTAAATATATATTTCTTGTCTATCAAAATGTGCTCCGCATCGGGGATCGATGACGTTATTAACATGAAAGTCACACGCTGGCATCGGGAGTCAATCGATGACGATAATCCCGAGTAACGGCCCTCCGAGCTGTTCTTACATTTATGTTATCGGCTTTCCCCCTCGCTTCCTTTGACATATTAATTGCCCGCCTAAGTGCTCCCGCCTTTTTTTTCCCTCTTCTTCCCCGAGCGCTCTATTCATGGCCGTCCCCGTCTGTCCGTCATTATCGATCCATTAAACACGCACGTTAGCGTTAATTACACCTGACCGCGTTGTACTTTTTTGCGACGCGACTGCCGGGCCGGCGCGTCCTCGCCCGCCCGCCGTCGTTCGGCCTCCTTCAGACGCGATCGATACGCCGGCGCGGCCCGTTAGCAATTAGCAGTTAGCGGCTTTAACTAGCGGCCCACGCATCAAAGTGCCTGTTAAATGTCAATTTGAGCACCTCTCACCTTCAACCGAGGCATCGGTGGAGGAACGATAAGCCGGCCGCAGATGCATTTGTCACTTTTCGGACTTTTTTTGTCCTTCACAAGTTAAAAATTGAAATGCAAAAAAGCGGACGTTGACGTCTCCAAATCATCTTGAATATTGCAAGAACGTCTTAAACGTGCAGGCTCGGACTTTCTCGCCCTTATTTTGGATTTGTAACAACTTTCTTCTTAAGCGAAAAGGCTGGAAAATTGTAAAAAAAGAAAATAAAAAAAGTTCCAACAAGGACATTTAACTGTAAGACTTAGCGCTGCTTTGCGGCAGGGCAGTCCTCATCAAGTGGGCGGAGCTTACTTTGATGAACGCTCTGCAGAGTTCCTTTAACGCGAAATAAATCAACTCTCTCAAATAACTCCAACACTGACCTCCATTTAAATCAGATGGTGTTAAAAATACGCATTGGGGGGGGGGGGGGGGTTGAACAACACTCCAATCTTTGCTGCGAATGTGTATGTTGTGACAGATTTAGAAAAATACAAAATGTAGAACTTAAGACTAAAAATTTATGTTTATATTATGTTTTTTGTCAAGTTTTACATGATCAGTTTTGAGGGAAATATTGTTACACTGTTACTACAATGTTATTACAATGTTTGTATTTTTTATTACATTATTGGTGAAATTGTGATATTTTTAGGTTTTATTACATTTTTGATCCCGTTTTTATTATTATTATTTATTTTATTTTTCTCATCATTTTTCTTGACCACAGTCAGAATGAGACCAGTTTAAAAAAAAGATTCCGTAAATGATGAAATCTTGCGTGCGGTTGTCAAGCTGGCGGTCACGGCCGTCGCCTTTTTCCCTGACACAAGTTGCGGCGAGGGCGCGATTACGCACGCCCACTGACCACGTCTCTGCGCTATAGCTAGCGGCAGCGGTGGCTAACCCCAAAGGCTCCATGCATTTGAATAATGTAGCGCACCACAACAAACATTAGCATATGCGGGTACTTCCAAGCCACTGGGGCGCCATTATTATACCCCCACCCCACCCCACCCCCACCCCAACCTTACTGTTGCTGCTTCCATCACACAAGATGGATATTAAGCTTGTTTGAGTTTGGGGGGGGGGGGGGGTATCGTGCGGCCCCCTCTGGTGGAGTCCGTCCGGGCTCTCTTGCTTTGAGTCATCCCCCAAATAAGTTTTCCATTGTATTATTTGCTAAGTAGAAAAAATATGAATTCATTTTCAATATAAAAGTTTCTGACCTGTGACACGTTTTCACGTTTTTCAGTGGAAAAATTCACAAAAATCCTGCCGATCGACCAGTTTGGCCGCCATCTTCTACGCCGACAAGACGCCAAGGTGTTTACGCAAACCGGTAAGTGCGACACCAATAATAGTCGCGTTGCCAAAATATTGCTGCTTTCGAGGAACGTGGGACGTCGGAAATATCCAACTTGGATTCTCTCACTTCCGACCTCAAAGCGTTCAAAGCGAATGTAAACAACAAAGATGGCTGATTCTGATCAATTGTTTGTGGTTCTGGTTAACTCAGTCAGTCGAAAACACGTTGGGTTATGTCGTTAGTTTTTCAAATAACTAAATTATTGTTAGAATGAATTAATTGCTATCGTCGAGTGACGTCAGATTTAAACCGGACGGTGAAGTCGGGTTTTGTGATCATCTTGTTGTGTATTGGGACCTCCCCCAAGGAGGGTTTTTGTTGTTTTTCCTACGCAAAATAGTCGCCATGACGTTGCACAAACCAGCGTGTTCATATTACGGTTCTCATTCTTTTGGTTTTACAAAATGCTCTGTAATTGTCTTGTATTGAGGAAGTCATGCTTTCTGTTGTTTTTGTTTATAACTAGAAATTAATTATTTTGGGGGGGGGGGGGGGGATAAAAAATGCGCAACTGAGCATATTGCATTCACTTGAAGAAAAATAACCTCACTTTAATTAATTTTTGGGGCGAATACTTTTTTTTTCTTTTTTCTTTTTAAAAGGTGTGTGTGTGTGTGTGGGGGGGGGGGGTGATTCAGAAAAACAGAACGAAATAATTAAAATCATAAAATAAACACAAAAAATATTCAGAATAAAAAAAATGCGGGGGGGGGGGAGAACATAAAATAAATCAAATATTCCAAAATACAACCCAACCCCCCCAAAAGAAAATTATCAGAAAAAAAAGTTTTTGTTTTTTAATCAAAGTTAGACATTTTATAGTTTTACATTTCCCATGACTAATTAATTAATCCACTGCTAGCTATGTTTTGCTTTTACGTATTTTTTCCCCCTCTATTTATTTTCTGTTTATGTGACAAAGATATGAAACCGGTAAAGGTGTTAACAATAATAAGTTTCCTTTTTCTTGTACGTATGTTTTTGTGTGCCAAAATGTTCCGTAATTGTCCCGTGTTGTTTTTTGGCCTCCCCCAAGGAAATTGATCTTCTCTGAGAAGAAAGTCACAAATATTTTGAATAAAGATACCGACGATGTTTTCCACTGATTAAGCCAGGTAGCAAAAGTCGTAGGCGTGCATCGACGACGGCGGCGCTCCAAATTAGGACGCCCTTGGCGGAGGTCTTCCGTCGATTTGCATTTTTCCTCCTCTTCTCGTTCCGGGCGAGACAATTAGCTAAATCCAACGAAATAATCTCATTCGCTGCCGCCCACGCCACGCAACCTCTCGTTGTTATCCGTCCCGCAAAGCGTGATGGTGGGAGAGAGTGCGTCCGAGGCGGCGAGGTCATCGGCGGCCAACGGGAACCCTCGCGGCGCCCACCCCTCCAACCCTTCCCGCAACTTAAACGCCGTTGCTTGGATACGCTGCGCTTTTAATTAACGCCGGCCATTCCCGGCGCGAACCTTCAATTCCATTAAAGTCGATGAGGCGTCCACAAATGTTGTCCCCACTTAAACAAACAAACAACGCGGCGAGCGCCGTTGATGGAACCTCAGCCCAGCCGGCCTTCGTATGACGGATGTTATTTGGGCATCACATTTCCGCCATTCTTCCCAAACAAGGCGCCTCCTTTCATACTCGCTGAAATCCGCAACGGCGCCGGCGGGATTCAAGCTCCTTTTGGCGATTAGACGCAGCTCAGCTCTCAGGGCTAATTGGCCCCGGGGCCGTGATGCGCCGTGTTTACGGGCGGCGTGCTGGGATGTGGATGAACCGGGGATAGATTTGCCTTCCCGGGGTCTGGACAACAGAAAAAGCGAATTATGCGGAGATGACTCGTCAAGGTGCGAGTATTGGATGCGTCTCAAGTGTTGACCTTGAAGGTTCGAAGTTTTGATCGCCTTTTTCTCATTTTCAGGTTATGTTTACAGTATTTGAAAACAATTTAGAATTCATGTGCGAATATTTTGATACATCTGAACTATAATTTTTTTTATATGACTTATTTATTTGCATCTAATTACTTTAATTCTTTTTTGACTTATTTCAAATTAAAAATATTAATATCTGAATTCTAAGAATATTAAAACTTTTTTATATTTAAGAGCAAGTTAATAGAATATATTTGATCTCTTGAAATGACGACTTAATTTTTAGAGTTATTAACTTTTTTGGGGGTAAATTTTCATGTACTTCGGACATGCAACATGCAAACCTGCAAAATAAATGTTCCTCTTTCCTGTTCCTGTTCCTGCATTTGTTCTACCGAACCCGTATTTACTTGACTGCGTGACTATTTTGCTCAAAGTTTTTGGCACACTGTTTGAACCCGATAGGCGCATTTTGGACGCAGGATGTACGAGCACGACTCTCATTTGAGGGCGCCGCTTCAAAAGTGAAATATTCTCAACACGGTTGACACAAAGTGGAGGAGGCGCGAAAACGCTCATCTGTCACTTTGGGCTCTCTTCTCACTCCAGACTGGCGACGAGCGACTTGTTGCCTCTCAAAACTCACTTTTTGGAATCAACAAAGACCCAACAGATATCACATTTGAATTTATTTTGGTTCTGTCATTCATATGACCTTTTCTAAGCAAGAAGTATTGTTTAGATCGTCCATCGGGTTTACCCAAAAATGACATGACCAATTTCTGTGAAATGTGGAAAACGCCACATTGCGATACAAATCGGAATGCATCCAATTCAAAACAAAAGGTCCCAGCAATCACCTACACAGAAAGACGCAATGACTGTCAACAACAACTGTCTGTAACAAACTATAACTAATTACAAATGACTATGAATAAACTAACACACTGGTAGCTGGCTATTGGACAAAAAAATGAACCAACCAACAAACTATATAGAACTATACCAAAAAATGACCCATGACTAACTAACTAACTAACTAACTAACTAACTAACTAACTAACTAACTAACTAACTAACTAACCAACCTAGTTGGTGATAACAGTCAACAATAACTGCCTGTAACAAACTATAACTAATTACAAATGGCTATGAATAAACTAACTCACTGGTAGCTGCTTATCGGACAAACAAATTAGCCAACCAACAAACTATATAGAACTATACCAAAAAATGACCCATGACTAACTAACTAACTAACTAACAAACTAACTAACTAACTAACTAACTAACTAACTAACTAACCTAGTTGGTGATAACAGTCAACAATAACTGTCTGTAACAAACTAACTAATTACAAATGGCTATGAATAAACTAACTCACTGGTAGCTGCTTATCGGACAAACAAATTAACCAACCAACAAACTATATATAACTATACAAAAAATTTACCCATGACTAACTTACTAACCAACCAACCAAGCAAACAAACAAGCATAGTTGGCAATAACCGTTAACAGTAACTGTCTGTAACTAACTATAACTAATTACAAATGGCTATGAATAAACTAACTGACTAAAAAACTAACTAGTAGCTGGCCATCCAACAAGCAAATGAACCAACCAACAAACTATACCCAAAAAACGACTCATGATTGACCGAATGGTCGGCCAACGAACTAACTAACAAGCGAGTCCACTTTTTGGCCGCAGACACCCAATTAGGGAGATGATTATTGATCGCGGTGACGCTAATCTCCCTTTTCGCAGGATGAGGCGATCAATAGGTGAGCGTAATGAGCAACACTGAATGAGCTGAATGATACATATTTGAAAAGCGGCAGTTGCAATGTTTATTTCTTTGGAATAAAGTCAGGGGTGATGATGATGGGAATAGCTGATATAGAAAATAATGCACCAGGATAGAACCCCCCCCCCCCCTCCCCCCGATTTGTTGGCGTGACTGTATGTGCACGGCTGTCTTGTAAAACATAATTCATAAACAAGCGCCCAACATTTTTGTGTGCAGCGGAGAAAAAATGTCATTTTTTTCCTCCAGCTGGCAGCTTGTCGTCTGTCTTGGCCTCACTTGCTTTTTTTTTTCCCCCCCCTGCAAAATTCCAGCAAACATGACTTGTAACAGTGCGTGCTAATAATACGTTTGTCCAACTGCTCCGAAATGAAAGGCACACAAGGTGACAAATGACAGAGAAGCTCGCTAGCGCACAGCGAGGCAAACTTTTGGGCCGTCTTTTCAAACAAAAACAGGGGTTCATATTAATCAGGGATGAGGTCAACAACAACAAAAAGTTGAATAAAGAATGTGGAACAGTTGCTGTTTTCCAAAAGAATTGTTTTGAAAATATGTTTTTCCCTATTTTTTTAATTTTTATTTTGTAAGTAAAAAAAAAAATCTTCATTCATGTATTATATATATATATTTAAAAAAAAAAATAAATAAATATATATATATATATATATTTTTTAAAAATATATATAATAGATAATCAGTGTGCTTTTATTTACAGTTGAGAGGCTGAAATCAAAGGATTTTGTGTAATAAAAAAAAAAAAAAAAATCAAAATAGTCATTGATTATTTATATAATCAATTACTTGCCAACTAAGCAATGAATCGCTTGCATTGCTACTTTAAGCGCGAATGCATGCTTGACTCTCCATTTTGCGTCCCCTTTTTCCCGCGACTTTTTCCCGCCGTCCCTTCTCTCAACTGGGTTAGCTGGAAAGTTTGCCGCACGTCTTTCCAGGTTTGCAAAGTTTCGCTGCTCATTTGCAAAGCTAGGTTAAGCTTATGTAAAAGAGATGCAGTTCAAGTACGTCGGAGGGCCCGGGAAACAAACATTTCCCCCCCCTCCGCCCCTCCGCCCCCGCCGGTGCCCCTCCCCCTCGACGGGCGAGTGACAGCTATTTAAATGTGAAGTGTCATTAAGGCACACAACCCTGCGCGACACCTGCTTTAATCACGGCAAACAAAGGCGCCGCCAGTGGCCGAGTCGGCGCTCCCGCTCTGTGATATTCAAATGACGGGGCGGCGCAACATCGGCAACAACAACATCAAAGAATAGGCAGCCCGCCGCCGAGGGCCTCCCGCCGCCGCCGCTAATCACCATCAATTTCCAGCCTGATTAAAAAGCAAGTGGAAGAAGAAAATTGCAAACTCTTCCCACATCGCATGGAGTTGAACTGAAGCCGTTGCGTCCTCTCGAGTCAAGTCGGGAAAGCTTTTTCACGCGCGATCGGTTGTACAAGCGGCGCTTTAGCAGAACGCTGGCGTCTCGCGCTGGCGATGATCTTCCACTTGTGGTTTGGAAAGAAAGATAGACAAATGCTGGTATCATGTAAAATTGATGACTTCCGTGCCATTAGACTTCCAGCTCGTCAGCAGTCTCCTTCGGTTTTTTTTGTGGTTCTGATATTTGACACACGTAAAGGGTACATTTTTCTTCTGAATTTCTGAGTTCAGTGCTGTTTGACTTCTACTAAACAGTCTTAATGGTCTTTCTTGTTGCAGGGAAAGTTTGAAAAAAAAATCCTAAACGTTCCCAAAACAGTCTTAATAATTTCCTAAACAGTCTTAATGGTCTTTCTGGTCGCAAGGAAATTTTGCTCATAATTCCTAAACGTTCTCTAAACAGTCTTAATAGTTTCCTAAACAGTCTTAATGGCCTTTCGTGTCACAAGGACATTTTCAACATGTTTAAAATTACTTCCAAACAGTCTTCATGGTCTTTCTTGTCGCAAGGAAAGTTTGCTCATAATTCCTAAACGTTCTCTAAACAGTCTTAATAGTTTCCTAAACAGTCTTAATGGCCTTTCGTGTCACAAGGACATTTTCAACATGTTTAAAATTACTTCCAAACAGTCTTCATGGTCTTTCTTGTCGCAAGGAAAGTTTGCTCAAAATTCCTAAACGTTCTCTAAAGAGTCTTAATAGTTTCCTAAACAGTCTTAATGGTCTTTCTTGTTGCAGGGAAATGTTGCTAAAAATTCCTAAACGTTCCCAAAACAGTCTTAATAATTTCCTAAACAGTCTTAATGGTCTTTCTGGTCGCAAGGAAATTTTGCTCATAATTCCTAAATGTTCTCTAAACAGTCTTAATAGTTTCCTAAACAGTCTTAATGGCCTTTCGTGTCGCAAGGACATTTTCAACATGTTTAAAATTACTTCCAAACAGTCTTCATGGTCTTTCTTGTCGCAAGGAAAGTTTGCTCAAAATTCCTAAACGTTCTCTAAACAGTCTTAATAGTTTCCTAAACAGTCTTAATGGTTTTCTAAACAGTATTAATGGGATTTCTTGCCGCAAGGACATTTTGAACATGTTCAAAATGAC
Organism: Leptonotus elevatus; assembly: GCF_054856555.1. Taxonomy (NCBI): domain Eukaryota; kingdom Metazoa; phylum Chordata; class Actinopteri; order Syngnathiformes; family Syngnathidae; genus Leptonotus; species Leptonotus elevatus. The sequence goes on along the minus strand of NC_141259.1, from coordinate 14,883,525 downwards.
TTCTAAACAGTCTTCATGGTCTTTCTTGTCGCAAGGAAAGTTTGCTCAAAATTCCTAAACGTTCCCTAAACAGTCTTAATAATTTCCTAAACAGTCTTAATGGTCTTTCGTGTCGCAAGGACATTTTGAACATGTTTAAAATTACTTCCAAACAGTGGTCTTTCTTGTCGCAAGGAAAGTTTGCTCAAAATTCCTAAACGTTCTCTAAACAGTCTTAATAGTTCTCTAAACAGTCTTAATAGTTCTCTAAACAGTCTTAATAGTTCTCTAAACAGTCTTAATAGTTTCCTAAACAGTCTTAATGGTTTTCTAAACAGTATTAATGGGCTTTCTTGTCACAAGGAAAGTGACAAAAACATTTATCACTCGTTAGCATTGCAAATGTTCATCGCTGAGTGGGATACTGGTTTAGATTCCTCTGGGACAGTTTGTAATCGTCGACATTGGGTCTGTTTGGCTTGTCATGTTGTATTGTGTTGGCACTAGTGAGCATTCCAGAATCTTTGTAAACCAACGTATAGGGAGGCAAATCTGGAGGTTAACAAGCTTGTGCTAAGGAAGTTAGCAGTTGTTTGTTTAAAACAACCTGTTTGTACTGTTGCACAAAGTGTTTTATAATAAAGGGATCAGCAAAAATAGGGATTGGCAGGTCTGAATTTTTTAGAGATCTGTACAAGATCTATTCAGTTTAAGTTCAACATTTTTGAAATTGTCATTGAGATCCCCAAATTGGATTTAACAACAAAAAATATGTGCGTGCGTGACGTCCGCACTTCCTCCTAGAGCAGTTTTCTGTCATACTTTGGAAATTGTGTTTTTTTTGTCTTGGATTTTGTAAGATGGGGTCTCGCTGGCGGTTTCCGTCCTGGACGGCTGAAAGCCGCCGCTCTTCCCGGGGCCGTCATTTTAATTTTAACGAGGGGGGTCAGTGGGACGAAACATCCGTCACGCCCGCCAAGGCCCGGCTGGGCGCGTGTCGCCAAAGCGCTTTGCTTTGCCGTTCCTATTGATTACTTTGGTCTTTTCCGACAAAGCGCCGCGCAGACCTCATTCGCCTTTTGTCGGCACGTACGCGCGCCGACAAATTATGATAAGCGTATGGAAGTGTATTCTATCGTTTATAAATGTTTCATCAGCACGCCGCCATCCATACGTAATCAAGGGAGCCCTAAACAAGCATATGCTCGTCCGTTTCCTCTTAAGATGCAAATGCGCGTTATCGTTCAGGTGGAGCGCAGATTTTTTGCGCTTGTAGTCGTTCTCCTTCCCGCAGGATTGAACGCGTCCGTTTACGGCGCGGTGCGCCATTAGCGGCAGCGGCGGCGGCGTTGCGCGCGTTGCTTGCTTTTTTGGACGTCGAGTGTTATTATTAAACATCTGGCGGCGCGGCGCAGTGGGGGAATAAATCAGCGGCCTCTTTGACTAATCAAACGTAATCACGCCGGCATTCTGCTGGATGTAATTAACAGGCGCGGCGTGGAAGGTATATATATCGACTGCAATCTGCTCGCAATCGCAAAGGACGTCGTTGCGCGGCTGGCGTGTCGAAGTCAAGGATGTAAATGAGTTTTTGTTACGAGTCAGGAAAGCCTGCTTTTAAGATGCGCCACTATCAAAAGGTAAAATGTTGCGCTTGAAAGTAAGCGCAGGGACGGAGCGGTGAACGCGTTAGCTCACCAAAACATGCAGCCATTGTTGTCTAATCCACCTGCAACAAATGTGAGTACACCCCTTTGGGAAACTGTGCAAATATTTTTGGTGGCTGCTATTATTTTTGAAATGATGAATCCAAATTATGATGGAAGCTATATATATATAAATATTTCTGGTTTAATTCTACAGTGTAACATATTGGGAAAATTAATAAGAACAATTATAAAATAAACAATTTCTGCCCTTGAAGTTGGTTCCACATACACAGTCAATTTTGCAAAAATATAATAGTACTTCAAATCATTGATTTTTCCTATAGGCCACTTTAATCCTGTATTACATTCATATCCTACTCACAATTTTTTTTTAACAAATAACTTAACTAATTTTTTTTTATTGCAAACTCACTCTTAAAATCAAAATGTAAGTCACGTGAGGAAATTTACTTCCCGCCTCGGCGAGAAACTTTTCTAAGTGGACACAATGTCGCACGGCGGGGACGAGTTTAGCCTTGCATATTTCGACGCCGCTAATTTAAAACAGTTGCCGCGTACACGCACACACACACACGCACGCACACGCACACGGCGGGTGAAAAGATTAGACCTTCAGTGCACAAAATGCCTGAGCCATGACAGTGAATGATGGCTTCATTTAAAGTCATAATAGTTTTAATAAATGAAGCCGAGGCGGCCACGGCGAACCGGCGCAATGTGATTAAATGCGCCGCTCTTTTGCTAATTAGCTTCCTTCAAGGTGTTCACTGCAAAATGGCGAGCCTCCCTCCCAAAAAGCCTCCAGCCGGTCGGGCCGGCCTGTTGGCTTTTCGCGAAATCGACGGCGAGGCGCGCGCGCATTTCCTCCCCGCGTTGTCCCGCAAAGCCTCCATCAGATAAGGATTTGAGGCGCTTACTTTCCAACTGACATTTAGGAGTCGGAAAGAAGCCGCGGAAGTCACCTTCATATGAGAGCCATCGATCCGCTCGCCGTTTGAGACAATAAAGGGAGATGTTTTTATTTGATTTGACTCCCTCAGACTGACATGAGGGATGTACACTTGATAATGAGGCAGAAAAAACATGCGGCGGATCGACAATATCACACAATGTGTCCCTCTCTCTTTTTATTATTTTTATTATTTAAAAAAAATTTTTTTTTATAAAGCCATGTGGAAAAGAAACAGGGAGGCTGTCAAGGACATGCCAAGGCAACAGGTGGCGCTACAACTTAGCCCTTAGGTAGGGTTGTGCAATGACTCAAAATTCAATTCAATTACAATTTCAAATATTACACTCCACAATTACAAAATCAGTATAATCGTCCCAAAAAAAAAAAGAAGATTATTAATACAAATTTTGAGTTGAGTTGTTTAAATGTATACATTTGCACCTTTTAAAATTTTGAAATCAGATTTTTTTTTTGGGGTACACAACCTGAAAATGTTCAAACATATTAACACAAATACATTTCTTTGAAACACTATAATTATGCAAGTTCCTTTTGGACTAAACAAGATTTATTAAATGTAATTTTAAAAATAAAAAAAAAAGTGCAAATATATAAACAACTCAAAAGTAGTATTGATAATCTTTTATTTTTGTTTAAAATGAAGGCCGATTTTTGTAATAATAAAAATTGTAATTGAATTTCGATGAATTGCACAGCCTTACATTGACTTCACATTTACAACAAATTCCAACTGCACTTCTGTTGAAGTCATAATCTCTTACATTTGGATTTGGACTCTGGGCCCACCTTCAGGTCATCTCCAGCCTCCGACCACGCCCCCCCCCCCTCCCCCAGGGTGGACTGTGTGAGATTAACATTGAAATATTCCGAACCTTCGCTCTCGCCTTGAATCCGACTTCACCATCAACGGCAAGTTAATTCCTTCCAAATTGAAATTTGTGGCTTGGATCCTTGGACGCGACTGGCGAGTTTCTTTATGCTTCTTGGAACCTTGACTCCTTTTATTATTACCTCCCTCAAGGCGCTGATGTGTTTGTGTTCTGTGCGCGTTTGTGTCCTTGCCCGCTTGCTTTGACTCTTTTGCTGCACCTGCCGCAAAACACTTCCAGGCTGATCTTTTATTATGATTTTTTTTTTTCCCGGGCCAACCCAAAGAAGAATGCATTCAATTCTGAGGTGGAATTATTCATGTTTCTCATTTGCGGTAACCGTGTTTTAATAAAATGCTCGTCATGGCCTGCCAACATTTGAGTTTTTTTCCAAACTGGTAAATAGTTCATGTTTTATGTACACGGTTGGTTGACAAAGACGTTGCTGTTCCACTTCAGCCCTGTAGGTGTCAGTAGCTTGTTTTCAAATGGTCAAAACAAATCAAGAAGAAGGAATTTCAGGGAAGCGACAAACATTTTTACGCTATCGTAAAGGTTCGAAGCAGGCTTGTCGCACATTCAAACCGAGTGAAAACGACGGAATTGCAACATTTGTAACCACCCGCATAAGTAAAAAAGGAGAAAATGTCGTAACTGTCCACAAACATTGAAATAAAATAAAAAGTAAAAATTCTAAACTGTCTACTATCGCACAAGCAAAACAAATTTGAATATGTCTTGACTGTCGACTACTTTGGAAGTAAAACGAGAAAAACAGGAACATTTATCAGCTGCACAACAAACAAACAAAAAAGGCAAAATGTCGTAACAGTCAACCCTTGCAGAAATTAAACAAAAATCCATCATAACAGAAATAAAAGTAAATAAATGAGAACATGTAACTGCCTATAATCATCAAAAATAAGAAAAGGTCTCATCACAAATGTTATAACTGTTCTAAATGTCCAATAAAATGTACAATTAAATATATATTTTTTAAGTTTTCATTCTCTTGTTAACATAAAAGTAGAAAAAATGTTAAACTAATAGAAATATGGCTGCATCTTTTAGTCATTGAAACAGTCATTTCATAATAATTCATAAAATTTAGTTCAAATTAAAAAGATTTATTGTGAGATATATTTTTCTGCCACTAGATGGCATAATTGCATTTGCAAGACGGTGACAACGTGCATTTTCTTCTAATCTTTAATATGAAGTAACTTATGAAGAAATTGTGAAATAACTCAAAATTAACGCACTCATTTTGACACCCCTAACAAAAGTAAAACAAAAAAAAAAGGTGAAAAGGGTTTAATTTCCCACTATTGTTGCTGTAAAATACAAAAAAAATTACCTTTTCCCAACCATTGCAGAAATCAAATTCAAAACAATGAAAGGAAGTAAGTGTTCAATGAAATCCATCCTTACAGAAATTAACTCTTAAAAAAAAAAATATTGTGTATTCTCACCGTGTACGAGATCACTTTTGGGACCGTAGCCAATTTATTTGCTTGTCTTCCAGCTGGTTACTGAGACTAACTAACTAAATGAAGTTAAGGTTTCCAATGCATCGCTAATTAGTTAACGTGGGAGCGAAAGTGGGGAGTTGGGAATGACCCAGGCTCGGACGGATTGCCTCTTGAGAAAAACAAGCCACTCCTTTATTATCCCTGTAAGGAATTCACCGGTTGTTTTTTAAAAAAAAAAAAGTTTTTCGCCAGGCCGATTGCGTCTCGTGCTAATAAAAAACAAAATGTCCACGTGTATATTTTGGTAATATGTTGTGATGTGTCTGCTGATTGCGCCGAGGGAGATGTTGGAGCGCCTCGGGGCTGAAAGGAAATAATTGATTTTTCCCTTCAAGGTTAGCGAGGGGGAAAGAAAGAAAAGAGCCGGCGGGGAAAGCAACACAAGAACCCAGCAGCGGGCCAATTAATGCTGTTGATTTGGAAGAAGTAGGAAGCATTTATTTATAAAACATTTTTGTTTAGCATTTTCCCGACATTAGTGGGAATACGGAAAAAAAAAATATATATCCTGTAATCTTCCCTTCTCTTGAAGAGCACACACATGAACAAACGCACGTAATGTTGTTGTTGCTATAAAAAAATAGCTATTTTTAGTTTGTTACCTCGAAAGCAAATGTGACTTTTGCCGCTTGGCATCTCCTGCGACTTCTATTTTTACGTCTCAGCAACATATATTATTAAGCATCAAAGCCTTTTGGTCCTTTTCATAATCCTGTTGTTTTGGTGGCGGTGCGGGGCGGGGGGGAAACAGGGACGAGGTCTCAAGTCTCCCACATAAAAGAAAATATTAATAACCTGCTCGCTACTGATCGCTTAGCGGTCCGCCGAGCCCCTCGCGATCGACGCGCAACGCAGTTTATGGCATTATTCAAACGAAGTACCTTTTCTCCACTTTTACGGCAAGAAATTTCACTTCTGCGATGTTTGCGTAGCTTTAAGCGGAAACGCCGTGCGACATTCCGACACGCAAGACGAGCAAATAGCGAAATTGTGTGATGGTAAAACTTGGCTCGCTAGCCAGCTAGTGTTAGCGAGCTGGCTAAAGGTTGCATTGTGAACATTTCAAATAACTTTTTCCCCCCCCTTTTGACCATTTTGACAATTGAAAATAAAGCATTTCGATGTTTGTTAGATCACTTCAGTTACATCTTTTTCATTTTATTGTGCTAACGCGCACCTTGTTCGCTAGTTAGCTTGCTTGTCATCTCGTGTTAGCTGTTATATTTCTAACATTTTATCTTATATTACTTTTTCTTACGGTATTATTTATATAAATTATATGATATTATTTATTTAATCTTCATTTATCTCCAACAAGCAAAGAATGAAAAGTAACACAATTGTGAATACAAATATAAAGCCGCCATTTTGATTTTAGCCTGTTCCAATTTGGCCAATGAATTAATGAATCCATTTCATGAAGATTTTAGCTTTGTTGGCAAGATCAATAATACAACATGCAAACATTTTCTTCTTTACTATCTTGAGAAATTTGCGTCCAAATATTTTATTGTGAGAGGGCATTAGCACACGTAGCTCTCTAATCTGCTAATGTTAACTCGCTGGATGAACGGCAATAAAGCTTTTTTTGCGTGGGAAGCCGACATTTAGATTTTTCTCCATCTCGGCCCATTTCATGTAATTATATTAGCACAATCATTTAAAAAAAAAAAAAGTGATGGTGCCGCTCGATAAGGCAGTAAGTAAACAAGCGCGTTAAAAGGAGCTAATTAGCGATAAGGACTTTTTAACCCCCCACTGGAGGTGAAAGTACAAAGCCACATTTCATTTCACACTTTATTTACTCGCCTAATGAGATTATCTATTTGATGTATCCGTTTATAGCCCTGCCTGACATTTGCGTTTGAGTATTTACGGTGGCCGGCTCACAAAAGTCCACTCTTCCGTTTTGGGAAAAACGTGAAGATTGTAGCCGCCAGCCAAGACACCCCCCCCCCCCCCCTAACACCCCCCCACCCATCGTTCGCAGATTTACGCGGGCTGATTTATGGAATAAAACTGGGGATGTGCTCTATTTCGCTGCGTTCATATCCATTTATGTAATTAACAAGGAGTGCTACCGGTAGCGCCGGCGGTTAATAAGCTCCGGCGGGAAACGCGGGCGAGCGGGTGAACCCGTGGCCCGGGAGATGTTAAACACAGATGAATAGATGCCAGAGCACACACGGCCCGCTACTAAATCATAGCAAATGAGCAACGCAAATGGGCCGAGCCACTAAAAACCCAATATCCCTTAAATGGACCGGACCTCTCATAGATATTGAAAACGGCTAACCTTGACATCGACGTGCCACCTTTTGGACACGCCGTCGTCCGATTGGAGGCGGCGCCAAGACACGTGCTGCTCGGCCACAAAGTCAAGATGGCTAATCTTATCGCCTACAAAATGGAGGTACAATTTTTATCTTGAGGTGTGTGTGACTTGACTGGACTTGTTTTGACATTTGAACACTCCACGGTTTCCGGCTGTGATTAATGTCAACCTTTAGCCGGCATCTTGACAGAAAGATATGAACGCCGGTAAGCTAACGATAACACCAGAGAATTTCATGTTGTATTTTTGAGATGAGTATGTTTTGTATTTGGTTGGAGCTGATGCTAAATCCAGTAAAGTAAAGTTTTTCTTTCACGCTGCATTTTTAAAGGAATTACACGTTGCACATTTAAATGCTAGCCTAGTGCAAAACCATGAATTGAAACTCCATTGATGTGCTAATGCTAACGCTAAATATGTTACAACTTTTTAAGCAACGCGCATTTGAAGCCAAACTTGCAAAAATTTTTGCTGGAACCATGATGTCATCAAGGGTTAAAAAAATAATAATCGATGAATCAATATTGAATCGATTTCCCTTTTCAGATATTGATTCATGAAAACATACATTGATTATATATAAATATATATCTTTTTTTTTTCTTTTTTTTTTCTTTTTTTTTTTTCTTTTTTTCTTCTTTTTTTTTTAAGAGCTCAGTATTGTTCATTCGGAAATGTCATCATCATTGCTCTTTTTTTTTTAAAATATATATATATATATATATATATATATATACACACATATACATAAATATATATCTGACGGCGGTGTTCGGTTTAGGTGAACGGTATGAGATTTTTTCTAATAGGTTTTTTGGTGAGCTAACAAATACACGCACGCACGCACGCACGCACATACACATACTCACCCACACACACACACAAAAAAATATATATATATAAAAAAAAATTATATAAAAAAAAAAAAAAAGAGCAATGATGATGACATTTCCGAATGAACAATACTGAGCTCTTTAAGAAAAAAAGAGAAAAAAAAAAATAAATAAAAAAAAAAAATATATATATATATATATATATATATTTTTTTTTTTTTAAACAAGAAGTTTGGCTAAAAAAATAACGTGTTGATTGTGTGAGTGGATGACGGCAGCTTGATGAACGTTGAAACGTAGCTCGCTGACTGTGCTTTCGACGTGATCTATTTAAATCAAGTCTTATATTTGCGCTATATTCCTCTGTGACTCTTCTTCCGTTTCCTTTGAATAAATCTCAGACGGGTTTCTCTTACGTGCATCAAATGAAACAATTAATATTTTTTGCTTCCTCCTTACCGTGACCTCTCTCTTACTCTTTTTCTTTCAAATGGAAACTTTTTTTCTTCCGTGCCCGTATATATAAATCACAAATTTCCACGTTTGCAATATCAAGTGGGGCTTCAACAAATCACAACTTTTACTCGACTTTTCTTACTAACTTGCCAAACAATAACGTTGAATTTACGGCGCTTGTCGCAAGGCTGCGCTTCTTAAACCTTGATCTTAACTAAAGCGGCTTTATTGCCAAACCAGACCTGCGCGCTAACCTTGACAGATGACCGTAAAAAGTTTTTTTTTTTTTTGTTTCTCCACACAACAGCTGCTATATAACGTTAGCACCCGCAGCCTCGTGAAAGTCGTCCGCGTCCTCGTCGCCGGCAAAACAAACACACAAAACGACGTTTGGCTGAGAGCCACGTGTGATCAAATGTTTTGCCCGCGCGCTTGCGCGTCTTCCATCTGCACAGCTTTGCCGTTCCAGACCGATTTCTGTTTTGTGTTGTTGAGCGAAAAGGTATAAAAAATGCTAGCGGGGCCAGAAAGAGCTTAGCGGTAAAATAACGCAGAATTTTGCGGCCGTATGTTCACACCGAAGCCTTAATAAAAAAAAATGCAAAACGATACTATAATGAGCTCATTTGCTCCTAGAAACGTACAAATACATTCTGTTTTAAATAGTACCATGCTCCCAAAGACGTATTTATACGTTTTGATGTTAGTTTGTTTTTAATGCTAGAGCGTACAAAAGGCTTTGGTGCAGCTTCTGAACCGAAGAGAATGCTTAAAGCGATGGTAGTTATTACAAAAACGGCCAGCGGGTGGCAGCAGAGTATAAGAGATCAACCCGGGCCATGTTGCAAACAAATGACAAATTATTTTGGTACGTTCCTTGTGTTTACAGCAATAGAACACAATATTTGCAGAATCAGTCAAAATCCAGTAAAACAGCTAGGAGCGAAGGGGGTTGCTTCAGTGAAAATGGCTGTCAGTGAATGAGTTACAGATGTTCCATACCACTTTTTTTTTTAAAGAAAGAGCTAGCATAGCATTTTTCCTTAAAATTGCATAAAATTAATGGACATTTTCTGCTTTTCTAACTTGTAATTTCTAGTTCCTGAAAGTAAAATAGCCACAAGAGGGCAGCAGATAGTCAGCACTGATACCTTGAAATAAGGCAGTACTCACCCCGTCCCTAATAATAATTCAACAATGCTTATGGGATATTCTGGGTTAGGGTTTCAAGTTAGCGTTGTGTTTCAAGTAAAGCTTACGTACACATTTTCATATCAAGTAAAGTCGCATGTTCCCGTGTTGTGGTTTCGACGAAGTCCGGCAATCCATTAGTTGCCTTCCCTGCGGCTTCCTTTTACGAGCTTTTGTACAAAAGTGCACGAGGCTTGCCGCTCTTCCCCGCCTGTAATAACGCCATAAAATCGCGGCCATAACTAACGTCCATAACAACGCACTCATCGCAAGAGCGCCGCTCGCTTAATTGAGCAGAGTTATGCGCCGATAAACGCCGAGAACTGCGCTCCCCGCTTTTAAGGAGTGCCGGCGGGAAGAACCCTTCTTCTTCTTCTTCGTCTCCTTCGTCTTCTTCTTCGTCTCCTCGTCCTTCTCTATCTTCTCCTTGTTCTTCTGTCCTCTTTCATATTGTTGTATTTTAAGTCGGGAATTCTCAAATTGCGGTCAGAGTGCGCCCTCTGGTGGCACTCTAAAGAACTGCTGAATTAAATATGAAAACAATTCTTCAAAATTTTTTTTACGTAGAATAACGGTGTTTCCAAGATGGGTTTGGGTTTTTCAAGTGAAGATCAAGATTGCAATCATGGTTTTCATTATGGGGTTTTGAGGCAGGGGAGGGTTAAGGTTTCAAATGTGAGTTTACAGCAAATATTGGGTTTCAAGTCAGGGTTAGGGTTTCCAGCCTGGGTTAAAGGTCTTAGGCAATGGTTTGGGTTTCAAAGAGGGGTATCAAGACAGTGACAGTGTTTCAAGTTTAGATTGCATATTAGTGATCACGTTTAAAATTGGGCTTCAAGCGAAGGTTAAGGTTTCAAATTAGGGTTTCAAATGCGAACAGCGAGGAACTGGAAGTGCCCCCCCCCCCCCCCCTCTTCTGCTGTGTGACCTTGACAGAGGTGCGGGAGTGCTGAAGACTTTCTGATGTTGAACAGAAAAATGAAGCACACGAACATCGGTGTCCTCACCACAGGTGCGCACGTTTGCGCTGCAGGCACTCGTGCACCTTCACAAGAACGAGGCGCTCCCTCGGCGAACATCCTCCAAACAACTCGCCAGTTCTGGTCTTCTCTCAAACTACCCTCCATCAGCGGAGGGTGTCATTTTCCTCCACATAATCGGGACAATTAAACAGAATTCGAAATGCTAAAGGAAGGAAAAAAAAAATGCTTCAGTTCCAGGTAAGTTGGTGGTGTTTTTTTTATAGAATTTTTTTTTACGCTGTTATGAGTATAAAGTCTTTTTTATTTGATTTTTTTTCAAAAGGAAAAAGTCGTAATCTTTTTAATATCAAATATGTATTTTATCTGGATTAAAATGTATAATCTTAAAAGAAGAATAAGAAGGAAGAAGAATAAGAAAATAAACTATAAAAACAACGCAATTTGTCATAAAGTTATAATTTTTTCAAGGAAAAAATAGGTAATGTTTGCAACCCCCCCCCCCCAAAAAAAAACTTTAAAAAAAAGTGCAATTGTACGTGATCATATTTTTCCCCAAAAAAATAAAGTAGTAATCTTTACTAATGTTTTATTTTATTTTGTTGGGATGTAATCTTATAGGGCAAAAGTAATAATTTTTCAAAATAAGGAACAACAAAAACAACTTCATTAAAAAAAAAAAAAATAAATCACAGGAAACAACAATGTATTTTGTGGGGATGAGTCGAAATTTTTCAAGATTTAAGTCCAAATTTATCAAAAAGAAAGGCTTATTTTTCTGCGATAAGCTTATGTGAATTAATTAGCAATATTCAAGAAAGTTAAGTGAATTTCAAAAACGACTTCAATCTTGTTCCTGACAAAAAAAAAAAAAAACTTTATTGACGCAGCATATACCACCACTTAAATCAGTATACACTTTTTAAAAACGATGCGGCGGCGTAATATATATTTTGCGGACCCGAGTTTGGTAGCCACAGAAATTCCTTCCGTTCATTTTGCTGTAATGAGGGCGGCACTTCCAGTTCTGCGAGGCTGCGTGCACTTAATGAGGGCGCACGGACGCCGCCCTCAAATCAGAGAGCGTTCACGACTAATTGGAGAAAGCTTGACCTTTAACCTCGCTCCCCAGCTGCCACCGCGGAAACCCGAGGGCGTCGCCGCACCTTCATTTCCATACCAAAGTCAAGTCCTCGGTGAAGCGCCAGCAAAAATCGCAGACGGGCGTTCACGGTTGGGTCGGGTTCGCAAGTCGGATCTCAAAAGGGATTTTGTTTTCTCCCGCGGTCCGACCCGGTTGATCTTCAAACCCAAGAGCCTCATCCCAATACTAATGACGGCTCATAACGGCAAATATTGAAGGAGATTGCTTCCACGGCGTTCCGCCGATACGAGGTGTATAATGAAGCTTAACGATGATGTCGTCATCTACTAATCGTATCAGAAGTCGTAAATTGTCGGCTGGCAAGTCGGATTGATGATCAGCGCACACGCGCACAAAAAGACGACTTGTGAGTCATTAGCATTTATTGACAGCGTTTGTTTTCATTAGCATGATTTCATTAGCTTGACGTGTTGCTTCAAATGAGGGTCAGGGTTTCAAATTCAGGATAGAAACTTGGGTTAGGGTTTTGGAATGAGGTTTTTAAAGCAAAGGTAAAGGTTTCTAAAGTGGTTTTCAAAGCCAGGCCTGGTTTAGGGCTTCAAATCAGGGTTGATGTTTCAAAGTAGGGTTTGAAGCCTGGAGGCCAAGATGAAGTTAGGCTTTTAAATGAGGGTTAGGGCTAACAAATTGAGGTTAGGATTTTAAGTCCATGTTTGAAGCCTATGTTAGGGTTGGAAGCAAAAATGAGGATTTTCAAAATAAGAAGTGAATATAAGTTTCAGGATCAAAATTAGGGTTTGAAGTTGAGTTTAAATTTAGCGTTTGAACAAACAAACTCCAAAATCCAAGCCTGAAGGAAACAAACACAAATGCGAAAATAACTTTATTATGTAAAAAAATAATTGGCACTAATAAATTGAGAAGCGAGCAAAGCCAAGCCTCGGCGAGCGTCGTTGTTTTCTAACAATGCATCTCGTTAACGTGAATAAGCGCAACGCACAGCCGCCATTGTGCGCATATCGCCAAGGTCAACCAAGCCCAACCTTAATAGAAATGCATACGGCACGCTTGCGCTTATGACAAATTAATGAGTCTCATTGGTATACAATGCAGTTAGCTCAGGGCCGTCTCGTCTAATTTCTACGTTTTCTTCCCCCTCAATTATGGAAATGATGAATTCATCTACTTTGCCGATAATTGTTGGCATTACGAAACCCACGCAGTCGCGCGCATTGTTTTCATATTTGATCAACTGTTGCAACAACATGACAGACAATTCCACCTGTTGCAGGTATTAAAATAAATATTCATCGGCGCTGGGTTGAATTTTGTTCCCAGTTCTTTCCTGGTTATATTTATATTAAAGACGTCAAAATTGAGCAGTAATAACTTGAATAATAATACAAGAAAATTGTGTAGACTGGGTTCAAGTTGTATTTGATCATTTTAAAAATTTGCAGAATTTCACAAGTTACTTCATGTTAAAGATTAAACAGCTCTTAATGTGAAAGGAAAAATGCATTGAGCTGTCACCAATGTCTTACAAATGCAATTATGCCATCTAGTGGCAGAAAAATGACGTCGATACAAATGTTTTTAATTTTAACTAAATTTTATGATTTATTATGAAATTACTGTATCAATAATTAAAAGATGGAGTCATATTTCTATTAGTAACATGTTTTTTCATTTTTATGTTAACAAGAGTATGAAAATGTAAAAAACATTTTTTTACATTTTATTTACAGATATAAAGTTTGCGATTAATCCTGAATTAATTATTGAGGTCATGCGATTGATTACAATAAAAAATAATTGCCTGACACCCCTAATTTATATAAAAGTTTCAGGCCATTATAATCAAGACAATCAAGAAATAAGTACATTAATTATGAGGCAGTCTTCAAAAACATCATCTGAACAAGATTTGGATGAAAATGTTGCCACATATTTGTTGACAGAACTAATCGTCCTTCCACCAAATTCCTCAATTTAGCTGTCTGCGACTGTGTGATCGCAAAATGGCTGCCACATTTTGGCACCTGAGATCGCAGATCCCTCTGGTGTATTGCAAACAGCATCATTAGTCAAAAACTGTTTGAATGTCGCAGAAAGATTGGTAAAAGATGAGAACAATGAAAGAAACGTCTTTGAAAAGGCATTTATGCAAATTCAGACGATATTTTGAAATATTGTGTTTCGGGCTTATTAACTCGTTCACTGCCATTGACGACTATAGTCGTCAAAAATTCATTAGTTTAACATTTTCCCCCCGCTTTTGTTAACAAGAGTATGAAAACCTAGGGGAAAAAATATTGTACATTTAGACCAGATATAAAATTTGTGATTAATCATGAGTTAACTATTGAAGTCTATTGAAACAATTGTAATCGCCCGACGCCCTAATTTTTAATTATCTTTTTTTTTTTTCATAATTTTTTTTTTCATCTTAAAAAAAAAAAGATTAATTAAAATTAGGTCGTCAGGCGATTAAAAGTTTTAATTGTAATTAATCGCATGACTTCAATAGTTAACTCATGATTAATCACAAATTTTATATCTGTTCTAAATGTACAATAAAAACTTTTTTCTAGGTTCTCATACTCTTGTTAACAAAAGTGGAAAAATGTTAAACTAATAGAAATAGTTCAAATGGATTTTTGACGTCTAAAGCCGTCAATGGCAGTGAATGACTTAAAGGTGACTCAGCTGAGCGGGCGGGGCGCCATCTTGGGCAGCGCTTGAAAAATGTTGTGCCCGGCTTGCCGGAGGACGATCAGGAATCTCGCAATTCCTCACAAATATCCTCGGAATGTTTACCAATGCCCGTGAGAGACGTACGTTGTTGTGGAGTTAGTTGGCTCCCAGATATTTTAAAAGTTCCCTGGCAATGCGAATATTTTTCCTCCAGTGTTTTTTTTTTTTTTTTTTTTTTTGCGCTATTTTAAAACAAACAAATAAACTTCCTGGAATAGAACGAAATGAAGGAAAGCGCTTAATGAAGGAGCTTGTCTTCGTTGCAAAAGTGGGACAAGATAAACACGGACGACTTGAATGCACTCCAACTCATCCATGAGGAGCTTTTCCGAACGAGCGTGCGAGGTCTCCACACGTTCACGCTGACTCTCCGACACCTCTCACCGAGTCCCCCCCCCCGCCCCCACCACCACCCCCCCCCCATCCAAATGCTCGCATTTTTAGCAATCCAGTCATGACCCAAAGTGTATTTTCCCTGTCAGTGAAAAGTCTTGGAATACGATTAGAATCACAAATGGAGATGATGTGACGAGTTGGAAGGTTTGTTACTGGAAGTGGGAGACTCGTGTTAATAAAAGGTCAGCGACGAGGCCCGGGGCAAGCTTGGCACAGGTTCGACATTTGCGGACGGCCAGCATGCAATTAAAAGCAGTGATCGAATCGGTTTCTGTGCTTCACTACGTAAAAAAACGACCTGACTGGAAAGAACCTAAGCTATAATAATTCGATCTTCGTACCATTTAGTTTTGAGTTTGTTTGATAAATGTCAAATGCAGCTTTAGTTAGTTTTTGTTTGGATTTTTTTTTCATTTTCATTTAATTTTGCAAATATTTTTTTCCCCAATTTTTATTATGATCCCCCCCATTTTCATAACCTTGGGAAGAATCAGGGTTTTAATAATTTTGGATTTTTCATACCATTTAGTTTTTAGTTTGTTTGATAAATGTCAAATGCAGCTTTAGTTAGTTTTTGTTTGGATTTTTGTTTCATTTTTATTTTAATTTTGCAAATATTTTTTTCCCCAATTTTTATTATGATCCCCCCCATTTTCATAACCTTGGGAAGAATCAGGGTTTTAATAATTTTGGATTTTTCATACCATTTAGTTTTTAGTTTGTTTGATAAATGTCAAATGCAGCTTTAGTTAGTTTTTGTTTGGATTTTTTTTTCATTTTTATTTTAATTTTGCAAATATTTTTTTCCCCAATTTTTATTATGACCCCCCCCCATTTTCATAACCTTGGGAAGAATCAGGGTTTTAATAATTTTGGATTTTTCATACCATTTAGTTTTTAGTTTGTTTGATAAATGTAAAATGTAGTTTCAGTGAGTTTTTGTTTATTGTTTTCATTTTTATTCAATTTTGCAAATATTTTTTTTCCAATTAATTTACGACCCCCCCCCCCCCCCCATTTTCATGAACCATCATAACCTTGAGAAGATTCAGGGTTTTAATAATTTAGCCTTCTTCATACTATTAAGTTTATAGTTTGTTTTATAAGTGTAAAATGTTTATTTGAATTAAAATTTAATTTGGCAAAAAATAATAAGATTTTTTCATTTCATTATGATTGCCCCCCATTTTATGAACTATTATTTAATTTTGCAAATGAAAATCTTGTTAACTGTCATAACCTTGGGAAGAACCAACAAGGGCTCGACAAAGCCTGGGTTATAGTTTTAGGCCAGAGGTTAGGTTTGAACTGTGGGTTCGGGTTTTAAAGACGGTTTGGGTGGGGTTGGGGGTGGGGGGGGGTTGACAATACATTCAAAAGGGTTGTTGTTTTAAATTTCAATCCTGGTTTTGGATTTCAAGCAAAGGTTCAGATCTCATGTTAGGGTTTAAAGCCAGGATCATGGTTTTACGTTTCAAGCAAAGTTGAGGGTTTCAAAAAAGATTTACCAGTAAGATTTTGAAGTCATGTTTGGAGTTTCAGGCCAAGGGTTTGTCTTTGGATTTCAAACATGGTTACTCGCCCCAGCGCTCCGTCGCGGCATTCTTGGCGAATGCCGTGAAATCTTGCAGCCAGTTTTTTTGCGTCTCTGTTCTGCCAGCAAGCAATTTGAATGGGAGCCTCTTGTGTTGGACCAACGACGCTCGGGTTGCGTTAAATGTGACATTGGAGGAATAATAAGAATAATGATTTCAAAAAAAAAAAAAAAAAAAAAAAAGCACGAGGCTGCATCTGCCATAAATCATGTCGACATTCGGTCCCAGTAATGAAATTTGAAAGCAAAGCGTCGGGAGATTAAGGATCCTCTTCTGTCCAGCAGATGTTTTTGTGACATGAAAGCGATAGGCAGGCAATCAAAGTGTCCTTTTAAGACAAGAAGAGTCAAAATGTCCCGTATTGTCTTTAAGAGCACAATGCAGCGAGCGGGGGCCGCTTTCTGCATTGTAAGTGTGTGTGAGCCGCTTGGCTTTTATCTCGCCGACACACTCTCCGAAACGGACCTGCACCAGCACCAACGGGATATTCCCAAAAGTCCGGATCGCGAATAGCCGGTCGGCGTGTTCAACACTTTTTTTCCCCACTGCTGACCTAAAAAACAAACAAACAAAAAAAAAAACATCGCTTCTCATATTTATTTGCAAACGTTATTCCAAACTTTTCAATAGTGATAGACTGATATGTTTTTTTCCCGGGCCGATACGATGCAGATGATTACCGATAACTGATATTTAAAGTAAAAGAGAAAATATTAGCATCAAAATGTTTCAAATGTACTTTTTATTTTATTTTAAACGTATAAAGAAGAGACAGCTTTGTTTAAACTAGTTCTCTAAAATTTCCAAAATTTCAACATCGTTTCTTAATTAAAGAAAAATAAAATAGAGGAAGTTGCCAGTGACAGCATCAACTTTTATGAAGTGGAAATTCAAATAAATCCATGAATAAAAAATTCCCTGTATCTCACTGAGCAGCAAATGCGTGCGAAATTGCCAACGTAGCTCATTTGAGGTTTCGTCAGAGTTCGGAAAAAGGTTTCAAAAGATCTTTGCAAACGGTCTCAATATGTTCAAAATGTCTTTGCGACGAGTAAAAACTGTGAACTGTGAACATCCTTCAAATCCTGATGAAAACGTCCGTAAGCATTCATCACTCACTCACATTTGTAAAAAAGGCTGATGCAGATATTTGTGAAAATATCGGCGCCGATAATCGGTCCATCCCTACTTTTTAACTTTGAGTTCGACCTTCAACTTTGACAAAATCATCCGCGCCGCTAAGAAATTGTCTGAGGCCGGGCTGATGCAGATATTTGTGAAAATATCGGCGCCGATCATCAGCCTGGCCGATAATCGGTCCGTCCCTACTTTTTAACTTTGAGTTCGACCTTCAACTTTGACAAAATCATCCGCGCCGCTAAGAAATTGTCTGAGGCCGGGCTGATGCAGATATTTGTGAAAATATCGGCGCCGATCATCAGCCTGGCCGATAATCGGTCCGTGCCTACTTTTTAACTTTGAGTTCGACCTTCACCTTTGACAAAACCATCCGCGCCGCTAAGAAAGTGTCTGAGGCCGGGCTGATGCAGATATTTGTGAAAATATCGGCGCCGATCATCAGCCTGGCCGATAATCGGTCCGTGCCTACTTTTTAACTTTGAGTTCGACCTTCACCTTTGACAAAACCATCCGCGCCGCTAAGAAAGTGTCTGAGGCCGGGCTGATGCAGATATTTGTGAAAATATCGGCGCCGATCATCGGCCTGGCCGATAATCGGCCTGGCCGATAATCGGTCCGTCCCTACTTTTTAACTTTGAGTTCGACCTTCAACTTTGACAAAACCATCCGCGCCGCTAAGAAATTGTCTGAGGCCGGGCAGATGGAATCTGGGCCCTCCCCTCCTGTACTGACCCAACGGCGACAACACTTGTTAACGACCTCCACTTTATTGAACCCGAGCTGTCACATCTGATAACGGTCACGGCATCCAAGCGGCGAGCCGGTGATTGCTCGCTGCCAAACTCGGGACACTTTCCAATGGACCTTTCGCCGGTTCCGGCTGGGGAAAAGATTTGAGATGATTCACAACTTAGAAGATAAGATCTGAAGAAAAAAAAAAAGAAAAAAAAAAGGTCCCTGCAATATGGCGGCAACATTTGCCGTAAGACATCGGTCTTTAATGACAGCGGCGCAAATGAGCGCGGTGCCGAGGCTTCCTGCGCGGAATGGCGAGCGAGCGCATTAGCGCTTTGCTGTCAGACGAGTCTTAATTGTTTCCTCCGGCAAATGGAAGCCGGTGGCCCGGCAGCGCCGCCTTTTTGACGCAACGGTGACGATGACCTTGCTGCAGTGCGCCGCGCCGCAGGATCCTTACGAGTTTATCTTCCCGGAGAGCCACTCTCAGGTGCGGCGCCGATAGACCGATTCATTTAACGCCGCCGCGATCCGGGGGGGGGAGGGGTGGGCCGCCCGATGAATCCCGATTTGTTCTTCTGCCCGTCTGGCTGTTTGCGCTCCCGCGGGCGAGAGACGCCGGCTCTGCCAAATAGCCCCGCAGACTGTCAACACGCCACCGGCGCTTTTGCCGCCTCACGTCGCCGCCGTCCTCGTCGCTTTTAGGGAGGGTTCGACGGAAAACTTGGAAAGGAAAAAGAAATTGTCTTCAAATGTGTGACAAACTCTTGTGAATCCACTGGAACTTTTTTTTCCCTTTCACCTCGTTTTGCATCAGACGTGCAGCCAGTTATGATCCGATAACTTATTGCTTTGGATTGCAAACGTCTTAGGGGTCATTACATATTGTTTGTTTCCAAAAGGATATTCACTTAAATGGTGTTTTTTTTTTTTTTTTTTTTTTTTCAGACATTCAGGTGCAATTTGGGGCGCTTAAAGTTTATGTGGCTTATCTTAGTCTGAGCATCAAAAGCAGCGATAAACCCGCTCCGAACTTCAATCAAAGCACTTGAAATTTCTCTTTCCTCGTTCACCGGCAGACATTTTCAAAGCAGAGTTCCCCGTTTTTCACTTATCCATCTTCTGTGACAAAATTAGCACCGGACCCGCCAAAAGAGTGTAAATTTGCTTCTTTCCAAACAAACAAATGTTTCTTGTAGTGCTGTCACTATTGAATAATTTTTAGAATCGATGAATCGATTGAAAAATCGATTCATCGACTAATCGCATTCATTTTAATTTTTTCCTTTAATGTGTGTTACAAAAGCTTTTTTTCCTCCCTGATCAATGTCTATTAACCCCTTTATTTCGTACTTCGATTGACGCACTATGTTGGGTCATTGTTTTCCAAAGTAAAAACAGATGTTTGCAAATGTCTCATTTTGATTAAACACGGAAGATAATCAGTCAGTCAGTGAACAACTATTGTTGATATGCAGAAATCAGATGATTTGGACAATTTTTAATTGAAAAATGGCTCCAAATGATTATTCGATTATTAAAATAGTTAATTTGATAATCGATCACTTGCCGATTAATCGATTAATTTTGACATCTCTAGTTTCTAGCTCTTCCCTTCTTTAAAGAGAAATAAAATGCAAATTTTTTTTTCTAATTGAAGAAATAGGTATAGGGTTGACTGGTGAACAAAATAAACAGGAAGAGTGGACTTTTCATGGAACCTGGCTCTCTTCTCCTTGAATTTAGAAAGTGTTGCGTTCTTGTATTCTCCATTTCCCTGCAGCCTCAAGAATTGTTTTATTTTTGCTTGATAGCTCTGGTTGTTCTGGACTGGAATTGCTCAACTTGGCATTTGCAAATCATGCGGTCATTCAACTCCACTCTATATTTATAAAGCACGTTAAATAATTACCGCTGTTTTCTTATGACAATGACAACAATGAAAACAGCAGAGGCCCCAGAATTCAACCCTGTGGAACACCTCATGTGAATTCATATCGCACATATATTCGTCCGATCACTTTTTTTTTTTTTTTGTGCTCGACATCGTTTCATAGTTAGTTGACTACTTCGTGCACCAGATTCCTCGTATCCAATCATGGCCAAGCGGGACGTATCGTAACAAATCACTTGAGTCGAACCCCTGGGGGCGTGACCGAACCCAGGTTAAGAAAGAACCACTGCAAAACGGTCGGATTTCCGTTGAAAACCAAAATCCAGTTTGTCCGTCAAAATGGAGCTTTTTCTTCTTCTCGACATTACCTCGGAAACGTGATTATTGCAAATCATCGACGACGACGAGTTCTTTGTTGTGTTCTGGCGCCAGTCGTTAGGAATAACTGGCCTGGGCTTATTTATGCTCCCATCGTGAGATGATTGCACTCCTGTTCTTTGTCGAAGCCGCCATTTCCTTCCCCGTCGCGTGCGTTTGCGTCCCCGCAGTCATTGCGACGGCCATAACGCACGTTAGCAAAGTCGCGGGGGCTTTTCCGAGCCCGAGTGTTTGCATCTCGTCGCAGCTGGACGGCGCCGCTGCCGAGAATTTGACGACGTCCGCGGCGGGTGTCGGATGAGCCATTGATCCCTCGCCGCGAGAACCGTGCAGCGGGCGACCTGTCCATTTGCTTCTCCCGGCACCATTGACTTTCCGCTGCCACGGCACGACCTGACATTTAATGACGCCACGTCACATTTTTTTATGGCTCGCGAAGAGGAGCTGGCGCCAAAAGTTGAAAAGAGAAAAAAGTATTTCGAAGCACGAGAGCGAACAACATTCAGAAGCAAAGCGAAGAAAGTAAACATTGACAACATTTCAACACATTAACAGAAGACTAAAAACTTTTAAAAAAAAGAAAGAAAAAGTTTTAAACCTGGATTTAAGATAAAATAAGATCACCTTTATTAGTCCCACAATGCGGAATTTGCATATTATTAAGTATTCTCCGTAAAAAAAAAAGTCAGTGCCCGCAGCTTCAATTTTTGTTTGATTTTTAAGTACGTCCCCGAAACCCTGAAAAATCTTTGGCGAAAAATAAACAGACCAACAATATACTCTCAAAAAAAGATGTTGTCATCTGAACAAAAACAGTCCCTTATGCTTGTGTTGATCCTTTAACCTAGCTAGCTCCTTAGCAGGTAAGCGAGCAACACGGGAGCTAACTAGCTAGCACCTGAAAGTAAAAACCCTGCCATAGTTTGGCCCCTGATGCTAGCCACCTAGCACGAGCAACACGGGAGCAAGCTAGGGAGCTAGATAGCTAGCTTAGCAGGTAAATGAGCAACATGGGATCAGGGAATAAAGCCTTTTACTTTCGGGTGCTAGCTAGCTTAGCTCCCTAGCTAGCTTCCATGGTGTTCGTTTACCTGCTAGGGAGCTAGCTAGCATCAGGGCCAGGTCCAGAAAGTAAAAACTCTGCCACAGTTTGGCTTTAGCCCCAGATGCTAGCTTGCTAGCCAGCTTCCTAGCAGGTAAACGAGCATCACGTGAGCTAGCTAGGGAGCTAAAGCGTAACTGTTGCAGGGTTTTTACTTTCTGGACCTGGATTTGCCACCTCTGCCTATAATTATTAATTAATGGGAAATGTTCTTTCAAATTTGTGGAAATACTAATATGTTTAAAATATTTTTTTACAGTTATAAATGTACGAATTTAACACATTGCGACCGGATGTATCAAATATGAAAAGTCATATGTGAAAGTTGATTAAAAAACAAAAACAAAAAAAACGTTTGTCCAAAAAGACCAATAAATATTCTATTTACGAAGAATCTGAATTTTCTCTCATTTATTTCATGGTTCAGGCTTTATAGGGTTAAAGGGGTGTGAAAAGCGGAAAAAAGGCAAAGGTGCAAGAATGGAAAAGTGGGATCAAATGCATTATTTTACAATTCCATTCTAATCAAAATGGACACTTTCAAGTCCCATCAATTTCCATCCAAGATGGGTTTTTTTTTTTCTTCCCATCATCAATAATTTGCCTTGGAATTAGAGCCTTTTCAAAATGCGCCGACTTCCCAACAGATCGGGCCGGCCTCGGTCCAAACGGAAGTTCAGCGCAGTCCCTTCGATAACGGATGGAAACAAAGATCTTATCAACTCTTTTGGCACCGCGAGCGGTGTGATGACATTTTGTATCTTAACGCTTCCCCCTAACAAAGATCTGCAATTTCCCTCCCAAATCGTGCGCTCGGAGCTATTTGGTGAATACAAAAACGTGCGCCGGGAACGAGGAGCGTTATTGCCCCGAGCAAGCGTTCATCCGAGGAGATGAAAATCTGCGCTGTAAGTTAAAATGCGCACTCTTAAGGTCGAATCATAATAATAATGTGTGTGTGTGTGTGTGTGTGTGTGGCGTACCGGGGAGAAAAAAAAAAAAAAAAGTCTTCCTAATTTTGACCGGCGAATTAAAGCGGGGCGGGTGGGCGACGAGGGCTGGGGGGGGGCGACGAGGGCTGGGGGGGAGGACGATGTGGGAGGACACGGAAAGCGATGTGTTCATTTACAAAAAGGCTGCAGGAAGAGTTCATTAAGCGAGCTGCAGCCACGGCGAGAAAGTGCTGAGTTCTGGAGACACAAAATATTTATTCATCAGCCCATTAATGTTTAATTCAGCCCCCCCCCCCCCCACCGCCCCTCCCCCCCACACCCACTTTTTTTTTTTTCCTTCCCTGTTTTTAAAAGGGAGGCAAAGCTTTGAACATTTGACCTTATATGTAAAAAGTGGAGGGTGATTCTGAGGCGCCTTAGGGATTGTCTTTAATCATTAAGGAAAAGAGGGGGGGGGGTGGGGGGGGATAAAACGACCCTTAACGTTGGACACGAGGACAAAATGGTCGCTACGCCTCACACAATGGTCAATGAAATGACTTCATAACGGGACGACCAACCAAACGTATAGACTTCTCAAATGAGCAAAAGTATTGGAACATGTAACCGACGGTTGTTTGTAGGGATACTCGATACCGTTTTTTTTTTTTTACCGATACTCAAATACTCAGTACTCACTGATACCAAGTGCTGATACCATTAGTACTTATGAGACCCCAAAATAATGACAGATAATTAAAAAAAAGAAAAGAAGATATATCCCTATAGCAAATTTGCTTAACTCATTCACTGCCATTGACGGCTCAAAAATTAATTTTAACATTTTTTTTCTATTAGTTTAACATATTTTCCTACTTTTGTTAACAAAAGTAGGAAAACATAGAATTACAGATAGAAACAGATTTACGTTACGTTTAAGCAAAATTTATCGCCCGACGCCCCTAATTTTAAATAATCTTTTCTCAAAACTTTTTTAATTAAAAAATAAATAAATGTTTATTTGTTTAAAAAAAAAGACAAGATAAAAATTTGTAATCTTAATTAATCGCACGACTTCACTAGTTAACTCACGATTAATCACAAATGTTATATCTGTTCTAAATGTACAAAAAAAATTTATTCTAAAAATTCTAGGTTTTCATACTCTTGTTAACAAAAATGGGAAAATTTTTTTTTTTACGTTTATAGCCGTCAATGGCAGTGAATGAGTTAAAATTGAATGAAATTAATGGCGATAATTTTTTTTATTTGCTCCTAAAAGTCATTTTGTGCACAATAAAATGAATAAAAAAAAAGAAAAAGAAAAGATAAATAATATGAAACAAATTATCCAGTCCCAATTAAAATATGTGGTTGTACAACTTTTTTTTTAAAGGAATCCAGTGAATTCACTTCAATACAATCGGGCTTCAAGTCATTTAGTAATATCTGTTAAGAATTCTGTTTAGTGTGTGTGAATTTTAATTATATTTTGTTTATATTTTAGATTTTCCGAGAGCGGGGGCCGATACCAGTATCGATATTCATCGCGAGTACCGATACCTGGTATCGGTACTCGCCCATCCCTATTTGTTTGCAGTTGCTCAGGTGTTGCTTTTTTAGATTGATTACGTAAACAGACATCGTGCTTGTTTTTGGCTTCGGGTTTTACCTGTGAAAACCGCATTTGCAGACCAGACAGCTGTCGACGGGATAAAACCAAAACCACATGCAAGCTGGACTTCTCGACTTGCGTCTCATATTCATCTTTTGATCTGAAAGCCAAACGTCTTCAGCGTACAACAGACGAAGGGATTGATTGATCGTTCCGTTCCAGTACGTAAACGGTCGATTCGAAGGAATTAGTTTTTTGCTGCTCTGAAATATTCGCAACAAGGCGTGCCGGGTGCAGCAAAGCGGCCCCAGAACATAAGTAATGAAAATCAAGTAGTGGCCGTGGCCGAGACCGATCCTTGCGACTCCAGAATGTCTCGCAGTCGACACGCCGCGCCGGACGCAGCGAAGAAGGCGGGCTCATTAAATGAGGAATTCCTGCTTTTGTGTGCTCCGACATCATTAGTTGGAAAAAAAAAGCAAACCTGCCTCACTTCTTTGTCTCCAGATGTCATTGTAACCGGCAAGGAATCCAGATGCAGCAAAAAACTGCGTCACAAAACGGATTTTTGGTTGCTTCAGTGACCGTTTTTTTTGTTTTCTCCCCCCCTTTGAACACAAGAGATCTCCCTTTTTTTGCTCAAATGAAAACAGAAGGAAACAAAGCAGGCGTCCTCGTCCCGGATGATCAATAATCGGCGGAGACAAACGAACAGCAAGACGTGCCGGCAGCATAAAAAAACACTTTGCAGGTGCTCCTTGAATACCCGCCGCGTCATCCGGGGTTGAAGGAGCGAGGAGGCGCAAGTCGCCGGCTTGATTTGTCTGCCGACTAATTACACGGCAACAAACGAGTTGCCCATCATGAGAATATATTGTCTGCTTTTATCTCAGGAACTCATCAAGTCGAGCCAATTAAAAGCGGCGTCGGCGGCGAGCGCAGCTCTCGTTCAGTTAATTCATGATTGCCAATTAAAATAGAATAGCGTGCAAAGTTGTAAAGCTGTCAGGAGGGCCCGGCTAAATTACCCTTTTCCACTTTGAATGATGGACGCGCTCATCGCTCGCCGTTATCTTATTTATTCTGCCCGGAGGATGGGAGGAGCCGATCGGAATCACGGCAGGCGTCTTCTTACACTTCTTCTTCTTCAAAAAAAAAAAAAATTTTCTTCCTCTTCCTCTTGTTGTTCTTGTTCTTCTATTTTGTTGTCTTTTTTTCTGTCTTTTTTTCATCATCTTCTTCTCCTCCTCCTTGTTCTTCTTCATCCTTCTTCTTCTTCATCTTTCTTTTTTTCTTCTTCTTCTTCTATTTTGTTGTCTTTTTTTCTGGCGTTTTTCGTCTCCTCCTCCTCCTTCTTCTTCTTGTTCTTTTATTTTGATGTCTGTTTTCTGTTTTCATCAACTTCTTCTCCTCCTTCTTCACCCTTCTTGTTCTTCTTCTATTTTGTTGTCGTTTTTCATCGTCTTCTCCTCCTTCTTTTTCTCCTTTTTCTCCTCCTCCTTCTTCTTCTTGTTCTTTTATTTTGATGTCTGTTTTCTGTTTTCATCAACTTCTTCTCCTTCTTCTTCACCCTTCTTGTTCTTCTTCTATTTTGTTGTCGTTTTTCATCGTCTTCTCCTCCTTCTTTCTCTCCTTTTTCTCCTCCTCCTTCTTCTTGTTCTTTTATTTTGATGTCTGTTTTCTGTTTTCTGTTTTCATCAACTTCTTCTCCTTCTTCTTCACCCTTCTTGTTCTTCTTCTATTTTGTTGTCGTTTTTCATCGTCTTCTCCTCCTTCTTTTTCTCCTTTTTCTCCTCCTTTTTCTTCTTGTTCTTTTATTTTGATGTCTGTTTTCTGTTTTCATCAACTTCTTCTCCTTCTTCTTCACCCTTCTTGTTCTTCTTCTATTTTGTTGTCGTTTTTCATCGTCTTCTCCTTCTTTTTCTCCTTTCTCTCCTCCTCCTTCTTCCTCTTGTCCTTTTATTTTGATGTCTGTTTTCTGTTTTCATCAACTTCTTCTCCTTCTTTTTCTCCTTTTTCTTATCCTTCTTCTTCTATGTCGGTTTCTATTTTGTCGTCTTTTCGTCGTGTTCTTTTTCTATTATTGTCATTATCATCATCATCATCATTTTCTTCCTCCAGAAAAAAAAAAAGTTTTTCTGGCATTTTTTGGCTCCTCCTCCTCCTTCTTCTTCTTGTCCTTTTATTTTGATGTCTGTTTTCTGTTTTCATCAACTTCTTCTCCTTCTTCTTCACCCTTCTTGTTCTTCTTCTATTTTGTTGTCGTTTTTCATCGTCTTCTCCTCCTTCTTTTTCTCCTTTTTCTCCTCCTTCTTCTTGTTCTTTTATTTTGATGTCTGTTTTCTGTTTTCATCAACTTCTTCTCCTTCTTTTTCTCCTTTTTCTTATCCTTCTTCTTCTATGTCGGTTTCTATTTTGTCGTCTTTTCGTCGTGTTCTTTTTCTATTATTGTCATTATCATCATCATCATCATTTTCTTCCTCCAGAAAAAAAAAAAGTTTTTTTCTTCTGATATTGCTCGAAAGTTCATACATCAATGAGCACATTCTGTCAAATGTGCCTGAATTGTCGACACTTATCTTTGGATTTATGCCTTACAACTTGATTGATCAACTTTAAACTGATGGATGAAAAAAAAAAAAAAATCAACAAACTGCATCCCGCCTTTTTATACGGGTTGTAAATCGTCTTATTATCTGGGACGACACAAACCCTGCAAAAATTACAGCCGATGCAGATCTCCGAGTGAAAACGACGTCCAATTTAAGCACGGGGTAGAAAAGTAAATAACGGCACAACACTTTAAAGGGCCATTTAAATGTCCGCGCAGACGAATTAAAAGCGACGGCAACTTGTCCCGCCCGCGTCTCTCGCACCATTAGCCACCGTCGCCGGGCTATTGATGGCCTAATTAAAACGTGTCAGGCTGAAATATGTCACTTTTTTGTGTAAAGGCAGAAATGGATGGCGCGCATTCATTTGCCCCTTTCGCAGAGAGACCTTCTTTTATGTCGCTCGCCAGACAGCAGCTTGCGTCCACAGCGGCGCCCCCCACCGCCCCCCCCCCCCCCCTCCTCCCCTCGCGTTCCTCAAACAATACGTCAAGCGGCCTTGACAACGCCGGAGAAGGCCGATGACCGTTTTCCGCCAGCCGGGGCTGCTCAAACTGTCGTCGCTCTTGAATTTGATATGTCCGGCAGACAACGCTGCGCTCGGATAGTTTCCTAATTCGATTTTTATAAATACAGACGACCTCTCTCTCGGATGTGTTTTCAAGCTCGCACTTGAATGCTGAGAGGCCCTCAGAGTGACGTCGCTCGTGACACGACCAGGCTTTTGAGCGCCACCGGAACGCGAGACGTGGAAATCGGAATATGTTTCTGCCCCTTGACTGTTAATCTATACAAATGTACCGCATCGATATTGTTATCGGACTCTGAGATCACGTTTAAACCATTTGCAGTATGCTTCCAAGTTGTAAAAGGGAAGTGGCCCGGGTACGAGGCTACGCGATAGACAACATGTTATAAAGCAAAAAGGTAAATGCTAACAAAGCTAGCCGTGCCCAAATAGTGAATGTGTTAAATCCGTTAGCGTAGCATGCAATATAAATTTTTTTTTTCCACTTTTGTTAACAATAGTAAGAAAACCTCGATTTTTTAAAATTGTACATTTAGAACAGATATGAAATTTGTGGTTAATTGCAAGTTAACTAGTGAAGTCATGCAATTAATTACGATTAAAAAGTTTAATGGCCTGACACCCCGAATTTTTTAATCATCTTTTCTTCTTTCTTTTTTTAATTGATTCACTGCCATTGACGGCTATAGACGTCAAAAAATCATTTGAACTATTTCTATTAGTGTAACATTTTTTCCCCCTTTTGTTAACAAGACTATGAAAACCTAGAATTTCTTTATTGTACATTTAGAACAGATGTAAAATTTGTGATTAATCGTGAGTTAACTAGTGAAGTCATGCGATTAATGACAATTAATTTTAACCGCCTTTTTTTAAAATAATTAAAAAAAAAAAAAAGAATTTGTGGCAGTAAATGAGTTTTAAGATGATTTAATGACGTTTTGGTGTGTTAACTGATTTAAATTGAAATCTGAATTTGGAGCCTGGGATCTTCTTCTGTCTTTCCCTAAAGACGCCTTCTCCAGTTCTTGTAAAACTGGCAGAAGGTTTTACACGTTTGTTGTAGCCTAAACAAAGACCTCAAAGTTGGGATTGATCGATGTTAGTGTTAGGATCAAACATGTGTGATCCAGTCCACGTTTGCTGTCCTGCAATTAGACCATTCAGTGCATTAGGGTCAAGGTTTGAATGGGTCTTCAGGAAAAGACCCATTCAAACCTTGACCCTAATGACCCTAAAGTTCTTGTAAGACTGCCGAAATGAAGACATTCTATGACAAGAAGTTTCTTTCCTTTCTTTCTTTCTTTCTTTCTTCCTTCCTTCCTTCCTTCCATCCATCCATCCATCCATTTATTTATTTTAAATGTAACCTATACGGTTACGGGTGAGGAATTTAGGTTTTGATTAGGGTCTTCTTCGGTCTTCGTCTAAAGACCGTTTGGGTTTCGGTTTCTTTGCTGTAAAAACTGATGTTTAAACATAGCCTTGAGTTTCCCAGTTCACATAAAAACTGCTGACATCCACGCTGACTTTGACACGTCTAAAGCACACCCCAAGCAGAATTGCTTGAATCTGGGTAATCTGGTCTTTTTTTTTTCTTTGGGGGTCCTGCTTTGGACCTCTGCTGCTCCATTATGCAAAAAAGAGGCAATTCTACAAAGGCATCAGACCATTTCTTATCTCTCCAAGTGAACCATCCTGCAGCCATTTGCCCACTTTTGGCTCTTCTGTGTCTTTCTCTATCGGCCCCCCCCCCTGGGACGGTGCCTATGTGAAGACAAAACAACCTCCAGCTCCAGAGGTGTCACCGCGCTTAAAAGTTTCCTCCAGAAAGTGACGCGTTTCCCCTCAGTCCCCAACAGCAAGTTTGTTGTGGTCCTCGGGGGACGCGCCACCCGGGGGTCAAGGCGCTTTACAACAGATTAAAAGCGAGTGTCACTAATGTCACCCAGCCGGGGAATCAATGGCCCGGCGCGGGAAAATGAAAGCTGTGACGGACATGGACGAGCACATCGGGTCCTGTCAGCGAGAGAATGCCCCTCATGCTTGGCAGCTGTCACGAGCATGAAGAGGCGTTGGCGGGGGTTTGGGCTGGCGGCGGGGGAGGGGGAGGGGGGGGTCACGCTCTCCAGCCACGGAACACCCAGGGGGGGGGGGTCTTTCTGGAAAGAGTCGACACTCCGCGGCCATCAGCTCCATCAAGTCGCGCCACTGCCGGCTGAGCTTTGAGCCGGTTCCGCCGCACTAGAGAAGAACTTTTTCTCATTTCGCAGCGGAAATCCAAACGGCAGAAAGGAGAAGAAAAAAAAACCCGTAGCTTTGATGTGAACTCAAAGACGAGCGAACAAACGGGCGTCGCCGCTGATTAATGTTGATTTGCTATTGTAATTGTGGACAACGCGAGCCGACGGCGCATCTGATCAGCATTCAAGACGCTTTTGAGACGGATCTCATCTCAAACCTTGTATTTATGGAACTCCGCGACACGGCTTCCCTCTTTCGATATTCTACAGCCTCGCAGCAACGCATACGAGATTGTCAGTCATCTTGTGTTCTTCCATAACGCAGCCCTGAATTTGCATCAGGAAAAAAACGCCACTTGTCCTTGTTTCTTCTTAAAACGGCGTCTCCCGCAAAGTCTATCGTTCACTTTTGATCTTAAAACCAACGTCTGACTTTATTTTCACTTTGTCTGCCAGAGAAGTACTTGCGGCAGGGCGGGAAACAAAAAAAAAAAAAAAAGAAGTTGGTGAGATATTTTTCTCGTGTTTGTCCTCCAACGACCGACTCAGCGGGCGCGTTTGGCGGCTCGCGACGACGGGATTCAATTCAACGGGCTCCCCGACGCTAATGAGAAACATTGAAATAAAGCGGCATGGTGGCTGGCACCTTTCCAGTTTCGTGTCCTTGAGCAAGGCATCAAAGCCCCCGACCCCGTCATCATGTTTGTCAGACTCCTCAACGTAGGAAAACACAATTTCAAACACAAGACCCGGGCTACGATTTGTTTTACTCTCGTCTTTTGGTCAACGGCGGTCTGGCAATTTGAGTTTACGGTCTTTGATCAACATTTATATATGTCGAAGAAAATTTAGTCTTCAACGTCAACAAAACTTTTTTTTCTTTATTTGTGGTGAAGTTGAACAATTCTTCAATATTGAGGAAAAATGTTTTCATTAAAAACATTTTCTGAAACAAATGAATTTTTTCTTCGTAAACTTGGAAGTCGTGTTGTAGTTCTCGAGATCGGTCTTTTTTTTGGGTCTCGGTCATCTTTATTCGGTCTCGTCTCGTTGGGTGGACTCGTGACTTTTGATCAAGAATGATCGAGAGCAGGCTCGTACTAATCTTATCAGTGAGAAACAGAATTCAGGTGCAGATTATTTTTTTCCACTGACTGCATTTAATTTAATGATTATTATTGACTTTCTCTGTATTCTTTGTAAAATAACGTTTATCAGGCCTTGTCAGGACAATTCAGTTTCAATAAGAAGGACTGCTTAATTTGTAGAAGTGAAACAACAAGATTTGTTTAGATGTCATATTTGTTTTCGAAAGCAACAGCAAAATTATTGTTATTATTTTTTTTTGCAAATGCAATGAAAAAAAAAAAGATACTGGCCATTTGTTGTGCCATTGTTGTTTTTTTTTGGTGGGTAATTGTGATTTTTCTTTTTTATGTATGATCTTGGTCTTGTCCCGGTCTTGACCTCCAAAAAGAGTCGCCAATGAACCTAGCACTCACTTTTGTATTTTTGTCTATAGTTTTTGTAAACAACAGAGGTTTACCAAAGACGATGGAGTCTTCAATACAGATACAAGATTTTGGGACAATATATGAACCTAATGAATGTTTTTTTTTTTTTTTAATGATTTAAAGTGTCCAGTGAAGCTAACATACGTGTTTTTGTTAAGATTCAACAATTTCAGGCATAGAAAGCATTTAATGAATCGTTTTTTTGAGATTGTGTGAAGAAGCCTCAATTGCACCAGATTAAGCGTAAGGACAAATGGAAACTCCGTGGGAAAACTTGGTTCTCTTTTCTTTTGCAAACTTGGGGGCTTCACCTGTCGCCGGCAGGATGACTCTGGGGGGATGCCAAACGGGAGCCCCCTCGCCTTCCACTTGACACGCTTTGAATTTGAATGCGAGGATCAGGATTTGCCTGCCAGCGACACCTGCGCCCGTCGCTTGCGCCGTTCGCGTTCACCTGTGTCTCTCGCCGCCGCCGGGTGCCGAAAGGGCAGCTGTTTGTTGTTTTGCTCGTTATGCCGAGGCCCAGGGTGTAACGCGGCGCGACGCTCGCGACCGGGGAAGAATGCCGATCATGTTGCGAGAGGAAACGTGGCGAGCTTCATGAAGAGACGCCGGAGACGGTAGGGGGGGGGGGGGGGGTTGGAGATAATAACAAGCCCCCTTTGCCGAGCAGGCGACCGTGAGTGCCTTTGCTTGGGTTGGAGCGAATGCAACAGGTGCAGGTTTTCAGCCTGACTGCCGGAGCGTGTGAGCACACATCTTCACCAGCAGGGGGGGTGGGGTGGGGGTGGGGGGGGGGGGGGAACATGTCGTGACAAAGCTGATGCCTTTGCCTTTTGCTTGTTACCATGCCGCCCCGTCCCGGGCCTCATCCTGTCCTCATCCCTGTCCTCATTTTTGGGGCTTGTTTGCGCTCTCTGTTTGCTTGCTTGCCTTCCTCCTTGTGTGTAACACCAAGGTGACATTATTTTTCCTGAAAGCGGAAAGAAGAGCCGTCCGGGTTATATGCCGTCAAGGCTTGCTGTCCAAAGCCAAGGGAACATTTCCCACCTTTTTCAAGGGGGGGGGGGGGGGGGTGGAAGGTAAAGCCTAATTGAAAAAGCGCCTTGCCGCAGTTACAACAAATGAAAAGACGACACCTGAATGCCGACGGGCGGAGACACGCAACCATGAAAAAGGCTTTTAAACTGATTGTGCGTCTAAAACGCGAGGAGTTCTTTATGGCTTTGCGCTTTAAGCGCTCGCCCCCTGCGGACCGCAATGGCTGCATCACAAAGTTTTGCATCAGCCTTGGCTAGAAGTTGACTCAAAGTAATTCTGGTGAAAGGAATGAAATCTCCCAAACAATCTAAGTTTTTCAACGGTTCCCCCCCGAGGCGATAGGTTGGCCTCGTTGCGCTTGTGTCAGGTTCTCCCGAAAAGCGAATTGTTTTGCCTAAAAACGCTTGATGCATTCGGACAGCCTTCTCGAAGCGCTTGTTAGCGTCTGCCGGCTGCACTCGAAAGGGGCGGCACGCCGGCGTTCTACCTCGCGTACTCCATCATCGGGATCTCAACTGAGTCATCGGCAGGTTAGGAACACTGCACGCGGAAGTCAATTGGAAGTTTATTTATTGTTTTTTTTTTTTTTTTTTATTGCCAACACACGAGCTTCTCAAGCGTTTGAACGGTAACGGTTACATAATAACACATGCGTCTTCGCAAACGTCAGAGACAATTTTGTCCTTAAAGACTCCTTTATTTGTTTTTTTTACGGAAACGTGCTTCCATCCATTATCCGAACCTCTTATCCTCACAAAAGTAAGGGTTACGGAACGAGGGTTCCGTAAGTCAATATACGATCAATCATGATATAAGATACCCGTACTAATTTGTCTTTTGTTTTTGTGAATGTGAAAGTCATTGTCTGGCTTCCCCACTCAGTCTCAGCTGGGATCGGCTAAAGCTCACCTGCGACCCCAAAGCGTATAGAAAATGGGTTTATGGATCATCGTTGACGTCACGATTTGAGACAAAAATAATTTGGGAAAAATTGAAGACAAATTAGCTTGTTCGTTTTGGAAAATACGAAAGACAATTTTGTCTTTTGTGGACCTAACGTGTTTTTGTAATCACTGACTGAATACAATTAGTGTTCAATCGACCCTAGTTTTTTCGGAGTAATCCAAAACACTTCAAGACCAAACATACAGTTTTCGAAAACATCAAAAACAATTCTGTCTTCAACTAGGCTAGCATACCTTTTTGGAAACGTTGACAACTCGTCAATTCACCAAGTGCGTCGTTTTTATAAAATGAGGCAAAAACTACAAACCTCTTGTGTGTGTTTTTTTTTTTCCACGGGTCTTTCTAGCTACCATATCCGTTTTTGCAAAGATTATGGATAAGGGAGTTAATACAAATGGGGGTGTGCTCTCTAACCCAAACCTTATTATCTGAAGTGGGACATCATCCACCACGTCCAACTACTTCCAGCCCGGTCTCACATCTTCGGCAAGCAGCACTTCCATCGGCGCCGATAATCTCTCTTTAATCTCCTCCGACTTGTGATGTGTAAATGTAAACGGGCCTTGAAGTTCCAGATGTGCGACTTCAGCAAGTGCACTCAGAGTTTTGGGAAATGGGAATGATTAGTGGGTTTGCGCTAATTGCGCCGGGCTCCAAGTTGCTCTTGGACGTTTGATACATTATTTAATATTTAAAGTTTGATTCATATTCCGAAGTCGAAAAAAACCCAATCCAATAACCGTCGGATCCAGTCATATAAACCCTGCAAGGCGTTCTCACATGAATTTCTCACGTCGTCGTTAAAACATGACTCGATATTTTTTTAGCAACATCTCAAGTGTTACCGCGGGAGCATCAACATTTAATTAAAAAGGATTTGAACAGAACCTCCACTTGAGACAAGGTTATTCAAAGCACTTCAATAGATGACAAATGGCCATTGGACATTCACAGCGCCCGTGTTCTGTGCAATGCGGAAGAGCAGCGAAAGTGTTGAGAAGAAGAAACTTCAGAGTGTCTTTCACAGAGGGGGGGGGGGTTGCGCAGATCCAAGCCCGACCGAGCGGCTGTGCGACACACAGGCGGCTTGAATGCGAGCCGGGCCGGCGCGTCATTAGGATTCGGATCAGGACGCCGCCTCGGTCGACACAACTCGCAGATGAATGAGCGCGTCTGTCCGCACTTTCTCTTTTCGGAACGCGCTGTGACGCATGCACGGGGGGGGCGTCAACCGAGGATGACCTCCAAGCTTGTTTACTGTTTGCGGGAGAGCGCAAATGTAGCTTCACATATAGATGTGACAGATAGCTTTTAAGTTTTTGTAGGTTTATGATCTACCCATCGAGTCAAAAGTCTCCTTCATAAATCATAAATCTGGTACAATAGCCTGATTGACCTATGAGAGGCCACAGGGGGGAGTCCTGACTCCAGGAAAGAAGGCGAAGAAAACCTAGGCTAGCTGCTAGCATTATCATCGACCCGCGCACAATCAAGAATCTCCCCCCAAACCACCCAAAGCTAAAAGTCTTGTAATAAAGTACCCAGACAGGCCACAGGAGGTCTAGAAATAATAGAAGATGAAACGAGGCTAGCTCTTAATGATCCACCTGGTGACAGGCTTAATCTTCCAGGATTATTCTTAAACGTGTCCTTTGTCCAACATTTTTTGCTCTCTCCATTTTCTGACCGCGGCGTATCACTGCGGATTAGAAGACTTTATACATGGGGGAGTGCCAGCGTAGGGAACTGCCTGCTCTTGTGGGTCTGGAAATGCGCGGGGGGGGGGGGGGGAGGTAGGTGGAGTTGATAAAAACCTATTCAAGTAAATCATCCAGCGGAAGCGGTAAATTGCAAGTCAGAAAGATGGTAATCTTATGTCGGCCTCGAGGGAGGACAGAGCGGAGGTAGCAGCTCAATGGATGCAACCTGAATGTTGTGCTTTGAGCCGGCAAGGGACCGCTGGGGGCCCCCCCTGCGGCTCCTGGCAGCCAATAACGATAAGGCCGCCGCGATCGATGCAGCCAATCCCCCCCCTGATTAGGTCGTCCGTTAGTCCACTTGATCCCAGTGACCCTCTTGGGGGCTGCGTCCGAGGAACATAAAATGGCTCAATACCTTCTGGATGACGAGTCCTCAAAAGGGGTGTCTTGATGCAAACAAGACGAGCCTCGGCGGTTCGATGGTGGCGTAGGAGTCTGGCGGCGGTGGCAGTGCGGGGAAGGGGGGGGGGTACAACATCAAGGTCTCTCTCCGTCGAGGCGCCTTGCGACTGCACAGCAGCTCCAAATGATTAAAAGAAAACACAAGCACGCGCAGAAAGAATTAAAATACAATTACAAGTCGACTCCTCGGCGGGGAAACGTCGTTGCGCAATTACAGGGAGAGAAGATGCATTTGATCCGCCGCTAAACGGAATCCGGTTTGATGATAAATCAGCCACCCGCCGTTGAGAGTCACGGCGCGACGGAAAGGTCACACGCGCGCGCTCTGAGTCATTGCTCCTCCAGTGTTTGAGAAGGAGAAAGGAGCCAAAGGGGCAAAAAAATCTATTTACATAAAAGTTGAAACGAATTTGAAAAAGCCTGT
The DNA here is from genome assembly GCF_054856555.1 of Leptonotus elevatus. Lineage (NCBI taxonomy): Eukaryota > Metazoa > Chordata > Actinopteri > Syngnathiformes > Syngnathidae > Leptonotus > Leptonotus elevatus. The sequence goes on along the minus strand of NC_141259.1, from coordinate 14,847,567 downwards.
CGTCCTCACTGCTCGCCACTCCCGACCCAAAAGGCTCTAAAAAGCTGTCATATGTTATGACAGCTCCTTAAGTGTTTCCTTTAGAAAGTCCCTGCGGGGGGATCGATAATCCTTTGGGGAGTCAGTCAGTGTGTTAGAGAGCAGCGAGGGTTGGTGAATGGCGGCCACTGGAACGATAGTGTCACCTGTCCGCCGGCGCCTTATTGATCTGGGGGTACGTACTGATCAGATTGCGGGCTTGCTGGTTTGCAAGGATAGCAAATGGAGCTGGAAGGTCGGCTCCTTGTTTACCATGTGGGTCGCGGTTGTTCTTGCGGAGAATTCCATTTTGGCGGTGATAGAGTTGCGGGAGTGATCTGGGACAGATATTGTACAGGTGGTCGACGAGGATTCACGGGGTAGGAATTTCGCGCAAGGAACTCGTCAGTAAAAGACAACAACATGTTCTAACTTTGTTTAAATTCAGGTCGCATCACCGCCATCTGTCAAAAACCGCAGAACCCGTGTAATCAAATCTCCGGCGGTTCACTCCGGGAAATTAAACTTCTTCCGAAAGAAGACAATCCAATTGATTTCATCCTTTTCTGGATTACCACGACCGACCTGTGAGTCCAATAATCATAAATAGTTCTCCACCAGAAGATCAACATCTATATTAGTTGCGGGGGGTCTGTAAGACATTGCCGTCGTTGCGGTTACGATAGCGCCACATTTGTCACAGACTTGCCGCTCGGAATTTAGACAATCCACTAAATGTTTCGTAGAATTTTAGCTCCTTGATAGACACAATGAGCTCATCTTGGCTTGATAAAAAAAAGAAGGAATAATCAGGACACAGTTGTGTGTTTGTCCATCAAGGGCCAATCTTTACTCCTTTTGTCCCGCTGACTACTGGACTCTGTACCCACAAGATACAACGACATATTTAAAAGTGCCGATAGTTCAAAAGTTGAACCTTTAACGGGGAGATATACTGTATTACACAACATTGACTTTTTAATTACTTCTTTACAAACAGCTGCGTCTCTGGAGTGTGCGCCCGCCTGTCAAGTGTGAAATTAAACCATATGCAATTGCAATACAGCAGCTTGCCGATGAAGTGCTGCCTCCAGAAGTGAAAATCGAAATCTTCCTGTGCACTCGCATTGTTTTGGGGGCACAGGGTTCAATTAGCCAGTGGTTACTTAGTCTGAATACGGATGAGTGTTGACCAGAATGCCATCCATCCGGCCCAGGGACTTTTTGGATCTCAAAAAGACAAATGGACAATTTAGTGTTTTGGGAATGTCAGAGTACCTGCAGAAAACCTGCCGGATCCAAGATTTGAATCCCGCACCTCAGAACGGTCGCTGATTGTCATCACCTTGAACAGATTTTGGTGATTTGCGGTGGTCCATCCAGACAGAGGGGCTACCTACCGATATCACCTCCGACCTTTTCGTCCTTGGGGCTTTATATTTTAATCACCGCACCCCCGCACGCCAACCTCTTCCGCCCTGTTTCTCTTGTTAAGCCGAGAACAAAAAGCCCCATCAAGCAGCGTGTCACCGGGGAGCAGATAACCGTCGGCCAGGTGAGCGGAGGTCACAGGCACGGTATGGAAGACGGGCGGGAGGCAATGCGGAGGGGGGGTGGGCAGTTTAAGAGCAGAAGCTGGCCGATAAATACCCGGGCCGGGAAGGGGGACGGTGGACACGGGGGGGGGGGGGGGGGGGGTGGCCGCATCGCCTCCGGGCATCTGCTGATTGATGGGGAGGCGCTGATGAGCTCCCAATGTCACTGTCCAATTAAATACCCCCTCGACCGTATCCCTCTCATCCATCTGCATGCAGCCTTTGACTCGCCGTTTGCTCTCTTATTACCTCCCCCAACATTATCCCGCGCTTCAGTCTCGGGCGACGCTAACACTGCTCTTCCCCCGCTGACAGACAGGGGCTGCTCTTTCTATTAGTTTGGGTCAGCGCTCGCCATTCTCCCGCCACACAATGGACTGTGGCTGCAAAATGCAAATAAGCCCGCGAGAAGGGAAGCAAGCGGCGGGTGACTAATACCTGCGACTAAGTGCGCGTCAAGTCAAACGGAAAAAGAAAGAAGTCCATTGTTTTAATTTGGAAAAAATGCAAGCGCTGGTGATACATTTGGGCACTTTTGCATACTTTATGTTCACATTGAAACTTCTCCATTTGCATGCACATCCTCAGTAGAGATTTGTAGGTGGCAGCACGGTGGGATCAGGATTAGCACGTCTGCCTCACAGTAGGGAAGTTCCTGGCTTGAATCTCGACTTGTGTCAGTAGATTTTTTTATGCTCCGGCTTTCTTCTCTGTCCCCAATACTCGTTTGTCTGCAAGTGTCCTGCGGTTGACTTCCCAACCAGTCCAGGTTTTACCCTGTCCCTCGTCCAAATTCAGCTGGGATCGGCTTCAACTTACCTGTGACACTAATGAGTTTAAATGCTGCACAAAACGAAGGCTCGGTCCGACTGAAGCCTTTTTAGGTGGTGGCTTGCCAGAATCGGTTAAAAATTTGTTTTTAAAGGTATTAATTGTACGTGAAAAATAATGAAGTCATCACATTCATTTAAAGCTGTCAAAATTCATCGAGTAATCGATAAGCAAATTAATCGACAACTATTTTAATAATCGAGTAATCATTTGGAGCCATTTTTAAAAAATCACTATACAAATACGAAGTACGAAATAAACACCGATCACTGGTTAATAAACAGCACTCAGCGGAAAAAAAGGCTTTTTTAAAATATACTTTAAAGCAAAATTGAAATGAATCCGATTAGCCGATTAATCATTTGAATAATCGATAAATTAATCAATTCTAAGAATATTTGATAGTGACAGCGCTCCATTAATTATCGACAAAATCTTAACTTTTTAGTGACCTGTTAAATGTCAAACCATTATTATGTGCTGCCATTTGTTAGCATCCAATCCAGGGTGGTCCCCACTTCTCTCACCAAAAGAAATTTGCGTGTATTGTCTACGGCACGGCCACTCTTCCCTCGACGCTTCGACTGCCCGCGTGTGATATTTCACGGATTTTCCACTCATTTATTTGAGCAATGCATCTCCCGCTAATCAGCCGCCGCCTGTGTGGAGAAGACGCGCCGTGTTTTGTGGCGCATTCGGCTAATTGGGAGAGATGCAAAAGTGGGGAGTTTGGGGAGCGCAATTATTGGGTGACATTTGAAAATTCAATTAGCGAAGGGAACAAAACAGACCAGACCGGCGCATGCTCTCGAGGAGATGAGATGCTTCATTGATCATTTTCCCACAGACAAGTTTTGTTTTTGATCAGTGGTGATTTTGCAGTCGGTGGAACAGAAAATGTAGTGCTTTGCCGCCATCTTATGGCCTCTTGGTGCCAAGAAGTGGTGCTGAAGTGAGTTGAGGAGCTTCAATAGTACTTTACTTCCATCTTGTGGTATGTTTGGTCAGTTACAGTGGTGTCTTGAGTTACAAGTGACCCGATTAAAAAAAAATTATTTTTATATATATATATATTTTTGCCTTTATTTTATACTCAGCTTAATTTGTACAATTATTCACAAAAGAGGCTTCAGACTATTTATTGCTAATGCTAACAAATGATGGGAAAACTCCACTTACCTGCTAGCGCTAATAGCATATACAGTATGTTGCGGTGTAAATAATAATAACGAAACACGAATGATGTCAAATGTATATGTTGGCGTGTGAGGACTTGCGAGTGCGAGGAAGGAGGGAGGACGCAACGAAGGTGTCCGGAATGTTCTTCGAAGTTCGAGCGCTGCCTTCACAGGCCATCTGCCAGTCACAACTTGGCAGCTTTACGAAATTCCGCACAGAACGTCTTCCTCCTCCTCCTCGTCCTCCTTTTGCCGTCTTTCACCTTCTTCTCTTCCTTTCTCCTCTGCCCCACAACCCTTTTCATGTCATTTCATCACCCTTCTTTCACCTCCTTCTCTATAGCTCCCTTTTTTTTTTAATCGCCTCCTTAGACTCCTCCTCAGTTGTTTTTCATTTTTCTGTCTTGCTTTTTCTTCTCCTATTCTGCCTCACTGTTTCCTCCTCCTTTTCTTTCTCCTTGGCTCCCTCCTTTGGCTCCTCGGCTTCTCCTCCTCTACCTCCTACTTCCGTAGGCTCCTCTCCTCCATCTCCTTTTCCACCTCCTTCTCCATTCTCCTTTCTTCTACTCTTCTTTCTCCTCCTCCCCTCCCTTGCATCTTTGGTCCTCTACCACCTTCACCTCCTACTCAGTTACCTTCATCCTTTTTATATTCCTTTTTTTGTCTTCTATCTTTATTACGGTGCTCCTGCTGCTTCTCCTCCTCTTTTCCACCATCTCCTTCTATGTTCTTCTCCTCCTCCTCCTCCTTTTATTTCCTATTATTTCTTTCAGCTCCATATCATTTCCTCCTTCTTCCTCACTAACATCCAGTCCTACTTTCTTTTTTTTTTCCCATTCTCCTTCACCTCCTCCACCAATTTTATCTTGTCCTCCTCTTGGATCTCCTCTTATTTGTTTCCCTATCATTCTATCATCTCCTCCTCTGTCCTCTCGTTTCATTTCATCGCTCACCTCATCCTTAATCTTTTTTCATTCCTTATCCTCCTCTTCAATCTCTTCCCAGCTCTTTCACCTCCTTATCTATCTTTATTTCCTCCTCCCGTCTCCTTCACCTCCTCTACCACCTTCATATATCTTCACCCCCTCCTGCTAATCTCTTCATTTTCTACCCCTTCCTCCTTGTATCAATCTTCCTTTGTCCTCCTCCTGCTCCTCCTCCTGCTCCTCCTCCTTCCTTTTTATCTCTCTCTCCTCTTCTACCCCTTTTCTGTCCTTATCCTCCCTTCAAATCGCTCTCCATGATTTACGTGAGTGTGAGAGCTCTTTGCCACCATCGTTCTCTCTTTTTATGATCACCTCCTGCACCTTCCTCGCACCGCCGTGATTTGTGTCAGTCCATTCCACGGCTGTGCAAATATTTTCTTCCAACACAGAAAATCAAAAAGATGCAAATGCCACTTTCCTTTGGCTTTAATTGATTAAACACGCTAAATTTAGTCCATCAAGCAAGCGCATATTGTTGACATCTCGTTATCTTGCTTTATGACAGCTGTCTGTTACAGCTGATAAGATTTTTCAGGGTTTTGAGGTGGTGCGTAGCTCCGCCCCTCCACCGAGCAGATTGGAACTGGTTAACTGGCCGTCTCTTTAGTCGTGCAGACAAATTGCCGGGCCCGTATTTATTGACAAAAACACTGATTGGCAAGAAGAGCCCAGTCGAGATTAGCTCTCTGCTCACCACGCATACCACCACCCGCACACTCCAGGTCAATCTGGGCCGAGGATCTCCGGGGATGGCACCCCTCCCTGTGGCCGTGGGTTGTCATCCCTCCTCAGTGTGGATGAGCTCCCTTTGGGTGCTTTTCCTCACATGGTTTCTCTGTGCCCCGCCATGTTTTTTTTTTTTTTACACCGTTCTCAGGCTGTGTTTTTCTTTTTATTATGTACTGTGGAGGTTTTAGTTGAGTTAATTTAATCTTTCTTTAACGCCACAAATTTTTTATACGCATGATTAATGACCGCCCCTTACTTGAATTCCAATCGCACGTCAAAATTTAGCAGTAATAAATCTAATCATAATGCATATGTTTCTGAAGACTGGAGTCAAGTTGTATTTTACTAATTTTAAAATGTGCAGAATTTCACAAGTTAATTCATGTTAAAATTAGATAGCTCTTAATACGAAAAGAAAAATGCACCAATGTCTTACAAATGCAATTATGCCATCTAGTGGCAGATAAATGACCTCAACACAATCAATATCACTCATCTTTTTAAAACTCAATTTTATAAATTATTCTGAAATTACAATATCAGTGCCTAAAACATGCAGCCATATTTTGTGTTAACAAGAGTATGAAAACTTTCATATTTTATTGAACATTTAGAACAGGTATAACATTTGCGATTAATCGTGAGTTAATTTTTGAAGTCGTGATTCATTTCGATGAACATTTTTAATCGCCTGACAACCCACATTTTTTTCTGTATGAAAAGTGCTATGTAAATAAAGTTTGATTTGATTCGAATGAAGAGAAATGTCACTATTTTTAGTTGGAAATAGTTATTTTGTATAAAACCTTGTATAAAACAAATTTATTTTTATTTGCAGCAGTCGTAGTAGCGGTCAGGGTTTTCGCACCCGTGGTGGATGCGAATATCTCAACACCTCACTTTTTTTTTTTCTTTTTGACACCCAAACTGCACTTCATGCTCCCGACTTTTTTTTTTAATTTATTTTTTATTTTAAATAATTATTAGCGGCACTACCAAAAATGGACGGCATCTGCAAACACCCCGGGCTTTAGTTTGGGCACCGTCCTTGCTAAAAAAAAAAAAAAACAAGTAGAAGCCTGCAGCTGGTCATCCGTGCACACAAGAGGAGGAGGAGGAGGAGGAGGAGGAGGAGGAGGAGGAGACTGCGCATGCAGGAGAGAGAGAGATGGAGTGAGCGAAAAGAGAAAGGGAGAGAGAGAGACAGAGAGAGAGAGCGAGGATGAGACGAGTCACATCTGAGTGGAGGCAGAGCGAGCGTGTGCAGCAGCTCCGTGAACACAAGCAACACAAATCAACACGATCGGGACCTAATTGACGACTTGTTCAACAACGTGACGCACGCTCCGCTCCTCCACCACCTCCTCCTCTTCCTCCTCTTCCTCCTCCTCTTCTCTCTCGCTGTCTTCTTCTTGTCCTTCTTGGTCAACTTTCGTCCTCCGCGCTGGCGGGAACTTCTCGCACCTTTTGTGGTCGGGTGAGTGTGGCTCCTTCTTCTTCTGCTTCTTCTGCTCGTGCAATCATTTGTATTCTGCGCTCATTTGCTCTCCCGCCGCACCGCTTTTTTTCTTTTTTTTTTTTTCTTTCTTTCTCTCCCCCTTTCTTGGATGTTGCTGCCACTTGTCAATGCACAAGATGACGGCGTGTGTAACTTTTGCGTGCGTGTATGTTTGACGCTGCGCAGTGATGGATGGATGTGCAACACGCGTGTGTCGGCAGCGGTTATTTCATTACCCCCCCCCCCCCCCCCGTTCCAACCCCCTTTTTCCTCAATGATCCAATAATTTACTCTTTTTCGTTGCTAAATTCTGCTTTTGGTTAACATATGACCTGCCAGTTGTTTCATTCCATTTTGGAATGGAAACGCATTCCAAAGCTGAACAGTCAAAAAATGATGATGTGCTGGATTTGAAAAAGGGACGGCAACATATGTGGGACACTTTATTAGGCACACCTTAGTCTGCACACTGTTGAAATTCAATTCATTTTTGATTATACTGACAAATGCATTCCTTTAACGCTGATGTGGTTGTGTTCCTATTTTATTTTTATTTTTTTAACCCTCTCACGCAAAAAAATGTTTCTTCTTATTTTGGTCCATTTTTGTGGTGTGCCTAATGAAATGTCCCTGACCCGTCCCGAAAAACAAGACGAGCGTGATGAATATTATTGCCATTCTCATTGACTTGCTGTCTAAGAAATTTCCCGCCGCCTTCCGCTGCCTGTCACTCGACCCCCCCCCCCTGAGGGACGCCTTGCCAATCCAAAGAGGGTCAAAAGGGGGCGTCGCGAATCAAAAGGGCGGCTTTGTGGCCCCGACCTCGACGTCCGACGGGCCCGTGTCCTCCATCCGACCCCTCAAAAACATCACTTTGCTTTCCTTGTCAAATCTGCTCATTTTCGGAGCTCTTTTGACCCGAGGGGCCCTTGAGCAAGGCACCCGACGTCTCCATCAACATGTGATGATGACAATACGATCGTGAGCGAGCGCGATGATGGAGGAGGCCGCGAAACGGCAGCGAGCGCGCGATTGGCCGGCCGGCCGGCCCCCGCGGCGCTGCTAATCCTGTTGTGGGACTGCTAAATAGGATTAGAACAACTGCGCGGAAGCCAAACGCCGGCCCGGGGACGACCGTGTGGTGGGAGGGGGGTGGCGGATGTCGAGGGCTTGACGTTGGCCGCTTCATCTTGTATTTTCACTTCATTGGCGCTCATCGTGTTGACGCTGCTCCCGCCAGCCCCACATAAAGGTTCGAATCATTTACAAGATCTTCTTTGGGAATAAAAGGAAAAAAAAATCATTAAATGTTGGAAGTAACCTGTAGAAAATAGTCTAGAATGCTAACAATACAATAAGAATCTCACAAGCTAACAATTAGCATGCATGTTGCTATCCATTAAGCAACGGATATCGGAACACAAACGCTGCAGACAGTCCATTTAACAACTCGCAGGCATACATTCTTTATCCTCTGCGACGAATGACTAATGTTAGTGAGTTAGTCGTTCATCGCAGAGGATAAAGAATAAATGCTTTCTGTGAGTATTATGTCTGGCGACGTGTACTGTTTTTAAATATCCACGACTGTCGATGCTATCGAGTTATCCCATCAATGCCGTTTTGCATCGTGTGCTAGCTGTAAAACAAGCTTGATGTGAGTCTGTTTACTTTTCTTTTTTTTACCCTCTCCTTCACAAGGAAAGCCAAACTCCAAATCCTTCTCATCTTTTCATCCTCTAGTTTGGCTTGGAATATTCACGGTTAGCAGATGTTTTTTTTAAAAATTTATTTTTTATTTGATGTTTGCACATGCCGCCGACAAGGACGCTGCGCGAGTTGCTTGTGGAGATATTTGGCGCATGTCGAACAAGACCCCCCCCCCCCCCCACACACACACACACACACACAACCCCCACCTCCGTACTGTGCTGCACCTTCAACGCTCCTGTTGCCCCGCAGGCACATCTGCCCCACTTTCCACTTCAGCCATCAAAATGTCATGCGGCCTGGCTTGACTTGATTCATATAAACGACAGCTTGACCGTTTATTTGTGCGGATTTGACCGAGGCAGCCATCACTGAGTGGCTTGCAATGCAGTAGCCGCAAATGATATCATGATACAAATATTACGATCCTGAAACTTAAAAAAAAAAAAGTGAACTTTAAAAGTTTTTTTAAAATATTTTTTTTAATCGTAATTAATCGCATGACTTCAATAGTTAACTCACGATTAACTCATTCACTGCCATTGACGGCTATAGACGTCAACAATTCATTTGAATTATTTCTATTAGTTCACTTTTGTTAACACGAGTATGAAAACCTAAAAAAAAAGGTTTATTGTGCATTTAGGACACATATTAAATTAATGATTAATCGTGAGTTAACTATTGAAGTCATGTGATTAATAGCAATTAAAAAAATGTTTATCACCTGATGCCCCCAATTAAAAAAAGAAAATATTATTACAAATTAGGGGTGTCAGGCGATTAACATTTTTAATTATAATTAATCGCATGACTTCAATAGTTAATTCACGATTAATCACACATTTTATATCTGTTCTAAATGTACAATTAAAAAAAAATTCAAGGTTTTCATACTCTTGTGGACAAAAGTAGAATTTTTTTTCAACTAATAGAAATAGTTAAATTGAATTTTTGATGTCTATAGCCGTCAATGGCAGTGAATGAGTTAATCTCAAATGTTATATCTGTTCTAAATGTACAATAAAGTTTTCATACTTTAGTTTAAAATGTTAAACTAATAGAAATATATCTGCAAATTTTAGTCAATATACAGTAATTTCATAATTCATGAAATTGAGTTAAAATTAAAAGATGTACTGTACTGTAAAAACACAAGTGTGATATTGATTTGTGTTGAGGTCATAATCTGCCACTAGATGGCATCATTGCATTTGTAAGACGTTGGTGACAGCTCAGTGCATTTTTTCTTTTCATATTAAGAGCTGTCTAATCTTTAACATGAAGTAACTTGTGAAATTCTGCACATTTTTAAAACTTAAAAATACAAATATATGCATTATTATTAAATTTATGACTGTACTGCAAAATGTTTTTTGCGTTGCAACAGGAATTCCCCCAGAACAGGTTTTACAAGTAAGGGCCGTTTATTAATCGCACGTAAATAACAAAAAAACAAAAACAAAAAAAGGCATTAAAGGAACTTGAAATTAACTCAAAATTAACACACTAACACTCCTAATTTTAACAAATAAATAGGTTTAATACAAGTTTTCCACACTTTCAATATAACCGAAATGTTCGCTTAAATCTGTTTTCAGTTGAAACAAAAACAGAGTCGCGGAAGTTGCCACTCTTTTGACTTCTTCGCTGCATTCAAGAGAGAGTTGCGGTGTTTGGTGCCATCGCAGGTCCAACCACGCGAGGCGCTTAAGGTCACCCGTGTTGCGTGCCAGTCCAGCTCTCCGACGTCTCCTCTCACATGACCTCCCGCCGTTTACGTGGCATTTCTTCGCCGCAAGGATGCCGGCGGAAGTGCATGTGTCGCCTTGGAAGTCGTACGTGGCCAACCAACCTTCTTCCCAACTGGGCCGCTCGGGCCTGCTGGGATTCTTTTGTGTCAAGACGCCGCGACCTCCTCCTCCTCCTCCGCCCCGCGTTTGAGGCGTGCTGGGTAATCTGTCACACGAGCGCGGCCGAGGCGCTGAGACAAAGGCCGGCGTGCTGCCGAGTGTCCGGCTGGAGGTCAGAGGCGGCGCTGACGCCTGCGATTTATTTTTAATCTGACCCGCGAGAGCGCAGATCACGTGACTTGTTAGTGTCGCCGTGGCAGAAATGGTGACCTTGCTGGGGTGCGGCCAGATAATTGGCAGTCCGATGACTGGCCTTTGTTGTTCCGCACGCCCGATGCTCGTTAGCGTGGCGGCCTCTGATGATCCTTTGCGACGCCAGGTCAAGGACGCGCTCCTGTCGTTGTTTCCTCTGTTAAGGTGGTGGCAGGTCCCCCGCAACACGAAACGCGAAACAAGAAACAAGATTGATAATAATTGGTGGTAGTTGTGCTGTTGCCGTAATTAATTAAGCGATCAATGCGATTAATCGCGATTAATCACATTTTCTACTTCTGCCTCTACTTTTTTCTTCAGAGTTTGTAACAGATATTTTCTTAATTAAAATCTCGGAATTGATGTCAAATCAAATAGAAAGTATATTTTTCATCAAAGACTGTTTTAATAGTTTTCTTTGATCCTTGAATAATATCATTCTATAAAATACAACAGTTAATTTTTAATTAATTAATCATTGTCCAGGTCATGTTTATCAATGAGAATTAGTTCTCTAACATTTTTACATAGTTAAATGAAAATATATATTTTTTTAAATCACACAATTTGCCGTAATTAATTAAGCGATCAATGCGATTAATCGCGATTAATCACATTTTCTACTTCTGCCTGTACTTTTTTCTTCAGAGTTTGTAATAGATATTTTCTTAATTAAAATCTCGGAATTGATGTCAAATCAAATAGAAAGTATATATTTTCATCAAAGACTGTTTTAATAGTTTTCTTTGATCCTTGAATAGAATAATTCTATAAAATACAACAGTTAATTTTTAATTAATTAATCATTGTCCAGGTCATGTTTATCAATGAAAATTAGTTCTGTAACATTTTTACATAGTTAAATAAAGGTTAAATGAAAATACCTTTTTTTTTAAATCACACAATTTGCCATAATTAATTAATCGATCAATGCGATTAATCACGATTAATCACATTTTCTACTTCTGCCTCTACTTTTTTCTTCAGAGTTTGTAACAGATATTTACTTAATTTAAATCTCGGAATTGATGTCAAATCAAATAGAAAGTATATTTTTCATTAAAGACTGTTTTAATAGTTTTCTTTGATCCTTGAATAGAATCATTCTATAAAATACAACAGTTAATTTTTAATTAATTAATCATTGTCCAGGTCATGTTTATAAATGAGAATTAGTTATCTAACATTTTTACATAGTTAAATAAAGGTTAAATGAAAATATTTTTTTTTAAAAATCACACAATTTGCCGTAATTAATTAATCGATCAATGCGATTAATCGCGATTAATCACATTTTCTACTTCTGCCTCTACTTTTTTCTTCAGAGTTTGTAACAGATATTTACTTAATTTAAATCTCGGAATTGATGTCAAATCAAATAGAAAGTATATTTTTCATTAAAGACTGTTTTAATAGTTTTCTTTGATCCTTGAATAGAATCATTCTATAAAATACAATTAACTTTTTAATTAATTAATCATTGTCCGGCTGATGTTTGTGAATGCAAATGTTTTATCTTTACTGCATGATTGATTCATGTTCCATGTACAGCACTTTGTATACAGCAATGCTCGTTTCAAAGTTTATAAATAAAGTTGAGTTGAGTAAAAACTCGCAAGAAGCTAGTAAGTCTGCCATTTTGGTTTGTAGCGGCAATTTTAGGTACATTTGGGCTCATTCCAAGAGATGTATCCCAATTTTGTGTCGAGGGCAGATGGATGACACCAAAAATGTCATGTGATGTGGGCGGAGCATGGTGGCAAATTTTGATGACTCGCTATAAAACGCCAAAATGTCATCCTTCCAACCGTAAGTCGTGTTGATTAAGACGGTCAAACGTGTTGTTCCTTTTCCCAAAACGAGTGTAAAATAAAAGATGATGGCGCCACCTTTTTGTTGTGACGTGCGCTGCACAAGCGCACGGAAACCTTCTCAAGCCAATTTCTCATCATTTTTCATCTGTTTACACTTCAACTTGGCTCGGTGACCCATTTGACTGTCTTTTGAGTTTCTATACGATTAGTGAAAGCATGTCATTACTGGTGCGCCAGTAATCACATTACAGGCGCACCAGTAATCACATTACTTGGCGCGGTCACACAGGCCACTTTTGCTGACGTCGCCGTTGTCTTTTTTTTGTCTTCCCTGTGCTCCGATAGGTGCCAATTATTGGACCCTACCGCGGAGAAGCTTCTGGGCCGCCACTGACCCTGTTAGCCACCTTTAATGTCAACTCCCCGGCGCCCGAGTGGAAGGAATTACCTCGCTTTTAGTCTCCAATCGGGGAAAAACGAGGAGGCGCACAGCAGAATGCCGAGCTTGACTGCACCGTGGTGAAACGAGCTCGGGACTGTGAGGATAAAAACCCTGAGGGGTTTTGACATTTTAGCTTTTTTTTTTTTTTTCTCCAATATATATTTTTTTATTTATTTTTTTGCTCCTCTTCTGGCCTGAGTGCGTTTTGGAGCGGCGCGGGGAGGAAGGCAGGCGGGTGGGGGTGGCGCAGATGATGGCGCGGTGCCGCTCATCCGTGCGAGGGGCCCTGGCTCTCCTGGCGCTCCTGGGCCTCCTGCTTCCCATCCGACAGGGGGGTTGCTCGGGGCCCGACGGGGGCGAGGGCTCTGGGGACCGGGACGAGTTCCAGCGCTCAGGTGCACCCCCTTGGGGGGGCCTGCACAGACACAGGCGCAGCTGGGTATGGAACCAGTTCTTCGTGCTGGAGGAGTTCATGGGAAACGAGCCGCTCTACGTCGGAAAGGTGAGTGAACTTTTGCTCTGGATTTGCATTTGCGAGCTGGAAGTTAATCAAAGCACATTATGTGCAAAAATAGATACAATTTTTTTTTTTTTTACTTGATCACGTCTGGATTTTAAGTTAACCGAAGCGTGGTTTGTTTCCGCCACATGAAATTTGGTTTCTGACCCCCAAAAAAGTCTCAAGACCACCCCCCCCCCCACAAAGCTAATCTGCGTCATTTGGTTTTGACGCAGCAATTTGAGCAATTACCCTCGATTAATGATGGGAAAATGAAGCTTCATGAAGCACTTGCAATATTTTGGGACTCCTCTAGATGGTGCTCTTGGCTTAAAGATAAAGGCAATGGAAATGGTTTTGAATTTCCACCATATCATCTAAATCAAGAGTGCCATCTAGAGGAGTCCAAAAATATTACAAGTGCTTCATGAAGCTTCATTTGTCTTTCACTACTGATTTTTAAGTGTTTTGAGAATTCAGCCGAACATAATAACATAATATTTGGTAGGCATGTCAATCACAAGCTGACCTACAAAAAAAGTTTTATTTTTGTTAAATTCGTGGAAACGAAAGAAAATAATCCATTTTGGCTTGAAACAGACATTTGTGTCCAGTTCAAAAACAGATGCAGGTTCCTTAAATGATTTGAAAAAATGCCAGTTCCGGTTTGACAACATGACTATCATGAATAGGCTGGCAAAAAAAAACCTCAAGAAGGCAAGCACAGAATGATTTAGGAAGACCGCCATTTTGGTTTGAAGCAGACATTTTGTAAACAGTTAAACAAATCATAGCGCCCAAAGCCGGTTTCCCTTAACGACATAAAGTTTGGCGGACATGTCTATCACAAGTCGACCTGCAAAAAAAAGTCTCATGAACACACAGTAAGTCTGCCATTTTGTTTTGAAACGGCCATTTTGGCCAGTTCTAGCGTTTGTTCAAAGACATTGAACGTTTAGAAAATTCAGCCCCCAAAAGCCAGTTTCACTAAAAGCAGCTTGAAATTTGGTAGACACGTCGGTTATGAGTGGCAAACGATAACGTGTTCATATGTGTGTGCGTGTGCGTGTGTTTACTATTACGACACGATCAAAGCAAACGTCATCCATCACCAAAGGTGCACACCGGCGTCCCCTTTGACCGGCAGGTGTTCTGCCAAGGAACGTAATGCATCGTTTGGCAAGTTTCAACCCATCGAGGTGTAAATGGAAGATTAACGCTGTTGAGCACACGCGCGCACGCAAACGTGACCAATGCCGCATTAAGCGACATATGTTGAACCAACCGCTGTTGTCAAAGCGCGTCCTCGGGTCGCGGGCGCCGAAGAAAAATCCCCGCCGCATGCTTTGCAAACTCGAAACCCTGCTTTCAGGACTCCATGCGGGAGGTTGCCGTGGAGACAACCCTAACAACCCGCACTGGCTCTTTAAAAAAAAAAATCTAATCAAATATGGGAGCGTAACCAATGTAATGTTATTGGGCCGTGACTTTCTGCGGCCAGCTGTGCAGAAGCTTCCATTTATTGCCAATTCTAAAAATAAGGCAGCGGCCAACAGAGAAAAAAACAGCAGAGCCGGATATTTATTGGATCGGTACGGATTGTTTGGGGTTTTATTGGCCCTGTTTGTTCTGTTAAGGGGACCAACAGATGACAGAAATCATCAGCTGCAGTTAAATGCATATTAAAATGACACAAAAAAAGCGGCTGTGACCTCCACCAAGGCTCACCAATCTCAATTTTGAGTCGCACCGAATTGCGCACATTTCCTGCGACGGCCATGAAAGGGATACGCGACTCATTGAGCCATTTTCAGCAGTAATAAGTTCATATTTTGTCTCCAATTAATTTGATGACTCATTTTGCCACTTGTTGTCCACTGAGGCTCAAAGCTCAGGTGACGACCAATCATGGCTCAGTTTGCGAACGTCACATGACCCAACCCAGAAAACAGGTGAGCTGTGATTACTGAGCCCCGAGCTCACGCGATTTCATTTTCAGTCGGCAAAATGTGATCGTACATGAAAAGTACTGAAGTTATTAGGGCTGTCAGTAATTAATTGTAATTAATCACATGACTTCAATAGTTAACTCACGATTAAAATCACAAATTTTATATCTGTTCTAAATGTGCAATAAAATGTACACAATTTTTTTCTCAGGTTTCATGCTCTTGTTAACAGAGTGGGAGAAAATAAACTAATAGAAATATGGCTGCATCATTAAGTCATTGATGCAGTAATTTGATAATAATTTATAAAATTGAGTTAAATTTACATGTAAATGTTAAAAAGATGTATTGTACTGTAAAAAAAAAACATGTGATATTGATTTGTGTTGAGGTCATTTGTTGCCACTAGATGGCATAATTGCATTTGTAAGACGTTGGTGACAGCTCGATGCAGTTTTCTTTTCGTATTACGAGCTACCTAATCTTTAACATGAAGTAACTTGTGAAATTCTGCACATTTTTAAAATTGTATAATACAACTTGACCCTAGCCTGCACAAAAAGTATGCGTTATAATTAAATGTATTACTGCTGAATTTTGACGTGCACGTGTCTGCTTCGTTATGACTGGAATTTCCCTAATACAGGCTTTCCAAGTAAGGGGCGGTCATTAATTGCACGTAAAAAAAATTTGTGCCGTTAAAGGAATTTTAAATTAACTACTAAATTAACGTACTAAATTTGATACCTCTAAAAATTATCACATGAATTCTTACTGTTTGAAGGAGTCAAGTATCCATTTAAACGTTTCGCAGTATTTACTTACAAATGAAGGAATTTGTAAAAAAAAAAAAAAAAAAAAATCGTCTTTTTGCAACCGGATCTGCACCAGAATTTTATGGATTTGATCTTCAACCCTTCCCCGCTGCTAAAATAACCTTTGCGACAATATATTTAGAAGTGTTCTGTTGAGTCCGGCTCTCAAACAAACAAACGGCAATTACAAGACAACCTCCAGCCTTTTTTTTTTTTTGCTCGCTATCGTATCGGTATGAAATGTGTGGTGCGGCCCCTCACTTCTTGCGCCAAGGTGTGGTCGGCGTCCATCTTGTGTCACTGTTGCCCGTCGTCAAGTCGTTAGGACGAAATGGCCGTGCAGCAGGTGCTCCAGATGGAAGGCTCTCCAAACCCCCCCCCCCCCCCCCCCCCCGCACACAGAATTTTCTGGTCTTATTATCAAATTACTTTTCCGTCTTTCCGCTCATCTGCGGGCTGATCGGCGGCGTTGGCGCGCGCCGTCTTGGCCGGGGCGGCTCCGCTCTCCGGCAAAGCCATTTCCTAGCCGGCTCTGAACCGGATTAGCGGCTCCAGATGGAATTGGTTGGGATCTCTTTGACTGTCCGATTGTTCTTCTCTTTCTCGCCGCAGGGTTGCCGTAGGAACGCATCCCGACGAGGGTTCATTTAGAGGTCGTTTCTCGTTCGGGGTCTCTACGGGAAAAACTTTTGTGTCGGAACTGTGGTCCTAAACCCCGTGTGGCGTTTTTGTCAGCGTTAGCCGTTCTTTTGTGTACACGTTCCTCCTTATAATTTTCAGACAATGCAGGAAAAAGTCGCCTTGTCGGGGGGGCAAACGTTTCGATCATTTCAGTGATTGCTGTCTTAGTAATTTTCATTTCCTGAGGTCCCACATAGATGAAAACTCACTTTACGATTTCTAATGTGCAAAAAGTGCATTGAAGGAAACACGTCAGACCCTTTGATTCCTCTCATTCAAATGCTGTCAGTCATTTTTGTTTCTTGGCCTTTTGAATGCACGTAAACTAATTTTGATTCTTGCTGTTTCTGATTTCTAATATACATTGCAGATAATTCAGGAAAAAAAGTTGCCTCGCTGGGCAGCAAAATATGAAATCAGAATTTTTGTTTCATGCGGTCTCATCTCATTTTCTCGTCTTTATGATTTCTATTGTGCAGAAAATGCATCGGGTTGCGGGGAACGTGGGGGAAAGAAATCGCCATCTTGGGAGCCTGGGCGGGTAGTGGGGTTACATCCTATCAAAATGTTACTCAACCACTTGATTGTCTTGGGACTTGTGTTTTGTTGTATCTTAAACGATTTCTAATGTGCAAACAGAGTTAGAGTTGCAAAATGCCTCATTGGGGGGCAAAATGTCAACTCTTTTGTGTCACTGATTTTTGTTTAGTGGGGATTTGCATTCATGGAAATTATTTTGGTTTCCGTTGTTTATGATTTCTAATGTGCAAAAAATGCATCGGTTTGCAGGGAATGCCGGGTGGGGGTAGAATCACCTTTTCGGGGGGCAAACACTCAAATCTTTGGACTTGAAATGTTGGTTTTGTTTGGTTGTGCGTGTATAACATCTTATTTAGCTTGCTTATGCGCCTTATAGGATTTCTAATGTTCAAAACGGGTTGATGGCATTCATTCGTTTCGATCGTTGATTTCGGTCGACCACACGCCACAGAAAGGAGAAATGAAACATTTTCAAAACCATGCATTTGTAATTTGCATCAATTTCCAGGCAGTGAGCCACGAGCGCCGTGTCTGCTGGCTGCGGCAGAACACTTTTTGTGTCCAAACTGTCAGCAGGCAGTCAGTGTCAGCGATCCAGCGGAATTGAGAAGCGGCGACTTTGGCCGGCCGCGCAGCCTGCTGCTCGCCTTTAATGCGTTGTGTCACATTCCAAATTTTGCTCGCAAATGTCTCATTACGCTTTGGCGCCGCGCCGCCGGCCGGGTCAGGCCAGCGGACCGGAATCATGACACAGCGCTGACGCACGACGTGAAGCGCTCGCTAGAAAACATTTTACGTGATTAGCGCGCTTTTGGCGAGCCGTTGGCTTGAAAGTTGCTTTGCACGAGCCATTTTAATTTTGCATTTGATTTCAGCTCTGGAAGTCTACAAGACGTCACCTGATGTGATTTTTTTTTTTAATTTTAAAAGTCGAAAGCTTCCCATTGCAGTCTTTGAAGGTGTCTTAGCGGCTTGCTAAAAGACGCCTCACCTTGTAGCGCGCCGCCGCGTGCATGTAAGGGCATTCGAAAATGACTTTTCTTTTCATATGACTAATAAAAAAGAAAGAAAGAAGAAGCTCATTTAAAGCCGGAGGAAATTAAACGGCTCGCTCTCGCTCGTCCACTCTTTGAATGTCAAGAGAAAATAATTGGAGTGCGCTAAACTGGAAAATTCCAGCGTGACCATGCAGATTTGTCAAAAGTGGCGGCTGACGGCGGATGGAATTTTGAGAGAAATCAAAAGTGAGAGAAAACAAGGAAATGGAGTTTAGGTCCGACTTGTTTAGGGCCTAGATGGGCTGCAGGGGGGGGGGGGGGGGGGAAAGTATTTGCTTAGTGCTTATGAAGCGACGGAAATTTGGAGTGTGGTTCCCAAGTATTTGTACTTGCGTTACAAAGGGACGTAAAGTCAACAGAGTGAGGTTCCCCATCCTGGTGAAGTTAGGGTGTCAATATTTTAGGATTCCTTCAGTTTGGACAGAGTATGAGTGGTTAGTTATAAGGGTGTCAGGTGATTAAAATGATTAATCGCAACTAATCGCATGATTTCAATAGTTAACTCACAATTAATCACACATTTTATATTTGCTCTAAATGTACAGTAAAAGTTTTCATATTCTTGTTAACATAAAAGTGGACAAAAATGGTAAACAAATAGAAATATGGCTGCGTCTGTTAGTCATTGATATACTAAGTTCATAATAATTCATAAAATGGAGTTAAAATGAAAAAAAAAGGTACTGTACTATAAAAAAAAAAAACAAGCGCGATATTGATTTGTGTTTAGGTAATTTTTCTGCCACTAGATGGCATAATTGCATTTGTAAGACATTGGTGACATTTTTTCTTTTCTTATTAAGAGCTATTTCATCTTTAACATGAAAAAACTTGTGAAATTCTGCACATTTTTAAAATTGTAATATACAACTTGACCTCTTGATAGATGCATTATTATTACATTTATTACTGCAAAATTTGAACATGGACATGTTCCCCCAGTAGAGGCTTTCCAAGTATCGCGCATTAAAACAAATTTGTGGTGTGAAAGGAATTTTAAATTAACTCAAAATTAACGCACTCATTTTGACCCCGATATATATATATTTATTTTTAATATCTTTAATTATAAAAAAAAAGGCTACAATTTATTCAGTCATGACAGTTGGCATGCAAATGTGACAAAGTGTAGCTCTGAGCCTCAGGCTGTGGCTCTCCAGCTCTGTTTTTCTGCCATCAAAAGATGTACAGTATTATGTTAATTTTCCCGCCCATTGATCAAGCAAATTTATTTGAATGGCCAACCCTCGCGGGATGCCGCGGAACGCTTGAATTCAAATTCAAGTAGTGAACTCCTCTTCGCCGGAACAGCCTCTTCCCACGAGGACGTGAGCGGCGAGCATGAGCACGTCGCCACGGGGGGCGCGAGCTCGCACGTCTGTGACTGAAAGGCGCACGCGGGTCGCGGGGTGAGCGTGCGTCCCCTCCGGACGTCCCCAACATGATCCCACCTGGGAAACGCTCGCATGGTGCACGTGTTTCTCCGGCGGGGCTTTGTGGCTAAATTAGCCGCTGCTTGACCGAACCGCCTGCAGAGAACGCACATGCTACCTGGAAGTTGTTTTCCAACTACTTTGCCGCCTAAATGGGCTGCAGTAGAAATACGAGACAGGAAGTACATCAGAAAGAGGGCAACGCTTGCTGTCATTCTAATGCGAAGTTTGCACTTGTTGCAACAAGGCAGAGCGACAAGAGTGAACGGAGTGTGGTTCCACAGTGCTAATTAGGGTGCTAGCATTTGCTACCTATCAACAGAGGAAGTACAGAAAGAGGGCAACATTTTGTGTATTTTCCACTACAATGATTATTGTACTTTTTGCAATATCATAGCAAAAGAGGTGGTGTAAAATGAATGGAGTGTAGTTCCCATACAAGTGATGTTTGTACATTTGCCGCCTGAATGGGCTGCAGTAGAAATACAAGACAAGAAGTATATCAGGAAGAAGGCGGCGTTTGCTGTCCTTCCAGGACGAAGTTTGCACGTGTTGCAGAGTCAGAGCGACAAGAGTGTTGTCAAATGAATGGAGTGTGGTTCCCCAGTGCTAATTCTAATTCTAGTGCTAGCATTTGCTGGGTTAGAAATCAACAGAGCAAATACAGAAAGAGGGTAACATTTGGTGTCTTTCCACTCTGATGATTTTACTTTTTGCAATATCATAGCTACAGAGGTGTTGTAAAATTAATGGAGTGTAGTTCCCGTACTAGTCATATTTGTACACTTGCTGTCAAAATGGGTGGCAGTAGAAATCAGTACAGGAAGATTTGATGTCCTTTCAATGTGATGTTTGGACTTATCATAGTTACACAAGTGTGAAAAATGGAGAGTGGTTCCACAGTTACAGTGATGTTTGTGCATTTGCCGCCTAAACGGGCTGCAGTAGAAATAAATACAGGAAGTACATCAGGAAAAAGACCTTCTTTGTCTTTTCAATATGAATTTGGTAATTATGGCAGTAACATAGCTACAAGAGTGGTGTAACATGAAAAGAGCGTGGTTCCCAAGCATGGTGAAATTAGCACATCAAGATTCCTTCAACTTGGATGCCTTGTGAGCGGGATTTTCAGTTCAACATGGAAGTAAGAGAGAATATTACAAGAACATTTTTGAATATTGTAGCTACAAGACGTTTGTAATGTTATTAGAGTGTGGTTCCCTAGTGTTAGTGAAGCTGACATATTGGCCAACTCTGCTGTCATAGAAATTAATATATAAAGTAAACACAAAATAGAATGCATTTGTACTTACAGACATATATTAGGTTTAAATTAAATGGAGTTAGGTTCCCCAGGCTGGTGAAATTATCAGGTCTTCAAATCCTTATATTTGGATACCTTGTGAGTGGGATTGTGAATTTAACAAAGAAGTTATCGAAAAGACAATACATTATCATATTGTGGCTGCAAGATTTTAGTAACGTTTATAGAATGCGGTTCCCTAGCGCTAGTCAAGCGGGCACATTTGCTGATTTAGCTGTCACAGAAATTATTGTAGAAAGTATACAGAAAGAACAATGACGCATTTGTACTTTGAGAAAAGTGAATGAAGTGAGGTTCCTCAGGCTGGTGAAATTAGCACATCTGCATCCCACCAGTTTGGATGCGACGGGTTGTTTAATTATTTCTTGATAATTATGAAAAGTCAGGACATTATTTTTGTTATGACAGCTGGCGTTCAATTGTAACAAAGCTTAGCTCTGAGCCTCAGGCTGTGCTTCTGTCCTTTGAAAGTAAATGCTCTGTCCGCTGCTATTTGCCATAAGGTGACGGGGCTATGAAAACATTTTCCTTCGGAGCCGCTTCATGAATCAGCTTTTTATGATTGGGCCTCCTGATGGATGATTATATTTACGGGAAAGCCCATAAATATGTTTACGACGGTGAGTCACGCGCACTTTGCCACCCGGCAGCCAGACGCCGGTGGCGCGCCTGACACTAACTCCGCTTCGTTCGGCGACATCACGGCGGCGCTCATTAGCGTCCGCGCGGACGTCCGCTGTCAAAAGGGTTAGCGAGCGGCGAGAGCGTGCGGCGCGGCGGCAAAGGTCACGCTTGATAGCGGACACCGCTGAGATGATGAAGAAGCGGAAGAGTGCGATGATTAGGGGCGACAGGGGCGGCACGGCAGTCGAGATGCCACAAGAACACGGAAAGGCGAGCTTACGGCGGCATCTCGGGGGGAGGGAAGCCGCTGTGTGTCGTTTTTTTTTCAAATTCAGTTTTATATTCGCTGGACATATCAATCATAACTACGGCCTGACCGTTGTGCACTTCGACAGACCGATTCCAGTATTTGGTCAGATACAATTCTGATAACCGATTAATCGGAGGATTAATTAAAAAAATATATAATGAACAAAATATTGTCTTTTTTGGTCCCTAAACACTTAAATCAACAAAAAACAATTATTTGTCCTTGTATTTAACTTTACAACGGAGTGAAAGTGTCTTTTTACCAGATTTTTAAAAATGTTCGTTTGAATGTCACTCTTTGCATTTTGAAAATAAAATGATTTTTAATTTTTTTTAAAGGGAATTTAGCCACAGTAATATGATGCAGTTTGATCATCTGATTCAGTGATTTTTGTGCATTCCACTAGAGGGAGCCCCAGAGTACATTTGCATTTAATTGTGCGCAGATTTTTTCTCGAAGCCAGTTTCACTTAGGACCATTTACAATATTTACAACAGAGTGAATAATTGGCTGATTTTTTTTTTTTTTTTTTTAACGATTTTACCGAAGACCTTTGTCTTATGCGAATGATAGTCAAAAAAGTCGGCCGATTTAATTTACGAATGTTTCAATTGAATATGTATTGTAACATAAACATCAAATAGGAGTCACAGCAAAAATACATTTTTGAAAACACACAATTTTAAATATGAAAGCGTAGAACTGCCAATTTGCAGTAAACATTTTTCACTAGCGAATACGTATTTAAATACGTTTGAACGTACTCGCAAATACGTTCAAACATACCTGTAGGCTAAATGCTACAAACATAGCATATTTTCCTATAATGCTACGCTACTTTCCTTGCGCATGTGAGAGTGTAAAAAACAAACACTTTTTTTTTAAGGCATTTGTCCCACATTATGCCAATATTTTCAAAAATTCAGTTAAAAAAAACATTGATTATTCGTAATTTTTGGGATGTATATATAGAATATTCCCCTGTAAAAAAATACTATTTGGAGTTTGCACATCTGATTCAGTGATTCTTGTGCGTACCACTAGAGGGAGTCTGAGTACAGCACTTGCACTCTCCTGTTCAGCATTTTTTTTTTTTTTTTTAAATCAGCCCGTGAAGTCCGTTTGACTTTGGATCATGAAATTTAGTGGGCATGTCAATCATAACGTGATGCACGAAAAAGTCACAAGGACCTATGCCGTAATTTCAACAGGAAGTGCCTTTTGAGCCCCCGGTCGAAAGCATAATCCAGGTCTTGCATTGGCTCTCACTGGTCACGTGATCACATTCTGTGACGACTCGTTCCAAAGCGAGGTTCCCCCCCCCCCCCCCCTCGTGCACGGCTTCGTAACGTGATGAAATATGAAAAGCAGCTGCGCGGGGAAGGAGATGTGCATGGAATAGTTTTATGGCAACTTTTTCTGCTTGCCTCCTTTTATGTTCTTTTTTTTTTTTTTTTCATCTTCATTTTTTGGGGGGGGGGGGGGCTGCTGGCGAACTGCTGATGTTTCGGATTTTCGTCATCCCCAACAGGTCTGACTTCTGAATAATTCAACAGCGGTCCGCTTGCCGCGGCAGCCGAGTGCTAACAGTGCGCTGTGAATAAACGGCAAAAAAAAAAAAAAAAAAGACACGTTTTTATTTCAAGATATTTTCGATTTCATTGAAATTATTCGTATTATACTTCACGTGATGAAGTGAGTAGAAATTTACAGCACTCCACTTTTGGCAATCATCCATTTTACGACAGCGAGTATTAATGATTTATATGCACGCGGGCGGCCGACGTTATGATATACGCCGGCTCTTTTATTAAAGCCAATGAGCCCGACGGGCTGTTTTCAAGGTAATTTCACATCCTTTTGTCTTTACAAGCTGGAGTCATTTTCCATTTCATCTCCGCACAATCATCACCTCGTCAAGCTTTGCACATAAAATGGCGCCGAGATTGTCCGCTTGATTGTGATCAATGCAAATGAGGCGGGAAAGTCGACATTCTTGACCCATCGTTCCACTTATTATTGGGGACGTCCTTCTGGAAAACGGCAGCACTTTGGAACCATATTTGGTGACATAAACGGCTTTTTAAACGACTTTTGCTACTAAAACCGCATCGTTTTAGAAAAAGAGAGTCAAAAGTAATTTAGCTAAGACCATTTTTTAATACGTATGAATATTTGATAATACTATGACTCATTTTTTAATGTATATTTAAATGAAGTGTTTTTTAATATTTTAAATCTTTAATTATATTACGTTTTTATTTGATTGCATTATTTTATTTTAAACTGTGCAGTATGTTTTTTTTATAATACTATTATACTGAACCTAACCCGCATTACATTATATATTTTTTGTTGTTGTACACTCTAAAAACAGTTGGGTCAAAAATAACTCAATATTGGTCCAAAATGGACCGATCCACTTTTTGGGTCAATTTGACCCAATTCTCTGGGGTTGTTTTGCTCAAACAGCGCTCCCAAATTTTGTATAAAACTAACCAAAAAATTGGGTCATTTGGTATGCAACAAGCCAAAATGCATTGTTTTATTTATTATTATTATTATTATAATATAATAATAATTATAATAATAATAATAATAATGATGATGATAAAAATTGGGTCGGTTTTGGTACAAACCCCCCCCCCCCCCCAAATTGTATCGTTTGATTTGAAAAAATACAAATAATAATAATTATTGTATTTTTTTTTACAAAACAACCAGAAACTTGCAATATAAAATTATTAAAATGTGTTAATTTTTATAAAACATTTGAAAACAGATTTACAAATTAAATGTACTTCTAAGTTTACATTATGTTTTGTTTTTGCAAAAAATGAGAGATATCTATTTGTGTTTGTACAATCTAATCTAAACCAACCGGATACAATTTTTTTTTTTTTTGTCAGACCCCCACTTAACCGTTTGTATCAATTTTCCCCGAAAAAAGGTCAGGAGCTCAAAAGCAGCACCTTGGTGTGCGCCCAAAACTCGTGCAGTTTGGGAGAAAGCTCCGAGCTGATTTCTTTCTTTTTTTGTCTGGAAGATGCCACGGGAACGTCGTAACCGAGTTAGTTGAATTTCTCATGCTAGCCTGATTAGCCTCCCGAATCTGCTTTTATTTGTGATTGAGTGCGTGTAAACAAGTCCAAATTGCAGCTGTGCTCAAGTCACCTGGAGGCACGCACGCACGCACGCTCGCACGCACACACAACACTAGCCGTCCAGTGAAGGAAAGCCTAATATGCTGAAAGTGGGAGGGGTTTTTTTTTGGGGGGGGGGGGGGGGTCACATCGACCACCTTCCGCTGTAATTAAATGGAGTCCTAATGAATCATGGCCTCTAATCCTAAAACAAGTTCCATTTCCTGCGGGATTGTGAATGACCTACATGTGCTAGCGACGCTTACGGCGCTTGCGGACGTCTTCAGCTTTCTTCCTTGGCACGCGCGCGCGCGCGCACGCACGCGAACACAGCGATCGACTTTGAAAGCCAATGAGCGGCGCGGCGAGCTCATTTCCATATCAGGTAGCGGCTTTTAAAACATTCATGGAGTCGTCACGTGGTCATCAAGGCTTCCTCCCGGCGCCATGGCCCCGCCCCCTGCGCATCCCACGGAGAATTATTGTCTACTTGCAGGTCTTGATTTGAAAATATGTTTCACGAATTTATCTTTGGAGCGTGCGGTGTGTCGCTAATTTTAGGGGTGGTCATTAATTGTGCGTTAAAAAAAACTTTCAATAAACTCAAAATGAACGCACTTATTTTGACACACTTAAAAAAAAAAAAAAAGCTTTCTTGGAAGTACTTGTAATAATAATAGTGACCATTTTTTAATACGTATGAATATTTGATAATACTATGACTAATTTTTTAATGTATATTTAAATGAGAAGTGTTTTTTAATATTTAAAATCTTTAATTATATTACGTTTTATTTGATTGCATTATTTTATTTTAAACTGTGCTAACTATTTTAAACTTTTTTTATAATACTATTATACTAAACCTAAGCCGCATTACATTATATATTTTTTGTTATTGTACACTCTAAAAACAGTTGGGTCAAAAATAACCCAATATTGGTCCAAAATGGCCATGGCCCCGCCCCCTGCGCATCCCACGGAGAATTATTGTCTACTTGCAGGTCTTGATTTGAAAATATGTTTCACGAATTTATCTTGGAGCGTGAATTTAATTTCAATTTTAGGGGTGGTCATTAATCGTGCGTTTAAAAAAAACTTTCAATAAACTCAAAATGAACGCACTTATTTTGACACACTTATAAAAAAAAAAAAGCTTTCTTGGAAGTACTTGTAATAATAATGGTGACCATTTTTTAATACGTATGAATATTTGATAATACTATGACTCATTTTTTAATGTATATTTAAATGAGAAGTGTTTTTTAATATTTAAAATCTTTAATTATATTACGTTTTATTTGATTGCATTATTTTATTTTAAACTGTGCAGTATGTTTTTTTTTTATAATACTATTATACTAAACCTAACCCGCATTACATTATATATTTTTTGTTGTTGTACACTCTAAAAACAGTTGGGTCAAAAATAACCCAATATTGGTCCAAAATGGCCATGGCCCCGCCCCCTGCGCATCCCACGGAGAATTATTGTCTACTTGCAGGTCTTGATTTGAAAATATGTTTCACGAATTTATCTTGGAGCGTGAATTTAATTTCAATTTTAGGGGTGGTCATTAATCGTGCGTTTAAAAAAAACTTTCAATAAACTCAAAATGAACGCACTTATTTTGACACACTTAAAAAAAAAAAAAAAGCTTTCTTGGAAGTACTTGTAATAATAATGGTGACCATTTTTTAATACGTATGAATATTTGATAATACTATGACTCATTTTTTAATGTATATTTAAATGAGAAGTGTTTTTTAATATTTAAAATCTTTAATTATATTACGTTTTATTTGATTGCATTATTTTATTTTAAACTGTGCTAACTATTTTAAACTTTTTTTTATAATACTATTATACTAAACCTAACCCGCATTACATTATATATTTTTTGTTATTGTACACTCTAAAAACAGTTGGGTCAAAAATAACCCAATATTGGTCCAAAATGGCCATGGCCCCGCCCCCTGCGCATCCCACGGAGAATTATTGTCTACTTGCAGGTCTTGATTTGAAAATATGTTTCACGAATTTATCTTGGAGCGTGAATTTAATTTCAATTTTAGGGGTGGTCATTAATCGTGCGTTTAAAAAAAACTTTCAATAAACTCAAAATGAACGCACTTATTTTGACACACTTAAAAAAAAAAAAAAAAGCTTTCTTGGAAGTACTTGTAATAATAATGGTGGCAGTTATGGCAAATTGACTGAGATTATGATTACATGTGATTGCGTTTGGCTCCGCAGCCGTACCAACGTGACGACGATTTCCCGATTGGCTGGTCGAAGCGGCAGCGGCGTTTTTATGGTCGCTGGCGAAGGTCTATTTCAGACAACAACAAGGAGGAGGAAATGCTTGTGGGCTCAATAAAGCGCTTCCCTGACAACTGGTGATTTCCAGACAAATGATGTTCCCTCCATTCAGACTCCATCTCATTCCATTTGGGCTCTTTCTGCGCTTGGAATGACTTTGACGCAGCCGGACTGCGGTTATAAATTAGCGACTCTCACTGGGGAGGGGGAAGAAAAAAAAAAAATGGTGTAAAGATATTCTTCTTTCTTGGAAGCGGGCCGATTGCTTTTCAATGGAGGGGGGGGGGGGTGAGTTTGCGGCGTGACAGTGTTAAACGACGCCACGGGGGCGGAGGCTGCGTAAAGACTCGGAATGCGACGGCGGGCGGCTGCTTATTGAGTTTGGCGGCGACGCGAGCGGCTCGTCTAAATATATTCGCCCAACTGGAAGGATTGTGTGCACATCAAAAGTCTGCCCGTCCCACAGGCCTGTCATCTCTGCTGTTTAATAAGCCGGTTCATTGTTTGAAGTGCCGGAGATGTTTGTAATCCCCTCGGATTGCACTTGCTGATGCTGTAAAAAAAAAAGAAAAAGAAAAGCCATCATGCTGATGTTTTTTCTCTCTCTTCCGCTTTCAGCAGACTTTGGTGGTTTCAATCAAGCTGGTGAAGTAAAATGCCGCTTGAGTGGCGGGTTCAAGGATTTGTGTTGGGAGGTACAGCACATAGATAAATTGAGAGATGTACTTTGAGTAGATAGTTTGTGCGAAAATACGCCGCCACTCGAGCGGAGTGGAAAACAAATAAAGTAATTAATGAAGGCGCATTGATGCCCTTGCACTTGGGCAAGGAGTGCCGCAATGGCCGATTTTCACATTTCACATTCCGCCATTATCATCAAAAAGGGACATAATAACTACAAACTAAGACTGATTGATACATACATTATCATAAGGGACATAGGAACTGCATAAGACTAGACAAACTAAAAGTGACTAACACATCATCATAACGGTCATAATAACTGCATAAGACTAGACAACTAAAAGTGACTACTATCTAATCATACAATAGCATCACAACTGACACGATAACTGCATAATCATTCATTATCATCATAACTGACACGATAACTGCATAAGACTAGACAACTAAGAGTGGCTAATATCTAATCATATATTATCATCACAGGGGGCATAGTAACTGCATAAGACTAGACAAACTAAGTGACTAACACATCATACATTATCATCATAAGGGACATAACTGCATACGACTAGACAAACTAGCAGTGACTAACACATCATCATAATGGTCATGATAACTGCATAAGACTAGGCAACTAAAATTGACTAATATGTAATCATACAATATCATCATAACTGACACAATAACGGCATAATCATTTATTATCATCATAACTGACATGATAACTGCATATAAGACTAGCCACTCTTAGTTGTCACTAAGAGTGACTAATACATACATTATCATCATAAGGGGCATGATAACTGTATAAGACTAGACAACTAAGAGTGACTAATACGTAATCTTACATTATCATCATAACTGACACGATAACTGCATAATCCTACATTATCATCATAAGGGACATAACTGCATAAGACAGCTAAAATGGACTAATGTGTAATAATACATTATCATTATAACTGACATGATAACCACGTAAGACGAGACAATAAAGAGTGACTAATATGCAATCATACATTGTCATCATAAGGGACATAGTGACCACATACGACGAGACAAACTAAGAGTTGCTGATACATCATGAGCACACATTATCATCTAAATGGACATAGTAACTGCATAAGCAACTGTCAACATCATAACACAAAGACCCCATGACCTTACCCCAAAACCGTCACATACGGCTCAATGACGTCACATTCTGCAAACAGTACATTTGAAAAATGCTGTTGAACATCCAATAAGTAAGTGAAAGTTGCTTTTGGCTCCTTTGAAGAAGCTGTTGTAAAGTCCGTCGTCTGGCACTTTGGGGGATTCTTCCAAGTGGCGGGCCCTTCATGAATTTTTACCACGATGGTCAATTTGTGAGTCCAGGTGGTCTCCGAATGGCCGCCGCGGTCGTCAGTAGGGGGGGGTGGGCGGGGGCGGCGTTGCCTTATGGAGCTCATAAAGATGAATTAGTACATTTCACGTGATTCCTTTAAGACACTAAAGTGGACGAGTTGCAGGCCGTAATCAAGCCGAAGCTGTCGCCACCTCATGAGAGACGGAACGCCATTTTGGGAATTCACGCTCAAATCGAATAAGCGCTTCATTACTCCATACTTTATTAAGTTTTGCTGAAAGAAAGAAAAACTAATCATAGCCGTTCTTGGCCAAAATCTAACAAATAATTCCTTCCACTCTGTTGTATTTCACCCCCCCCCCCCCCCCCTTAAACCGCCTTTCAGTTTTCCTCCAAGTTTGAATGAAAATGAACTTTTCATAATCATACGTTATTAAAAACACAAAGTAAACATTATTCCGTCATCATTAAATCAGCATCAAAAGAGAAAATATGGATATTGATATTGCGCGGACGTTGAAGCGGTCCCCTTTGAACTCGCCGTGTACGTATGCGCTCCTTTCTCGCCGGAGGAGGAGGCGGCGGCCGCGGAATAGCTCTCAGAGATGAAGTACCATCGCCGCGCCCGCGCGCGCCGGGCCCGGGCCCGGGCCAGGCCCGCAAGAGGCTTTTTCTTATAATTAGCCGCGGACGCTAATGCAGCTGGGTAAATAGTTTCAAGGGTCATTTGCGACTGTTTTATTTCCCGTGGCGGATCGGATCCACTTTACGTGGCAGTCAATCAATGCGAGTACATCAAATAAAACGTGGCGCTTGCCTTGGCAGGAGCTCGTTTGTACGCGAGCTCGGGGCCAAAAACACAAAAATACGCGCGTTTCCTTTCTTTTCACAAGCGCCGGCAACCTCGCAGCCAAAGTCATTTTGATCACGTTTTTCATTGGTTGGCATGCGACAAATGTGCACGTGCAAGCCATTTTTTATGTGCGTGCGTGTGTGTGTGTAACTGGCGATAAGCTATGACATGGCCACGGGTGTTTTTCTTTGTACGGGAATTACGGACGTTCTCATGTACTGCAGCTGGAATACATTTTTCAATTACAGATTTTTCCAACGACAACACACAAAGAGTACAGATTGATTTCAGTAATTGCTTCATCTGTTGATTTTTTTTTTTTTATTACTCCATGAAATGGATTTAAAAAAAAAAAAAATGTCCACCCTTTTAATGTGAGGAAAATTGGCAAAAATGTTGATCATTAGTAAAATCTAATGTTTTATTTGATTCAAAATAAAGATCATCAGTACACATCAGGATAGTTATAGCTATTTTATGTTATATCGAAATGTTAGTCGAAATTTAAATGGACAATTTAAAAGAGAAATAAATGATCAATAATAATTATTGATTCATTTGATAATCTATTAATGGTTGCCCCCTCTAATGCGAGGCTAAAAATGTTTTCTAACTATATATATTATCCGAAGTCATGTCACTTGTTTCTAGGCAGACTTCACGGGACGCGAGCACAACCGCCCCACAAACAATAAAAAACATACTTTCCTTGTTTTTCATACACATTAATTTCACAATCTAAATGCTACTAAAATAAAATTGTAGACTTCATTTAATAATTTTACTAAATTCATGTAACATGACAATCGCACAAATATTAGCAGAATATAATGTAAAAAATGTTGGTGAAAATTGTATTAACGATAAAATACATGATATTGTGAGAGAGATGTTTCAATGTTACAAAAAAAAATCTAACAGGAATAACATCAAGTAAATAGAATCATTTTGATGTGTGGATGCATTATTTTGTGTCGTCTGCAAAAACAAGCAACCAGAGTTGGGGTGGGGGAGGGGGGGGGGGCGGATGGAAATCCGCCGTTAATGTAAATCTTCTCGAACGGGAACAGTCTGTTTTTTAAGGCGACGCTAACCGACCCGTTGACACGCTGACGCTTCTTAGCACAGACCAGCCCGAGGCTTGAATATTACATGCTAATTTCTCTTGGAATATATTCATCATCCTTAAAAAAAAAAAAAAAGCATAATAGCTTCATTACCATAATTGTTTTCTTCCACCCTCGTGCACAAATAGCTGTGAAATTTAAGTTTCACGCAATAAATGAAGATTCTCTTAATGGTTTGATGTCCGTTTGGGTATAGAATCCATTTTTTGAACACTTTTGTGCGTGGAAATCCATCGTTGATTTTGAAGGAATTGAAGCAAAACGGTGTGCAATGCGACCAGTGGGGGCGCTGTTGAGTCACTTGCAACTCGTTTGCCGTCTATAGAAGAAGAACAGCACGACTTCTTTCGTGTCTATAAATTTGTCATTAAAACCCCAATCTCAGCCCATCGTTACCGTGGTAATAAAAAGTAACTTGTAATCTAACTCAGTTACTTTAAAGTAACTAAGTTCAATTTTTTTTTCCATAAATGGAAATGTATTGGTGCATTTTGAAGAAATGTTAATGCATGTCACGCACGAAATAAAAATGCAAAATAGATCCTCATAAGCATTTTTCCCAGACAGGCCCCACCCCTCAATTTTGGCAAAAGTGTGTCCACCGGCGTGTTATTAAACACACACCTGGGAAGGGTCTTAAAATGTGATGTGTCTTCTTTAAATCTTGTTTGGCCGCATCGGATGTCTTCCTTCCTCGGCGGATTTCCGCGGTAAGCGCCGTAAACCAAATACGCTGAAAAGTCGCCGGATGTCAGCGGCGTCTATTAGCTTAAAAATGAGGCGCAAACCATCTCCATCTCGGCGGCTCGAACCACGCACTCGGAATGGATTGTGCGTCTTAAATCCGAGCCCCGAGCTCATTTTCAATGTGATTGGAGCGCGCCGGGGGGGGGGGGGGGGGGCGATGGGGGGGCAGATCTATTGCTCTATTAAAACGCCGGCGTCTGTCTTGCTGGCCCGGAAGAGCGACGGACATCACGGACCTCATCAAGAAACCTCTTCACGCCTCGCCTATGACTTTTACTAAAGGCCACTTTTGATAAATGTCAGCCTCCAAACATTGGTAAACATTTTTTTTTTTCTTCTCCCGAACGTCTGACGGCACGGCAAAGAGGCGAGCGACGCGGCGCTCTGACTCTACATGGTCGCGTTCTTGCGCTCGTCTGCTGGAGCAGGAAAAAACACTTTGGATGCTTTTTTCCCGCGGTGATGACAATATTTACACGCGGCACCATGGAGACCTGCCCTTTCTGTTTGAGTCCCACTCATCCAAACATTGTCTGCCAGCACCATACTACAACCCCCCCCCCCCCCCCTCACTTCACTTCACCCTCCCCCATCATTGGACTAGCATGGAAGAAGAACAAACAAAACAAAACTGCATAGACAAGGAAACGAACGCAGTCTTGGCTTTCACTTTGGGCTCAACGTGTCAAAATTGTAATTCAACCAAATGAAGGACGTGTACAGTATCCTCGTATCCCTGACCAAGAACATCAAATAATGCAGGAACATGAAAGGGTTGAACATAAGTCAAGTGTAGTCTTTCCTAGATTCACTGGATCAACTTTTTGATTTGACTTTACTTTCCTCACAGAATTAACAAAAACTGCAAGGACGTAAATTCCAGTCCTTTCTCAAGAGTCTGCGCATCTTCACACATGGATTTAAATGAGGGAAGTCGTTTCCATCACATTATTCTGGAACAACTACTGATTAGCCAGAAGAAGAACTGCAGGAACAAGAACGGAGATTTCTAGATTCTGAGGATCCAAATTTTGATTTGATTTGACTTTAGCTTTAGGTTCCAGGGCTGCCCCGAATAAAAGAACTGCTGGGATTCGGACCCATGATTCCTGTTTACTAGACAAGTACTTTTTAACCAACAAAGCCACAGATGCTACACCCGACACCGGATCTTATCCAAAAGAGTTCATATGCAGAAACAGTACCAATAACATAAAACTGCAGGAGGAATCCTGCAGGAACAGTAACTTGAAAATATATTTTACAGTATCAGGATCAAAACACGACTGCTGACTACGCTCTAACTACCGACCACAGGATGTTCCTTGTTCCTGCATGTTGTTTGGGGAGGGCTATTTTTTTTTTTTACAGGAACAGGGACGTGAAATGAAGTCTCGCTACTCCCAACTTGAAAGCACTTTTAACTTAAGTCACACTTTCCTATCCCTCAACTCGACCAGACTCAAGCCCGTCACGCTGACATACGGCATCGTAAAATATTTTCCAGATACAAACGATTGGACAAGAACAACTTTAGGATTGGTTGTAAATTGGATTAATGCTAACAATAAATCCGCTGGTCTGTATCTGAAGCGTCCTAATGAGCTCGGGCGATGGACCGATAACCACGCAGAACTCCTTTGAACTCCGTAACCCGGCGCTCGTCCTCGTTCCTTAAGAACTTCCGTTTTTTGGCAAACTCTTTATGGCTAATCATGCGCGGCCGTCACCCGTCTCTGTTTCTCGCCAACCTTGTCCTTGTCGGCCATCTTAATCTGCGGGTTTAGGCGCCTTTGCGATGGAGATTATCCATGTCTTTCTCGTGAGCCACGAAAAGAGCCACGAGTGCTCTTGGCCGAGTGGGTTTTTTTTTTTTTTTAATCAAAATGTGTGTCGAACACCAAGCGGGGGAGAGAGCTCTGTTGTGAGCGCGAGCGGTAAACAAACATCGGGCAATTATGCCTCAGCACGCATTAAGGAAATATGAAAGATGCGAGTTTGCCTGATATGAGGAGAAGAAGAAGAAGAAGGGGGGGGGGGGGTGGGGGGGGGGGTAAAGTGGATGTTCCACTTCAACTCTTGACAATCATACTGGCGCACTAATGCAATTCCCCGTTGTTTTTTGGCCACCGTTCAATGAAATCTGCCGTGGATGTTGGCTCTTATTATTATTTTCCTTTTGCAAATATTGTGCCACTTTGCATCCGAGTTGCGCAACGAGACGTACTCGTAGCTCATAAAAAGTCACATTTTCAGGATCACTTTGAGGCCAAGCCTGCACACTTGAACTTGACGATGGCGCCTTTTAGGGCTTTGGATGACTTGTGGCACCACCCGGAAATGTCCAAGGTTTGTATACCTTGACGCTTTGACTTTTATAGCTTGGGATCATACTTGTCGCTTTATAGGGTACTTTCGAGGGCGGTAATTAGCCCTACGGGCTCGATTATAGTTTCGATTGTAGGTGCAGTAGAGCTTCGAGCTTCGTCTTAACAAGTGTGCTGTTGTTGGCGGATGCTAATGTTGTCCCCTGAAAAAAAAAAAAAAAGAAAAAAAAAAAAAGAAGCCCTTGACGGCACTTTGGCTTAACAAGAAATTCAGTGGACTATCAGACTAACAGAGTTCACAAATAAAGCTCAATAGTCGGGTTTACACGGAGCCATGCGTTCTGATCAGAATTCATCGGAATGGAAAATGCTCCAATTGGAATGAAAAGGCCGAATCCGATAGAAATTAAATTTGGGTTCATGTAAACAGTTCGGTCGGAATAGCCAGGCTGCACCCGGTCTGTGCATGCCGGCCTTTTTTATTTAAATTAAAAAAAATAAAATTCTCTTAAGAGCTCAGTATTGTTCATTCGGTAATGTCATCATCATTGCTCTTTTTTTTAATTTTTAATTTTTAATTTTTAATTTTTAATTTTTAATTTTTAATTTTTAATTTTTAATTTTTAATTTTAATTTTTTTTTTTTTTTTTTTTTTTTTTTTTTTTTTTTATTTTGCTCTGCCTTGATGACGTTGTTGTTGACGCGCTTTAAAACCAAGAGCTCATATGCGACAGGAGAAGAAGTTTTGGGAACTTGTTTTTAGCAAGATGTTGCTAATAAAAGGGCTAAAACTAACACCGTGCTAAATAGATGAAAAGAACTCCGCATCGATTTCCGTGCGCCCCCGGCGGCTGAAACGATGGCCGACCTGATTAACTTGGTGGAGCGCGTCAACGACAGATCGTGTCGAAAACAGGTGGCCGGAAAATCTTCATTCAGAATGATTTCATTTGGAATGACGAAAAATGGAAGCACGCTAAATCCAAGTTATGAGGCTAACAATTAGCCATCTCAACAAAACATTTGCTGAGCGTAACTATATATATATTTTTTTTAGTTCGATGTCCAAATATGACCGCCACATATCAGTTGCTAAAAGGTCAACTTTCTGACATAACCCGATAGCTGCTCTCATTGGTTCTTTACTGTCTTGTGGCCGATACAAACTCCTGCCTTTAAATGAATTTCAAAATAAAAGTTTCGGCCGCACCGCGTGATAACTCGTGAAATGGGCATCATCGGACAAACGTCAATTTTCTCCGGTTTTGTCGATGGCCAATCCTCGCCTGCGGTGGCCCCTCTTTGTGGCTTCTTTGCATCTTTAATGCCATTCGTTCTCTTCCTTCTTGACTACCTGCCCATTTTTTTTTTGAACCTCATTCCGTTTCTTTCTACCTTCTACCGTTTGAGAGCCTTCAAAAGCCTTTAAAGTGGCGCCGTTCTGATTAGCGTCTGCCAGGAAAAGACTCAGGAGTTTAATTATCGCCACTCTAATTAGTGTTATGAGTGCAGTGCGACCCCCGCCCCCCCCCCCCCCCCTTGTGCGATCTCATTGACCCCGAACCATCTGTACGGGTGTGTCGCCGCCATTGTCTGTCAAGCGGCGAGTGCTAAACCCAACCCCGAGAAAAAAAAAAAAAAAAAACAATCCTGAAGTATCAAACTGGATGAATAGAACCTTCGCACGCGGAGACCGAGGCCAACATAATTAGGCGGCGATATAAAAGGTATGATGGATGGCGCGACGCCGAGGAATGGCAAATCTTCCTCATTTTTACCTGCAGACGAGCACTTTTTAGGACATTTTATCTGGGCTTTTTTTTTTTTTTTCTCTCCAAGACAATGCAGAGTGGCTGCAAGACGGATGGAGAAGCAGCGTCTTTAGAAAGGCCACAAAGCAGAGCGCAGTTGGCAATTTTTACTTTTCGGCAGGAGCCGTGCAAATTGGACAGCGGCTTTTTTTTTTTTTTTCCCAGGCAAAAAAAAAAAAAAAAAGAAGAAAAAAAAGTGTGAAGGGCTTTGTCACATTACCCCTCGAGATCAAGACGGGAAGGAAAAAGAAAAGACGGAGCGGCGCTGGAGAAACTCCCCTCGGAGCGGGAAGCCCTCCCTCCGCCGTAATGGCTCCTCGGCCGCCGCGCTCACTTTTTCATCATATGGCCGGAAAATGGGATTTAGCAAACGCTTTTTCACGAGCGGGGGAGAGTGAAACTCACCTTGATGGCTCACCTTCACAATACAACAAAGTTCCTCTCCGCGTCCCCGCCCCGTCAACCCCCCCCCCCCCCCCCCCCCCCCGCCTCGGCCGCCGCTCGTAAAATCAGCCACAAATCACCGGCGCTGCCGTTAAGCAAGGATTTGATTCCATTCATCACTCGGCGCGTCCTCCTCACGCTGCGTCTTCCTATTTGCCAAGAAGCCGAACAGCCTACTTTCTTCTTTCGGGACTTTTTTTTTTTTTTTTTTTTTTTCACGGTCAACTTTGAAACAAAGTACCAAGAAATCATTTTTAGCACGTGAAGGAAGCACTTAAAGGCATCCGACTTTTTTTTCTTTCCTTGCTACGAATGCCACCTCAAATGTTGAACATGAGCTGCCGCGTTGTTGGATGCGCCACCAGCCCAGCCATTTGTAATGACACGACAAACAATATGTTTTTCGTTAAGTTATTTAGATGAGTGCAAATGGACATTTATTATTGTGGCACATTTGAAGAGACCTTGACCCCCTCCGAGCCCCTTCAACATATCATATTATTTGCTATCAGCCATGAGAGTGTGAGATCGAGAAGCTGTTTGTGTATTTGTGTGTTTGTGTGTGTGTGTGTGAATTCACAAGGTTGTAACTCTTTTATGAGCCCGAATCAGAGGTGGAAATATCTGGCCGGGCCTTCAGAAGGCAGATATTTATAGCAATACTTCTCGCTGGCCAAAAGAAGAAGCGGCCCACCCCGCGCCCCCACAAGGCTTGTGTGTGTTGTTTAAAAAAATAAATAATAATAATAATCAAAACTGCACTTTTGTTTTTGGTAGGTCTCATTTCTAAATGCGTTTTATCACAAATCATGGCGCTCTCTCGAGTAAGTGTTTTTGTGGGCTGTGACTCACACGGAGGTGATGCATGGCTTCTTCCAGCACTTAGGCAGCAACGGTAACATTCATTTCATTTTGGGCCAGTGGGGGGGGGGGGGGTGGCTGGGTGGTCCTGTCTATGCGCTGAAGTCCAATAAGAACACTGGCCAGGCTGCCAAGGCTTCAACATTTATCAGGCGTGAAATCAATGACCAGCAGCGAGGATCTTAATAGCCAGAAGGAGCTGAAGTTTACGTCCTTCCAAGAGCTGCTAAAAGCCCACATAAGCACAACAAATGGCGACCTGAGCGGACGACATTTGAGAGAGGTGTAAGCGTCTCAACATGGATTTACATTGCTGCCAAATGGGCAACCTGGATCAGATCCAGATTGAGACCTGGTTTAACATTACCGTGTCGATGGGATAGGTATAAGTGTCTGAAATTATTTTTTTTTTCTCTGAATCAAATTCTGTTTAAAACCCGGTTTGTCACGACGTACACAAACAAACTAACTGACTAATGAACTGACTAGCTAACATTATACCGACCTACAGACTAATTAACTAACTGCTTCCCTACCTGACTGATTGGGTAACTGACTAACTAACTACTTACCAAGCTTATTTACTGACTACCTACCTAAACGACTACCTAACTACGTAACTATTTAACTGACTAATTGACTGACTACCTGTCTAATGAACTAACTAACTAACTAACATTATACCGACCTACAGACTAATTAACTAACTAACTACTTACCAATCCTGACTGATTGGGTAACTGACTAATCAACTACTTACCAAGCTTATTTACTGACTCCCTACATAAACGACTACCTAACTACATAACTATTTAACTGACTAATTGAATGACTGCCTGCCTAACTAACTAACTAACTAACTAACTAACTAACTAACTAACTAACATTATACCGACCTACAGACTAATTAACTAATTACTTCCCTACCTGACTGATTGGGTAACTGACTAACTAACTACTTACCAAGCTTATTTACTGACTACCTACCTAACTAACAAACTAACTAACTAACTGACTGACTGACTTTCACTGTCTACCGCAGCCGGTTTAGGTAGCAATCAAGAGTTGATTTTGCCACGGCTGCTTCAAGTTTTCTTTTTTTTTCAAGTTTGAATGACGACACAACTGATCATTTGGACATGCGGTCAACCAAATTCTATACAACTGATTACAGGATGGTGGGGAAGTGGGTAGCCCGTCTGCCGCACACTGCTGACGTTCAGGGTTCGAATCTTAACTCTGGTTTCATATTTCAAATCCTAACCCTCCTCTGCCTGTTGCCTAAAGTTGAAAGTGGAACCGCCTCCACCGGCCGGTCATGCTAATGAGGACAAAGCATAGAAAACAGACTGACGGCAATCGAGACGCCGTCGCACCGCGGCGACCGCGCCCCCGAGCTCAAAGAAAACACAATGTTCACCTCGCGCGGTTCTGCCGGTGACAACAGCCGACGCGGATGTGATATCGTCGGCTTGCCATTGTTCACTTTTATTTGGACGTGTCCATCAGACGGCTGGCAGCCTCCTGCTGTCGCCGCGCAGGAGGAGGGAAGAAGCAAAAAAAAAAAAAAAAAAAAAAACGCAACAAAATAGCGGCTGTGGCGGCGGCGCTTTGCATCTGACTCGTCTTTTTCCCGACAAAGGAGCTTTGATTCCCTCCTCCAGAATGATTTGAAAGGGAGGCCTATTCCTGTCCCCCCATTCATGTGCATCCCTGTGATGAGGGCAGCGCACGCACGCACGCACGCACGCACGCACGCACCCGCACGCTCAACAAAATAAAGAAATAAATACAATAGCTTGCCCTGACTTGCCACTTTGATGAAGTCCATTGATGTGCGAGCGGGCGAATGGCGGCCAAGTTGGGGGGGCCAGCGGGGCTCGCTTGTCTCCTCTCCGATCGCATCGCCGCTTTATTAAGCGCAATCTTACACAGTTGATGACCGCTCAAATGTTTATAATTGGACAGTCTGCTCTCTTTTTTTTGGGGCATTTTGCACTCCTTTTGAAAAAACCCCCGACTTGA
This sequence comes from Leptonotus elevatus, assembly GCF_054856555.1. Classification (NCBI taxonomy): domain Eukaryota; kingdom Metazoa; phylum Chordata; class Actinopteri; order Syngnathiformes; family Syngnathidae; genus Leptonotus; species Leptonotus elevatus. The sequence goes on along the minus strand of NC_141259.1, from coordinate 14,807,732 downwards.
AACGGTTGTTTATCGTCAAATACAACCAAAGCGTGATTTCTGGTTCAGCGTTGGCAACCCCCGTTTCGAGCGTAATGGCCGATTTTTCAGCCCGACTGCGAGCCTAAAACGACTCCCCCCAAGGTGCGGCGGCGGTCCGTGCCGGTTTGCGTCACGCTTGGCAGCGATGCAGGTGCGTGAGTGTCGAGCGCGGGGAGACCATCCGTCTCCTTTGGCTGGATATAAACTCCCAGCGCAAAATGTCCGCCATTCATCATTTGAGCCTTCACTCGGGGAACTTTGGCCGCCGCTGCACCTTCCTTTCCCTCGGATGCCACGTCTCATTGTTTCCCACGCTTGAAAGCGCCACCGCCACCGTATGTTTGGCCCCTTGTGTGAATTGCTATCAAATCAAGGCGGCGGCGGCGTGGCGGCGGCGTGGCGGCAGCGGCGGCGGTCATGTGAAGGCGAGCGCAAATGCAACCCGCCTCGGCGCATTGTCTCACCGCGTTTGCTCGTTAAGCCGGCAGAAAACGGCGGCCTTTTGTTCACGTTGTCGAGCTATTGTGCGTGGTTTTATTGGGGCAGATTCAACATCTGCCTTCGATTTGGCTCGTTTTGAATCGGGGGCGAGAAGTTAGTCGAATCTACACCCGACTGTCATCAAAATGTTACTGACTTACTGTAAGGCGCCATAAGCATGCGATTTATCTCAGCCAATCGGTAACAATGGCGTGGGAAAATATTACAAATGAAATTAAATGAAATTAAAGAAGCACTTACTTACTTGCATAATTGGAAGGAAATGAAATTTGCATGTTATAACCAATCAGCACATTTCAGTATTGATAAATAATAGGGAAAAAATACAATTAAATAGAACGCACACTGACTGTAAATATTTAACATGAATTATTAGAATTGACGGGGATTTTCAAGTCATTTCATCATTCTTTTTATTTTATTTATTATTATTTTTTTTTTATAAAAAATTCATCATTCTGATGTCATCACGCACGTGTCGCTTCCCGTAAGCAGACTTTTGAGTTTGCCCACACATGAGATTGCGCAAGATGTACCTAATGTTGCGGTCAGTTAGTTGAAAGGGTTCAAACGCACACCTTCCCGATGAGATTGCGTCTCGCGCGTCTCCCATGGCGACGGGTGGACGCAGTGAATAGATGAAAAGTGCTGATGTCCGTCCCAGCTGCTCACAAGCCCTCTTTGCTTTTTTTTTTTTTTTTTTTTTTGCGCTTTTTTCATCTTCCTCTGGTCTTGGCTTCCTTTTTAATGATTAACCATGCAAATGTAATGAATTATGCCTGCCGGATTGAAACGTCTGCTCGGTTATTGATTTTCAAACGAGAAAAAAAATGAATAAAAGAGCAATTAAATGAAACACAGACAGGAAATGATTTTTGGACTCAAATAGAAAGTAGCAGAACAGAATGAAACGGCAAAAAAAAGAAAGAAGTGGCAGCGAGTGGTCGGCGGGTTTTATCTCAACAAATCGTACTTTTCGCCAATGCTGCGCTCTAAAAACAGTTGTGTCGAAAATAATCCAAGTTGAGTCCAAAAAAAAAAAAAGTATAGATGCATCGTTTTGTGTTGTTCATTTTGACCAAACTTTTGGGGTTATTTCATTTACACTCTAAAACCATTTGGGTAAAAACAAGTTGGGTCACAGAGCCCAACAAAGCTTTTTGGGTTAGTTAGTCCTTTAGGCTAAAAAGTTCGGTCAAAATGAAAAAGAAAACACACAAAAAAAGAGGTTGATTTGTTTTTAAATTATAAAACCACTAGCAAAAATGGTACACTCTAAAAACTGTTGGGTAAAAAAAAAAATAATAATCCAAATTGGGCCAAAAACGGACCGATCCACTATTGGGTTCATTTGACCCAACTTTCTAATTTTTCCTTCTTTTTTTTTTAAACAAACGGACACAGTTTTTTGGTGTTACTTATGCAAAGCAACCCAATTTTGGGGGGTTGTTTTGTCAGAAAGAAATTTCCCACCAAAATGGGGTTACTTTTTTGACCTAACTGTTTTTAGAGTACGCTTCCAAATTCAGGTTGCGAATGTCGGTCAATGTTTCTGACTGTGTTTAAACAAATGGAGGAGACCTTCCTGACCTTGACAGCTCGCCATTGAGTGAATGTTGCAGAAGCGCATTTCCTCAAGAATGCTTTTTTTTTTTTTTTTTTTAAAGTTTGAAAGAATACCAAGAAGCCGAAGACGCAAACAATAACTCCTGCTTACTGTATTGCAGCATAATATAATGACAGTTTTATTCTGGGAATGATTGCGGGCATGTTTCATTTTTTGCGAGCGCTTCTTTCCTTCCGTGTCACTGCCTCGCCGCGGGCGCCACTCAATTCAAAAAGTAGTCTGCGGAACATCCCCGGGCCGAGCGTTGATTGAAGGCTCTCCGGCTTCTTTATGATGTGCCGTTGCTCAAAGGTGGCCTGCAGGAAGGGGACCTTTTTTTTTTTTTTTGCAGCCCGGCACACCAGTTTTTCCAGCGCCGGCCCGCTCGCCTCGCGCCAACGCAAACCATCCTGCGTAAATTGAACAAAACTGGTTACAAGGCTTTTCACAGGCGGCCTGTCAGCGGCTCCTTTTTGTGCTCTTTCGCTCGGCAACACGATCAACACGATCAACACGATCAACACGATCAACACGAAGCTCGCAGGCTGCTCCCGGGAGAGCCGTCGGCTCACAAAGGGATGAACGGCGCTCATTTAACCGGAGTTCACGTTTCAACATCGCGCTCGTCTTACGAATCCCCCGCCGAGTTTCTTTCAGCTTTACCTGCAGGGGAGATTAAAAAAAATATATAAAAGAAATGTTTTTTTTTAAACATGTGTTTTTTGCAAGTCTCACAAGAGTTGAAACTTTTTTTTTTAAAGAGCTAATAGCGCCGAGTACAAAAAAAAAACAGCCCTGCCCAGATTTGTCACCTGCCAAAATCGTTCCGTTCCGTTCCGTCTTCAATTCCGCTTATCCGGGGTCGGGTCGCAGGGGGCAGCAGCTTTAGCAGGGAAGCCCAGACTTCCCTCTCCCCAGCCACTTCAGCCAGCTCCTCCGATGGGATCCCGAGGAGTTCCCAAGCCAGCCGTGAGACGTAGTCTCTCCAGCGTGTCCTGGGTCGTCCCCGGGGCCTCCTGCCGGTAGGACATGCCCGGAACACCTCCTCAGGGAGGCGCCCAGGAGGCATCCGAACCAGATGCCCCAGCCACCTCAACTGGTTCCTCTCAACTGGTTCCTCTGCCAAAATCGATAAAGGACAAATATCGCATTAGCAGAAAGGAGACGTGACAATGATGGACGCGTCCCAATATTAAATTTGGATTATGCTTTGTCACCTGTGAAATCAATATATGGCAGTGGTTCTTAACCTTGTGGGAGGTACCGAACCCCTCCAGTTTCACCCAACACTTATTTTTTTGAAAAATAAAATGTTTTCCCCCCTCAAATTCAAGACACGGGTATCGGTTGTATTGGTGAACAAAATGAACAGGGCGAGTCGTCGATTCATGGACTGTGTTTGTCTTCACCTTGAATTCAGAAAGCGTTGAGAATTGCTCAACTTCAGCTGCAAGCAGGACGTTAACTCCCCATCACTTAACTCATCAGCAACACAACAACCACAACTGTTTTCTTAAGATGGATCCCAGGGGCAGCCAGATACAATGAAAGCAGCCCCAGTATTGAACCCTGTGGAACGCCATGCGTTCAGTTATACATTATCGGCTGGGACGATTTTGTCTGAATTCAAGGGAACGAGTTGTCATAAGATCCCGTAAAAACATAACAAAATGCAACGTCGAATTGGGGTGAGTGTTGACAACATTAAAATTGGACTTTTTGTGTGTTACCTGTAAATTTAACTTCTGGACAAAAGAGTACAAATGTTGGAATGAATTCAGGGAACAAGACGTCACATGTTGCCCAAAAGACATCAAAAGTCCCCTGTGAAGAAATATTACCTACAATGAAAGAAAAGCAAAGCAAAGTGTAGGAGTCAAGAATAGTACAAAACGAGCCAATTTGCGTTCCTCCATTTCAAATGTGACCTGGCGAAATGAGATTTTGCCGTTTCAATTGCGTAACCTTGGTCTGACGTTCCAGCTTTGGAAGATGTACACACCAGGAAATTGAAAAAGGCAAGAAACAATTTCCAAGTTTAACAGCATCGAATTTCTACTTTCTTTTTTTTTTTTTTTTTTTTATAAACCTGAAAAGTTGGTAATTGGTTTGAACGTAAATGAAGAACACGGCCGACGTCTGCTGAAAGAATCGAAGTGTTTATTGGCTTTGCGATGAGTCCATTTAATTTAAACAACCTCATATTTTTATGGCCGCCTTGATCAATTCTCTGGTTTTCATTTTGCGGAACAACTGACGCGCAGATGCACTTCATCGACAAACCAATCCAGTTGTGTGTTCAAATCCAAATCAATGATAAGCAGTAATTGCGGACAAGGTGGAGACTCATAATGCTGCATTACAGACAACAATTGAAGGTGGCTCATTGTTCGCTCCTCGGAGTCGCTGCTTCAAAAAAATCGATACACTCGACTTACTAGAACGCGAGAAGTTATCTGACGTCGCGCAAAACAACGGCGGAATATGTGTTAAAAAAAAACAAAAACCCGTCTCAAGACTATAACAGACTTTTATAGTCTTCTAGTGTTCCATCCATTTTTTTACATCAGAAAAATCTCACGGCGCACGACTGAGCTCAAATGTGAGGAAAAACTGCTGGAAAGCTACTGAAATAATGATGACCTCGTCTCATTTGACTCACAAATGTACTTAGTAGGAAATCTGGGCCTGTTTACGACATGTGGATGCACAATTGTCCCTTCTGCTGTCGAGCGGAAGAACATTTAATATCGCTGTTGGTCATTATAAGTCGCTGGCATAGATAAACAGTCAAAAATGACAGTAGAAAATTTAAGAAAAAAAAAGAAGAAAAAAGTAAAATAAGAAAATTATTACTTCAAATAAGCAAAATTGTCTGCCTAAAAGATCTTGAAAAATAAGAAAATAATACCAGGGCCCATATCAACCACAGCCGTCTTGAAAATAGAATTTTTAGACTATAAACAACTAATATTGACTTTTTTCAAGCCGTAATAAATAGAACTGTTTTCACTGCCATTGACGGTTATAGACGTCAACGTTCTATTTTAATGGGCTGGCAATAAATGAGTTGAAATTAAATTAAAGTTAAACCGACTTGAGTGTCAAGCAGTAGAAAGTAACAGGTCTCATTTTTATTGTCTTTGCTATGACCCAGCCAGGGATTGAACCCACACCCTCCAAGTCTGAGGTTAGGCGCTCGACCTTTAGACCACTGAGCTGGTACTGGAACAAGAAAAAAAATGAGCTTAGTAAATGTAACAAAACGAACCACTTAAGCTATATTGCACTTTTGTCTGATTGTTTTCATACTTTTATTTTTTTCTATTGATCTTATTACTAGATTACACAAAATCTTAAAATAATAAAATTCATTTTATCAAACCCTAGTTCACGGCCTTTGATGTTGGTTAGTTGTCATCTTAAAATGTGGAAAATGCTTGTTTTTATTTAAAAGAAAAATTGTCAAAGCAAAATAAGCAAATTTAGGTTAAATTCAACAAATGATATCTTATTTAAGATTTCAGTTTTTGCAGTGTGGGAATCGATTCCCAAGTAAGAACTCAGACTCGTCCTTCCGAGACCTCAGACCAGTGGTTCTTAACCTGGTTTCGATCGAGCCCCGAGGGCTTCATTGAGTCAGTCTCAGAACGAATGGTGTTCCTCAGGGTTCAATTCTGGGGCATCTGCTGTTTTCATTGTATCGGCTGCCCCCATCTTAAAAAAAAAACAGAGGTGGTTATTGTTAAGTGCTCTATAAATGTAGTTAAGTTGAGTTATGGGAGCCAGCATCCTAAGTGCATGATTTGCAAGTTAAGCAATTCTAGTCCAGCACAAATAGCTATGGTGCAAAACTAAAGGAACACTTCCTGAACTTGAATGGAGATGTGGAATACAAAAACATTTGTTGAATTATCTTCCTGTTCATTTTATGTCTTAAATTTGAAAGGGAAAAAAAAAAAATCATATTTAATTTTTCCAAGTTCAGTACCTCCCACAAGGTTAAGATCCACTACCTCAGACAGAAATCCCAAGTTTTGAAAACCCTAACCCTAAATCCCCCAAAAGTGATACAAATGTGTCAACATCTGCATGCGACATCGAGCAAAGCCCAAAAATTGACTTCAAAATACGGCCCCTTTGCATTTGAACTTTGGCCCCCTTGTGGTTGCCAAGACGTTGGCATTCGCTTTGTGAACAAACCTCCTGGGATTTACCCGCGCCGAGATGAAATGTTGACTTTGCGCAACGGGCAAACATGCGAGCGTCGGAGGCACTCGAGGACGCCAAATGGCAATTTCGCCGCCTCCTAATGCGCCCAACCCTCGCTGCTTGATGGATTCCATTAATCTAACCCTTTGCCGTCGTACCGCCACCGTTTGGCGTGTTACTCCTGTGCCATAATCTAATATTGACCGCAGCCTCTAAACTTGCAGTGCTGCTTATTTAACGCCGTGTTGACATTTTCCAATAGATTGAATGTGAGGGCTTTCGTCAATAATCCGCCGGTAATGCAAAGAAAATGTTTACAGAGGCCCCCCCCGTCACTGCTGCTATATGACAAACACATGCAGACTTAATTAGACGGCGATGCACACAATAGCAGAAAAAGCATTATAATGACGCCGATATTATTATTATTATTATGATGTTATTTTTCCAGCTGTAATTGAAATACACGTCGTTTCCCCCAGCATAAAACATACCAGCGGTGTTGTTTGGCTCCATGCACAATCATTGTCTCACATCGGTGGCCCGCAGACAACCCAAAAGAATCAGTGGCCATGTTGCGGGGGGGGGGGGCTTGAACAAGGATTTGCATTTGTCCCACCATTGGAGGCTACTTGAAAGCGTCGAGGCTTTGATTTGATCGAATACAAACAAAAAAAGCTTCCGCGTGCTGGCTGTTGTGTTTATCAGCTCTTGACGACTCGGGCCTTCTCTTTTAATTGTGACATAGCGCGTCATTAAAAACAGTGCGAGAGAACTGCCTGTTTGCATTTCAAGCAGCGCCGCATTCAGTTTGGCAAAGTGCGCATCAGGGTTGTCCATTGGAAAGACGCCATCAGTCCGGATAATACCGTGTTCTGCGGGGCCTGCCTTACGGAAGGTTGCACAGTCGTGACTCGTGAGGCGAGTGAGACTCACTTCAGCCCTCCGACGACGGTTGCGTGAATTAGCCATTTGCTTTAGCATTAGCGAGGACAAGACGATTGTGTTGAAGAGAGGGGTGGGAATGTCCGTTGAAAGTCATTCTTTGAGAGCGCTATACCGTTTACATTGTTGGCCTGAAGATGGCACAAGTGTGACGAATCAAGGATGCTAGGCTAGGCTAGGCTAAGGCTAAGCTAGGCTAAAACCCACCAATGTGTAAATGAGACTTTTGCTTTGAAGAAGAAATGACGGTTTGAATTCCATGTGCTGCCGCCAAATAGGATTGTTCTTCCTACAGCTGTGGTCGTCATGTTTTTTTTTTTTTTTCTCTTTTTCTTATAAAGAGCTCAGTATTGTTCATTCGGAAATGTCATCATCATTGCTTTTTATTTTTTATTTTATATATATATATATATATATATATATATATATATATATATATATATACATACATACATACATACATACATACATACATACATATATATATATATACTTTTTTTTTTGTATGTGGGTGAGTATGTGTATGTGCTTGCGTGCGTGCGTGTATTTGTTAGCTCACCAAAAACCTATTAGAAAAAATCCCATACTGTTCACCTAAACCGAACACCGCCGCCAGGAGACCCGAGGGGACCCGAGGGGACCAAAGAAAACCAAGGAAGGTGAAATCCAGCACCGACCAGACACCACCCACCGGGCCACCCACCAGAATTCTTCCCCAACCCAAGAAACATCTAAATTCCAACAAATCCAAAAAAAAAAAAATAAAAATCAGGGAGACCTCAAGAGACCGAAGGAGAGACTGAGGGAAGGAAGGAAGGACAGACGAAGCCGAGTGAGATCCACAGACACCAGCCTCCACCGATTCAATGTGTAAATGAGACTTTTTGCTTTGAAGAAGAAATGACGGTTTGAATTCCATGTGCTGCCCGCCAAACAGGGTTGTCCTTCCTACAGCTGTGGTAGGCTGCAGTTTCAGAGTCGTCATGTGTTTTTTTTTTACAGCCGTACCACCTAGAAATGGCACAATCCTGTCTTAATCCCAAAGGCTACCTGAGGCGAGGCTCGTTAAATCTCCCTTGAGCGAGAGACACTTTACTCACCAGCGTGTGAATGACTCATTTGACCTCCAAACAGGTGAAACGATCAAATTCCAACTCGCAAACCAAAGTTAGCCAAACCGCAGAATTTTATAGCAGGGAATGTTTCTTAGCTTTTAAAGTCTAACTAAATTGTTTGTGTTTTGTCTTGACTCAAAATGCAGCTGATATGTTTTCTTGTGCTTCTTTCATGACCACATCATTTTTTTTGAGTATTGCATTTAGGTTGCTTCATCGCTTTTCGGGGCTTGGGTGGAGATGGAATTTTTCCATTTTTACGGACCACAAATAAAAGCGAGCACCCGGGCCGGATGGCCTGATCCTTCTTCAATTTTAACACTGTGAATGAAGCACTTTGAGCCACCTTGAAGGTTGGAAAGGTGCAATATAAACGCAAGCCATTATAGCACTTATATGTCAGCGCTCAACAAACCTAAATCATCCCCCAACCCCCCCCCCCCCCCCCCGTTTTTCAGTCCTCCTCTATCCTAACATGCATCAAATGGAAGCCGCTCGCCGCGAAGGTGCGACATCACAGCGCCTGCGCTCTCCTCATCCGCAAGCTCCTCGGCCTTTGTGTCTGCACAAACATTCCCGTTAAAAGCCTTTAACTCACCGCTTCCGCTCTTCGTTGAGGTAGCGGGGTAGCCTGGCGCGGGAATGGAAATGTAACAGGTTCGCCGCTGATGGACATCACTTTGGATTTTCACGTCTCCAAATGTTATTAGGTTTGTCTTGGTTTTCTGCAAATGTTTTTCAATAATAACACGCCACTGATCTGTATGTGACCTTTTTTTCCCCCCCCCTGCTATTAATACATCCTCGTTTCATTCGGCGAGATGTAAACGTTTTATTTTCCCGACAGTTTGATCATCATTTTGTCGTCACAGGAATTTTATATGAAGCAATCAAAAGGGACTTATCCCACTCGGGAGCGTGACCCGCACTCTTGCTGTTGATACTCGCAAACGCACAAGCTATCAAAACCTCTTTTTTTTCTTTTTTTTTTTTTCAAACTTGAGTCTGCACTCTGCATGTGTGGCGACGAGAATAAACGAGGGAAAATATCTTCACAATCGCAAATTCATCAAAGAAGCTCCCGCAATGCTTTCAGCATTTTAGAAGAACACGCTCTGTTTTTGCGTCCAAAGCCCATAAAATGAATTGAAAGATTTCCCAGATGACTGCTGGCTCATATTCCGCATCACATATGGAACATAAATATGGACGCGCGTGCCAAATGGACACCAGGCTCTTAATCGGATACGTTTTGGGTTATAATTTGTTTCCGTACTGCGACTGCAATGTCGACTCATCTTTTGTTCCTTGGACTTTTTTCATGAAATATGTTAAGCATGTCCAATTACAAAATGTATTGAAAAAAAATATATCAGTTGTACATGAGAAAATGCTCAAATACTAACCAGAGGTAGCAAAAGACTCAGGTTCTATGGGATCTTACCTGCCGGTTGCAGACTTGTTTTACTCTCCAGACGTGGATTTGACACCCCTGATGCTAACATGTCAGCAGTTTTTTTTTTTTTTTTTACACCTTCCTCAAAGTTGATGCGATATCTCCAACACTTTCCATTTTTTTCCCCCCCAACAGCTCCACTCGGACGTGGACAAGGGCGACGGCAAGGTGAAGTACGTGCTGTCGGGCGAGGGCGCCACCTCCATCTTCACCATCGACGAAAACACGGGCGACATCCACGCCACCAAGCGGCTGGATCGGGAAGCGCAGGCCTACTACACGCTGCAGGCCCAAGCCGTGGATCGGCTCAGCGACCTGCCCGTCGAGCCCCGCTCCGAGTTTGTGGTCAAGGTGCAGGACATCAATGATAACGAGCCCAAGTTTCTGGACGGGCCCTACTTCGCTGGAGTGCCTGAGATGTCGCCGCTAGGTGAGCTTGCTTTGATTTGTGTTTTTTGGGTGCGATAAAAACCTGACATGCCCATCACGATTTTTTCAATGTTCCAATCTTGCTTTATTTTAAGGGCTCAGCCGATCGCTGAAAATGAAGGAAATGAGCCTCAATCCAGATCCCGGAACGATCGATCGGTGCACCCCTAGAAATATCCTTTGACCAGAGGGTCATTCAGGGATGAACTTAACTCGTGCTGCCACATTTTTAGGGGTTACAAGAGTAAAGCTCACGTCCTTCTACAATGTTGGGAAGAGAGACCCCTAACCGCCTCACCCAGCATGTAACCTCTTCCGATAACTCTCTAGTGGCTAGCACCTATATATCGTGTCTCTTACGAATCCTAAACCATAAAACCTTATCACCCTACAAAACTAACCACCCTAACCTTTACCCTTAAACCCGAGCCCAGCCCTAATCCTCCAATACCAAAACCCCTTAACCCTCTCGCCCTAACTCTCCTCCCCTAACCTCAAACTACTTCCCTTAACCACCCCTCTTTGCTGGCTTGTTTGCTTCAAGATCTCCGACTGCTCACGCCAAAAAAGGAAAGCAAATCCAGGTGAAAACAACAACATCCCGAGGCCAGTGAACTTCACAGACGCGCGATAAACACAACAAGGGCAAGAGCGGCTCTTCCGGCGTTAGCCTCTGTGCGTTTCGGTCAGTGGCCTGTGGTCTTTTTTTAATACCAGCCGGGCTTGTTATAGTGTCAGCCCCTTGTAGCTTGATTTACATACATCACCTGAAATGCCAGCGCCGGCCTGCAGGCCGTTGATGAGTGACGCGCGTCTGAGAGGCCACTCGAGCGGCACCGAGGTCTGAATCTGACGGGAGGAGACGGAACGCCCCCGGGGATGTTTTCCTTCCAAGTTCCCGTTTACGGCCACCTGCGTATGTGGCCACCCTCTGATTGAGACAAATACATTGTGATCGGGGACAAACCATTTTCCTTTTTTTTTTCTTTTTTTCTTTTTTTAAGAGCTCAGTATTGTTCATTCGGAAATGTCATCATCATTGCTCTTTATTTATTTTTTTATTTTTTTTGTGTGTGTGTGTGGGTGAGAATGTGTATGTGCGTGCGTGCGTGCGTGTATTTGTTAGCTCACCAAAAAACCTATTAGAAAAAATCTCATACCGTTCACCTAAACCGAACACCGCCATCAGGAGACCCGAGGGGACCAAAGAAAACCAAGGAAGGTGAAATCCAGCACCGACCTGACACCCCCCACCAGAACTCCTCCCCAACCCAAGAAACATCCAGACCCCAACAAATCCAAAAAAACACAAAACCAGGGAGGCCCCAAGAGACCGAAGGAGAGACCGAGAAAAGGAAGGAAGGACAAACCATTTTCCGTCCATCACGACATTATCTGGCCTCGTTGCAAGTGGCAGGCGTCCTCCGACCGAGATGTTGAAATGCCGGCGGCCAGGCTGGAAGCTGTACACTCGTCCCCGTGCAAGCCGGATGTCACCGGCACATTCTTGCTGCTGTACTGCAACATTCCAATTTGGAGATGGAGAGATTGACATGCTAACTACCTGCACTGGATAACATATGTAACTTAAGCCATCTGAGTAGCTACAATAGATGGCTAGATAGCTAGATGGGGCTAACTAGCTTGACCTTGAAAGATATGTTAACTCAAGTAGTTTAATGAGTTTAATAATCACATCAACTGGATGTATGTGCAAAATAGCTACCATAGAAGGTTTGATGGCTAAATAGGCTAACTAGCTTGACCTTGTAAAATATGCTAAGTAGTTGAATGAGTTGGTGAGAAGTTGTTCTCAGAGAGCTAATTTGTTAATTTAGCTAAAAATGATAGTAGCAAATATAGATAGACGGACAGGTCTACGTAGACCAACTAGTTAGTCTCACGATGGCTTTCATAGAACGTGTAATTGATGTATTGATATGTTGCAAACTTTTGATTGATAAAAGCGGTAGCATTAGATGACTGATACATTGATACAGGAGTTACAGATATGCTACGATGCTCGATGAGTTAGCGATGACTAATTGTCTAGATAAGATTGCTAACTTGACAAATTGCTACTTTTGATTAGTGTGATAACTCAAATACATTTAGTAGATAGGTAGGTATGCTAACGAGCTTGATGCTACAGCACGCAGTCAGTACCTTTTATGAGTTAGCGGCTAACTAACGTGCTACTCTCATGAACGAGATTGATTTAGATGGATGAGCTTGTCATTTTTACAAATGAACCGGGTGGCGAGCACAAAGCAACCTGTAGGAACAACGAGCTAATATATCAGCTGCTCATTTGGCCTGCGTTCCATGCCTTTTGGTCTTAGAAAAAAAAAAACTGCCCAGTGGAGAGCGAGCCCAATCTTCGAGGGTTTTTTACTAACACACGCTGCTCACAAAATCAGATAAAAAATAAAGACTTTTTTTTAAAAAGCAGCAGCAAATTCTTTCATCGGCGGAACGTCAAAGACACGTGCTGGCATACAAATGGAAATTAGCGGGAAACAAAAGGTGCTACCTTTAAAGACCAAATGGAAATAATAGGGGGGGGGGGGGCTGGATGTCTTTCCGAGGGGAGACGGGCAGCGAGCGCTTTGCCTCCGACGCTGATCTGGGAAGGATTACACAGACGGGAGGCGCAGAGCTGAACTTTAAGGAGGCACGGGATTACCGCAAGGAGTCCAGATAAGAAGATGACTGACTGGCTGCGTCCGGCGCCGGGAGGTCCGGCGCGTCCGTCCGTCCACACCGACTACGGCACTCAATTGCCAATTCCCACGAGATGGAGAGCTCTGTCTTTTACTTTTTGCATCGCCCCCTCATTCCAAACTTAACCCCAGTTTGAAAGCCAATCTCAGGCCGGAAACCCTCATTTCAAAGCCGAACTCTTTCTTGAATCTTTAACCCTGGCTTGAAACCATCATTTAAAACCTGCACTAGAAACAATGAATAAATATTGAAAATGTTGTTTGGATGTGAGGCGATATACTTTTTGCATCCACCTCACCAGATTTGAAAGGTTCATTTCAAACCTTATTAACTTAAACTGACAATAAATTTGAAACCGTAATCCTTGCTTAAAACCACAATTTAGAACCGTAACCCAGCGTTGAAATCCCAATTTTGAACTGTAACCCAATTTTGAACCGTATCTCCGGCTTGAAATCGGATCCTCCAACTTGACACCCCAACTCTTATTTGAAACCCTAACCCAGGCATGATACTCTCATTTGAGACCCTAACTGTATCTTAATAACCTATTTCGAAAACCCTAACTTTCAAATCCTAATCCTGTTTTTAAACCCTAATTTGAACCTCTAAGCATTGTTTGAAACCCTAACCTTGGCTTGAACCCTTAAACCCAGTCTTGAAACCCTACCGTTCAACCCATGAAACCCCGGCTTGATGTTTAACATTAAAACCCGAATACTGTATTGGCTTGAAACCCTAATTTGATACTTTGAAACTCTCAGCCAGGCTCAAAGCACTACATTGAAAGCCTAACTCCATTTTGAAATCAGATTTCTTTTTTTTGATTTTTTTTTTTGTTGTTGATTTTTTTCTTTTTCTTTTTTTCAGATTTCTGATTCATTCAAACCCTAACTCTTGTTTGAAACCTTAACCCAGGCTCAAAACCGTACTTTGAAATCCTAATTTGAAATCTCACCCCAGTCCTCAAGAATGTATGAATTTTTTTTTGCCGAACACCAAAGTTCAAATAAGGTGACCACCTTTTCCGCCGCAAATCCTGAAGTGGGATGAGGATGGCAGCACGCGGGATGTTTTAAATACGGCACAAAAATGAAGATTTGCAGCCGGCTGGACTTGTCTTTGACGCGCTGCTCCTTTGACCTTGTCCGTAATGGAAGCTGTCATGACTAAGAGGCGATGATATAATCCGGGCGTCCTTCCGCGGCCGGCGCAGCAATAACTCCTGCCGGCCGGCCGGCCGGGCGGCGGGGAGCGCGCGGGGGGGGGCGACGCCCGTTAATTCTGCTTTTTTTTACGAGGCGCGTGGTCGACTCTAATCTTCAATTTCCATGATCACTTCATTCTGTAAAAGCCTGTAAAACAGGCCGCGTTTTTTTTTTTGTTTTTTTTTACGAGCGGCGCCGCTTCCCAAAAGGCGGCGTTTTTCTGTCAATGTGAAAGTGAAATATTTGGTGGGCGGAATTTTTCTTTTTTTTTTAATGGTTTTCAAGGTTATTCCACGCACGTTATTCGAATGTGACAGCGCACATTAAATGTTGCTGCACACTTATTAAATCAACACTTTTCTTGATTAGCTGTTTTTTCTCTTTATTTGTTGCATTATATTGTGCTACCTTTGTTTAAAATCCGAAACCAGGCTCCAGATCCTCATTTTAAACCCTAACTAACCCCAGCTTACTTTGAACCCTAACCCTTATTTGAAACCCTAACCCTGGCCTGAAATTTTAACAGAGTTTAAAGTTATGTGACGCCCTTTGACACTCTTGTGTGATTAAAAGCTATAAAAATAAATTGGACTTGAAATCATAACCAAGACTAAGTTGAAATCCAACCTTGGCCTAAAATCCATATGGGAACGCTCACCCCTGGTTTGAATCCCTTAAATAGACTTGAAACCCCTAATTTGAAACCATAAGCATTGTTTGAAAACCTACAATGAAACATAACCCTGCCTTGAAAATCCATCATTCCAAACCCCGGCCTTGTCTTGAAACCATAATCGGTAACTCCAACCCTTGTTTGAAGCCCTAACCCAGGCTTGAAACCTTAATTTGAGAATGTTTTTTTGTTTTGTTGTTGTGGCCAAGTGGAGTTCACCGTCGCACTCGGAATTGTGACAGCGTGAGCAGCGAAGTGTAAATGCGGCCGAACATCCTGGACAAACACAAGGCTTAAGTCCTCGTTAACATGGACGCAGATGGGTCACGCTCGCCATCTGGCTCGCACGTTTTTGGCTCCAAAAACGCTGCTTGCAAATGGGACTGAAAATGGAAACAAAGGGGGAATAGAAAAGTTAAAACCGAAAGGAATTACACTTGAGCTTGTAAACAAACGTGGGCAGCAGTGGGCGTTTAAAGCGCATGTTGTGTCAGAAAAGCTTCTTTTTTTTTTCATTACATTTGAAAATAACAAGTCATTAGTAAGCTAAACAGCAGCACCGACAAGTCATGACAGCGTTTCACCTAATGACATTATTTGCCGCGTCGCAAGTTTCTCTTCCTCCAATATTACTCCGCTTTCAAATGCAATCGGTCACGCGACCGCCGCCGCCGCCGCCGCCGCCGGTTCCACAATTAGCTGCGTTTGTGGCAGTTGCCGTGGCAACTAATGAAGGTCTGTCCGCCCCCCCCCCCGCAGGAACCATGGTGGTGCAAGTGGCGGCCACGGACGCTGACGACCCCACGTACGGGAACAGCGCCAGGGTGGTGTACAGCATCGTGCACGGCCAGCCTTACTTCTCCGTGGAGCCCAAAACTGGTGAGTGTGTGCCAAGTACACGATTTGTGCGCCTGCCACAAGAGTGGGCGGATCCGACTTGAAACTGGGCGTGTCGTTGAGGCTGCATGTCAATCACATGGTTGGCATTGGAACTCAAACGAGAAACCCTGCCAGCACACCAATGTGGGGCCCATGTGGGCTGGTGAATGGGTCCCATCTGGGCTGCCCATCTTGGCCAGGGATTTCATGGTGCCCCCATGGGGCCAAGCCCAGATGGGCTCAAGGTGGGGCCTCATGTGGGCCCGAGCTAAAACCCACATGGGCAAACCCAGCTTTCTCCCATCTGGGGCCCACTGGGCTGATTATGGTGTTCCCGATTGTAACCACGTCAATTGAACCTGGAGCCTGAAGTCCTTGTTTTCGGGATGCTATGCAGCACTTTCTTCTCGGTTTGAATATTAATCTTGTGCTATCAAAATTGATAGTTCAAATAATACATAATACGCCTTGGGATCCCATCGGAGGAGCTGGCTGAAGTGGCTAGGGAGAGGGAAGTCTGGGCTTCCCTGCTAAAGCTGCTGCCCCCGCGACCCGACCCCGGATAAGCGGAATTGAAGACGGAACGGAACGGAACATATTAAGTTGAAATGTAGTTTTTTTGTGCATGTTTTCCCAAAAAGAAAATCTTACTTCATTCCCAAAGAAATATAGGCCATGCTGTTATTATGCAAAATTTGGATATTTTGGAAATGAAGACCAGCCAGAGCCCACTTATTGCCCATTCTTAGTTGCGTCCATTCACTGCCCATTTAGTTGGTCTAGGGGTCATTGACCCCCAAAGGGGGGATATGTAGTAGTAATATGTATATTGCAGCTTTAATTGTATTTTAGCATTACACAAAGAATCCTCCATTTGGCTCAAGCAGGATCAAAGGACAAACCAATACAGAATTGCGGGATGGAGACCTTGAGAGAATTTTTTTCATAAATCACAGTCGCACTGGAAAAGAGATTCCATCAAATTTGCTTCCGCCGTCATCGTGAATTAACGTCGTTACGGTCGTGCGAAACAAAATTTGCCGAGCTGCCCGCTTTTTTATTTTGCAGCGACGTAATGTTGGTCAATAAAGCAGGAATCGCCCTCGTTTGCGTGGCCCGAACGTGTCGTTTTTTATAAATACGCAGTGGGATGTCGTTCGCTGAGTCAGTTTCACTCCTTTATGTTATGAGAAATCCGCGCACACACGCACGCACGCACATACACATACTCACCCACACACACAAAAAAAAAAAATAATAATAAAAATAAAGAGCAATGATGATGACATTTCCGAATGAACAATACTGAGCTCTTTATAAAAAAAAAGAAAAAAAAAAAAAAGAGAATCCGCGCAAGCATTCACTCCATCCGCCCGGCGCGCGCGCGCGCGCGCGTGCGAATCTCGCGAGCCAATTAAGGAGCAGAACCGCCGGCGCACACCTGTGAACCTTGTTTACCGGGTTGCATCGAAAAGGCTCCATCAAGCCGTCAATGCTGCGAGACAGCCGTTAATGCCGGGCTAACAACTCAAACCAGCGCCCAACTTTTCCCGGCAGCCGACTCGACTCGAGGAGAGGCGGAGCCGTAGCCGGATGATGGCTGCGTTGCAAATAACACCTGCGATGGATGAACGGGCCGAAAGCAACTAGGAGCTCAGGGTGCGAGCCAGCGGGGAAGACAAAATGAATCCCCTTGCTAAAGCCGCCTCACACATGCATACACCTGTATTCAGTATCTACACAGGTATCTGCATATGTTTATAGAAATGTTGTTGTGGTTATTAAGGGAGTCTGAAATGAGCGAACGATTCCTGCATTCGGAATTGTTGGCTCGTTCCCTAATCACCACGCAGGGATTGTTGCTATATAGTTCATATCAAATTAAAAATAGTTCTTGAACGCTACTCGGTTGCATTGTTAATTATGTTTTTGGTGGACAAATCTACTCTGAACTATTTTGTGTGCAGAGAAGTGAGCTATCAATATGGGTATTGTATTAAAATGGACAAATAGTCATAAAATTAATTAATTAATTAATTAATTAAATTTACTAGCTGTATGTTTATTGTTGCACATACATTGCCATTATATATATTATTTTATATATTATATATATTATTTATATGTATATTATATATATTTACATTATTAACGCATACAGTAGGTTTTTTTAAAAACTGGTTGTGAGTTCATTCCTCAACCCATGTGTATTTTAAATTGTATTTCTTATTTTTTATAAACTAGTAAAATGTACAAAAAAAAATTCCTTAAAATTTCTGAGTGAAAATACTAGGTTTTTCAATTGGGAGTAAAATTTACTCTGAATATTTCAAAGTGTAAATATTACTCAAAGTATGTTTATGAAGTATGAGAGAAAAAACAAAAACGTAATAATATTTTTTCAGAAATTCTAAGTAAATTTTTTGAGTACCGTACATTCAAAAAAATCACATTTACTCTGTTTCGAGTGGGACCAAATAGACACTGTATAGAGTAAAATTTACTCTGAATATTTCAAAGTGTAAATATTACTCAAAGTATTTTTATGAAGTATGAGAGAAAAACCAAAAACCTAATAATATTTTTTCAGAAATTCTAAGTAAATTTTTTGAGTACCGTACATTTTACTACTACAAAAAAAATCACATTTCCTCTGTTTCGAGTGGGACCAAATAGACTCTGTATAGAGTAAAATTTACTCTACAAAATTTACCGTGTACTTAAAAGTAAAGGAGAAGACATGTGTGCACGTCTGTCCCTTTGCCACCTCTGCATGAATTTAATATGATTTTGCCGTGTTGCAGTTACTGTCTGGTTTTAATGATGCCATAAATCCTCAAAATAAAAAATAATAAAAGAAGCCACATTTCTTTCCCCCCCTGGCCCGGAAGCTCGCATCGTTGTCACCAAGCGACGCCGCTAATCCACTCGCCGGCGTTGGCGAGGCTGTTGTTTGTCTGCCGGGTGCCGTACCGCCCCCCACCTCCCCGCCGCTCTCTATCTTTGTTACCCCGTGCGGCGCCGGTGTCATTCCCGGAGAGTGGAGATGATTAAAATCCCTGCTGCGGCACACGGCCTCGCGCCGCGCTCTGACTGGCCGCCCCCGGTGCTAACCAGCCGCGCTGTTGCCGCACATTTATCTGGCTGTCGCCGCGCCACTGGCGGCAGACAGGTGGCGAGCGCGTCACCCCCCCCCCCCCCCCCCCCCCCGCTAAACCCGGATACTTGACATTTTTCTCAGAAGGAGGAAATAAAAGTTGCGACTTCTCAGGAGGCCCGTGGCTCGGCGGGGCAGGCTTGTCACGAGGACACCAGTGACGATGATGAGCTCTTGAAGATGAAGAGGGCAGGATGGGATTTGCGAGGCCCCTCGGGCGGCCATTTTTTCACACCAAAATAGATCCCCTTAACACAAAAGCATGGCAGCAGGCGTCTCCAGCCAGGTGACATTCAAGCACGGCTGGAGCCATTCAGCAGCGTTAACGGGCCGCGTGACGCCCAGGTACAAAAGAGCCGCGTGCCGCCGCAAAAAACACCTGCTGCCTGGCAGAATTGCCGCGCACGTTGCACGTTTCAACACAGGGGTCCAAAAACTTTCTCGCACCGTCGACTGGTTTCATGTCAAGACGTCACCATCTCACAGGAAACTATTGAATTTCACATTGGCTATAGACTGTAGCAGCAGATGCATTGAAAACAACAGAAGCCCCAGAATTGAACCCTGCGGAACACCATATGTGACGTTATGCATACGAATTGCAGCCAATGATGGCCGAGTGAGGCATATCATCGCAAATCGTTTGAGTCAGTCAGTTGGGTGTCTTGCCCTTCGCCGAACTCTTGAGACTGACTTACCGAACTCTTGGGGTTCGATCGAACCCAGGTTAAGAAACTGCTTTAAAGGGAAAATCAACCCCCCCCCCCCCCCCCAATGTGGACAATATGTTCTATGTAGGGTTATTATCGTTTTAGAATTTTTATTTTAGTTTGTTTTTATTTCGTTGTGTTTTTTAAATTTTGGTAGTTTTAATTAGTTTTCAGGGTGGTTCTGTTAGTTTTTATATGTTTTAGTAAAAAAAAAAAAAAAAAGTAGTTTTAGTTGTCAGTTTTGGTATTAGTTTTTGTTTTTTAAATGTGCATTACTTGTGCACAATATTTAATGAACATCATGGTAAAATGAAAAAAGTAAAACAAGCCTCGGAGCGACGTCATCTGAAGCTGCTTTTCTATTGGCTGCTCTTCGATGACGTCACTTCTGTGTGACACACTTTCAAACGTCCTTATTCCGGGTTTTATCGAAATAAAAATACATCCCCAAAGGCTCATATATGAAATCAATTTCCAAAGATTAAAATGAAAGACATTTTCACTATAATTCTAGTTTGTTTTTTTAAACATAAAATGTAGCTTCAGTTAGGTTTTTTTTTTTTTTTTTTTTGAAAGAATTTTCATTTTGTATTTATTTCGTTAACTTTTTTGAATTTCTGTTTGAGTTTTTCCCGTTAGTTTCCGTTAACTAAAATAATCACCGTTGCTCCGGTCTCCGGTAACAACCATTCACAGCGCAGCTTCAGAAAACCGGTGAGCTCCGGGTTGGTTGTTGCCTGAGCCCTTGAGCAACACTGACGTCAGTCGACAGGAAGTGGCAAAATGCCCCCCCCCTGGGATGGATCAAAAACGGCTGGATTTTGCTGCTTAACTCATATTCCACTCATGTAATATGAATCACAAGGTCATGTTTAGACTAGTGAGGTCACATATAACATGTGATTGCCAAGAAACGTTGAAGGTTGACGGTCGCTTCCACTTTAAGGGAAGCGTAGCAAACAATTTGGTCCACGTTTGAATGTCGTTTTCAACCAACCTGTCCGTCAATGGAAACCTGACAAAACCATTTAGTCACGCTTTGGTTTGTCATCGGAGTGAAATAATTGCACGGCAAGCTGCTCTATTAATCGGGTTACCGGTTGCTCTGATTCGACGGTGAAATCAAAACTCGGCACAATCGAGGAATTTCCGCAGTGAAGTCTTGCCAGGAAAAAAAAAAAAAAACACCCCCAAACTGGCGTTTCAGTGGGTTTTTCTTTTTGTTCGGGAAGCGTAGCAACAATTTTGTCAACGTCGCTGCGGAGTTTTCACTCAACTCTCAATCAATGGCCGCCTGACAGGACGTGTTAGTCACACTCGCGCATGTTTTGGTTTGTTGTTTGTCATCAGAGGGAAATAATTGCGCGGCACACGCCGCGATATTAGCCAACAGCAGGAGGCTGCGAGATTTACGAGACGCCTCGGGCCATAATGTTCCCCATTTGGAACGGCCGCCGCAACGGGAGTCCTCCCACGCGCGCGCGCCGCCGCCGCCCCAGCACACGCGCACGTTGACAAAAAAAAAAAAGGCCGCGCGCGCGCGCGAACATCTCAATCACAAGACGATCACGGCGGGCAGACGTCTCCTTTTTGACATTTTCGCACCGGCATTGCGAGAGGGCGGCCAGTCGGGGATTGGACGTGGCCTTTTCTTTTTGTTTGAGCTGCCGGCTTTTAATTAGATTCTCCTCCGAGAGCAGACAAAGCCGGCCGTCACCCGTCACCGGCACGTGGGCGCGTTTTCTTTCCGCCGGGGTCGAGTCGTGCCGGCGCTTTAAATATCCTTCAGAATGTAATTAAGGCACCCCGGCGGTTTTCCACGTTAACCGGATCCCGCGCTTGTTATTCCTGACTTTTGCATGCGTGCGTCTCCAAAAGCTTGACTTAATGCGTGCGGGATAATTACGGCTGAAGGACCCGCGGCGCCGCCGCCGAGGCCGCGCCCCCTTGAGGGCGGCTATCAATTAAGAGCCGGTCCTGAACACCTTTCCGCGGCTTCACCTTCAAACTAAACAACGAGCAATCGATCAATATAAATTACAGACGTGAAGCGCTTACGGCGGCGCCGACGTCTGTGTTTGTCCCGCATTATGCATCACTCGGAAATGGCTGCCGCTATTCAGGATTAAGTAGCGCTTCCCAAGGGCACCTTGTAGATTCAATTTGGGATAAAAAAAAAAAGAAGAAAAAAAAAGAAGCAAGAGTTGTTGGAGGAAAGCGATCCGGGGGATGCGACACAGCAGGCAGCCTCCTCATCCTCTTCCTCTTCCTCATCCTCTTCCTCGCCGAGCCCCTCCTGACCATTAGCCCTCGGCCGCCTCGTTCGGGTAGCGGCGTTGCGGGTTGGGAGCGCTTTGTCAAAGTCACCCGCGGCCGACGACTGCGGCGTGTGCCGCAAATGCCACTAATTGGTAACTCGAGCTCCTTCGGGCAAACGCTCGGAGGCCCCGCCCCCCTCGTTGTGGCGACACCCGCTATTTGACAAGGCGGTCGGTCGTGGAAATGAATTGCCGGTTTGCTACATGCTAGCATGCACGGTGCCGTGAAAACGTGCCCCCAAAATGGGTCTGAGAAATTGGGATCACATTGAGCGTTTCACTAAAGCAACCCCCTTCGCTCCCTGCTGTATTACCGGATTTTGACTGATTTGGCAAGGCCCACGGAATATTATGTTGCATTGCTATGAAAACATGGAAGCTGCCGAAAGAAAGATTAGAGTCTCTTCTTTCATCAGGAAAAAAAAAGTAGATGTCTTTTTTGAGATAAGCAAAACAGTAGGAGGGGCATCGCTCAGGTGGTCGCGTGGCAGTCTCCCAAGCTGAAGCTGGTCAGTTCATTCCTCAACCCTTGAGTGACTTTTATTGTTTATTTTTACTCTCTTCCTAGTGTAAATCCTACATTAAATTTTTAATGGTCAAATTGACTCAAAATCGAGTCAAATTGACTCTACAGAATTTAGCGTGTAGCAGAGGCGGCACGGCAGTCACTGCGTGGAAGGGAATAGCCGAAAGACGGATGGGAGAACCTTAGGACGGGAAACTCCGTTATTCTGCCCCCCTGTTGACAAGTTGAACGCATTCAAATTCCCCCAGAGTCAGAAATGTACTTACAGGGGGGGATTGAAGTCAAGCAACGAATGTCTCGGCGCGCCAGAATATGCCACGTCTCATTTCGAGCTACCTCGGAATGCGAAAGGGACCGAACGGACACCCGGGATTTCCTTTTCAAGCCCTGCTGTGCTGGAAAAACAAAAAAAACGTAGCGAGAGCAAAACTACTTTCTCAACAAGCGGGCTGGACAAGGAGAAGAAATCGACTTCGTGGCATTAAATCTCGAGCTCCGTCCCGCGATGTGCCAATTTGGCAGCCATTGTGTGATCGGGCTTTTATTTGCTCTGACAGCAGAGATGCGATTTCCCACAAGTCGCACAAACAACGAGCTAACTTGATGAATGCTCTTATGTAACCATCCATCAAGTCGGTCTCGTGCTTGTCTTCATTAAGGTCGTGGGGGGGGGGGGAGCTGGAGTCTATCCCGGCTGAGAAGCGGGGCGGGGGGGTACACCCCGGATTGGGTCCAAAAGCAAGAAACAAACTAACAAACCAAAAGGGAAACATCGCTGAAGTCAATAATCCGGCCTCGTCTGTGACCTTTTTTTGTCATCTGACCTTCTGCTCAATTTCTCGTCTGTGGCTAACGTTGCCGTTGACATTCCGTCGTCTCCCGTTCCCAAATCTGCTATAGTCAGCCCCCCCACCCGCTCTGCGCATGTACAGGGGGGGGGGGGCTTAAGGCCGGGATACAGAACATATCCGTTATCTCCCGCGTGGACAAGATTGCTTCCTGGTCTCGTTACGGCAAGCAATCACCGGCCGTTAAATCTTAGCAATGATCCGCGGCTGGTACGAGTAAAGAATGGACTGAGCCTTATGAAATATATGTCACCGGCGCAATTGCCGGCGCGACCCACAGGTCAGGGATGCTCACGCTTGATTGTTGTCATCAACTGCTATTCAGCCATGGGGACAGGCAAACAAACGTACTTAGGCAGAAAAGCACAGGGGCGAGGTAAACAGCCTCAGGGACAGGCAAACAGGACAATTAAATGCAACAATTTCCCCCCCCCCGAAAAAAAATGCTACGCTAGTCTGACATTTTCATGGCAAATAACAGAAAAAGTACAAACTTGAATGCCGAAAAGTAGGGGTGGGCCCAAAAATTCAGAATCGATTTTAAATGTCCTGAAATCGATTTTATTTAAATTATTTTATACTGTCTTTGTCTGTGTGTGCCTTTATTTGGAGCGCTGTTCATGTTGCACCCGGTTTGGCCACTGAGGGGCAGTGTGGTTCCACGCGGTCGAATACGCTGTTAAGTTGTAGCCACATTAGAGAGCAGAAGGAAAAAACGATCAAGTTATTCCAATAAAAATACATTTTTTACAGCGTGGAGCCGTTCTTTTTGACTTATAAAAGTGCCGCGAGTAGCGCGCTAATTAGCATTAGCGAGTCAGACTGGAGTAGATCATTGCAATTCCTTGCACATCTGTAGATTGAAGCAAAAATCATTGTCAATCAAATCATTTGGAATCAAAAAGCGTTCCCAAAAATTCGGAATCGAACCGAATCGTGAGACATTCAAAGATTCCCACCGCTACCGAAAAGCTAATTCGCAGGCTGGAGCAGAAAAAAATAACTAAGGCAAAAGCTTGTGAGATTTCTCTGATAACTACGGAAAATAATAACGATGGATCAAATAATGCAAAATATCCAAGCCAACCCTCCCGTGATGAAAAATCTGATTTGCAATATATATATTTTTTTTATAAATGCGATGCTAATTGGGATTCGCTGGTATGCACGTGCAACTTTTGGTGTATGAACACATGGGCTAATTAGTCTGACATTTTCTTGCCAAATTATCTTTTCTTACAAAAAAATAAACGGGCAGAATTTATTTATCTGTAGCCTGCTAAGAAGTTTCCACTGGCCTGGCAATGCCAACTGTAAATAGCTTCTTTTTTTTTTTTTTTCCTCAAGGCCAATTTTGACTCTGCAGGCTGGTTTGGAAGCTCACAGCAGAACATGTCGTGCCAACTTTATTGGAAGTTAACTCCACGAAGTTGAGGTCAACACATCCCAAAATTCCCCTCGGCAACTAAAACGCTCATAAAGAAACTTCTGGAAAGCCATAACAGTCTTGTAACAACTCCGGGCAGGACGCCCCCCCCCCGTACCCCCCCCCCCCCCACACTTGATAGACAACTTACAGTCCCATCCTTGTTTAAATTGTATTTTATTTTGGTGAACAGCAGAACAAGTCAAGGCATTAGCACTCGTATAATGTCTTAACAGCCAATCAGCTTCTCGCTGGGTGGAATGAGAGCCAAGCTTAATCAGTGGTGGTCGGCCAGCGAGCGAGGAAGCCCGCCGGGAAGCTGGCGCGTCGGCCCGAAACGCAATTTCTGGGTGCGCGTTAAAATGCGTTGTGCGCGTGCGCTCCGCGCAAGCTTGACAAGTTAATAGAGCAAGCGATTGTCCTCCAGAAAGAGAGTGAAGAAGCCGCGCCGGGCAATTTTTCCCCCAACGCTCAAGGGCCACTTCATTAGGTACACCCGCGTCAACCTCAGAACGCCAAGATACGAGACGTTTATTGAAAAAAAAAAATAATAGTAAGTGGATTTGATTGATGACACTGTCAGAGAGGTTTCAATTGAACATTTTTGGAATATGAAAGCAAAAAGAAAGGAAGAACATCTGAACGTATTTGATTTTGATGTTGAAAACGAGAAGGAAGTTAACAAACAGGCTAACCGCGTTTTCCACCGTAAATCCTCGCAGTGATTATAAAACTTTGACACACTCATTATAGGGTGTTGTCAAAAAAACGCGTTCTGAATTTCTGCCCATCTGTCTGCGACACCTGTTTCGACTCGGGGCTCATTTGAGTGAATTGCCAGGCAGGAACGAGTCAAAAGTACCAAACCTGAAAAACAAAATGGCCGACTTCCTGTTCCGTTTGGAGATGGGGTCCTTGAGACTTTGTTTTTATGAAATGCACGTCCACCAAATGTCTTATTGATGAGGGGAAACTAACTTTCAAGGGAGCCCTTCAGTGAGTTCATTTGGTGTATGCGTTCCTAACGAAGTGGCCACGACCACTAATTAAAAGCTCTCATGCAGACGACTGAAATGTTTTCATAAACAGTGCAAACAAATATGTATATGTAAATATATAAATATATAAATTTGCCCACACACGCACTAATTAAATCCTCTCACAAGGCTACTGAAACATTTGCGCACATATTACTGAAACACTCTCACACATACTGCTGATATTTCCCCCTCACATAAACGACTGAAATGTTCTCATATACATCCCTGTAATTGTCTCTTACACACGGCTAAAAACAAAAACTAACTCTGTCACATTACTGACTGAGATGCTCTCACACGCATTACTGATTTTTTTTCTCACTCACATACACCACTGAAATGCTCTCACACACACAACTGATTTATTCCCCTATTCACACACACACACACACACTACTGAAAAGTTTTCACACACACTACTGAAGTTTTCATACTCACTATTGAAACATTCTCACACGTTATTGAAATGCTCTCCTACACATGACGGCCTGAGATGCTCTCACACACACTACTGAAACATTCTTACACACACTATTGAAAAGTTCTCATAATGCTGTCACACACTACTGACACTCTCACACACTCTACAGAAAAAGCCTTCATACATACTACTGATAATGTTCCCCCTCACATAAACTATTGAAATGTTCTCATAAAATTTTCCAAGTTGTCATTATGCTGTCACACACACTACTGACACATTCTCACACTATCTACTGAAACTTCACACTAAACATACACACTAGAAAACACATCATCGAAATGCTCTCATACACGACTACTCAAACACTCTCTCACACGCACTACTTGAATTTTTCTCCCTCTCACAAACTACTGAAATGTTCTCATTTAATTTCATTTCTCATTCTAATGCTTTTCAAGCACATTCTCATCTCACACGCTCTACTGAAAAACTTCCATCCACTCTACCGAGACACTCTCACATCATCGAGTGAAAGAAACACTTTCACACACAACTGGAAGGCGCATTTCAGTATATGATTGTATTTCAATATGATTTATGAGAGGATTTCAATAGTGTTTTTTGCGAGCGCGAGAGTATTTCAGTTGTGCGTTGGAGGTAATCCTGAATTACGTCCCTGACGGCTCCTCGCATTAAACAAATGTTTTATGATTTGACATGTCATCATCATTGCTCTCTTTTTTTTATTTTTATTATTATTATTTTTTATTCATATTTTTTTAATACATTTTTATTTTGTATGTGCGTGCGTGTGAGTGTGTATGCATCAGTTCACCTAAAACCTATTAAAAAAAAATCCCATACCGTTCACCTAAACCGAACACTTTAGAATCCAGCCCAGAGTCGTGAGGCCGTCAGGAGACCCGAGGAAGGACCAAAGAAAACGCACATCTGTTCTAACAGCACGCAGACACAACACATTTCATCTCAGACCTTACATTCTGTTAAAAGCGTAGTACTACTTACTGTAAGTACTTCTACTCAAGTACTTACAAATAACTACAAATTACAATAGTACTCACAATTTACACTTGAGTACTTCTATACTTAAGTACTTCTAAATAAGTGCAAATTGCGAGCATGTGTGCCTTGAACACTTGTCGCCAGTCACAAAATCGGAGGTTGCAAAAGTACTCTCAATCTGTACTTAAGTTGAAGTATTGTGAGTACTTTGCCACCTCAACAGTACTCATAGAAGTACTTAAGTACAAATTGTGAGTATTTTTTTGCAAAATGTTTTTTTTTATCAAATGAACGCGCTTCTTTGCAAATATTGACGGCATTCTTGGAAGTGACGCAATCATGTTTATTAAAGGGGAAAAAAATATCGTCCTCATTAGCCGCGGCGACAAACGTGGGAAAATATACGCTTGCCATAATAATAGGCTTCTTTCTCTACTTTGAGGGCATCACACACACACGCACACGCACACACAAGGCACGCTGTGATTTTTTTTATGGATGTAGTTTTAATTCATGAAGTGTTGACAGCCACTGCAATGCAGCGACTTTGTTCCCCCCCGGCAGGCAGACGCTCGGCAACAAAAGACTCCGCTAGGGTTCATCGTGAACTTCCAACGGGGCGACCTCGTGACGAGAAAGGCAACAAAATGGAGGGCACCCGAATATCGTGTCACAAGTTTGGCCATTAGGGAACTTTTCTATGTTTTGGGGTCACTTTTGGAGCATTGTTAAGCTTCACGACTTGTTCTCTCTTTTGCTCTTTCTTCGGTTTCTTCCTTACCGAGACCCTTTTGAAGTGACCTTTGAACCTTCGGCGCTGTCACACGCGTGCAAAAAGCGCCTTTAATGGTTGTTCAACACAGGAAGGGAAGAAAAGGAAACTCTTTGCATTTCTCCTATCGAGGCTCCTTTAGGGCAAAAGGACGAGCTGTAGAATTCTGCCAAATTGGCAAAATGGCCGACTTCCTGTTCAGTTCCAGCCATGATTCCTTGAAGAAGGTAAACATGTCTACCCAGTTTTGTGGTCATTTGGTCAAACTGCTGTCTGGGGATATTTTTTTTCTCGAGACAAAGCCCTGGAATGCCCCCAAAATGGCTGCTTCAAACCAAAATGGCCGACTTCCTGTCAGCCCATGGATCCATGAGACTTTTTTTTTTGTGACAAATTTCATTTGGATCAGTCCAACTGCTTGTAAAATACAAAACCAGGATACTGCAGTTTTCTGGCTTGTTGGGCCCCACAACAAAAAGTGACTTATTCTTTTTTTTTTTTTTTTCTTTTTTTCTTTTTTTTTCTCTTTTTTATCTTTTTCTTCTTTTTAAAGAGCTCAGTATTGTTCATTCGGAAATGTCATCATCATTGCTCTTTTTTTTTTTTTTTTTTTTTTTTTTTAAATATATATATATATATATATATATATATACACATATATACATACATATATACATACACACATACATACATTTTTTTTTTTTTGGTGTGTGTGGGTGAGTATGTGTGTGTGCGTGCGTGCGTGCGTGCGTGCGTGTGTTTGTTAGCTCACCAGAAAACCTATTAGAAAAAAAAAATCTCATACCGTTCACCTAAATCGAACACCAGGAGACCCGAGGGGACCGAAGAAAACCAAGGAAGGTGAAATCCAGCACCGACCAGACACCCCCCACCAGAACTCCTCCCCAGCCCAAGAAACATCCAGACCCCAACAAATCCAAAAAACATAAAATCAGGGAGGCCTCAAGAGACCAACGGAGAGACCGAGAAAAGGAAGGAAGGACAGACGAAGCCGCGTGAGATCCGCAGACACCAGCCAGCCTCCACCGATTCAATACCTGAGCAGGAAACAGATTGTGTCTGAGTTTCGGTAGATGCTGGTGTGGTGGATCTGACATGCATGAAAATCTCCACCAAAGAGGGGAGCCGTCGACCCCCGCCGGAACAGAGCAAGCGCAACACCTCAGGGCCCCCCAGGCCGCGGCAGCGCCAAAGGACGACCCCCGGGCCCCACCAGGGCCACCGGCCGGAGAGCAAACCCAGGAGCAGGAGCGCCCCCCGCCCCAACACGGCCCGCGCCCCCGGCCCAACGCAGCAGGACGGGGCACTGCAGGCCCACCAGGCACCCCACCGGCCCCCAACCCCCGCCCCCCCCCACAACCCCCCGCCCCCCATCCACCCCCGCCACCCACCCCAACCCAGCCCCAGCCGCCCCCATGCCCCCAATCCCCCAGACACCCCCCACCCCCAGCACCCCCCCACCCCGCAACCCCCACCACCGCCCCCCCCCCAACAAAGCCGCCCCCCCCGACCCCACCCCGACCAACCGGCAGCCCCCCAACCCCCGACCCCCAGCCCCCGGGGACCACCCGCACCCAGGCACCGGCGCCGAAGAGGGGCCGGACAGCGGAGCGGAGAGGGCAGCCGCGCCCACCCCACCCCCCGCCGTGTGGAAGGACGGAACACCGGGGGCAGAAGGGGGAGATGGGGGCACCGGAGGGCGGCCGACACCCCCGAACCCCAGGCCCAGCGGGGGAAGGCCCCGGTCGTCACCCCAGCGTTCTTTGTGAAAATTAACCCGTTACTGAGTCCGTCAGCTCGCGGACTGGCGAACTCTACCCCGTTGTGACTTATTCATCGGAAACTTATTCATCGGAAACTTAAACGTAGACGATTTGGGCCGAATGTTCTGAATGTTAACCGTTATTAGCTACTCGGGCAAAGTTTTAAATGACATCAGCTTATTTGTAACTTTGGTTGGCGTGAAAAACGAGTTAGCCACCGTAGCATTGAAAAGAAACGCTCGTGAGCAAACGACAACATAAACACATATAATGTTAATGTCTCAGGAAAAACAATGACTAGCTTGTTGCTAGCTAGCTTGCTAATATTTAATCGTAGCAGTGACCTTAGTGGAACTGCAGTTTTCTAGTCATTCTATTTTTGAATTTGTTGCCATGTGCCGTGTTTGCAATGGCTAATTAATTAACGAGCGATTCTTTAATTCCATTCACGACGCTGCCAACTGCGTGCCTAAAAACAACGCCGTTAATTGGGTATTCCACACAACAATGTTTAACGAGCAGTGTTTTCTTCTGGCTTCGCATGTCACATCTTTTGAAGATTACGAGAAATTCGCCTTTTTTTTTGATCTGCTCCATCAAACCGCCGAGCGTCTGAGAAATGACAAAGTAATCTCCCGCATTCCGCGGGAATCTTTAATAAGTGTCGTTTAATGAACGGACGGCAAGTCATTAACTTTGAAAGGCAACAGTGATTGCTTTTGAAGGATTAGCGCACTTTCTCTGCATTTCAAAACGCCTGCCGCTAATTTATCGGGAAATATTGTGGCGATAACGTTTAGATTGCAGAAAACGAGGCGTTCATCAAAATGATGCAGGAGGTCCTTTCATGTGGGTTATCTGATACACGTGTTGACAATTTGTCAATTGATGGCCATGGCAGAGCGGGAATATTTGGCCTGGCAATGCCCGCACGCACATCTGTTCTTTTTTTTTTCTTTCTTTCTGGAGAGCTCAGTTCATTCGGTAATTTTACCGATTTGACATGTCATCATCATTGCTCTCTTTTTTTTATTTTTATTATTTATTTTTTTTCTTCATATTTTTTTAATACATTTTTATTTTGTATGTGCGTGCGTGTGAGTGTGTATGCATCAGTTCACCTAAAACCTATTAAAAAAAATCCCATACCGTTCACCTAAACCGAACACTTTAGAATCCAGCCCAGAGTCGTGAGGCCGTCAGGAGACCCGAGGAAGGACCAAAGAAAACGCACATCTGTTCTAACAGCACGCAGACACAACACATTTCATCTCAGACCTTACATTCTGTTAAAAGCGTAGTACTACTTACTGTAAGTACTTCTACTCAAGTACTTACAAATAACTACAAATTACAATCCCTTGTTCACTTTTCCCCAGTCACAAGCAGAGGTGGCAGAAGTACTCACAATTTACACTTGAGTACTTCTACTTAAGTACTTCTAAATAAGTGCAAATTGCGAGCATGTGTGCCTTGAACACTTGTCGCCAGTCACAAAATCGGAGGTTGCAAAAGTACTCTCAATCTGTACTTAAGTTGAAGTATTGTGAGTACTTTGCCACCTCAACAGTACTCATAGAAGTACTTAAGTACAAATTGTGAGTATTTTTGCAAACTGATTTTGTAACTGGGGGCAAGTTTTCAAGCAATAAGTGCTCACAATTTGTACTCATTTCTGAATACTCCAGTAGTACTTTTGCCACCTGTGCTTGTGACTGGGGAAACCTGCTCAAGGAACGAGTGCTCATAATTTGTAGAACTTAAGTAGAAGTACTTAAGTATAAATCTTTTCTAACCTCTGATTTTGTAACTGGTTGACAAGTTTTCAAGGAATAAGTGCTCACAATTTGTAATCATCTGAGTACTTGAGTAAAAGTACTTGAGTAAAACATTTTTGTACGTTTGCCACCTCTGCTAGTGACTAGGAAAACCTGCTCAAGAAACAATTGCTCGTAATTTGTACTTAAGTAGAAGTACTTAAGTATAAATCTTTTCTAACCTCTGATTTTGTAACTGGTTGACAAGTTTTCAAGGAATAAGTGCTCACAATTTGTAATCATCTGAGTACTTGAGTAAAAGTACTTGAGTAAAACATTTTTGTACGTTTGCCACCTCTGCTAGTGACTAGGAAAACCTGCTCAAGAAACAATTGCTCGTAATTTGTACTTAAGTAGAAGTACTTAAGTATAAATCTTTTCTAACCTCTGATTTTGTAACTGGTTGACAAGTTTTCAAGGAATAAGTGCTCACAATTTGTAATCATCTGAGTACTTGAGTAAAAGTACTTGAGTAAAACATTTTTGTACGTTTGCCACCTCTGCTAGTGACTAGGAAAACCTGCTCAAGAAACAATTGCTCGTAATTTGTACTTAAGTAGAAGTACTTAAGTATAAATCTTTTCTAACCTCTGATTTTGTAACTGGTTGACAAGTTTTCAAGGAATAAGTGCCCACAATTTGTAATCATCTGAGTACTCGAGTAAAAGCACTTGAGTATTTTTTTAGTACGTTTGCCACCTCTGCTTGTGACTAGGAAAACCTGCTCAAGAAACAATTGCCCGCAATTTGTACTTAAGTAGAAGTACTTAAGTATAAATCTTTTCTAACCTCTGATTTTGTAACTGGTTGACAAGTTTTCAAGGAATAAGTGCTCACAATTTGTAATCATCTGAGTACTCGAGGTAAAGTACTTGAGTAAAACATTTTTGTACGTTTGCCACCTCTGCTAGTGACTAGGAAAACCTGCTCAAGAAACAATTGCTCGTAATTTGTACTCAAGTAGAAGTACTTAAGTATAAA
Organism: Leptonotus elevatus; assembly: GCF_054856555.1. Taxonomy (NCBI): domain Eukaryota; kingdom Metazoa; phylum Chordata; class Actinopteri; order Syngnathiformes; family Syngnathidae; genus Leptonotus; species Leptonotus elevatus. Next base: position 14,775,137 of record NC_141259.1, on the reverse strand, counting down.
TCTTTTCTAACCTCTGATTTTGTAACTGGTTGACAAGTTTTCAAGGAATAAGTTGCTCACAATTTGTAATCATCTGAGTACTCGAGTAAAAGTACTTGAGTATTTTTTAAGTACGTTTGCCACCGCTGCTTGTGACTAGGAAAACCTGCTCAAGAAACATTTGCTCGTAATTTGTACTTAAGTAGAAGTACTTAAGTATAAATCATGAGTACTTTTGCAACATCTGATTTTGTTACTGGGGAAAAAGTTCAAGGAAAAATTGGGAAGCTCAAGCAAAAGTACTCACAATTTGTACTTAAGCAAAAAAGTACTCATTACTCCGTATTGGCCGAATTTTTGTGGCCGCGCTAATGAAATCACTTTGGTGTTCCTTCAGGTGTGATCAGAACGGCTTTGCCCAGCATGGACCGCGAGACCCGGGACCAGTACGTGCTGGTCATCCAGGCCAAGGACATGGTGGGCCAGATGGGCGGCCTCTCGGGCACCACGTCCGTCACCGTCACGCTCACCGACGTCAACGACAACCCGCCTCGCTTCCCTCACAGTAAGTTTTTCCCGGGCAGCTTCCGAATAAAGTCTGTCAAGAACTCCCGAAGTCTGGAATCCATTTCAAGCAAAAAAAAATTCAAGCAACATTTCCCCAAATGGGACTCGATTGATTGATTGATTGATTGATTGATTGATTGATGATGTTTTTCCTTTTAACATGCTTGCATCATGGGAAACAATTTGTAGCCTTTAGCTGTCAATATAAGACAGTTATGGATTTACGGTACCAATAAAGCACGCATTTCTCTGAGAAAGTCCAAAAAGAGACCCTCTAAGCAGTTTTTTTTCCTTTTAAATTTTATCTTGATTGAAATAATGTGCAATAAATAAAGTGATAAAGTGCACTCGAGATAAGCTGAGTGGTGAGACGTTTACGCAAAAGCTCTTTCTGACACTTTAAAAGTGCCACTTTACATAATTGCTACTTTTGTTTCTGATACTTTTAAGTACATTTGGCTCACCGGGTCTACGTTTGGACTTAAACACAATCTGGTCTGATTTATTGACGCACACATTTCTTTTGTTCTTGTTGCTCTCCTTCTTGTTTTGTTGGCCTCCGTCCATTTTAAACTCGGCAAGGGATTAACTATACTTGTAGATACACAAATAGGATTCTTTTGGGATCAAGATTGCGCAACAATCAGTTAAACGGGCCTGTCAAATAAGAAACAACCTTCGCTGAGCGCATTGGAGCAAGAAATAAACAATCGCCACAAAACTTAGGTGGAAATAAGTACCAAAGAAGGAATCACAACAAATCAAAACAAATCGTACGGTCCTAAAAATGAGTACATTTTTTTCATTACTTTCGTCATTTGGTGAAATTGTGTTTTTGTTTGTTGGCGAGTTTGTTACTTATTTCTTTTCTGTTAGCAGTTCACTCGTTAGTTTCTTCATTAGTTTGTAAGTTATTTGGCTAATTTGAGTTTTTTTTTTTTTTTCTTTTATTAGTAACTTAGTTTATCGTTTGTATGTTAGCTTATTCATTTGTGTGTTAGCTTCTCTTAGCTTAGCATCTCTTAGTTTTTTTTTTTTTTTTTTTTTTGAAAGTCACAAAGAAGACTTCAATGAAGAGAAAAAAAAAAGATGAATCATTTGAAAACATTATTTTCAGTCACAGAGATACTGGCCCGGTATTTCTCTTGGTTCCGATACCAAATCTCGCAGCATCGCTCGCCGCAACTGCTAATCTGCTAACCTGCTAACCGCTAACTACCTGACTTTGGTCCTGCCTTCGCTAGCAGCAAATTAAAACGCAGCCTTCCTTGCAAGGTGTGCAATCTCCCCCGCTTCAATCCTCATCACAACCGCGGAAAGCTTTGGCGTCGGATAACTGGGATCAATCCGATTCCATTTTTTTTTTTTTTTTTGCCGTTGTTGTTGTTGTGGGTTTATTTCCTGGCGTTCTAATGGCTTGCTGGCTCAGCTTCAGGATTCAAAGACGTCCGGGGCGCGTCTCGTGATAATCCAAAGCGCCAGCAATCAGTTTACCACCAACGGCCCCCGCCGCCCTGCGGCTCGGCGCTCTCGGACTGCCGCCGCGCCGGCCAATCAATTTGCTGCCTCCCGGGGAGAGGGCTCGCACCGAGACGCGCTGGAGTTTGCACAACAACTTATCAATGCCGCTTAAATCCCCGAACCCGGCTGTCTCTCGCCGAGGTGATAAACTCTCGGGGGAAGTTCTTCGGTTTTGCTCCCGGAGACCTCGCCGGGTTGGATTCGCAATGAATAGGCTAAACGTTCTTCACATTTTGGGACTCGCCTCAGAAACTCAAACCAAAATGGCCACTTTCTTGACCTTGACCTTGAGACGTTTTTCATGCAGTTTGGAGAAAGTGCGACATGCCCCGAATGAGTTTTGGGTTGAGTTGTGTTCCGGAAGACTAAAACGCATCCATTTTCCTGAGGAGACACACTCGAGCAAAGCAATTTTGACTTTTTGGGCACAACAAAGGAAATTCATTCATCAGAAAAAAGTGTCAAGAGAGCGGCAGAAAAATGAGACAATTTTGTGTCTGCTTCCGATTGTGGCTCTTTTTGGAGAATTCCTTGACCGAAACTATGAGGAATTCACGATTGGAATTCGCCCAAAGAACTTCTTGTTAAGTTTTGGGAATGAGTCTTTAACTCATTTGCTCCCAAAAACGTATAAATACGTTCTCGTTTAAATATGATCATGCTAGCATACAAAAGGTTTTGATGTAGCCTCTGAACTGAAGAGAATGCTTGAAACAATGGTAGTTATTATAAAAACAGCCAGCAGGTGGCAGTAGAGTATAAGAGATCAACCAGGGCCATGTTGAAAAAAAAGCTGATTTATCCACTTTTTTCAAACAGATTTGTGAATAATGATGAAACTTAGCTATATTCTATTGCTGCAAAACGGAAACGTATAGAAGTATATTTTTTCTCTAATCTTTCTTTTGGTAGGTTCCATGTTGTTATGGCAATAGAACAGAATATTCTGCGGGCCTTGCAAAATCAGTTCAAATCCAATAAAACAGCCAGGAGTGAAGGGGGTTGCTTCAGTGTAAATGGCTACCAGTGAATGAATTAAGACTTTTGCATACGAACTGCTCACAGTCCATTAAAGGAGCAATGGAGACCGGTCGCGGCCCTCAGAAGGAACCTGGACAGGCTGGTCGGTGGAGGAAAGGTGGAAAAGGTGGAGACGCAAATTGGATCCCCCCCCCACCCCCCCCCCCTGCACGCTCGCCTTATAAAGAGCCACCATTCCACGGCAAATTAAAAAGCCATTATACAGATTACATGGTAGCAAACAATGTGGGGCAGATTAGCATTTGGAAGGCCGGCAGACGGGCAGACGGGCGGGAAGACAGAAAGGTCTCGTAATGAGCTCTGTCACGCCGATTGGGCCGAGATTATGATTATGAATATGATTCCCTTCTTTATTCTTGCGAGACATCTTTAAATCCGGGGGGCGGGGTCGGACAAAAGCTCAGGGAATCACAATGGAGAGTCGCGGACTAATAGAATCTTGTCAAGTGGACGCTTGGATCCGAGTGGACCGAAGGACGCGATGGAGTTGAACTTCCATTTGCAGACCAAACGAATTGGGGACGTTCTGGAAAACAAAAATATGGAGTTCAACCACGCTGTTTGTACGATCCTAAAATGTTGGCCTGTGCTATTAATAAAATTCATAAATTTGCAATTCCATCCGCCATTTGAGACGATGAAAATGAACTTGATCGTCTGTGACATTTCACTTCAAAATAATACGGACTCCGTGTAAATCAGGGGTAGGCGAGTTCGGTCCCAGAGAGCCGCAGTCCTGCATGTTTTTGATGCCTCCCTCCTCGAACACAGCTGAGCGCAATTATGAGCCGATGATTTGAAACACCCGGGTCGGAGGCAGGAGACGCCGAAAACAGGCTCCCTCTCGGACCCCCGACCTTGCCTAACCCTGAGATATTGAGATATTTATACTAGAATTTTTCCGCATTTTCTGCTGCAGTTCTTATGAAGCCAACATATTGACTGCAACGACAAATTGCCGAATTGGTCGGGAACTATTAGAGCGTGTTTTAAAAGCTTTGCGTAATAAAGAAAGCGCATCCTGCTCGAATGAGACGAGCAAACCTTTGAGCTCAGGTGCTTCCATTTATAAACGGGGGGCAGGTTTTGGTATTGTGTCACCGAACGCTCATTCATGTGGAAATTGTGTTTTTTTGGGAAAGCTTCAAAGCAGCTGATTAGCGTTTTTTTTTTGTCCAAAAAGACACACAGATGATTGTGTAAATAAAAATCTTGTCACCGCGGCAACCAAGATGCTTTTAATATTTACCGCTTCCATAAATAAAGATATGGCCCCCAATGAGGCCTCTTGAATTTGGTCGGGCGCCGATTCCCCCCAAAAAATTCGCCGCACCGCCCCTGCTAGCCCTAATGAGCTAACTTGCTATCCTCCCCGTCTGTACCTTTCTCGCCAGAGGTCAACCAGTACACCATCCTGGAGTCGCTTCCCGTGTGGTCGGTGGTGGCCCGCATCAAGGCGGCCGACGCCGACGTGGGTCCCAACGCCGAGATGGACTACAGGATCATGGACGGCGACGGGCCCGGCGTCTTCAACATCACCACGGACGAGAGCACGCAGGAAGGAGTGCTCCTACTTTTAAAGGTAAATCAAAAACAATAATAATAATAATAATAGCCAGCCCGAGGAGACCTGACGGCGCGAGTGGACCCTCCAAAGTTCTACACAATTTTGTTCAAAATGAATTTGACTATTTTTTTTCTATACAATTACTACCATCAAAAAAAAAAAATTCCACTTGCTGTCGACTGAAGATGACATCACCTGTGCTGAGTAAGTAGGTAACGACCAATCGTGGCTCAGTTTGCTGACCAAACCCAGAAAACAGGTGAGCCGTGATTGGTCGTTACCTACTTACTCAGCACAGGTGATGCCATCTTCAGTCGACAGCAAATGGAAACATTTATTTTTGAAGGTATTAATTCTACGTGAAAAATAATGACGTTGTTAAAATGTTAACTTGTTACTGCTGAAAATGGCTCAATGAGTCAAGCATCCCTTTAAGATGGAACCCAGGGTCAGCTGAGGCCCCAGAATTGAACCCTGTGGAACACCATACCTTCCGTTATACGTGTGAATTCAAATTGCACAAATTTGTCCGACCACTTTTTCTTTTTTTTTTTTTTGCTCGATATAGTCACAGTATGAAGGATTACAAAAATAAAGAAATCACACGACATATATTGTAATTTTGTAATTTCACCATTTATAATTAATGTCATAATTAATCACCCAAATTGTTTGACAGATATTTTTTGTGTTCTGTTAGTTACAATGAAATCAAAATGACGTCAATTTTTTTAATGCTATTAATGAATGAAAAATACATAAAAAAAAAAAAAAAAAATGAATACAAACATTTTGATGAATCAATATGCGGATGTAATAATGCAACACATATTGATCATGTGAAAGCAAGTTTGTGGCTGTCCTCACTGAATTGTCACTCATTTGCAAAAGGTTTTATTTGAAAAGCTTCTAAGCAGCTGGTTGGTTGTTTTGGTCCAAAAGTGGTCATGTCCAAACAAACTTAATTGCGTAAATAACATTGCGTCACCATGGCAACCGATGCTTTAGATATTTACCGCCTCCATTAAAAAAAGTCATAATTGTCTGTTTTGGTCAACCTCGGCAAAATTCCAAAGCCTCTTAAATCGTCTCCAGGCCGACGTGACATTCGGACGGCGGCGAGCGGCGAGCGGGGCCAATTTGATCTTTTTGTCCGATTTTTTTTGTTGCAAGGCAATTACACGGACGGGCCGATGAAAGTGTCAAACCGACGTTCTGGCGCGCTTTTTATTAAACAGCACAACGAGCGGCTCAATAACGCCGAAACAAAATGACCAAATCTTTCAGGCCCGTTTGCGTACGCGCCGCTCGCTAATATTGCCCTCGCGACAGACGATGACCAGAATCCATCACCCGAAAGTTTTTTGCGCAAACTTTGTAGTCACGCCGACTAAACTCTCCGCTCCGATGCCCGCTTGACAGCCTCTGGACTTCGAAAGCAAGAGCAGCTTCTCTCTGCGGGTCGAGGCCACCAACAGGAACATCGACTCCAACTTCCTGAATTTGGGCCCGTTCAGCGACACCACCTCGCTCAAGGTGACGGTGGAGGACGTGGACGAGGTGCCCGTCTTCGCCGCGCCGCTCAGCAGGATGTCCGTCTCCGAGGACGCCCGGGTGGGCACGTCCATCGGGAGGGTGTCGGCGCACGACCCCGACACCTCCAACAGCGCCATCAGGTACTGACGTTGACTCACCTGCTCTTCTTTGCACGTAATCAGTGATTACACAATATGGGAGGGGGGGGGGTTGGGCTCAAAACAACAATTTTTGTCATTCAGGACGATTTTAACTCATTCAAACCCAAAAACGTGTAAATCATTTTTTTCATACGTTGTCCTTGATTCCCAAAAACGTATTTATATGTTTTTTAATGCAAGAGCATACAGAAGGCTTTGATGCAGCTTTTGGCATGAAGAGGTGGCTTAAAGCAATGGTAGTTATTACAAAAACGGCCAGCAGGTGGTGGCAGAGTATAAGAGATCAGTCAGGGCCAAGTTGCAACAGGCGCTTTTCTAATGCTAATTGCTGCAAAACGGAAACAGATAACAAATGTACTTTTTTCCCCTGATGAATCTTTCTTTTGGTAGGTTCCATGTTTTTATAACAACAGGACACAATATTCTGTGGGCCTTGCAAAATCAGTCAAAATCCAGTAAAACAGCTGGGAGCGAAGGGGGTTGCTTCAATAAAAATGGGCTGCTAATCTGATAAACCCGACAAATATTTATTTAAAAAAGATTTCATTTATTCAAAATGTTGAGATAACAATAATGTATACCGATTCTAAATCAGTTTTAACATAAACTTAACATTCATAGTTTGTGCTTAAATACCACAATAACAAAAGAACACACGAACAACAGCTTTTAATAACCCAGGAGACAAATTTCGATTTCACGATTTAGCAAATTTTCAACGATTCGATTTTTAAAATGACGATTAATCGAATTATTTCCATTTATTGCGGCACTTAGTAACGGTTTTTATAATCACTGGCCTTTTTCGGTTAGTCATCATCATCATCATCATCATCATCATCATCATCATCATTACAGAGTGCAACTTTTTTTTTTTCATACGAGCAATGACAATGAAAAGGCTCACCGGCAATCCTTTGCCGCTCTTAAACTAACAGAGACGACAGCCTTAATGGCCTGCAAAGTCCCCCGTGTGGCCGTCACGAGCGGTGCCAGATGGCATCGTGCGCGCGCGTGTGTGCGCGTGTGCGTGCGTGTTTGTAGATGCAGCATCTGCAAAAGTGAAATGCCATCTTGAAGCCCAAAAAAAAAAAAAGGGCATTCCTTCAGTCGGGTCAAGGCTTAACATGGTGGCCTTTTCGCTTCCAAACACAAACAACCTCATGTTGACAATCTGTCGGGTGTCACGACCCCCCCCCCCCCACCCACACACACACACACAAACCTCGTTTTGCATGAATTGTGTCGTCGCTCCGTCACGATTGTTACTAGCTCTAATCAGAAAATCAAATTACTGCACCATTGTTGCTGCTAAGTCCTCCTTCTTTTTTTTTCTTGGTTATTATCAGCGTCTGCAATATGATTTCTCCTCCACATCATTCGATTGCGGAACTAATGGCGGCGCCACAGTCGCATTATTTTGCCATAATAACCCGTGGGTGTCGGCTAATTAAAAACTCAAATGCGCGAAGTTGGTTGTTATCAACATTGTTTGTTCTGGTTTTGCGTGTTTCATGTCAACGCAGCAGTCGGGCTCGATGAAAGCCGTCCAAAGTTGCGTGGCGGCAACGCCATCGCGTTTCCAGGAGTTTCATTTGGGATCATTCCTATCTGCGCCGCATCACCCCAATGCAACTTTTATTAAATTCTCCTGCGACATTTGGGGTCAAACTCACCTGTTTTAATGTTGAACAATCGAGAGAGAAAAAAACAAAAAAAAAACAAAGGGTTGAATTTGATTTGATACTTTCTCATTAAAGTTAATTAAAGAGCCTCCTTCGTTTGTTGCACGTCAAATTGACCTATAACATTTAAAAAAATTATAATTATGTATCACAGGCATGTTTGATACCACTTTTTTTCCCCCAGACCAATTAAAATGCAAGTATTGTAGCATTTAATTAAATGTTCTTTATTAAAGCATATTGCACGGTCACCGTTGTTAAGACGATACCCCGAAATAAAGCCGGGTATTGGCCCGATACTGAAACGTGGTATCAGTACTTGCCCCTAGTATATATATATATATATATTTTTTGCATGTTAAAACATCTTCTGCTGGCGTCCTTTTTAATTATATTCTTATTTATTTATTTGCGAACACCTCCATTAAACATATTTAGCCACATATGACACACCCATTTTGACAAGAACCCCCCCCCCCCCCGAAAGAAAACTACAAGTAATGTAAATAAACAGAATAACTTGCCATAAAACTTATTGCCTGACTGCTCTCTTCAATTTTGTTCTTTTGATTGTTTTTAATTTGAGGAAAAACAAAAATCATACCCGCTCTATTATTAATATTCTGGCTACACAAGGTCAGTATTTCATGTAATAAATCCCCCAAATGGTATTAAAGCGAAGAAAATACTTTTTTTGTTTTGCAACCAGCCAATTGGCTAGCGCAACAAGCTAATGTAGCAGTTGGCATCTTAACTGCCTTCTTGATTCAAATGCGCCACGGCAGTCAAATCAAAGTGCTTTTGTTCACAAAAAAGCGACTCTTCGTGGCATCTGAGAATCCTGTCAAGTTGCTGACAATGGAACCCGAGTGGAAGTGCAAATTAAATAAATAAATCAAATTCTGAGTGTTTAACTCATTCGCTGCCTTTAACGGCTGCAGACGTCAAACCATTTGAAGCGATCTGGCAGTGAGTCACAAAAAGACAAAACTCACACGAGTTCATCTTTTAGTTTGAACTCCCAAAATGTTTTTTTTTTTTTTTTTTAGAGCTCAGTTTCCCCAAATAATTCTAGTCCAAGTCCAAATCTTTATCGCCGATTGGGCTTTGTGTTGCCTGTGCGCAGGTACTCCATCGACCGCAACACGGACATGGAGCGCTTCTTCAACGTGGATGCGCTGAGCGGCATCATCAGCACGGCCAAACCTCTGGACCGCGAGGCCAACTCGGTGCACAACCTCACCATCCTCGCCATCGAAAGTCGTGAGTTGACATTTCAGCTTTCAGCCAGATGGATGGACGGATGGATAATAGATAGACAGATGGACGGAGAGATGGATAGATGGATGGACATATGGTTGGATGGATAGATTGATAGATAGATGGATGGATGGATGCTGGACGGATGAATGGACTGACAGATGGACGGATGTACAGATGGATGATGGATGGATGTACATGTGGACGGAGTGGCTGATGGATGGATGGATGATGACAGAGGGATGGATGGATGATGGACGGATGTACATATGGATGGAGTGATGGATGGACGGATGATGACAGATGGATGGACGAACAGATGGATCAATGGATGGACGGATGTATATATGGATGGATGATGGACGCATGTATATATGGATGGATGATGGACGGTTATATATGGTTGGATTGATAGATGGCCGGATGGACAGATGATGGCTGGATATACATATGGATGGATGATGGTCGGATGCACATATGGACGGATGGATGATGGTCGGATGTGCATATGGATGGATGATGGCCGGATGGATGATGGTTGGATGTACATATGGATGGATGATGGCCGGATGGATGGATGATGGTCGGATGCACATATGGATGGATGATGGTCGGATGTACATATGGATGGATGATGGCCGGATGGATGCACATATGGACGGATGGATGATGGTCGGATGCACATATGGACGGATGGATGATGGTCGGATGTGCATATGGATGGATGATGGCCGGATGGATGGATGATGGTCGGATGCACATATGGATGGATGATGGTCGGATGTACATATGGATGGATGATGGCCGGATGGATGCACATATGGACGGATGGATGATGGTCGGATGCACATATGGATGGATGATGGACGATGGTCGGATGTGCATATGGATGGATGATGGACGGATGGATGATGGTCGGATGTACATATGGATGGATGATGGACGGATGGATGCAATTGATCAGGGTGACGGGCTGTTTATTTATTTATTTGCGCCCTTTTTTGTCTCTTTATAAACAATTAACACGAGCTGAGGTCCTAATTGAGCGCGTTGGCGTCTTGGATGCGAACGCGGCACGTCGGCGCTCCATAAAGATTTTGTAGCGCTGTCGTCTGTCGGGGATGTCAGTGAATGTTAATTCACGCGTACGGTCACGGTCACTCTGACCTCGGCCCGCGGGGTGACGCGCTGACTCAGGGCGGCGGCGCTCGTGCTAATCTGACGTGGCGAAGAGCCGCACGCTTGTTTTGGGCTTCTTTTTTCCTTCGTCAATTATTTGAATCCGTCCAACCCGTGCTGGCCCCGAGGACGCAAAGTCAGCCATCACCTGTCAGACATGTTTTGTATCACTCTTTGCTTGAAAGGAAACTTCATTTGCATATTTCTTCATCATATCAAACACTCGCCAGGTGTGTTATTAACATGACTGTGAAATTATTTTGTCCTCCAGGACTTTACGTGGCAGCTTTTTTTTTTTCATGATGGAAATTTGCCTGCGGGGGCGCGGCAGGCGTGTGGGCAGCGCGTCGACTAAACTTAATGACTCGGCATCGAACACTTGAAGCCAACCAATCACGCACAGAGGTGCAACTATTAATCAATTCATTGCCAACTAATCATTATCAAATGAATCCAAAACTATTTGGTTCATTGATTAAAGATGAAATACGTAACTTCTGCCGCCGCCGAGGCTTGAATTTGGCAATACAACAGAGCTGCCGCTTTGCTCGGATGGAAGCTTCGCCTCGCCTGGAACAGGAAAACTAAATAATACATTCAAGGCCCATTGCGACACATGGCTAAAATGCCAAGAAGAGCGATCTCAACTATTATTTGGCGCATGCTGTGGATTTTTATTGTTGACTTTGTGGATTAGTTGTGGTTGTTATCGTTATTTCTGTTGTGCAAGTTATCATGAATAACATCCAAAAAGGGCTATCGCGTTTATGGTGCATGCTGGGGATATCATTTTTTTGACTTTGTGGATTATTTCTAGTTCTGTTCTTCTGTTTTATTTATTTGAAGTCCTTATATTTATTGTGCAAGTTAAATTAATGGCTATAATGAATACATTCTGAGAGAAGCTATTGAATTCACTGTACAGTGCATTGTATGGGCTTTTTTTAAATTTTACTTTGTGGATTGTTTCCCATCATTTTTTAATTTTATTTCTGTAGTACAACATGGCAATGATTTTGAACAACTTCCAATATCACATTGACTATATGGTGCATGCTGCAGATTATTATTATTTTTACTTTGTGGATTATTTTAAGTGTATATAGTTCTTTTTATTGTGCAAGGTTGTGGTTATCATGAATAACTTCCAAATGGAGCTATTAAATTTACTGTATGGTAAACAGTATGATATACTGTATATATATTTTTTACTTTGTGGATTATTTCTCATCTTTCTTTGTTATTTCTACAGTACAAGGTGGCAGTGATCATGCGTTACTTCTGAAAGGAGCTCTATTAACTATATGGCGCATGCTATGGATATTTTTCACGATTAGTACTTTGTGGATTACTTCGAGTTTATTTTTATTTTTTATTGCGCAAGTAACCACTTACAGTGAATAGCTGAAGGCAGGGAGGCGCAATCACATGACCATATGGCACCTGCCCTGAACTTCTTTTGCTTTTGTGCACTTTGTCATGTTGATGTTTCACGCAGTGTAAGCAATTCTGAAAACAAATCCCAAATATGCAACACGCAAAAGATTTACTTGGTTGTTTATTTCAAGAAAGCTTTTGCCCGCCCATGCTGTATGTCCCCTTTCAAAGCGTGTTTTTCACGTTGACATTGTGCAACGCGGTGCCACTTGCACGCCGTTTTTGCATCCGCCGGCCTCCATGCGTCGGCGCTCAAAACCCGTCTGCGGCCCCCGGGGCGCCGCACGTCCTTTTTTCTGTCGCCGCGGCATCGGCCCCCTGAATGTCAGCGCATCATCTCGGGCCAGCCGGGCGGCCCCGCCAAGCCGAATTATCGTCTGGCGCGCCCGGCCGGAGACGTTTAGGCGTTGGCGCGGCAAGTCGCAAACCAGCTCGGGTGCGCTGCCGTCAAACTTGTTGGGAGCGAGCTGCGTGTTTGTCACTTCGCTTTTAAGCATCTCAGAGCTGTGATGCTACTTTCCTGACCTTTGTGGATTATTTTTGAGTCATTCTGTTTATAAGATAGTAGCGATTGTAATGAATATCTGGAAGGGAGGAGCTCTCTCATGAATCATCAAAGTAAAAAAAATAATAATAATAATTGTGGATTATTTTGACTTGTTTTGTTTATTTCAATAGTACAAGGTGGCTGCTGTCGTCAATGATAGGAGGGAGGAGCTATGACTTTAACTGCATTGTGTATGCCAGGTTTCTCTTAACTAAGTGGATTATTTCTAGTTGTTTTGCGTTATTTCTATTGTGCAAGCTGGTGGTTATCATGAATAACTGGCGGTAGGAGCCATTGTATTCTCTATAGGATGCATTCTGTGTACTATTTTTACTTTGTGGATTATTTTGAGTGGTTTTGTTATTTCTATTGCGCAATGGAGCACGATAACTGTACAGAAGAGATAATATATTAACTGCATTGTGCATGCCGTGGAGTTTGTTTTTCTTCCCAACTGACAACTTTTTAGTTGTTCTGCATTATTTCTTGTGCCTCACATAAGCGACCTCCTTTTGCCTTTCAGAAGACCCGAACCAAATCGGCAAAGGCGTGGCCATCATCAACGTGCTGGACGTCAACGACAACGCGCCCGTCTTCGCCATCGACTACGAGACCCTCGTCTGTGAAAACGCCATGGCGGGCACGGTACGCCTCGCCTCAATAAGCCTCCTCAACCGACCGCAAGCTATCACGGGTCAGGCGGCATCCGTCATGGCCGTAATGGCGCCTATCGTCGCGCTTCGTCGGAGATGTCGCTTTCGTTTGGGGGCTGTCAACTGGCGCCGGCGAGGCAGTTGGGGGCCAAATGCTACACAGCACAATGCACAAATGTAAAATATATATTCATACATAGGGAGAGGTGGGTGGACGGATCAACAAGATGGATGGATGTTTCAACGGTTGGAGATCAAGATATATGTTAGGATTGTTATTTTGGATATTTACATGGATGGATGGACGGATGGATGGATGGATTGATGATGGATGGACAGATGGATGATATATGGATAGACTGATGGATGGCTGATGGATGGATGATGAAGGGACAGGTGGATGGATGATGGACATATGGATGGATAGACGGATGGATAGACAGATGGATGGATGATGGCAGATGGATGGATGGATAGACAGATGGATGGACGGATGGACAGATGGAATGGATTGATGATGGATGGACAGATGGATGATGGATGGATAGACCGCTGGATGGCTGATGGAGGGACAGATGGATGGATGATGGACATATGGATGGATAGACGGATGGATAGACAGATGGATGGATGATGGACATATGGATGGATAGACGGATGGATAGACAGATGGATGGACGGATGGACAGATGGAATGGATTGATGATGGATGGACGGATGGATAGACCGATGGATGGATGGATAGACAGACGGATGGAGGGATAAACAGATTGATGGATGATGGATGGATGATAACATGGATGGACGGATGGACAGATTGATGGATGTATGACAGATGAATGGATGGACGGACCGACGGATGCAATTGGTCAGAGTGACGGTCCGCATCGGCGACGACCACCAGAACCTTTTTGAATACGTTATTTGCACCCGCGTGGCTTTCGTCCGACGATAAGACGTGAGCGGCAAAAAAAAGTGATTTCATTGTCATGCAGGCGAGCGTCTCTCGTGACCGCGAGATCGCTTTGTGCCTCACGACGAGTCGTTTTGTTGAATTCTTTCCCCGTTAAAAAAAAATCAATTAAAAAACAAGAGCAGATAAGTGCAGCTGAAGCCAAAATGAAATCGTTTTATCCGCACGTCACCCTCAGGATGAAGAGTATTTATTAGAGTAAACATTGCGTCTTCATTAGCCGCCGCCGCCGCTATCGACGAGCATCGCGCGGCGGCTGCTCGATGATTATCGTCCTTTCCACTCGCCCGCCGATGATTATTGCCGAACAACGGCGGCGGCTTTCTATCTATCAGCCATCAATTTCACGCCAGCGCTCCGGTTCGATACGTGCTTTGTGTATTTGTCCCCCACCGGCGCCGCCGGGATTTCTGCCGGACGTGAGCGTGACTGCGTAGAAATCCCAAATACCGCCTTTGTGGTTATTTATTAATTTTTTGGTGATCCGAAGGAACAATAAAGTCATAAGATTCCATTGAGCACATTTCTGCCAATCTTGCCAAACAAATCCGGCATTAGAGCCACTTTGCGCCACTTTGTCTTGTTTTCTGCGAAGAATTGGAAATTAGGCACCTTAACTCTTGACTTGTAAATGACCACAGAAATCCCCATTGACAAATATTTTCTGTTATTTTTTATTTTGTTACCCCGTGTTGAAAACATGAACGTCTACTTAAGAATCAAAGAGACCGTATTTTCAAGAAAACGTCAAGGTTGGCTTACAGAAATGTACACAAAAATGTTTCTTCCACTCCAGACAAGAGCGAGCCCGTTCCGATTTGGTCTGAAGTCCAAGCCCAAGATCCACTTGTCAGTACTTCTACAGGCAGAAGTGGCAAATCTGAGTCCAGAAAGAAAAAACCCTGCCACAGTTTGGCTTTAGCCCCTTGGGCTAGCTAGCTAGCTCCCTAGCTGGTAAACGAGCACCCGGGGAGCTAGCAGCTAGCTAGCTAGCCCAAGGGGCTCCCTAGCAGGTAAACGAGCACCCGGGGAGCTAGCAGCTAGCTAGCTAGCTAGCCCAAGGGGCTCCCTAGCTCCCTAGCAGGTAAACGAGCACCCGGGGAGCTAGCAGCTAGCTAGCTAGCTAGCCCATGGGGCTAAAGCCAAACTGTGGCAGGGTTTTTTCTTTCTGGAACTCGATTTGCCACCTCTGTTTACAGGCAAACTTGAGACATTGAAGGTCATATTTTGAATGAGCAATTGGCAATTAGGCTCCATCATCCCTGGAAACAAACAGCAAAAAAAAAAAAAAGTCTATTGATCGCATTACTTGCGCTACAGACGGCGTACGTTGACGTCAAACAGCCGCTTGCTACTTTCTGCAAACAACCTCGGACGATCACGTCGCGTTTTGAGTCGTTAGCTTTTGAATGATATTGATGATCCCGTACGCGGGAGACAAGACACTCTTGACCTTTGGGAATTGCCTTCACCAACATGGCTGCCTCCTTCACGTACTTCTGTGTCAATAAAGCACGTACTTCCACGATAGGAAGTTAAACCACTTATAATGAATCCCGTCACAAGCAAAGTCCGCGTTGGATGTCCAAGAGAGTAATTGGATCGTTAGGTAGTTTAAGCAGGGACGCTAGTTCAGGTTTAACCAGGGACGCTAGTTAAGGTTTAAGCAGGGACGCTAGTTCAAGTTTAAGCAGGGACGCTAGTTCAGGTTTAAGCAGGGACGCTAGTTCAGGTTTAAGCAGGGACGCTAGTTCAGGTTTAAGCAGGGACGCTAGTTCAGGTTTAAGCAGGGACGCTAGTTAAGGTTTAAGCAGGGACGCTAGTTAAGGTTTAAGCAGGGACGCTAGTTCAGGTTTAAGCAGGGACGCTAGTTCAGGTTTAAGCAGGGACGCTAGTTCAGGTTTAAGCAGGGACGCTAGTTCAGGTTTAAGCAGGGACGCTAGTTCAGGTTTAAGCAGGGACGCTAGTTAAGGTTTAAGCAGGGACGCTAGTTCAGGTTTAAGCAGGGACGCTAGTTCAGGTTTAAGCAGGGACGCTAGTTAAGGTTTAAGCAGGGACGCTAGTTAAGGTTTAAGCAGGGACGCTAGTTAAGGTTTAAGCAGGGACGCTAGTTCAGGTTTAAGCAGGGACGCTAGTTCAGGTTTAAGCAGGGACGCTAGTTAAGGTTTAAGCAGGGACGCTAGTTCAGGTTTAAGCAGGGACGCTAGTTCAGGTTTAAGCAGGGACGCTAGTTCAGGTTTAAGCAGGGACGCTAGTTCAGGTTTAAGCAGGGACGCTAGTTAAGGTTTAAGCAGGGACGCTAGTTAAGGTTTAAGCAGGGACGCTAGTTAAGGTTTAAGCAGGGACGCTAGTTCAGGTTTAAGCAGGGACGCTAGTTAAGGTTTAAGCAGGGACGCTAGTTCAGGTTTAAGCAGGGACGCTAGTTCAGGTTTAAGCAGGGACGCTAGTTCAGGTTTAAGCAGGGACGCTAGTTAAGGTTTAAGCAGGGACGCTAGTTCAGGTTTAAGCAGGGACGCTAGTTCAGGTTTAAGCAGGGACGCTAGTTTAGGTTTAAGCAGGGACGCTAGTTCAGGTTTAAGCAGGGACGCTAGTTCAGGTTTAAGCAGGGACGCTAGTTCAGGTTTAAGCAGGGACGCTAGTTCAGGTTTAAGCAGGGACGCTAGTTCAGGTTTAAGCAGGGACGCTAGTTCAGGTTTAAGCAGGGACGCTAGTTCAGGTTTAAGCAGGGACGCTAGTTCAGGTTTAAGCAGGGACGCTAGTTAAGGTTTAAGCAGGGACGCTAGTTCAGGTTTAAGCAGGGACGCTAGTTAAGGTTTAAGCAGGGACGCTAGTTCAGGTTTAAGCAGGGACGCTAGTTCAGGTTTAAGCAGGGACGCTAGTTAAGGTTTTTATTTAGTGCGATCCATTTCTTGTATTCTGATGAAAATTCAACTCTGATGTTTATATATAAGCAGCACCGCGTGAACTTTCTGCCTTCTGCACGGCGTGAAAACGTATTATGTTAATGCGCTTGAGCATTTACAATGAGTTCATATCTTGTTTTCTATTTTCCTGTATTCATTATTGCTCCTGAAACGATGCACGTGTTTGCCCTTTGTGGGACCCACAAAAGACTAAATCCTATCTTAAATATATCAACCAGGCATTTTTGAACGGAATGTCTTGAGATGAGATTTAGTGATTTGCTTCCAATATGAATATCTTGTTTATCAAAACCAGGGGTCAGCAAACTTTGCTGTCAAAAGAGACATTTTAGGCCAAATACATCAAATCAAAATGTGTCTGGAGCCACAAAACATTTGAACGTTGTGTTCGGGTTCGAGTTCAATGTACTTTAAGAATGTACTGGGGGCTCGTGAGATCATTAGAGATGCGCCAGAACACAAAAATGATGCAGCATCCAATACGCAGATTCATTTTCTTCTACCTTTTGCCTTCCATTTTTGGATTTTTTGTTGTTGTAATTTTTCATACTTCATTTTTCCAAACCTTTATTTTATTTTTATTTTATTTTTTAAGACTTTTCTGCCTTTCTGACATTTTTGGATATTTTATGCACATATGGTAATTTTCTGCGCCTCTTCCTTTTTTGGACATTTTTTCTTTTTTACTATCAATAATCTGACTTTTTTGGACAATTTTGTGGACATTTTATGGTTATTTTCAGGATTTCTTCTTTCGTTTTTGAAAAAAAAAATTCTGACATTTTTGGCAATTTCATGGACATTTATGGTCACGTTTTAAACATTTGAGAGTAATTTCCAAAACCTTTAATTTCTCTCTTAAAATTTGAACTCTAACATTTTTTTAAATATTGAATTCGTTTTTACTCAATCATTAATTAATTTCAAGAATATTTGATCTAAAAACGATTTTGTACATTTTTTTTATTTTTAAAGAGAACGACAGGGAGCCACAGGAGAGAGGGACTAAAGAACCGCATGCAGCTCCAGAGCCGCAGGTTGCAGACCCCTGATCGAAACGATCAATGAAAATGACAGATTAAACACACACGACTTCCACCCCAAGCAGGTCGGAGGAAGTCCCAGGTCCAAACGGACAGCAGACCACTTGGGGACATTGAATGCACGTTTTCCGTTGGCAATTAGGCTCCGTTATCTGCCGGGTAATAATCAGCCTTTAAATTAGACCGCAGCCATGACAGTGTCAAATATCAACGGAAGGTGAAGCTAAACAGGCAAGACCGCTTCACATCATGGCCGCCCGCTTTACTTTATTTACGGACCATCTCCAAGATTTGGAATCTTTGGCTTTTGTTTCTTTCTAAAGCGAACGTCAAGGATCAAAAATGTGAACGACGGAATGATAAACGATATTTATTTGATATCTTTTCTCCAAAGACTCGGAGAGAACTTGTGCGTCTCTCGGACCTGTTGGCCAAATTCTTGAAAAGAGGTTTGATGTGCTAAAGCGTTTCATATGCGTTAGCGGTGTGCGATTTTTGCGCAAATTTGGGTATCGATCCGATACCAAGTAAATACAGGGCCAGTATCGCCGATACTGATATTGATACTTTTTTTTAAATTATGCTATGTAATAATTTTTTTTAAATTAAGGTAGCTGTATCATTGAATTTAGTCAATTTTCAACCTTTAAGTGGTTTTGTGTTGTTTCCTTTTTTTAAACAAAAGACAAAATTAGGACAACGTTTATTGATGTAAAGAAAATACTTTATCAATGTTTTTCACCCTAGAAACATTAATTCAATACAATAATTTTTTTTTATTTCATTCTTTAAAAGAAAAATAAATGAAAAGAGACAGAAAGACGAAAAACTTGTGATATCCTAATCAACACGCAAAAAAAAAAGTCAACACAAAATAAATGACAGAAAACAGTCAAGACGCTTTCAGAGTAACAATTAAACAAAATAATTGAGACGTTTTACTTTTATAATCCCGACACTTGAGTTGAAAGGCTTCGTTCTTTTTGTTTTGTTCTGTATTTCGGTTTGGAAAAAAAAGATCTGTTCCTCTAAATTTTGTACTCACCTTCCCTTTTTTTAATGGTAAGATTAAAAAAAAAAAAAAATACCTGGGGGATTATAAATAAAGTTTTGAACGGGGTGGTTGTATTACAACCATAAGAAAAAATATTTTGTTCATTAATTTAAACAAATACTTTATCATATACTGTTCAGAAACTACACAAAACACAAAACTAAAAATTCTGCCTTCATCACTTCCTTTAAAAAAAATTAAATAAATAAATATATATATATATATATATATATATATATATATATATAACAACAAAAAGAGCCAAAGTAAAACTAAACTACTCGATCGATATTATAGTGTCAGTTTCGATCCGATATCGATATTTGGAACGATCCGCCCACCACTGATGTTGCGTCCGGCGTTTGGGCGAGGCGGCGCCGGGGGACGCGTGCAATAAAAGAGATTTCGTGATGAAATGTTCGCGCCGAGACACATCCAGGGCGCGAGGGAAGTGGGGGTCGCTGGCATTTAAATAGGGAGCGCAAGGTTTGAATCGCAACGAGCTGCTCGCTAGCTGCTCCAGGACCGAACGCGGCCGGCTGCCGATTCCTCATTAATTGAACCGCTCCTCTTTGTGTGCGCGCCGGTCCGGTAATGGCCGTGTCCGCTCGCTTAGGCCGCCCACTGGCTGTCACGCCCGCTGGCTGCTCCAAAGATGAAATAATATCGCTTGCCAGTCGGGAAGGCGGCGTCGGCGTGCGGTCGGCGTTGGCGTGCGGCGGCGGCGGAATAACCTGCCATCGTTCAGGCCTAATTAAGGCCACCTCGTGGCACCGGCTCCCTGCGGACCCGCACTTGCCACTCGGTACGGATCATCGGCGCCGTCTGCCGTCTGCCATCTTTATTAATTGATTTCGTGATGGAGGTGACGAGGGCAAGGCCCGGCGGGGGTTCGAGGGGACGGGGGCCGGCGGCCGCTTTGGTGTGAACATCACATCTATGAGCGCACTTGGTGCTGCAATCTTGATCCCTTCACCATCAATGACTTATTTACTGTACTTAACTCATTCACTGGCAGCCATTTTCACTGAAGCAACCCCCTTCGCTCCCGGCTGTTTCAGTGGATTTTGACAGATTTTGCCCAGGCCTGCAGAATATTCTGTTCTATTGCTATAAAAACATATATTCGTATCTGTTTCCGTTTTGCAGCAATTAGCATTAGCATATAGCTTAGGTTCATCATCATTCATATTCCTGTTGAAAACACTGACAAAAAGAGCTTGTTGCAACATGGCCCTGGCTGAGCTCTTATACTCTGCTGCCACCTGTTGGCCGTTTTTTTTTGTAATTACTACCAGGGGAAAAAACGTATAAATACGTTTCTGGGAGTGAATGACAAAATATTAAAAAACGTATTTATATGTTTTTGGGTTTGAATGTGTTAATGAGTTATCGCTTTAACTTTTTTTTTTTTTTTTTTTACTTCATGTCAGTTTCTGTACTATATTTCTTTTACTCACATCAAGTTGATTACCAATTTTTTTTTAGAGCGCAAGTTCTTTTGCCAGCACTGCTCAACACATTTTCTTCGCATCACGTCTCAACTTGTTCTTCAAATCTTCACTTCCGTACCAATCCTGGCGCATCCGTCCAAATTATCACTTGGCCCCGCAAGGTGAGAGGTGAAAACAAACGCGGCGAGACGCGCGATAGGCGGCGGCGCCGCCGCGCGAGCTATAAAAAGACAAACATCATCTCGTCGGGCGGATCGACGGATCGCGCGCTGCGGGAGACGGCGAAGGCGAAGGCGACGCTCGCGCAACCCGCATCAAACGAACGAGACGGCGAAGGCGGCCGTCGGCGGAGGCGCCGACCTGTCAGCGCGCGGCGTCACGGGTGTCACATCTGGGTGATGATGTTTAGGGCGCGGGTGGCGCAGCGAGGGGCGCGAAACCCGCCGGCCCCCGCACGCCATCCGTCGGCAAACCTCGGTGACAGCTGTCGTATTGCCGCGGCGATAAGTGCCACCTTTTTGATGGCGCGCTTATTTATACT
This sequence comes from Leptonotus elevatus, assembly GCF_054856555.1. Lineage (NCBI taxonomy): Eukaryota > Metazoa > Chordata > Actinopteri > Syngnathiformes > Syngnathidae > Leptonotus > Leptonotus elevatus. Next base: position 14,754,015 of record NC_141259.1, on the reverse strand, counting down.
CTTTCGCTGGAGTTTCACGCGCCGCCTTGATCTTCTCGCGACTGCCAAGCGGGGCCCGAGTGAAGTTTACGTTCGCTTCAAAGGCGCTCGGCGCCGCCTGATGATACGCGTTCGAATATTCTAATGACACTGGAGGTGTTTCCTTTCTTCGCTAATGTCAAAGGCGGCACTCGGGCGTGTTATCTGTCGGATGAGATGCTTCGGGTTCGCTTCGAAAACGGGCGGCGGCTCCCGCTAAGGATGTTGTTGCGTCTTCGGGAACAATTTATTAAGCTTCATTAAAGTCGTCGCGCTGCAAGATAATTGGCTTCTTTTGGCGGGGGGGGGGGGGGGGGGGGGGGGGGGGGGGGTGACGAGGGTCGGACGCCGCCGTGGCCGGAAATCTCAACTTCACCCTGCGGGACAACAAAGGTGAGCGCGGAGGACGAGTGCCTCATATTAGGGGTAGGGTTTCAAATAAGGGGTTCAAGATGGAGTTACTCTTTCAAATTACGATTTAAAACTAGGGTTCAAATGGAAAATGGCGGAATCAAGCTCGGTTTTGGATTTCAAAATTGGGGTCTAAAACTAAGGTTAGGGTTTTTCATTTAACCATAAGTTTGGGTTTCAAATTAAGGTTTCAACTAGAGTTAGGGTTTCAATTTAGTGCGTTAAACTCGGGTTCTGGCGATTCAAACTCGGTTATAAAACTCAAATTAGGGTTTCAAAGTATGATTTAAAAGTAGGATTAAAATTTAAAATTACGGTTTCAAACTAGGGTTTGGATTTCGAAATAGGGGTTTTAAACAAGGGGTGGGGTTTCAAAATAGGGTTTTAAACTAGGGGTGGGGTTTCAAATGAAGGTTTCAGGCTCGAGTTGCGCATTCAAAATAGGATTATGTTTCAAATTGTGATATAAAATTAGCCTTAGGGTTTTTCATTCAACTATGGTTCGAACTCGGGCTAGGTTTTCAAATGAGGGTTTCAAGCCAGGGTTCGAGTTTCAAACAAGGTTGGTGGTTATAAATTATGGTTTGCAGCGGCTTTTTTTGGCGGGGGGGGGGGGGGGGGGGGGGGGGGGCGACGAGGGTCGGGATTTCCACTCATGCACTTGTGTGTCTTTTCAATGTCACTCAAGTCACTTTTGCTTTCGAGAAGGTCAGAAATGATCGTAAAAGGCACGTCACACGTTCGGCATGAAATGCAAAGATTCTCCAACTTTGGGTCAAAAATTGGGCTAAATTGTATTATTAGAAACGTTGGGTCTGCTTGGGTCAAACATTGGATCATTTTGTATAAAACAAGCCATAAAAAGTTGGGTCATTTCCTCGAAATTTGGCTTTTAAATCAAATATTTTTTGAAGGTAGAAAAGTTCCTTAGTGCCACTTTAAACAATGAATTCATCAAATTATTTTTTATGTTAATTATCATAAAACGATATGAAATAGTTGTCGAGTAATTTGGTAATGAGAAGTTGTTTATTAATTAATTATTTTTTTTCTGAGAGCGCTCAGTCGTGTTCAATCGGTAATCTCTATAAATAGATGTTTATTAATTGATTCATTTGGACATCTCTCGTGTATTAGAGTGAGGAAAAACTAATATTGTACTTCTATTATATATATATATATTTATTTTTTATTTTTTTCCAACGGAATGTTTCCGATGCTGGAATCGTACCCTCCTCCACGTTTCTCCATTTCCAAGCAGTGCGCTGAAGAGAATTATTAATGTCCGGGCATCTTATTTGCATAATATTCATGAATTAAATAGGCGACTTTTTTTAACCCGTTCATGCATGAATGATGACGAGCCCCCCCCTGCGGATTCCCCCCCCCCCCCCCCCCCCCCTCGAGTCTTTCCGTCACTCTTTTGACTTGAAATATTTGGAATGAGCTTCGTTTGTTTCACATTTTGCAGCAAAGGCTGCAATTGCGTCGTTGTTGTTTTTTTTCCTTTTCTCGTCACGCAAGCGGCATCGCGTCAACGTTGCGCAACAGTCGCGACGCGGGAGCAACTGTTTCATATTTTGGGTTCCTTTTTTTGTAGGTCGTCCACGACGGCGGACTATTATTGATGGATTCGTTCTTTTTTGAATTGGTTCCGTCTGAGTCGCGACAGTTGACGCCGATTCCGCCGATGACGCGCGCGACTGACGTCGTCGTTCGCGCCGCGACTCGCGCGTGTCAATTAGCGTCGTCTGCTCTGAGCGCTTTTTCCCGTGAAGACGCGGTTTTGTCCTAATTAGGCGCGAAGAGTTCACGGGGCACTTTTGTGGGCCGTCGTACATCAAGTCCATAACGGCGGCGCCGTTTAACTTTATCGCCTCGTTAACGCAAATTGTCACTTTTGTCTTGTAAGCGCTGGCGATTAATTAAGCCCAAATGTTCATTAATCGTGTTTACTCGGTTTGGCGCCGTCCCGTAAATGTCAGCGACGTGATGATGTAAACGCCGTCGTGCTTTGGGAACAAAAATGGTTTTGCCGGCGCTCGGCGCTATTGACGCGTTTCCACTTTGTCAAAACAGGTACCCGAAGGTTCTGGTATTCTTAAATCATTTGAAATTCGGGTTTCAAGCCTCGTGAGTGGATGAGAAGTGAGGGTTTTCAAATTCGGGTTTGAAGCCGGGGTTCGGCTTCATGTCTGAGTTGGGGGTTCAAATGATGCTTTGAACTACTTCTGGTTATGATTCAGAATTGGGATTTAAGCCAGTTTGGAGGCAGGGTTAGGGTTTTCAAACCGGCATCCAGAGTTTTAATTAGGGTTTGAAGCCAAAGTGAGGGTTTCAAATTCGGGTTTGAAGTCAAGGTTGGGTTTTCAATGCAAGTTTGGAGTTTCTAGTTTAGTCTAAGATTCTGAATTTTAGTTTGAAGCTTAGGTTAAGGTTTCAAAGCAGAATGATGTCGTTTAAATTCGGGATTTAAGCCAAGGTTAGGTTTTCAAATTCAGGTTTCAAATTTAGTATTAGGGTTTGTAGTATTTCATGTTTAGGTGTCAAGACTGGATTGGAAAATTGAAACCATGCTCGGTCTTGTAACAAAAGTTTTATTGTATTTCGAGGAAAGTGGATCTCCGGACCAGTTCTTAGATCGGATCAGGTGTATCGGATCGGCAGATATTTCGCGTTTTTTATGCAAAATCGATGATCGGTTATGTCACAATTTGCCGATCGATCAATGACGCCATTGATCGGCAAATAAGACGTTACAGCAAAGCACAATCTCATGCTGCAGTCATTAATAATCCAAATGCTTCCGATTCCACTCGCGGGCCTCGTCAGTCAGGCGAATTTTGCGGCCGCATCCACCAACAGCTAAACCCCCCCCCCCCCCCCCCCCATCACACCCCCCCTCCCCCGCTCGGCCCATTAGAGGATTCCTCGGCAAAAAGCTTCTCACCCGCCGCCTTGCATCAGAGGCGCGCTAATGAAAGGCATTATACATTACAAAGTGTTTGATTTAAGTCTTGATTTACAGTCGGGGGGGATATGGGGGGGGGGGGGCGGTGTTTCCCTGCCGCCGCCGCTTTCCGGCAGATAAGCCGCCCGAGCCGCCGTTGCCACTCAAAGGACATCAAAAGGTTCAAATTGTGTACGGGGCCTCCTCCTCTTCCTCCTCCTCCTCCTCTTCGTCTTGTTCTCGGCGGTTCCATTTCCATAAGACAGATGATCCGCCCGCTCAATGGCGGCTTTGGGCGGGCTGTCACAACATTAGGTACGCGCGCGCGCAGGTTCGGTCTCGGCTGATCCCGAAGACGCGTCGTCAGCCGTCGCCGATAAACAAACCACATGATTGACGCGGACGCGTTCATACGTGTTCATCGTCACTCGGATTGAAAGGGCGAATGCCTTGAAAGGGGGTTTGGGTCAGGGTTCCTGCAAGCCCCGGAGGTTTTCGGACAAGGGTTTTACCATCTCAACGGGAAAGGGATCAAACGATACCGGGTCAGGGACAAGGTCTACTTTTTTAACCTTGCAGGAAAACTAAAGATTATACGTGAGAGAAAGAACACAGAATACATTTTACGGGTTCAAAGGCGAACGTTTTTGTGTTTGGGTCTCAAATTGAGATTTGGAGCCCAAATTAGGATCTCAAATTCAGGCTTTAAACCACTTTAAAGGGAGGGTTTTAAAGACAGGATTTGGGTTCGAGTTTCAGATTTGGGTTCGAGTTTCAGATTTGGGTTCGAGTTTCAGATTTGGGTTCGAGTTTCAGATTTGGGTTCGAGTTTCAGATTTGGGTTCGAGTTTCAGATTTGGGTTCGGAGACACAATTTCAAATGAGTGAGTGAATCTTAAATTAGGGTTTCAAATTCAGGTTTTAAGACTGGATTTTGGTTTCAAAGAAGCTTGGGTTTCAAATTGGGGTTTTGAAGCCAAGGTTAGAGTTTCAAGTTTGTGTGTCAATTGGATTGTTAAATGAAGAAAAATGATGATGAAATGTCTGCAACCAGTTACGGAAGATTCCCTTTTTTTAATGAATGAATTAATTTGAATGAGTCAGCGACGCCCACTTTGATGGCCATCGTCAAGCCCGTCGTTTTGCGGGCGCCCCGCCATGCGTGCGCGGCGTCTGCCCCCGCACTTTTTATTTTTGCTTTCAGCTTTAATGAAGGCAGAGGGATTATGGCGTTAAATGTGGGCGTGGCGTTCTGAAGGTGGTGTGTGTGTGTGTGTGCGGCGCGTCAGGTGATCCAGACGGTGAGCGGCGTGGACAAGGACGAGCCTCAGAGCGGCCACCGCTTCTACTTCGCGTTGGGCGCCGCCGTGGCCGGAAATCTCAACTTCACCCTGCGGGACAACAAAGGTGAGCGCGGAGGACGAGTGCCTCGCTTGGCCTCATATTAGGGGTGGGGTTTCAAATGAGGGGTTCAAGATGGAGTTACTCTTTCAAATTACGATTTAAAACTAGGGTTCAAATGGAAAATGGCGGAATCAAGCTCGGTTTTGGATTTCAAAATTGGGGTCTAAAACTAAGGTTAGGGTTTTTTATTAAACTACGGTTTGGGTTTCAAATTAAGGTTTCAACTAGAGTTAGGGTTTCAATTTAGTGCGTTAAACTCGGGTTCTGGCGATTCAAACTCGGTTATAAAACTCAAATTAGGGTTTCAAGTTTGACTTAAGTATGATTTAAAAGTAGGATTAAAATGTAAAATTACGGTTTCAAACTAGGGTTTGGATTTCGAAATAGGGGTTTTATACTAGGGGTGGGTTTCAAAATAGGGTTTTAAACTAGGGGTGGGGTTTCAAATGAAGGTTTCAGGCTCGAGTTGCGCATTCAAAATAGGATTATGTTTCAAATTGTGATATAAAATTAGCCTTAGGGTTTTTCATTCAACTATGGTTCGAATTAGGATTTCAAACTCGGGCTCGGTTTTCAAATGAGGGTTTCAAGCCAGGGTTCGAGTTTCAAACAAGGTTGGTGGTTATAAATTATGGTTTGCAGCCAATATGAGAAGTCTGACCCCGTACACTCGACTGTGCTCCTAATTTCCATCAATCCCACAACGACCAGTTGGTGTTTCGCAAAATGTTTTGGCGGCCGCACCCGGGCCTTCGCCGCATAGAGTTGCGGCCGCCTGGTGGCCAAACTGGGCACTGCGATTGAAAGGACAATGGCCGCCTTGCCATGGCTGCTTTACAGTTCTTTTTTAACGATTGTCTGCCCCCCCCCCCCAAAAAAAAATAAGTCCCCACTTGATGCGCCAACCACTTAAGGGAAGACGCACCGGCATCCTTTCAAGGCAACATTTACACGCCGGCCTAATATTGTGGGTATGAACGAAGGCAGGGTTTCACCATCATGGTGCCCACAAGCACCACGTAGGACCCTTAATCAGTGCCCAAGAAGTCGTTCTAATAAATTGCATTAAGCGAGCTTTCCGCATTCACAAGAACATTTTTAGATTTTTGCCTTCTATTTGCACCGCCGCCCCCCCCCCCCCCCCAAGATTTTTTTTTTCTTTTTTCTTAAATACTCCTCTCTGATTTTGACATGATCTCCGGCTGCGAGACAGATCGGCCCGGAGTGGTTTCCCGCCATCAGACTGTCGTCGGGCAGCAGGTGGTCGCGGCGGCACTTAATGAATCGTGATAATGACGCCAGCTGTTGATTTTCAAGCCGTTTCGTCCCGACTGCCTTCCATTTCGCGGGCAGCTCAACTTTATTTCACGTGTAATGCCACAGGATGGCGCCAAATAGAGAAATGAGTCGTTGTCAAGGAAGTACGCCAAATTATTGTTTATTTATTTTTTATTAATTACTGCACAATGGTTATGATAGCGTTTTAATGTCATTGGCCATTATTGTGTTAGCATTAGCCTTAAGCTAGCAGCCTAATTGTTATGCTATGGTGTTCTATAATTGAGTTTTTGAGTAAACCTCAAGTGGGAGTGGCCTAAAGCAGTTTGGATTCATCACTGAGTATTTTATTTATTTATTTATTTTTTTGCGTGTTTGTTCCAGATAACACGGCGTCCATACTGACCAAGCGAGGCGGCTTCCGGAGGCGCGAGCAGCCCGTGTACCGGCTGCCCGTGCTGATCGTGGACAGCGGCGGCGGCGGCGGCGGCGGCGGCGGCGGCGGCGGCGGCCCGGCCCTGAGCAGCACCAACACGCTGTCGGTGCGCGTGTGCGAGTGCGACGCCGACGGCGTGCCCCTGTCGTGCGGCGCCGTGGCCCACACGGCCACCGGCCTCAGCACCGGCGCCCTCGTGGCTATTTTGGGCTGCATTCTCACGCTGCTGGGTAAGAAGCGCGCCCGCGCAACCGCCGCCATTTATTTCCTCCGCTGTCGCTGCGGAGGTGACGCGTTTGCCTGCCGGCTTTTTTTTTTTTTTTACAGCCGGCGTCCTTTGTTTGCTGCTCGAGACCGCTCAAAGTAGAACTTCAACGACATCCTGTATCATGCTTAGAATGGCCGGCCCGAAAATTGATCCGGAGATTTGCTATTTGAAGGAATTGCCAGGAGAACGAGCCCTCGAACCCGAGGTTAAGAAGCACCTAGAATCTAGAGATTTAATGAGCTCACCCCTTGTACGGGTAATTGAAGACTCCAGATTGCCCGTAGCTTTGTTTGTGTGAATAGTTGCAACCGCACCAGAATGTACCGTCCAAGATCGGGTGCGAGTGCGTTTGGCTCAACCGCCTAACCAGGATGAAGGACGGACGTCCCCTTAAAACGACGGCTCGTCTTTATTGATGTATCAATTTCCTCATGAATAGACGGAATTTAGGAAACGCTAACCTCTGGTTTGCACCAATAGTTCACGGTTCCAAAATGGTGTCATATATTGGAAGGAGGAGAAGAAGGAACGCGGGCGCCGGCGGAGTGAATTTATTGCAGTCAAGATCCGCATAAATGTTGTTGACGAAGCGCAAATGTCAGACTTTATTGTAGCGACTGGAGGAGGTCAACTTTGCAGCGCAAGGCTCTCGCGTTTTATGAGTTTTTGCGCGGAGGTCGCGAGAAGGCCAAAGCCAAATCTCCACTCTGGTAAACACGGGTGACCCGGGTCAGCCAATTTCTGAATAACAGCGCGCATGTTGACGAGCTCAACGGCGCTGGAACCCGGCCAGCGGAATCAATTAGTCCACGTTGCTTCTCTGGGTTTTTTTTTCTTTTTCTTTTGGCTCATGAAGTGTTTGCTGCCGGCTGAAGGTGCGACACGTCGCCCGTTTGCTGTTTTGTGCTCACCTTGACTGCACAGCCAGCGTTTGAACCCCTTTTGTCCAACCCCGGCGCATATTCATTCATTACAAGCTCCGGAGTGCCGAAATGAGCTCGGCCAGCAACGCCGGATGCAAACCCGCGAGGTGACCTGCTGGCCGACGCGCGGGAAGATGAATGCTGAGCACTTGCGCGCCGATTATATCTTTTAATCGTCGGCGTTGACAAAAGAGGCGAGGGAGCGTGAACGAGTATTTGGACGTCTGAATATGATACGCGCGAAAAAAGGTGGTGCGGGTCCGATTGTCAAGTACGAGGATAAACGACGATCGGGCACGGGGGCGGATAGTCATGTCTCTTTGGTGAAGCAGCATGTGGTTCGGAGGGGTCCTCGGATTACGATCCGTTCGTTCCGGTGAAACCCGAATTTGTCCGTCACTTAGATCGCGGGAAAGTCATGATTTCGGTGTTTGAACATAAGAGTTACTTTTAATAGTAACGCGTTACTTTTTCAAGTTATCACCAGAGTAATTGAGTTACTTTGAAAATGAAGTAACTAGTACTGTAACTGGAACTAGTTACTACTTTTTAGTAACCAGCACAACGCTGCTTCCCAAGCTCCAAAAACAGAAAATTACGATTTTAATTTCTATTTATGTTTTTTTTAAATAATAAATAATAATATAATAAAATTAAAATAAAAACATAAAAAAAATAATAATAATAAAAACCACATGACTTTTTTGTTGCTGTTGTGGTGCGATGGCATCAGTGGATTAAAAAATTCGTGCTTTTGTTCAGTGCCGAGTTTGTGTATTTTACATTGGGCATGTTGTTAGGCTACTAAGGGGTCCTTGTGCGCTGTTTAACGTCAGGCACGTTGTTGAACAGCTAAAGGGGGGTCCTCGTGCCGGTATTTATGGAAGTAGTCACGCTATTGAATTTCGGCTGAGTTAAATAAAAAAAAACAGGCAAGCACGCAAAATTGTCGGCTACGAATGGCGTCATCTGAAGGTGCTTTTCTATTGGCTGCTGCTCGATGACATCACTTTTGCTTGACGCACTTTCAGACGTCCTGATTGCGGTTAATATCGAAATCAATATACTTAAAATCACATTTAAAATCAACCCCAATGGCTCATGTATTAAATTAATGACCAAAGACGAAAACTAAGGACATTTTTGCTAATGATAACTATAATTATATATATTTTTTTATTTTTTTTAAATAAATAAAATAAATATATATATAAAAATATATATATATATATAAAAAAAAAAAAATAAAGAGCAATGATGATGACATTTCCGAATGAACAATACTGAGCTCTTTATAAAAAAAAAAAAAAAAAAAAAACTATAATTAGTTTTAGTTAGTTTTGTAAACATGTTTTTTTAATTTGAGTTTTTACTTATTTCGTTAATTTTCATTGACTCAAATAACCTTGGTCCTCGAAGGCGGGGAGTCCTGCAGGTTTGAGATGTTTCCGTCCTCCAACACCCCTGATTCTAAAGATCAAGCTTTTGCTGACGAGCTGATTCAATGAATCAGGAGTGTTGGAGGACGGAAACAGCTGAAGCCTGCAGATCTTGAGCCCGGTTTAGTTTCGAGGTGTTCGGTTGCCCCAGATGTCAAAATTTAGACACTGACGCGGTCAAAAAATCCTTCAAAAGTTCCTCAAAGGGTAACGACAACATTTTTTTTAACCGTAATCTGATACAATAAACGACGTCTTGAAAATATATCCGGTTCTGAAAAAAACTGCTTCTTCCTTAGCATTCGTGTAAATCTCCTTGAGATCAATTTTTTTGTTTTCTTCCTGACGGAAATATCGCCGTTGTTTTTAATGAAGCGTCCCGACAACTATCCTGGCGCTTCCATTTAGCGGCGGAGGTGCTCAATCCCCGAGAGGGCCAATTAGGACGCGATGCTTCTCGCATAAAATCTCACATCCGCTCCGGTCTGTCTTCACACGGCAGCCATCTTTTTTGGCTTGACGGCGCTCGTCGGACGGCGTTTTGCCGTTTCAACGGCGTAATTGTTTGCGAAAGGCAGACGACGACGACGACGACGTCCTTTTTGAGAACTGGAGTGACAGTTTGGCACGAGTTTACAAAAGACCTTTGAGGTTATTTGAGGATATGGAAAGGAAAATGATAAAAAAAAAAGGAACAAGACACGCTTTTCTTGTGAGTCACTTTCGAAAAACAGCAAATTGACTTGGAAGTTGCGACTAAAATTACCCCAGAAGTTTAAAGAAAAACAAAAAAAACTAGCGGACGGTATAGGATTGTATGCCGGGAAGCGTTTCTTGGGAGGAGCAATATGGCGGCCTCACGGCTTCAAAAGTCTTGGCCTGTCGGCTATCCAGTAATAAATACAGATCAGTGACTCGCCCAAAATTCTTATTTTTGGGCTTCGCTCTTTCAGTCCTTGTGTCCGCTCAGCAACCTCAAAACCAGGATTAGGGTCTTTCTTTTACGGCTCAGCGGTCCGGCATCCTTTTCGCTGCTATTGTCGGTTAACGTTTGAAGACACGCGCGAGGAGTTAGCGACAGTAGGACGAAGCTACGCCGCCGCCGCCGCGTCACGTTAGCGACCTACGCTAGCTACGTTACGTACATTCGTAAGAAGCGTGATTGACAAGCCAGAAACCGATCAATAATAAAGCGTCTTCGTTATTGATTGGTTAGAATCGAACATTCCCCGCCACGTCTCCAGTTTATGATTTTTTTTGGGGGGGGTCTTTGTTTTGTTAACCATAAGTTAAATTCTGTTACAGGTCGATAACGCCATTTTGAAGTCAATCAGACAATTTCATTTTTAGTCAAATCCTCTCATAACTTTAAGTCCAAGTCTTTGCATTGCACTTTCTTGCGGACTGCTCAGTGGCACCTCGAGATATACGCAGCAGTGCATGCTGGGAGGTCCCCTTGTTCGCTATTGATTGACAAACACTAAAAGCGAAAAAAAAAAAAAAAAGTCGTCTAATTTTATGGACTGCCCGACTGGACCGGCGGCGCCTGACATTTTCTCACCGGGTTCGTTGATTGAACATTGGCTGCTTTCCAAACCGCCTGGCAGGCACGAACGCTTGAAGAAGTTCCCTGGGAAGCGGCGCCGAACGTCTCCCAATTCGCTTCTCACCGCATCAATCCGAAATTCCGAAGAACTGCGACGAATTTCTGGGCCGAGTTGCTCGGCACGTTCGCCGCTGCGAGCGTTCGGGGCGTTTCGTCCGTTGGTCTCCCGCGTGCCTCCCTCGCACTTCTTCCGTTCGCTGCCTTATTAGCGACTCTGAAGTGGGCCGCCATCTTCTTCCTGCCTCGCTCGCGCCCACCGCCAAAAAAGAAACGTGGGCTCACGGAATGATTTCTCGCTGGCAGCAGTTTGACGTTGATGGATTTGAGCATCGTTAAGACGTTTGCCAGCTCGCTTGGGCGGGGAGTTATTTTCAGCTGCTAATGCATGGCAAGCGAGAACCCGGGGCCGCTTGGATCTCCGACGCTTCCTGCTTCACAGGCAGAATGGCGATGGCGAGCGGGTATAAACATGGCGCCCTTTACGGGTTGTGACAAGAAGAAATAGAACCAACTCGATATTTAGCTTGTTTGGTTAATTCCGATTTGATGCGTTGTGGAACTAACACGGCGGAATCCGAATAAAGTTGTGTTTCTTACGAGGAAAATTGTTCTAATGCTAATAATCTCGGAATTGAGTTTGTGAACGTGTGCATGGATGAGGACTGCAGACGAGGACTTTGTTGCATTTACGGGTAACTTTGGCATTTGCTGGTCCACGTGATAACTTAATTCTTATAGTATTAGTTTTTGAGCTGTTATGGGTCGTTGGGTTATGATATTCATGTTGCCAGTTGCTTATGCAGTTACGATGTCCCTTATGTTGACGTATGCTGTATATATGTCTTAGTTTGTCTACGCTTATACAGTTACTATGTCACGCATGATGGCATGTATTATGATTAGCCACTCTCGGTTGTTTTAGTCGTATGCAGTTACTATGTCACCTGTGCCAAAGTATGATGATTAGCCAATCTTGGTTTTTCTAGTTTTATACAGTTACTATGTCACACGTGATGAAATGCATTATGATTAGCCACTCTTAGTTTTTCTAGTCGTATGCAGTTACTATGTCACCTGTGCCAAAGTATGATGATTAGCCACTCTTAGTTTTTCTAGTTTTATACAGTTACTATGTCACACGTGATGAAATGCATTATGATTAGCCACTTAGTTTTTCTAGTCTTATGCAGTTACTATGTCACACGTGATGAAATGCATTATGATTAGCCACTCTTAGTTTTTCTAGTCGTATGCAGTTACTATGTCACCTGTGCCAAAGTATGATGATTAGCCACTCTTAGTTTTATACAGTTACTATGTCACACGTGATGAAATGCATTATGATTAGCCACTTAGTTTTTCTAGTCTTATGCAGTTACTATGTCACACGTGATGAAATGCATTATGATTAGCCACTCTTAGTTTTTCTAGTCGTATGTAGTTACTATGTCACCTGTGCCAAAGTATGATGATTAGCCACTCTTAGTTTTTCTAGTTTTATACCGTTACTATGTCACACGTGATGAAATGCATTATGATTAGCCACTCTTAGTTTTTCTAGTCTTATGCAGTTACTATGTCACCTATGATAAGGTGCCTTTCACACAGAGATGTGTTGGCCCCCTTTCGCACAGCGCAGCCACCCAGGGAAAAAAGTACCAAATTGAGCACCCTGATTTCCACTTTTGCGCCGATGTTTTAAAACGATTGGGTCTCCTTGGTCCTCAACATTTTGCGTTGGCCCCTTTCACAAAGAACACCGATTACTGATTCGGTGGTTGTTACGGTTCCAAAGAATAAGGAATCGGCGTTTCTTGTAGAATAACAATTCGGATGATTCATTTGATACTTTGCTACGTGAGCCAGTACTTCAGTTTCAAAGTGCTTCGGTGCATCCAAAGTGTGCCTTTAAATGCGACTTTCAGCGGCACAGCTTTCGCTTTGGACAAATTAGCCATCAGGTCGGCCATTACGCCTCCTCCGACCGCATTTCACTCTCGCTTCTCGTTGTTATAAACGTCAAGATGAAATGTTGCTTTTCCGCCGCGTCTCAAGTGTCCCCGAGCTTTTCCTAATGGCGCCGTCAACAATGTTACGACTTCACGCCGCTCGTCACCCGATATTGACTCGGGCCGTGTCTCCCGCAGTGATGGTCCTTCTCATCGTGACCATGCGGCGCCGGCGGAAAGTTCCGCTCATCCTGGAGGAGGAGCGCGACATCCGCGAGAACATCGTCCGCTACGACGACGAGGGCGGCGGCGAGGAGGACACGGAGGCCTTCGACATGGTCGCCCTGCGCAACCTCAACGCCATCCGCGACCCCGGCGCGCGGCGGGACGTCACCCCGGACACGCCCACTTTCTTCCATTACACGTCAAGCGCGGCGGCGACGGCGGCGGGTGCGGGGGCGGCCCGCCCGGCGTACAAGTCGCTCCCGGACAACGTGGTGTTCCGCGAGTTCATCTGGGAGCGGCTCAAGGACGCCGACGTGGACCCGTCGGCGCCGCCTTACGACTCTCTGCAGACGTACGCCTTCGAGGGCAGCGGCTCGGTGGCCGACTCGCTCAGCTCGCTGGAGTCGCTCAGCACCGACTCGGAACAGAACTACGATTACCTCAGCAGCTGGGGGCCGCGCTTTAAGAAGCTGGCCGACATGTACGGCAACGTCGACGGTGCCGCAGCGGGCGGAGGCGGGGCCGTTTTTTCCCGACACTGACGGTGAGAGTTTTATTACGACACGGGGGAGAGAGATTGAAGGAAGTCGAGCGGAAGACTCTTCAACAAGTTCCCGGGATGGAAACGACTTCAAATGTTTCAAGATTTCTCTTTGGGGCTGCGCGACGGACTCGGACGAGCGTTTCCACTGGGCGCGAGACGGCGCCAACGGTCCGACCTGCCGTCCTTTTTGCGGAAAAGATGATCACTTGGAGAAATGGGATCTGAGGTCGAGTCAACTGGACTCTTGTTGGTCGAGTCCACTTGCCTCGATTCAAATCGTGCGCATCATCATGACTTGGATGACCGAGACGGCGCAGACGTTCGCGACTCGCAAAAAGTTTGGAAATGTTCCAGTTTCAGGTGAAATTTCAGGATGAACCCAAAATGCACGACAAGCTTTTCAGGTGAACTTCGAATGACCTTCTCCAAACTTTTTGAATGCACGGCCGACGTTTTGCACGTTTTTTTTGGGGGGGTGAAAACTAAAGTATTGTCAGTTCAACATTAATGAATAAAGACACCGTTTGTATTAAATATGTCTTGCGTGTTAAACCACAGTTAAAAATTGCTGTGTTATAATTTCCTGCATAAAAGTTGAAACGTATGCTGAAGGAAAATATCAATCAAAAATGTCAATTTAAGTCGACAAAAATGGCTTTTTTTCGTCGACTAAAATTTGATTAAAACTAAAATACAATCCGAAATTAGGACTACAACTTGAATTAATTTTAGTCAAAAGACTAACTCAAACTAAATGAACATTTCTTGTCAAAATTAACACATCGCCAATCACTGGTTAATAAACAATAATCGGGGGGAGAAAATGTTGTAATACACTTTAATGCAAAAATAAAAGGAAGCGATTAGTCGATTAACCGATTGAATATTTGATAGATTCATTGATTCTAAAAAATATTTGAGAGTGACTGCGCTAGTTTTCACAGAGATACAGCGAGACTGGAAGAGTCACCGAAAGGCATTACAGTGAAAATCCTCGGAAATGTTCACGGAGCAAACGTTTGTTAGGAATTTTGCCTTACAAGAAAACTTTATTTCTCTAGCGTGTTTCTTACACAAAATTCACAAAACAACGTTCAAAGGTAAAATAATTGAAGAAGAATCAAATTGATTATCGATATGCTCTAACAGACCTTGGGTCGGAGAAAGCCGTTTTTTTTTAAATTTAGGATTCAAAAGCTTGGGGGGCTGACTACACTTCTGTCGGCATATTTTATTTTTTATATATTTTATATTATTTTATTTCCGTGCAGCGTAACAGCTAAATGCTGCTTCAGCACGTTTGCTTTGAACTCTCGCCTCCCACCAATTGGGACCTTCAGCCATGCCAGTTTTTTGTAGACCTTCAAATCTTCAAAAGTTTTGAGAAAGCCAAATCAAATGAGCCACTTTGGGATCATCCTGAAACTTTTTGTGAGCAATGTAAGTTTGCTTTGTTTTTAAGGGTGGGGGGTGGGGGGGGGCGTCTTCAACAAGTAGCGCATTATGCTAAGGAAGAAGAGTCATTATTTGTGATGAGCCGATTTGGCTTTGCGGGGTCCAGTTGGGCTTGGGTTTGTTTTAGTGTTTTTTTTTTTTTGGGGGGGGGGGGGCATTCTTATTGCGCTTGATTGTGACACTGATGCCATTTAGATGCTAGAAGACGAAGAGGAGTCGTTCGCCAGCCGTACGGCGTTGAGGTGCAAGTTTGAAGTTTTTGCGTCTGTAGTCCAGCATATTTGGTCACCTTCATTAATGGAACACAAACTGTATGATAATCGTGTCATTTTTTTTTGTTTTGTTTTTTGTGTGTGTTTTTTCCCACACTTTCACGTACAACTGATGGGTGTTGCAATTTGTTTTCAGCAGGCAGGATTGTGACTTTTTATTCTGTCTTTTTTTTCATGAAATAAAATTGCTATTCAGTCAAACTGCAGAGTTGTCGCAGTGTCCTTTTTTTTTTTTTCACGTATCGGCTCAAAGTCTCGGCGCGCAAAGTCGACAAACTGACGCGTGATAAAGCAGACTCAAAATAATTGCTTTGTCACGTACAAGAAAACTATTTTAGGGGGCGCGTTAATGGGCTCTTTGCGTGGAATCTCCTACTGAGAAACGGTGTTATTCGACACGCGGTGTCGTCCGAACTATCACACATTCGTCGTTTTTTGGAAAACCGTCAGCTTATTATGTCGCTTTTTTCAACACTTTATAGATTGGCCAATAATTCATTAAAAAAACGAATATTACAACTAATTAATCCTTCACTAAAACAAATTCTTTATAGGAAAATAAAAAATAATAAAAACTAACAAATTTGCTCTAAAAACAGATTAAAACTAATTCAATTTGGAAAAAACAAAAGTTAACCAACATTTAAAAAAATATATATTTATAATGAAAAACGGTGGCCAATAATTCATTAAAAAACTAATATTACAACTAATTAATCCTTCACTAAAACAAATTCTTTACAGGAAAATAAAAAATAATAAAAACTAAAAAATTTGCTCTAAAAACAGATTAAAACTAATTCAATTTGGAAAAACAAAAGTTAACCAACATTTAAAAAAATATATATTTATAATGAAAAATGGTGGCCATTAATTCAAATCTTTGTTGAAGGTGTTAAGGAATCAATAAAGTTGTATTCATGATGTATTTTTTAAATTAATCAGCCAATTAATCGGTTATCTACGACGGCATATTAGGGCCACGTATGAA
This sequence comes from Leptonotus elevatus, assembly GCF_054856555.1. Classification (NCBI taxonomy): domain Eukaryota; kingdom Metazoa; phylum Chordata; class Actinopteri; order Syngnathiformes; family Syngnathidae; genus Leptonotus; species Leptonotus elevatus. The sequence continues at coordinate 14,737,846 of NC_141259.1, read as the reverse complement.
TATATATTTTTTTAGAGGACAGCATTCGGAGAAAAAAACTCATAAATTTGCCACTTTATAAAGTGGCAAATTTGAGACTTTTTGTTTTTTTTTAAGTGGTAGACTTGCGAGAAAAAACACAAAAAATTACGACTTAATTTCAACTTTACTTGTCATGCACTTCCTGATCAGCTGACTAAACACTAACCAATCAGAAGCTAGCATACTTTAGGTAAATGCAAGTGAATGACGGAGAGCTGCAGATTCGACACAACTTAGCTAAAAAAACAAAATGTATGAATGTGTAAATAATAATAATCAAGAAATCCATCTCGCTCGAACTTCTGACTCTCTGACACAAACGAGCACAAGTGCCGATCTTAGCGTGAGCGCCGATTAGCATGTGGCTAAGTGCTCCTTATGATTCACAAATGGCGAGACGAAAACACTCGTTCATCGAAGAGCCGCTGCCAAAACTTCAACGGCATAAATAAACAAGCGGCGGGCGACTTTACGGCACACAAAGCGGACATCTTGGACGGATGTCAATCAAAATCAGGACGACGCGTTCGACAAGAAGATGAATGCCGCGGGAATGCTTAGAGGCAATCAGGCGACGCTATTCGCTATCAGCGCCGACGTGGGCCCTCCGCTGATTGGCCGCCACCAACTGACATTCTTATCGCAAGCCAGCATCAGTGGCGCCAAATTGGCCCGGCGGAGAAACGGACAATTCCAGACAGGCATGTGACTGAAATATATGGTGGGTAGAAAAAGTCTACACCCCCCTTCCATTTCAAGTGGTCTTTGTGATGTGAAAAAAAATCTTTTGCCACTTGCAACTTTTGAAAAGTCAACTGAGATACTGTGGTTGCAAAAGTGTACACACCCATGATAGGTGTGGGCGTGTTCAGAATTAACCAATCACATTCAAGATTAGCGTAAATGCCCCGATTAACCCCAAATAAAATTCATCTGATTTCGTAGCCTCATCCTGACTACTTTTTTTTTTCTTCTTTTTTTTGCTTTCTTGCTTTGTGCTAACACTGATTGCAATTTGAACTCAGTTTTTTGTGATACGAAAATAATGCATACAATGAAAGTTGGGAAAGTTCATGATTTTATTTTTATAAAACTGACAAAATGTAACATAGCCCAAGTCAAGTCAACTTAAATCAAATTTTTGTGTGGTCAGCCAGCAGCAAACAAACACGACTGCAAAGCAAAGACTTTCTTTTCTTTCGGCTTCAGAGGAAGAGAAAAGACATCACAGAAAGGAGGAAGTCTCAGCTGGACGAAGGCTGGTGGCACTGAGCAAAAGCGACAGATAGAAAGAAGAAGAAGCGTCACGGCGTCAGGCTGTGCTTTTATTTTCTTTCTCAGCAGAGTTTGCAGTCGGCCTGCAGCAACGTGATGCAAACAAACAAAACAAAACACGTGTGTATATATTTGTATTCTCGCAATTGAATATATATCTAGATTCCGATGAAAAGTATCGCATATCCTTCACATAAGCGGTGCAACAATGACAATTGACCGTCTCAATTTTTTTTTTTTTTTATCAAAAGATGACCATGTAGTTGGGGCTTTAATTATGTTTAAAAAAATTAATAAATAAATAAATCATGACTGATTTCTGTTCAAAGTACCGCACTTTGTTTTAAAGTGCTTTATAAAAAATAAAATAAAAAAAGTTGAGTATATTAAAGCTTTAGTATACTTTAAAAAAATAAGACCATGTATAGTAAGGCTTTTATTACGTCAAAAAAATCACCATGTTTTTAGTGCTATAATTATTTATTATTATTATATTATTTACATTTATGTTAAGAATAGACATAAAAACATGTACAGTAAGGCTTTTTTTTTTTAAAGATGACAATGTATAAATGCCTGATTATACATTGTATAGTAAGACATTTCTTAAAAAAAATACCATGTATAGTAAGGCTTTTATTATTTAAAAAATGACTAGTAAGTGCTGGAAAGGTCAACTTTTTGGGGTTTTCTTTTCTCAACTGTTTCAACTTCTATCTTTCATTCTTTTCTTTTTTGCTGCCGTTCAATCATTTTTCTTTTTTACACGTAATGGTACAATTTGTCTTGTAATACATATATATATATATATTTTTTTAAATCTTACGGCATTCTTGTAATACTGCAAGGTTTTAAACTGTAAACTGTAAACTGTCTACTTTTTTTCAAGTAAAGGTCAGTAAAATAATTTTTTTTTTCACAAAAAAAATTCTCATTAAAAAAAAATCTAATAAAAATGTCAACTTTATCTTAACTTTTTTTATTCTGGTTTTATTTGTTTTCTAATTTTTTACTCAAATTTTTTTCTTGTTAAATTTCAAATTGTTGTACTACAATTTTACGATTTTTTTTGCATGCAAGAGAAAAACTAGTCTTTATATCATACAGTATTTTTGTAATATTGCAAATTTTTAAACTGCCCCCAAAAATTCTTGTAAAAATTTAAATTTTATCTCATAACTAACAGAACCACAATTTTTCCCGTAAATTTGAATTCTCCTTTTATATTTTTGTCTCGTTTCCATTTAGTTTAACTTTTGATTATTATTTTTTTTGCAACAGTATTCCACAATCTCAAAATATTCTGATAATTTGTTCACGTAAATTTGTTTCCTTACAGCCACAAAGTCTGCGTCCAGTTGTGTTTTTGTTTTTCTTCTCCAAAATAAAATCAACGACAATGACGTCCAAGTTCCAAGCTGTCAGGACGACACGGGCGCTAATGAGGCGTAATTGACGGCGGCCTAATTAGCGGCGCTTTGTACTCAAACGCGTTTTCATCCTCATTAGGCGAGCCGGGACTGATGGCGCTCTCAACGCGTGGGCGCCGTTAAGTGTTTGTTTATCATGTCGACATGCAAAACGTTTACATGCTACAAGACGCCGGGTGGGCCCATGGGGCGAATCAACCACATGACCAAGATTCGCTTCAACCAAACCAGTTGTATTTGGTTGCCTTGTTTGGAGGCTCGCCACCAGCGATTCAAATTTGCAGCGTTTGCAAAGCCACTTTTGATGGCACTCGTAAAGGCATCGAGGGCCATTTGTCCAAACCAGTTGACATAAGTCAACTTTTTTCCAGTAATTAAAAAAAAAATAAAAATCAACAATTTTTTGGGTGTCGTACAATTGCAAGTTTTTTTTCTTATTAAAAAATAATTGTAAAATTTCAAGATTTTTTTTTCATCTTGAAATTGTTCTTAACCCTAAATTGCCAAATGTATCAAATTTGATACAAGCATTTCTGAGCCTTATTGCATCATCTTAGAGTAAAAAAAAACGTTATTTAAAACCCTTGTGTGTTTAATCTGATACTTCTCTTCTAACCCCTGGTGGATACATCTTTCACGAGAACAATTAGGACGTGGGACAATCCAAGATAGCCTGCTTCAAGTAGTTACAAATTTGCTGAATCAAGGTGATGAAAATTGTGATTTTGGAGGTTTTCCAGTGAAATTTTCTTTTATATATATATATGATTTTATTTTTTATCAGAATAAAAAAAAACTGAATGTTCTGTGCATTCTTTCTTGGGGTCAGGCAATTTATAATCATTTGAAATAGCAGTTTAACATAAAAACAAAAAAAATGGTGCAAAACTACAGAAAATGAAAAAAATAACTTAAAAGGTTTTCCCTCATAACTGATCAAAATGTTTTTGTAAAACTTAACGTGTAAAATTCCTTCCTGTAAAGTTTAAATTTGTTTCTTGTAAATTCAAAGTAATTTTTTTTAAATGATCATATTAACTTTTTTCACATGATGCAACATGTTTTGTTTTCATTCAAGGTTTTTGGTGAGAAATTCCACTTTTTTCTTAAAGTTTTTCTTCAGTTCAAAAAAAAAATTGTTCAAGGTAATTTTTTTACAATATAAAAACTAAAAATATATTCTTGATTATAAACAATTTCTTTAAATGATCGTAACTTTTTTCAATGCACAGCAAAAGCTCCTAATTTTTTTCTTCTTCAAATTTGAATTTTTCTGTTACGTACAAGCCAATATAGCAACTTTTAGTTTTTTTCTGTGTAGAAATGAAAAATTTCAAAAGATCTTCTAAAAAAATCTCCATTTTGTTAACCATGTTGGGTAAATTTCAAAACTTTTTGTTGTGAAACTGTTTTTTTTTTCAGGTAATGTTTCAATTTTGGTGTGTCTTGAACTCTTTTGTGGTGATTGGCTGACAGCCTGGCCTTTTTTTATTTTTTGTTTTTTTTAAAGAAAAATTAAAAAGTACAAGAGAAGAGCAAATTATCCGCCGTGCATTTAATTGACTTTGACCAGGTCTTGACTCGGTGTCGGCCTAATCTCGCCGCCGCCCCTCGCTGGCTTTCTCGCATCCCGGTGAGACGTTCAACTTTGAAGCGGCTCGCTCGCACCCGCTGTATTATTCATCACGCCGCCACTGGAGCATCTTCAAATGGCCTGTCGTTTCCTTTTACCTTCCATCACAATGGCCAGATGCTGCGCACGCTGCACATGCCGCCAGGTGGGGGCAGGGGGAGGATTTTGTGGGGGGGATTCTGGAAACATTCCCCTGCTGAGCAAAGTCTCCGAATCCGCCGGTACGTTCAACGCCAAAAGTCATGCATGACGGAGACGTTCATAAGAGAAAAGCCAAGAGTCAAGTCATAATGTTAAGATACTTAAGGTGGAAACATGAGTGGAGTTTCATGAGATGGAAGTTTTAGCACCTGAATGTGTTTCTCAATAAATCAGGACTTTTTTTTTTATAAATTTGTCTATCATTTAAAAAAATAATTTTCTCTAACAATGAAATTGTTATTAAATAAACATAAAAAATCCCATAATTTTGAAGATTGCAAAAACGTGTTTTTTGGGCAAAATTATTATTGTAAAATTCCCCAAAAATTAATCTATAAGTGGGAAAAACATTAATAGTATTTTTTTTTTTATTCCTTCACGTTAAAAAAAAATCTTTAACAATAATCTGGTAAAATGACTAAAAGGGTTTTGCAGGATTACAAAATAAATTGATTAATTAATATAATAAAATAAATAAAAATAAATATTTAAAAGATCTGATGAACTTAAAAGTTTTTTGTAATTTTCAATGCAAAAGCGGAATTTATTTTCATTAAAAAAATTATTTTTTAAAAACTGTACCCACATTTTTCCTCAAACATCAGAACTTTTTTTTTTATTGTAAAATTTCAACCCAGAAAGCTATGACCACATTTCTTTTTCTCTTCAAAGCAAAATATTATTTTGTAACATTGCAACTTTTTTTCCCCTTACTTTTAATCATAACACATTGACGTTATTATTATTATTTTTCTCCATGAACTTCTCGACCTGTAAACAACACAATATTCCCCCTTTTTGGACTTGTCGTCATTCCGTTGAAAAGTCTTGTGAGATGTCGCGTGCATACGCTAATTGTCCTCAAGAGGAGCAACGAGTTGTTTGTGTTTACGGCAGCTGTGGGCGTGACGAGCGCCCCCTGGGGGGCAATGGCGCCATCTCCCATCGGCTGCCGTTTGCCATTAACATATCGTTTGCTTGCTCGCTCAGAAAATTGGAGGTCTCCGAAGACCCCGCGCGTACCGAGCGCCGTCACAAACGCGTCTTTCCTGCACACGACACGACCGTCAAACAACTTTTCCGCTGTATATACACCGGCATACCAAATACCCCAAGATTTTTGTTGGCCTTCTACTGTAAAACTAAAACGGTTTTGTGCTTTTTGATTTTTTTTTTCTTGGAACGTTTTCACAGTAAACTTCTTTTTTTTTGTGCAAAATTTCTTATTGTAAAGTTTCTGTTTCCTGAAATTTTCAACATTTATTTGACAATACACCAACTTTTCATTTTCTCAAAATATTTCAACTTTTTTTTTTGTAATTTTGCAAAATTTCTTATTGTAAAATTTCAGTTTTTTCATGAATTTTTCAACATTTATTTGACAATACACCAACTTTATTTTCTCAAAATATTTCAACGTTTTTTTTTTATTTTGCAAAATGTATTATTGTAAAGTTTCAGTTTTTACTGACCTTTTTAACACTTATTTGACAATAAACCATGACTTTTGATTTTCTAAAAAATATTTCAACTTTATTTGTAATTTATCAAAATTTGTTATTGTAAAGCTTCCGTTTTTTTCTGAAATATTCAACATTTATTTGACAATACACCAATTTTCATTTTCTCAAAATATTTCAACTTTTTTTTGTCATTTTGCAAAATTTCTTATTGTTAAGTTTCAGTTTTTTCTCAAATTTTCAACATTTATTTGACAATACACCAACTTTTCAGTTCCTCAAAATATTTCAACTTTCTTTTTTATTTTGCAAAATGTATTATTGTAAAGTTTCAGTTTTTTTCTGACCTTTTTAACACTTATTTGACAATACACCATGACTTTTGATTTTCTAAAAAAATTATCAAAATTTGTTATTGTAAAGTATTTTTTTTCTGAAATTTTCAACATTTATTTGACAATACACCAACTTTACATTTGATCTAAATATTTCATTTTTTTCCCCTAATTTTGCAAAATTTCTTATTCCGTTCCATTCCGTCTTCAATTCCGCTTATCCGGGGTCAGGTCGCGGGGGCAGCAGCTTTAGCAGGTAAGCCCAGACTTCCCTCTCCCCAGCCACTTCAGCCAGCTCCTCCGATGGGATCCCAAGGCGTTCCCAAGCCAGCCGTGAGACGTAGTCTCTCCAGCGTGTCGTGGGTCGTCCCCGGGGCCTCCTGCCGGTAGGACATGCCCGGAACACCTCCCCAGGGAGGCGCCCAGGAGGCATCCGAACCAGATGCCCCAGCCACCTCAACTGGTTCCTTTCAACGTGGAGGAGTAGCAGTAGTAGTAGTAGTATAAAATTTCTTATTGTAAAGTTAAATTTTTTTCTGAATTTTTCAACATTTATTTGACAATACACCGACTTTTATTTTCAACTTTTTTTCCGTGTGGTAATCCGATTGTTGTCTTTTCCTCCAAAGACAGGCAAGACAGGCTTGAAAATTGGAAGATTTTGTTGATGTTTGTTTGTGGGCATGAAGCATTCAAATGAGCGCGTCTCGTAAATCGTCTCTCAAAGAGGCCATTCAATCCATCAGCGAGGTTTAACGCGCCGCTGCAAATCCATCAGCAGCTGACGGAGGTCTTTTACCACCGCGGCGCTCATCAGCCGCAACACGTGCACAAAGACATCTCCGGAAATGGCAAGACTTCTTCACATTTTGCAGGACGACCACACGCTTTGAAGGTCAGCAGGCTGGCGATCGTCCGGCGCGGAACGAGCGAACATCTGGCGAACGAGCGTGCCGGCTGCATTTATCCCCACTAAATGGCGTCGACGTGCCTGACAGCCGCAATGGCGGCAAATTTACTTTGGTGGAAATTACCGTAAGATAATGAGAGTCTTACAAGGGAAGAAAATGCACCGACCATGTTTACGAAGTCATTGACGGACGAGAAGTAGCAAAAAGTAACAACAATCCTGCTCATGCAAAAAAAAAGTCAAAATACTATTTGTCTTTTTTTTTTTTTTTTGCTTTTTGAATTAAGATGCAACTGTTTTTTTTTTTTAACAAATTCTTCTCAAAAATTTGCTTTTTTAAATCAATTATAATATTTGCTTTTTTCTTATTTTCAATACTTTATATTTTGCTTAGAAAATTTCAAATTTTTCTTGGAAGATGAAAAAAACTTGCTAAAACATTTTTGTTATATGCAGCTTTTTTCTTATGAAACAAATTTTTTTTTTTATAAGTTTATTCTCATATAGGATTTTTTTTTAGCTAGTTTAATATTTTTATTAAAAAATGTTAATTTTAAGGTTAAGGTTAATTTTTTTCTTGTAATACTATATAAATCATACGAAAGCGTATTTCATTCACCCTCCTGTTTTTCTGACTATGTTTTTGGGGTCTTTGTTTTTTGGAGTATTTTTTATTTTTTTTTACTGAATATTGTTTTACTGAATATTTTTTCTGTCATAAAAAAACAATCCGAAAAACAAGGGAAAAAATATTCAGAAAAACGGCAAATAAATAAAAACTGAAAAAAATTACTCTGAAAAACAGGTAAAGCAATATTCAATAAAAATAAAAATAAAATACTCGAAGTTCCCCCCAAAAATTGATCAGAAAAACAGGATTTTTTTTTTTAAAGTAAATGCATTACGCTTCCAGAAGATTTCTCCCCCCAAAAATGAAGAAACTATTCTCTTGAAAATTTTCTGGGAAAATTAACATATTTGCATTATTTTATATTTTGCTTTAGAAAATGGAAAAAAATTTCTTGGAGGATAAAAAAAAATTGCTAAAATATTTTTGGGGTTACATACAGCTTTTTTTCTCATGTAGCGAAAAACATATTTTTTGATGAGTTTATTCTCATAAAAAGAACTTTTTCTAGCTAGCTTAATATTTTTATATAAAAAAAAAAAACATTCAATTTTTTCTTGTAGCATATAAATGATTTCTCAAAAAAAGAAGGGAAAATGTGTAACTATTCTCTTGTGATTTTTCAAAAACATTTTTCCATAATACACTAATATTTTCTCATTAAATGTTTTCAATTTTTTTTCCACATACATAATTATTCTCATTTTTTCCCCTCATTTATTTCCCTTGTGTCTGAATTTTTCCCTCAGCCGCTTTGTGGTAACAAACAACAACAAGCTTGTATGACAAGCCACATGCTGCTTCACCGAGATCTTACGGAGAATTCCATTTACCGGCTGTGTATGATTTCATCGCGATGAAGATGAAAGTATTGTCGCGTGCGTCGTCGCGGTGTCGAAAGGAAATTGCATCAAGCGGGCAATCTTTCATGACGAGCCGGCAATAAAACGCCGGATGCTGACAAGCGGGACGTTTCCCGCGCTGTCACGCTAATCATTCACGACGGCAACGTTCAAATGTAGAATTTTTTTTTTTTTAAACATCTTCGCGTGGGTGTAAAAGATCTAAAATGTGACCTCATGGAGGAAAAAAAAAAAAACACAAAATGAGGCGTCAGCACAAATGTTGCCTGGCATCAAACACTTCACCTCGCCAAGGCAATAAAAACGTACGACGTCCCAGGCAGATGCGCTGCAACGTATTTATGGCACGCACACACACGCGGGTTGTCACAAACATCAGAGGGCTCGTTAATGGAGGCGGACAGCTCGGCTGCGGCAGAGGAAATGCGCATCGGCGTCCCGCAGCATGCTGGCACTCTTAAAATGGAAGCGAGTGCAAACACAGCAACGACTCGGGATACAAGGATCGCACGTTGGGTATCGAAAACAACCGCATACAGCTTTGACTTAGAAAAGTCAAATTAGCTTAATGCTAACACACAATGCAAAACACCATAGCAAGGCTAATTGTTGAATACGTGGAGTTACGCTGCCAATAAGAGTTTTTCATGATTTTTGTTGTTGGCTGCTTAACATAATATTATTATTTTTATTTAATTTTAACATAATGACAACACAAAATGCAAAAAAAATATATAGAAAGGCTATTGTTGAATAAATATTATTATTAATAATAATAATAATAATAATAATGCTCCCTTCCATTAAGACTTTTGTGTGAAATATGTTTGCTGACTGTTATATATAAATTTATTTAATTATTTTAACTAAACCCATAAAATGATTGGGGGGTGGGGGGCATACCTCATGTTTTTATTACAATTAATGTAATTTATGTAAATATTAGTGGGGGAGAAATCATAAATTGTGATTTAGTAATTTTCGAAATATTTTTTAGCGTAATTCCAACAATGCTATAGAAAGGCTAATGGTTGAATAATAATAATAATAATAATGCTTCCTGCCATTAGGAATTTTGTGTAAAATATATTTGCTGACTGCACATTTTTTCTTTTTTTTATTGTTTAAATTCTTATATTTTTTTAAATCTGCAAATTGGGAATTTCTGCTAGACTAAAGCCATAATAGGGGATTTAATTGAACAAGAAAATGTCCTCATATTATGAGAATTGTTGACAATACAATAACAACAATAAAAGCCTTCTAAAAGGAGCCACGTGCTGCTTCACCGACAATGACGTGATTATCCGATGCAGATATCTCAATCCACATAAGCGCCAACCTTTCCGATTCGCCTTTGCCTGATTTAAGTAAGTAAGTGTGGCCTTCCTTTCGGTGGTGGGGGGGTCAAACAAAGCTGCTCAATGTCAACACGTCGGCCCCCCCCACATGTTGACTGGTGGCGGCGGCACGTCCCCCGGCCCTGCTTAGCATTCTGGTGCGGGTCTTTCCTAAAGGTTAGCAAACCTAATTAGACATTTATGCGGGATCTTCAAAGGTCTCCGTTATTAATGATGTGCTGCTTGGCTGCCGCCGCATCCGCCACGCCGACACGACGCGCAGGATGCGCATGCACAATGCGCCGGCCTGCCCGCTACTACTAAACGTAAACACGCACAGGAAGTATCAGTGTCCTGTACAATGGGAACAATTTCATTTGTTGCGAATCATTTGCCTTTTCGAACATGCCCAAAACGTCACCAAATTTACGGAACATTTTCATTCAGTGCCATTAACGACAACAGACGTCAAAGATCAAGTTTCAATCACTGCCATTGACGGCTATATAACTGAAAATCAGTTTGTACTGGGGTGGCAGTGAATGACTTGCTCACTAGCGCCTCCTGGAATGTTAGAAAAATCAGCTGGTTGGACTGATTGACATAATTGGGAGAATGTGTCTATCAGGACGTACAAATACAAAAGTTCTCAAGGACCCAAATTGAAATTGAACAGAAAGTCAGCCATTTTGCTTTAAAATAGCAACATTTGGGCAAATTCTATGAAAAAAAGGTGTCTGGACAATTGTAGGAAAAAAGTTAGCCCCTGACAGTAGTTTGTACGATTGACACAAAATTTGGGGGAATGTGTCTATCATAACAGGATGTACAAAAAGTCTCAATGACCTATGCAAAAAAGTGAACAGGAAGTCGGCCATTTTGGTTTGAAACAGCCACATTTGAGCAAATTCCATAAAAAAGGTGTCTGGAAAATTGGAGAGAGAAAAAAATTAGCCCCCGACAGTAATTTGTCCGATTGACACAAAATTGGGAGGATGTGTCTATCACAACAGGATATACAAAAAAGTATCAAACTGAAACTCAACAGGAAGTCAGCCATTTTGCTTTGAATCACCACCTTAGGTTAAATTCCATGAAAAAAAGTGTCCAGAAAGTTGGGCACAAAATATTAGCCCCCAACACCAGCCATTTTGCTTTGAAGCAGCCTATCCACCTTGATGCTATTTGAATAAGCTAAATAAAATAATGTTTTAGTGTATTTAGTGTCATTAAATGTTGAGCTGAGCCAAAGTGGATGTGGCAACAACAGCCTATCAAAGAAAACGAGGAATAACCTGAAAAAAAAAACAAAAAAAAAAAAACAAGTATCTCGCCTTGCTTGTGCTCCTCATTTTTTCACTTTCGAAAGTACTTAAGCAGTCAAAACAAACGGAGGCCTTTTTTTTTTCCTACTAAACTCAACTCGATTTAATGAAGTTATCTTGCATTTCTGCGGCCGTGTTTAAAGCCGCGCTGTGCGCGCCGTCAAAATGGATTTGACAAGACAGCAAAGCCCCGCCCCTTGCGCCCAAGCCCGTCCAAATCAAATTCAATTTCCATTTATTACTTCCATTCGGACTTGAATCAATTATGAATGACAGCTAATTAGCGCTGCGCGGCGGCCATCGCTCTCTGCACTGTCAAAGTCGACTAAATCAAGTCCGTGTCACACCCGCCGTGGACACCGAAGGAAAAAACAAAAAACAAAATTTTCTCCATTCTGCAGATTAGAGGAAGGAGACTTCACTAATCATCCGCGTGTGTGTGCGCGCGCTCTTGTAATAAGGCACGAGAAGATGAAGAGGAGCGAAAGTCATTGCTCATTTCAGTAGCAGCAGGAGGAAGTTGTCAGCTTTTTCTTTTGTTTTTTGAAGGATGACGGCAAGCAAGCAAACGGGAGTGCGAGGGCCCGCTGGAGATTTCCAACGACCTCCTTGACTGATGTCACGCGCGGGCATCAATCCTTCCGCGGCGGCCGACGTGCACTGAAACGAGCGTCCTCTTCATCAATGACACGTTTCACGCGGGAACCCCCGAGGCCTCGGCCACCGTCACCACCTGACAGCAGACAAGCAAACCCTAACCCTAGTTTAAAAACCCTAATTTGAAACCCTACTTTGAATATTGAAGTCAAACACTTTGACAGTTGAATTTTTACACCATTAATTTGATAGCCACGTTGTAAATTGTGACTCTCATTAGTTTAAAACCCTAATTTAAAACCCTAAATATTGCTTAAAAAACTAATTTGATACACTAACTATTTAAAAAAAAATATATTTTTTAACACCTTAACAATAGTTTAAAACTGAAATGTGAAACTCTAAACATAGTTCAAAGCCCTAATTTGAAAGCCTAACTATAGTTTGAAACCCCAATTTAAAAATTGAGGTCAAACATCTTGACATTAGATTTTTTGTATCCAATAATTGTATAGCTAACTATAAATTTTGACCCTACTTTGAAACCCTAATCATAGTTTAAAACTCGACTTTTGAAACCCCGACGCTAATTTGAAACCCTAACCATATTTTAAAACCATAATTTGAACACCCAACCAGAGCTTGAATTCCTCATTTGAGTTTAAAACTGCAATTTGAAAGCCTACTTTGAAAACTGACTGAAATCACATTTTGACAGTTGATTTTTTGAAATCCAATTCTTGTATAGCCACTGTTATACATTGTGACCATGTTTTGAAACCCTAAACAGTGTAAAACCCGACAATCAAACCCTAACTCTAATTTGAAACCCTACCTTGAAAATGAGGTCACACATTTTTAAGACCATATTTTATAGTTACTGCTATAAATTGTGAGTATTCAGAACCCTAATCCCAGCTAAAAAAAAACGTACTTTTAAAACCCACATTTGAAACCTTACTTTAAAAATTGAGATCACACATTTTGAAAGTTGTTTTTTTTATTATTTTTTTTATACTTGAGAAATGGAGTGACTGGGCAGCAGAAAGTGCGAAGGTCGGCACATGTGCTCACACCAAAACTAAATGTCGCCCTCTTTGGGAGACGCCATTTTGTCCAAAACTCGGCAAGGAGCTGTTGCGCAGTATCTCTCGGAGGACGTCATTACAGCCGCGGTCATGAAATGTCGGGGATCAGGACCAGTGCTTGAATATGGATTGTTGCGAAATGCGAGCCGAACTCGCCGTCCCGCCTCCGGTCATGCTAGCTGCTACAACTTAAAGGATCGATACGTGATACGAGCTCGCCGTCCACTCCCACTCGGGTCGACATTGACTCCACTTTTCATCTTACAGCTCCTTAATCACTCGTTGTTTTCCCTCATCAAGTCATGACAAACTAGTCTTGCGCAAAATTTGTTACGCCGCGCCCTCTCATGTGCTAACCAGGGTTACAATGCGGTAGCTTTAACCCAAACATATCCCCGAATACGTTCTGGTGTAGGAAGATTCGTGTAACTTTGAGTGTTTCGGGAATGGATCGTCACAAAAAAAAAAAAATAATAATAATAAATTAAAATGATGGTGATGCGTTGCAATGGAAAACGTTATCCTTGTTTCGGGTATTTCTATATTTTTACGTTTTCATACTTTTGTTAATTAACATCAAAGTGTGCATAAATGTTACCAAATAAAAATGTGGTTGTATTTTTTGCCGACCGATGATACAGTAATTTCACAGTAATTGGCAAAGTTAAAAAGATAAGCTAAACATAAATTTGTGTCGAGGTCATTTTTCTGCCACGAGTTGGGATTAGTGTTTCATGTTAGTGACAGGAACAGTAGTTTTCTTTTTATATTCAGAGCATTTGGTATTTGGAACATGAAGCAACGCGTGGACTTCAGGCCATTTCGTTCATTCTAAATGACAACTATTCAACAGTCCTCACAAATAAATTGATTAAAAAAAAAAAATCACATTTATAATTGCTAAATTGCATTATAATGACTCCATTGTACAACAGTTTTCAATGCATCTGGACGCCATATTTAATGCTGTTTGGACTTCAAAATCCATTTAATCACTTTTTAACTCATTTGCTCCCAAAAACGTATAAAAACGTTCTATTTTAAATATAGCCATGGCCCCAAAAACTTATTTATAAGTTTTTATATAATTTTTATGCTATGTATTTTATATAAATGTAATTATACGTTTTTTAATGGTTTTTTTTCTGCTAGAGCATACAGAAGGCTTTGATGCAGCCTCGGACCTTAAGAGGTCGCTTAAAGCAATGGTAGTTATGACAACAACAAAATCCAGAGTTAATGACCCACAGAAACACTGCTGATGCTTTCATGAAACGTGTACAAAAGAATACGACTTTTAACTGTTGCCCATTTTGTCTATTTTAAGTCACTGTAGAAAAGTCATCAAATTTCAAGGTAAAAGAACGACATTTTGATCATTTCCATTGCTGTCAAACGTCAGAACGGGTCAAAGCGTAAAAGCTGTTCAAAGCTTGGAAATGAATCACTTGGATCTTTGTGCTGTAGATGAAGGCTGCCGTAATGGTTACGATTACACAAAGAAAAGGGGCCGGCGGGTGAGTGGAAATTAGCGGCGGTATTCGCGCAGGGCGAGCCTTTCAAAGGAGAACAGGAGCCGAGCGACTTGGCCGCCATTGAAGAAAAGCGTCAATAGCCTTTGTACCGGCCGCCTCTTCAGGTGAACCCCCGCGTCTACGGGGGCCACTTTGAGGAATCTATAAGGCCAAGTGAAAGAAAAAAAAACAAAAAAACACGGAGTCCTGCGGACGTCGCCGGCGCATCAGCCGAGTCGAGCACAAAAGGCCCAGCAAGGGAAAAAGATCGACGTCTTTTCTTGCCACTTCACTTCGTCAGGCACAATTTGCCGGCGTCTGACCTTCAGCCCAATTAGCGAAACCGGAAGGGGGCGGGGACGCTCTTGCCGCGCAATTACCCCGCGAGCTGACACCTACGCTGCTAACGCTCATCATTATGCACTCATTTTTTTTGGAGGGGGTTCTTTATACATTTCAAATGAGGAACTTTTGCTCCGGTAAAATGTGCTGCTGATTGTCTGTCAGCGCTCAAGCAGATGCTGACTCACTGGCACGCTTGGATATGATGTCGCCCAAAATGCATATTTATGACCTGAAAGCCGTCCAGGAAATACGATCTTTATTTAGAAAAAAATACATCGACACATACGCTCACGTGTGAATTACGACGAGCGTTCACACCCGCCGTATAAAATATTCCATTGTAAATTGCATCATGTAATGGAAATTTACAGGTCAGTAATACTGGAGGGAGGTCTTTTACACGGGGAGAATAATACGGGCGCGAGAAAAATAATAGTATGCAACTTATTAAAACATACACAAACTGCACAATAAGATATGACAAATCTTCAGGTTACATTTTTACATAAATTAAATGTAATTAGGGCCGGACGATGATAGAAAATTGTGAGATTTAAATCATGATCAGATTTAAAACGATTATCCATTGGTTTGAAACATTTGCATATGAATACAATGTGTGTCATTTTTGTTTAGTTTTACAGTAAACTCCTGTTGGGGTGTCACCTAACTTAGCAACATGGTGCGTTCAGGGTACTTTGTAAACGCGCACATTTTAAAGCTCGAGAGAAACCCCAAATTGAAATCACGATTACATTTCGAATAATCGTCCAGCCCTAATTGAAATACTTTTTTTTTTTTTTTTTGGTAAAGCTTTGATCAAGTGTGAAAAAAGTCGAGATGCAGCAAGCCGACTGATTTGCAAGCGCATTTCCTTAATGCTTGAGATCGTTGGCTTGCCTCATTTTTGTGCCCTTTTTCAGCCTTTTTGTTTAGCACACAAATGACGAGCGTTTGTCTGAGCCTGAAAAAGAGCTGCAGAGTGACCATGAAAGCTGCATGCTATACAAAAGCCTAAAAAAGAAGCACGGAGTGGGAGCATATCAGAAGTAGGGCTGGGTTTAAAAACATTTAATAATCAATATCAAATAGATTTTCCTTTTCAAGCCCGATATTGATTCATAAAACCATTAATTTTATTAATATCTCCTTTTCTTATAAATTCTTTAGAAAATAGAATTTGAAAGGGGGATTTCTTTTTTTGCATCGTACTGTTTTCTTGAAATGTACTCTTCACATACATTTATAAGAACTCTTACATTTATGAAAGGCATGACATTGATTATTTTTCAATTTATGTTCATAATTGAATTGAATTTGAATTATGAAAATATTTAATCTTGTTGCTGATGTCAATGTATGCATAACGAGGTTTTTTTTTTATCATGTCCTTCACATTTGAGAAGAATTTATGTTTCATAATGAATCGATATCGGACTGAAGTGAATGGAATCAGAGCAGAATAGCGCCGCAATGTTGGCATCAAGCGAGCGTGCCTGCCTCGGTATCGTTTGCGTCTTGTCACACCTGATATTTGGGTTCTCAGAAGACGGTGTCCTTCTCCCCTCCGCCGTTCCAGGGCGACAGTCTGGCCCAGGGAGATTTGAGACCGGACGCTGGCCTCTCGCCAGCGTCCGACTCAAGCGAGCTGAGCGAGCCGGCCGAGGATCCCGAGCCCTCGTACGCGTACGCCGTCAGGCAGTCGAAGGGCGGCGCGCACGGGTCCGCGTCCGCCTCGTCCAGCCGGTCCAGGATGAACTGCCTGAAGACGTCGTCCTCGGGCCCCACCAGGTGAGACTCTCGCAGGGACATGCGGATGCTGGCCCGAACCTCCTCCCGCGCCAGACGCCTTTCGCGCCTCCTCCTGGGGTGCGGGCGCAGCGGGACAACCGGCAGACCCTGGGCCTGGCCCGGGGCCCGGCCCAGGGCCTGGCCCGGGTCCCGGCCCGAATCCCAGCCTGGATTCCGGCCCGGTCCGCCCACCTGAGCGTAGTACAACACCTTCTGGGACACGGTGTCGGGCAGTTCCAGCTCGCTGGCCTTCTTGCGCGCCTTCTTTTGCTTGAGCCTGCGTCGCCACAGCAACAGTGTGAGGACTGAGGAGGCTGCAGACACAAAATGGCGTCGTTACATTAGGAGTTTGTCAGGTCCATAAATATTGGGACATGACCACAATCCTCATCTTTTTGGCTGTAAACATGTGATTTGACATGAACAAGATTTGCTTTAAGGGCACTTGATTGTTCTTATGTGTGACTTTATGGTCTTTACTGGTCAGGGTGCAAGGGTGCAGATAGATAAGAAGATAAATAAATAGAAGGTCACAGAGATAGAAGGGCCTCACTGAAGTCACCTACCCTAATCTAACAGTTTTGTCTTCAGCAAGTGAAATGCATGCTCAATCGGATTCAGGTCAGGTTGCCCATTGCATTCCTCTCCACTCCTTCAAAAACCCTTTGGTTGCTTTCACTGTATGTTTCCGGTTATTGTCCATCTGCACTGTGAAGCACCACAATTCGTCCTGCTGCTTTTGAAAGCAGCCACATCAAGAAATACAAAATGGCCGCCACGGAACGGCTGAGCAGCCAGTGGTCCCATTACTTTTGTTTATTCAAAAGTGAGAAGCCTATTTACAAACTTGTCATTTGTTCACCTTTGACCTGATTTGGATGTAAAGCTGAAAGTCTTGCTGGTTTCATTTGAAATCCATTGTGGAGATATTTGGAGCCAAAAAGATGACAACTGTGGCCATGGGCCTGAATGAAGGTTTTTAGTTGGCTATGGTTGGGAACACACGTTAAAAAGTAAGGATTTGACTTTCCTTGCACATTGTAAGATTATGGAAAGCCATTTGAAATCCACAATCCGACAATAAGGGCACTAGTAGATCAACCGTCTTTCTAGTCATGTTTCTTTTTTCCACTACTGTATTTCGGCACACTAGTAGGGCAACTAATTAGCAGCTGCATCACTAGTAGTAGTACGAGTGAAGTGCTGGATGTTAACTCGTATAATAGCAGGTCACTAGTAAAACTAGTAGCACAGTTGTCAACTAGTAGCACCACTTTATGGAAAGCCATTTGAACATTTATTAGATAAAAAAATAAATAAAATCACATTTCATTTTTCGATAAAGGGTTCAGTGTGCGTGCATAGGAAAGTGGTGGGGTTCATTACCACTGTTGTAGATGCTAAAATGAAGAATTATCGAGGTCTCGTTGAACCCCCGATTGGATAATTCACGAGTTCAAGATGTGTGTCCCAATACTTTTGTCCACACAGTGTATGCTCCCCAAACAAGAGTACACAAAATAAACACCTTTGAGGGAGATAAGCTCAAAAGAACGTTGCACTGATGGGATGCAGCAGCATTTGTTTTTTTTTTTTTGTAGCACACCTCTCATCTGTCAGGAGTGTTAGCATAGCGGGCATCGCCATTAATCTTTCATAGCGTGGGCGCGGGGACCACACCGAGCAGCAGAGGTCATAATGAAGCTCTTCACTATGCCGGAGACGTCAGCGCGGCGGGATGACGGCGCTCGGCTGCAATGCGTCACCGACTTTGCGAGAGCCGGCGCTTGTTCACTTTGCAATTGAAAAGCGGTTAGTGGGACATTCCCGCTGTTAGCAGACGTTTGCGTACTTGCCATGACCACGGCGGGAGCGGATGGCTCTAGCTCAGCCGATCTGCTGGGAAAGAAAAACCCACAAATCTGCACTTTTTTTCCTCAATCTCGATCCGTGGGGCTCGAGATTGACACGGGGAAGCATGCTTTTAATTAAGGCGACAAAACACCGCGATACTTCCAAGTGAATTGAATTTGAACAGTGACCAAGCTCATTAGCTCCATTTGCACGTACAATGGACCGTCACTATTCGCAGGGGGAGTGGGACTGGCAAATAAGTGGGGGCTTGGGAAAGAAAAAATGTGAATAAGTGGAGAGTGGTTTTGAAAAAAATGTGAATAAGCACGGATTCAGTAAAATAAAAAATAGTGAATAATCAGCGGAATGGGTAATAATGAAATGTGAAGAAGCAAGAGATGGGTTAAAAAAGTGAATAAGTGGGGGATTGGGTAAAAAAGAAAAAAAAAAGTGAAAAATCAGGGGATCAGGTAAAAAAAAAAAAAAGTGGGGGACTGGGTAAAAAAAAGTGAAAAATCCGTGCACTGGGTAAAGAAACTCAAAGTGAGTAAAAAAAAAATGAAGATGAATAAGCGGGGGATTGGTTATTGTCTGGAACTCCGGAAGGCGCTGATCCTCCTCAAGATAAAATCAGTAATCAGACGCCAAAACTTTGTCTCCGCCGCTTAACATCTCACATCTCATTCAGCAAAATCCTTTTCAGCCTCGAAAAACAATCCATTGGCAGTTCACCTTGAAACTAAAAGGTGCGCCGACGTCGCCGTCGTGAAAGGACGAGCACTCGAGTGATTTTCTTTTCTCAAGGCTTTTGTGTTGCATATTGATGTCGCACTCTCGCACTTTCAGGCTTCTGTGCTAATTTTTCCTCATAATGCTGTCAATTCTCACACTGCGCTTGTTTTTCAGGAAGTGGGATTTGTCTGCGGCTCACCTGCGGCCAAAAGCAGGCAGACGAGAAGCGTGACCAAGGTCTGCGGGCTGACCCCCATGGACAGGGCCAGGGCCTCCACCCCTCCGGAGGGACAGTGCCCGGCGGGCTGGCAGCCGCACACGCTAACGGTTAGCGTGGTCGTGCTGGACAAGGCGGGCGAGCCGCTGTCCGTCACCACCACGGGGAGGAGGTGACGGCTGCGCTCCCTGCGGGTGAAAGTGCTCCTGCGTGCCACGATGCCCGCCGTGTTGTCTGCAGGCAAAAGGGAGGGGGGGACGAGGGGGGGGGGGGGGGGGGGGGCACTTTTCAGTCAACGTGCTTGAAAAAAACATGTGAGTGCTGATATTTTTAGTGGGGGGAAATAATCTGCTGGGGTGAATATGGAACACGTTTCAAAGCTGAGTGAGAAAATAAAATATTCATCATGTGTAAAAGCATATTTGGAATATCCGTTTCAATACTTGCTGGAGCTTTACGAAGAGAACGGCGCCAAAACGGACGGCGGATTGAGCTCAAGCGCCTTCCTTTTTCACAAACAACAAAAGTCACTTTTCGGCTGCATTTTTTTCTCAACACTCAGCAGAACGACGCGAACGATCAGATCAGATTTTTCACGATGACTTGAATTTCGTATATAAAAACAGATTTGAGCATTTAAGTCATGGTTAAGAGGTTTGAGCATATTTTCAAAACGTGTAAAATCAAAAATTAGGGATGGGCAAGTACATCATAAATTAATCAGACGTATCTGTTCGAAATTTACAATAAAATATATTTTTCATACTTAAAAAGTGAACAAATATGGTTACCAAATACAAATGTAGTTGTATCTAGTAAGAATTCATAAAGTTACAATTAACAGTTAAGGTTAAAAGGAGCGTGAAAGATTGAATCATAGTGTGGTGTTGAGATCATGTTTGGGCCACTATGTGGCATTAGTGTTTCATGTTGGTCATTGGTGACAGGAACACTACGTTTTTCTTTTCTAATTCAGAGCAACTGGTATTTGGAACACTCGTGGACTTCAAGCCATTTTGTTCATTGTAAATTACAACATTTATTATTGCATAATTGTGTTGTAGTGACTCATTAACACAACGTTGCACAGAATAACAATTTTTTATGCCTCGCAACATCATATTTAATGCTTTTTAATGACCTGAAGGAAACCCTGAATTATCTGTCTTTTTTTTATTTATTATTAGTATGGCACCTGGAGGACCTGGGTTCTAACCCTGCATGGACAACTCTTCAGCCAGTGCAGCGGAGCGGTATACAGGAGGTTCGAATCCCACCTTAGACAGATCGCAGTTCAAGTGTTCTTTTCATTCATTTATCTTTCAACTACAATTAATAAATTGTAATTTTCGCTTAATTTATCTTTCAATTACACAAAAAAAAAACTATTAGCATTTAGCTTTCCCACGCAATTTCTTCAGTCTGGTTTTATGTATTAAAAGTACTGGTAGTATCGGGTACCCGGGACTACTCAAGACTTGAGTAGTCATATTGGTATTGGTCTGAAATTAGTAGTATTAAACATCCCTAATAAAAAAGTCAGCTTCCTACCAACACGGTTTCATTCTATTGAATGTGTTTCTCAAGAAAAGTGCGCTGCCTTCAACCTTGTCCAGATCCGCTGTCATATTCTGACTATGTTTTTGTCACTGGTGACCAGCAATAAAACACAAACACACGTATATAAAATCCTACAATATGTGCAAGCGTTTGAGGCCAAGGGACCTTGGTTATCTCGAATGGTGAAGTTGGGATTGATGTGCTTGTCGGGGACCATGGAGAAGTAGAAGTGGTGACCCTCGGAAGGCTCGTCCGGGTCGGTGGCGCTGAGCAGCTGAATGAGCTGAGACACAAAAAAGACATGCGAGGGCTGAGAGGCCAGCACAGGAGCGGCGAGAAACGCGGCTCGGGAAATCTGCGAGGGCCGGCGCGCTTCAAAAACAATCGGATTGGCTGTGGACAGGAACGTTGCGTGGGTTGCCGGCGCCTGCGGCGAGTCAAACAACACAACAACAACAACACGACATGACATATTGTTGCTAACGACTAAAGCTACTGACTGTACACCAAGGTGACACAAGCAATATAACGAGCACAGTAAATAATCATCACAGGGCAGGTTGGAGTTGAGTTGACTTGTGGACGCATTGTTGCTGACGACTCGCTCGGCTGACTGATGTAAATGCGCCAGAAAGGAGATAAGAGGCACCGTCAACACTTTATCATCACTGGCGTTTAGCTGACTTGACTTGGTCATCGATGGGGACTGCATAAAGGCGTCAGCGTGACATATTGACTGCCATTAATTGTGCTAATAGTGGACATTAATAGTTGTAGGCGTCAACAGGTAGCCACAATGAGGGAATAATTACTGTTGAGAGAAAGCAGAGGATTTGTACAATTTTGATTAAAAAAAAAATGGCTCTAAACGATCAGCTGAAATCGATAAGTTGTCGATTAAACAATAAATATTGATGCCTCTATTAAAACCCGAGGTCAAACATTCTGACAGCTGAATTTTTTAACAAAATTTTGTAACAGCTGTTAAAAATTGGGACTGTGCTTGGTGGCCAAATTCTCCTTTGAAACCCTACTTTGAGACCTTGACTGTTTTAAAATTTGAGGTCACATTCTGACAGCTGGATTTTTTAACTAAATTTTGTAACAGCTGTTAAAAATTGGGACTGTGCTTGGTGGCCAAATTCTCCTTTGAAACCCTACTTTGAGACCTTGACTGTTTTAAAATTTGAGGTCACATTCTGACAGCTGAATTTTTTAACTAAATTTTGTAACAGCTGTTAAAAATTGGGACTGTGCTTGGTGGCCAAATTCTCCTTTGAAACCCTACTTTGAGACCTTGACTGTTTTAAAATTTGAGGTCACATTCTGACAGCTGAATTTTTTAACAAAATTTTGTAACAGCTGTTAAAAATTGGGACCGTGCTTGGTGGCCAAATTCTCCTTTGAAACCCTACTTTGAGACCTTGACTGTTTTAAAATTTGAGGTCACATTCTGACAGCTGAATTTTTTAACTCAATTTTGTAACAGCTGTTAAAAATTGGGACCTAGCTTAAGTCAAACTCCTTTGAAACATTGACAGAAATGTTATAAGACACCCCCGGTAAATACGTCGTCATCACAGGGTTGTTGTTGTTGTGTTGACGTCTATATTGCAGACTCCACAAATTAGTCACCATGACCAATTCGTCAAACTCGACAATGTCAACATGACAGCTGAAACACACCTATTAAGCGACTGCCGCCTGCTGGCTATGTAAGAATAATCCAAAATTTACATGTGCAACAAAAATTCCAATACTGTGTACAGCTAGCTGTAAATCGCCGGCATATCGGCACTCGATCACGTCCGTACCTCTCCCGCCTGCGTCCCCTCACAGATAAACGGCTTGTAACGGCCGGCCAGCTGCGGCGCGTTGTCGTTTATGTCCAGCACCTTGATGGACGCCAGTACCGAGGAGGATAAACGTTTCTGCGCTAGGAGAGGAGCAGCGGTCAGACGTTAGCATAAACACTTGACCTTCCACATTCCACTGGAGACTTATCAATGTCTTATCAATGTGGGACTTACTGGATTCTTTGGCAACGATGGTCACGTTGTGCCAGGCGTACGTCTCACGGTCAAGTTGCTTGGTGAGGGTGACGGTTCCGTTGTGGGGGTCGATCCTGAAAGACTTTGCCACCTCTTTGTGTTTGTCAAAGGAATATCTGGCAGGGAGATCACAGGAGGGTAGGGGTGGGAATCTTTGACTGTCTCACGTTTCCATTTGATTTCCGATTCAAAATGATTTGATTGACAATGATTTCGGCTTCAATTTATAGATGTGCAAAGACTTGTCATGATCTATTCCAGTCTGACTCGCTAATGCTAATTACTCGCAAAACATTTATCACTCAAAAGAACGGCTAATAACTTGATCATGACTTTTTCCTTCTACTCTCTAATGTGGCTACAACTTCAGAACGTGCGGAACTACACTGCCCCTAAGTGGCCAAATTGTCTACCACATGAACAGCACACACAAACAAGAGCAAGACAGTATAAAATGTTTTAAATAAAATAAATTTGGGGACATTTAAAATAGATTCTGAATTGTACTAAATGAGAATCGCTATTCTTATGATAATCGATTTTTTTGCACACCCCTAGATCACAGCTAGGTTTGGACACTATTGATTATCTTTAGTCGATTGATTATTTCATCGATTGATCAAATATTTATTTACCATTTAATTGTATTACAAAACCATTTGTTTCTCAGAATCAGAATGCATAATTATGTAGTGCCCCAATACTTTTGCCCATATATGAGACGACTTTGCACTGAACAGTGTCTTTGTCTGTCTAACAAATAGAGCCATAAAAATGTCTTAGAACAAGACAATGGAGGCATCCGTATCAGTCCAAACAAGCATCACGTTGACATCGCAGTACAGTAGCGCTCCAATCATCTATTATGCGTTACGCAACGGAATTAACCGCGAACAACGCGGAAACCAAGAGCAAAACTTCATCATTTTTAGTGGAACTTTGCAAAGCCCTAAAATGTCAGCCAAGATGTATTCATCACGGCGGCAGCGTCACCAAAGGGACACTAATGGACGGCGGGCGGCGGATGATGTGCGGCACCTGCCACTGGCGAGCTCGCCGCCGACGGACTCCAGGCAAGAGAACGTGCCTCACTTGCAAATGACATCAAATCTCAATTCTGTACGCCGCCTCGCAGGACGCTTTATTACATTCCCGCGTCCCGGCTAACGTCGCTTTGTGATAATACCGCAATAGATAGCAAAAGCCTGTGAGGTAGGAAGGGAAAAAAATCCTGATGATTTATTCAGCGGGGGCTCATTTCCAACTAAACTAATATGAGATAAATATGACCGTGTATGGGTGGGGATGCAGAGATCAAGGGTAAAAAAAAACAAAAAAACACGGATGCACCCAGGAAGTAACACATTTGAAATTGAATCATGTTTCACAGCGTGGAGGAAAATAATCTGTGCGCCATTTGTTCTTTCCATTTTCAAACATCAATCAATTCAAACAAATGACATTTTTTATGATAAATATTTAAAATGGCCCACAACGAAGCTTGAGTTCAGTATTGATTTGTTGTGTTTATGTAAAACGCCGGGAGTTTGGTTACAAACGATAGTAACGATAAGCTAGCTTGGTAGCGGCTGCAATCAGTTAACTCAAGTAACAACATCACGACCAACATTAAAATACAAATAAAAAAATCTAACTATATAAATGCATGAGATCAAACATCAAAATATATTGCACTTAACATTTCAACACGACGGATGTCACTAAAAAAGATCCCCATCCATTTTCCAGTTCAGTCAAAAATAAACCAAATTGGGTCAAAAAGGGAACAACCCAACTTCTTGCGTTATTCATTTAATCGAAAAAGTTGTGTTAAATGGATAACTCAAAAAACAACCCAAAAAATGGTTGCTTTGTGGGTTATTAATTTAATTTGACACTTTTTGGGTTAAATAACGGAAAAAGTTGGGTCAGTTCATTTTTCGACCCAATTCAATTGAGTTATTAAATTAACCCAAAAGTTGGGTCAAATGAATAACCCACAAAACAACCCAATAACTCAAAGTTGGGCCGATAAATTGGTGACTCAATTCAATTGGGTTAATCAATTTACCCAAAAAGCAAACATAAACAACCAAACAGATTGGGTTGCTTTTTGGGTTACTAATTTAATATGACCCTTTTTGTGTTAAATAACTCAAAAAGTCGGGTCAGGCTATTTTTGACCCAAATTAGGTCATTTTGTTTTCTGTTTTTAGAGTGTGTACTTGGTTATAAAAAACTAAAGCACTGTGACATAATTCAGAGTTTGAACATTTCATTCAGCGATTCTTTTACCAACCACTAGAGTAGGCATGTTGCTTAAACGTTACCTGATGGCCTCGTTGGCGGCGTCCGTGTCCCGGGCGCTGACCACGCCTACCGCGACCCCCGCCGCCGTGTTCTCCGCCACCTTCCACTCGTAGAGCGGCGAAAGGAAGACGGGCGGCTCGTCCACGTCGTCCACCATGATCTTCAGTGTGGTCCGGTCCGAGAACTCATCCAGGGGCAGGAAACGGGGGTCCACTTCCTCGTTGACGGCCTCCACCACCATCACGTAGCGGCGCTTGGTCTCGTAGTCCAATGGCTGGATTGTTTAAAAGACTACATTTAGAAGCCATTTCCTGTTGTTCCCAAGTCGGAAGAGACTTTCGTCGGAGTGGGAGTACATCACCTTGGCCAGCAGGACGACTCCCTCTTGTGTCAGCGGGTCAGTGTGGACCGTGAAGGTGGCGTTCTCTTCCAGGTCCACCTGCAGGCTGTAGTTCATCTTGGCGTTGACGCCGATGTCGGCATCGTCCGCCTTGACCCTGCCCACGGTTGTTCCGACCTCAGCGTCTTCGGGAACGGCGAAGGTGTATAAATCTGATATGAAGATGATGGATATGCGTCAACGGAACATCCACGAAAAGACGCCCATAGGTAATGTTTACAATTTTCATGTATGGATTTTTTTTTTTTTATTGATTACGTCCGTGTTGTCAGCGCTGGTTCTAATTTGCAAGAATGTGACAAAACAGAGGGCACAGTTCAGACACAAGTGTGGCAATGCAACATTTATAAGCGGCAACGTGACGACGGGCCGCCCTCGTCTCACTCCTGCAGAATTGATTTCTTTCCCGGAGCATCCGTTCAGCGAGCTTTATCACCAGGAACGTTTGTTTCCAAAGGTCACGATGAGACGTGTGAAGGATTGGAGCCGTCCACGGGGCGACATGCAGATGAGCCAGACGAGCACGCCCACTTCTTACCCCCCCACCGTCTTATTGCTTTTCGTTCCGAAACAAAGTCTATGATGAATTGATAGATTGTGGATGGACAGATAGATGATAGATAGATAGATGGATGGAAGGGTGGAGGGTAAATGAATAGAGAGATGTATACAATGGATGGTTGGATGGATGGAAAACTAAATAAAATATAAGAGCAATGCTGCCTTTTCTGTCTATTTTGGGAGAACGGTGTTTAAATTAAGCAGTATGGAGAATGACACAAACAAACGGGGACCAAACTGCGAGCCTTGTGGTGCCCCACAAAATTACATGATCACATTCTGTTTTTATTTAGTCACCTAAAATGTATTTTTATGTATATCCACTTATTTGTGTAAAATATGAGTAAAATGAAAAATATTATGAAAAATTTAATAAAAAATTAAATATGCAGAATAAATGGTTTTGTTTACACAGTATATGTTTGGTACTCACGGTGCTGGAAGATGGGCCCGTTATCGTTGATATCGCTCAGGCTGACGCTGACGGTAGCGGAGGTCGAGTAGCCGCCGCTGAGGCCCAGCATGTCCTTGACCTGCACCACCACCAGGTACTGCTCCTTGGCCTCGCGGTCCATGTCAGGCCAGGAGGTCACAATGATCCCTGCAGGGGGGGGCGGGACGTTAGGAGACCACCAATGACCGCCCCCGAGCTCCATAATAACAAATGTACGGGAATGAGCCAATTCTTAATAAATGAATCCGTTGTTATAAAATGCATCTGAAGAAATGTGAGGTTGACTGTGTCGGGTAAACGATGCTTGGGGCAAAACGGCCACCTAAAGCGCCGCCGAGTCGTCTTCCTTCAGTCGCATCCCGCATCGCTTTGCATTTAAACACTTGATGGCTCATTAAAGGTCAACGGCGTGTGTGGGAAGCGCTGCCAGGCATAACAATAATCTGTCCAAGGTTGGGGGAGCACAACCATTTTGAAAAAGTAGCAGATTAGCATCAATACAAGAGAGCTAACTTTAGAAAGGAAAAAAAAAGAAAAACAACTTCTGTCTTTGGAATGATTCGTCCATTTTGGGCCATCCCTGATTATTGTTGACAGAAGGAATACGACAAATGCTAATAGCTTTTTCGAGTGCATGGCTGCGGGGATGTTGGTCATTCGCACTTAATTCATTCACTTACAGCCATTTTCACTGAAGCAGTGATTCAGTCATGTTTGACTGGATTTTGACCGGTTTTTGCAAGGTCCACGTTTTGGGGTTTGAACGAGTTAACCGTGGATCAAAGATGGAATACACCCTGGATTGGTCACCAAATCAAATACAGCACAGCATTTGCACAATATGCACCGTCATCCATCTTGTTTAGAGCTTAATCTGGGATCTCGGGAATGGAATTCCCATCATCCAGTCTGCTACGTGTACAGCTACATTATCAGTGACCTTATTGACCTGTCCTTTCGTGTCCTACCTGTTTTTGGCTCCACAGAGAAGTAGGGCTCCCCCTGCAGGATGGAGTAGATGAGCTTGGCGTTGTTGCCAAACATGGGATCGTCAGCATCTGTGGCCGTCACCTGGACCACGGTGGTGCCTGGTGGGGGAGGGGGGGGGGGGTGGGGGGGGGTGTCACAGTCAGCGAGCTGGGGGCAGCAGTTCCACACAACCAGGCAATAAAGGGATTACGAAAGGCTTTTTGCTGCAAGTAAAACTTGAAAGAAGCCACATCCGCCTAATTTCTGGCCACCGCCGGCTCGAAAAGCTCATGAAAACTGTTCCTATATAACCAGTTTTACACTATCAACTGAAATGAAACAGTTGGAGGTCAACCCTACATCCGACAAGGACATTGAGAAAAGCCACGAATGAGTGTTTTGTTTTTATGACTGCAGGAAATGTGTCAGATGAATCTGTGGATTTTCAAACAAGTATTAGTCGTTTTTTGGAACTTAGCACATTAAGCAAGTGTTTTTCAAGGTGAGGTAGCGATGATTGCATTTAGAAAAACAAAACGTGCCTCAGCTTGGGATGGCACATTGACAAAAGGTCCGCAAGGGGGGTTGCCTTGTTAGCCTCATCTTCCGCAGCCAAAGTTTTCAAAATCTCCTCTCCTGCCTCATGTTTCGTATTCGAAAGCCGTCCGCGCTCAACCCTCACCCCACTCCCTCATTCCGAGCCAAATACATTATGATTTATCAGGAGGGATATATTATACTGCGAAAGGCAGATTACACATAAATTGAAATGCTAATGTTTGCGCTATGAAAGGGCAGCGGCTGTAATAACATTACTTAAGAAGAAAAAGGCATCCGGGCCACGAAACAGAAAGCAATACATTTAACTTCCTGCATGTGGACAGATGACAGACATTCATATAACATTCTGCTTTTAATCTGCAGCCAGGATATAAATTTGCCGTGAAAAGTGCATCTGCGGAAATAATAATAAAGAACTTATTTACGATGACTGTGGCGAGGCTGTGGTGCCGGAGGGTAGCGCAAAGTTGTTGCTCTGCTAACAAAATGAATGTTGTGCTAATATGCTTATGGAAATGTGAAACCAATGTTGCTACGCTAACAAACTTGGGGTTTTGGAAAGCTAGTGTTGCTACACTAACAGACCTACTAAATTTAAATTTAAATAAACTAGTAGTATTTATTACTTGTAGTTGTGCTAAGCTAATGCTGCTATGCTATACATATACATGGGGTATTGCTATGCTAATGTTGCTATGCTAACATATTGCATAGCTGATGTTGCTATGTATTATATTAATTGATTTAATCCCAATGTCAAACGTACCAGTCGGAGACATCTCGGGGACGCCGGCCACGTACGGCTGGTTGCGGAACTGCGGCGCGTTGTCGTTGATGTCCTGCACCTTGATGATGAACTCCGACTGGGGCTCCTCCGGTTCCTTGGAGAACCTGTTGATGGCTTGCGCCTGGAGCACGTAGAAGGCCTTCTCCTCGCGGTCCAGCTTCTTCAGCGTCCGGATCTCGCCAGAGTACTCGTCGATCGCAAACGCGTCACCGGCGCCTTCCCCTGACAGGATGTACTGGATGCCAAACTCCCCGCGGTCAGAATCGGATTTCAGCTGCGTGACGAGAGGTTCAATGAGTTTGGCGCGTGAAGGACATGGCTGGCGTTTCAGTACCTGGCCGATGACGCGAGGCGTGGGGTCTTCCTCCGGGACAAACAGCTGCTTCCAGATCCAGCCTCGCTTCAGGCGATGGTGCCGCCCAGCGGACTTGGGGCCCGGGGCCAGGACCGAGCGGGGGGCTCCCGGGCCTTCGGCGATGCCGATGGTGTGGCTCAGCAGGGACAGCAGCGTCAGGGCTGCCAACACGCTCCTCACTTTAGTATCCTCTGCAGCTCCCATGTTTACTTTAAAAAGTAAGAGACACGAGACAAAATCTAAACCTCTGAACCTCAAATCGCCCCGGATTTAAATGCACATTTTCTGGGCCTACCAAAGAATGAAACAACAGGAGGTTGTAAGCGTCCGATGTCTTACGCCAGCGGTCCAATCTGTCGCCATCCCGGTAGCGGTGTTTCCCGTCTTGTGTGTGTATTCATGGCCCTGCAAATTACAAGCAGCGCCAACGTTAGTGACGGCGAGAGAATCTTCTGTACAGTTCACAGAGATTACAGAATGAGCGTATTAAAGATGCTGAACTGTCTCGAAGCCAAACATTAATTCCGCCAAATCCTCTCTGCACTTTGCTGTACAAATGTGCGTTAAGGAGGTTGGGGGCTGGGGAAAGTTTATTGTGGAGAAATTGGCATCGCGTCCATTAAATGCCACAATTAAGAGCACATGATAAATGTTTAGTAAACAAGCATAGTGCTAAAAGATATGAATATATAGAGTTGATTAAACAGTGATGGATGATTTTAGTGCAAAGGCAAACAAGAAGCACACTTTGTTACAATTAAAATGAATGGAATGAATAACAGGATGTTTTTTAATTTTCCCATTTAGCCACTAACGCTAACATTTTGACGCGATAAATGATGACATACGCTAAAATTGAAAAGTGCACTTTCAAAAAGAAATACAATTGTTATGCTGTGATGTCAGAAGGTGGTCCGCTCATGTTAATAAAATAAAGCTAATGTCGCTGTGCTAACATACTTAGGGTTGTTATGTAACTCTAGTGTTGCTACGCTAACATAAATACGTTATTGCAAAGTGAATGTTGTTACCAAACACACTTATGGTTGTGCCATGCTAATATTGCTAACACACTAACCTATTGTAAAGGTAACACTGCTAAATGCTAACACTGTTAACATACTGTATGCATGTCAGCTGGTGTAAAGTCACTAATAAATGCGCAGAAAGGTTCTTATTCTGAGAAAGGATGTGCTGGTGGGATGGCTCCGTTAACACGCTCGTGTTAGCGCAAAGTTGACGTTGCTAAGTGGCCGTGTAAGGTGCTGTTGAATTCAACAAAGAGTGAGTAAACAAAAACAGAGGACATCTTTCTTTTCCGGAGTTGTACCCCGGTGGCTCCAAGCGGTGCGACTTTGGCTCCCCTGGCACTCTTGACCTCGTGATCACAGCATCGACGCACGTCTGGCCGAGGAGGCGTTCATCTCATTACAAGTCTTCATTAGTCAGCTGCGGGCTCGCATGCACCGTCACGCCAGACCCAAGAAAAGCACGCACAATACCAGACCTTGTCTACTCTCCCAAGTGGACAAAAGGCCTGTTTTCAGCGAGCCACGTCCAAAAAGGGAAAACAGCAGCGACACAAGAAGGCTTTTTGTTTTTACACGTCGCAGTTTCCGTTGGGCAACATCTTGACGGTTTCAGATGGACCAAAACTGAGGTTTGACATGTTTTGAAATCAGATCGACCTCAACTGTGATACTTTTTGGCACCCTTATGTTGTAGTTGAGGACTGTGCTGATTTCGTATGCATGTCATGAAAAATAAAAAATTAAAATATTTTTCAATAATGTGGATGTGAATAGGAAACTGGTGGAGTTCAGTACCGCCGCCATCTGTCATGACGGACGGGAGTGATTAAGGGATGGCGGACCCAAGTGCAGGAAATTAAGGCAGTGGCACAGCAATCAAGTTCAATGCGTGGTACTTTAAATAAACATATGGAGGAAGGTGAGCAGACAACTGTGACTGGACGGGACGAAACTGGAGTGGTCGTCATGACTGGACAGGATGTGACTAGACTGGTCGCCATGACTGGAATAAGCGTGACAGGGCCCGATTTGCCTTAATTTGACTTACTGTGGAGTGGCTGTGACTTGGCTGTGGCTGTGACGAAGACGACTTGGCTGTGACAAAGAACTTCCACACATGACATAGTTATGGTTAAGGTTAAGAAACACTGGTCAAAATGCTGTCAACAGTTTTACAAACGTGAAAACAAACTTTCCCACTTAACCCACGCGAGCTAAATCCGCCCGTGACGTGTGGTGGCACGATAATAACAGTGGCACGCGCTTGTGATTGATTCACTACAAGAACCTTTACTTTTACATCCATCAATTACAAACGGGTAAAGACGCGGCTATGTGCCCCACGGTCAATTTTCTCCTGTCAGACGAGACGCCGACATGGCATCCGGCGGGCGAGGAGCTCGCCCCGCGCTTGGCAGCCATTCATTACGGCTAATAGGCCCTCCTCCAACCCTTCGCCCGTCCTCGCTGGCTGCTATTTACGGCGGCGGCGGCGGCGCCGTACGTATGCGAGCGACGGCAAGCTGCCACATGACAACGTGACAACGAGCGGCGGTCGCACAATGTTAAGCACCGCACGCACCGAGACCGTCACATTATGCTCCCCGCCCGCCTTGCTGCATCCTCGGGAAATGCCGTTCCGCCACCCGAGTCGGAACATTACAACGCTCGGGTACAAGCAGCACTGACATTGGGGAGGGGGGGGGGGTGCGGGGGGACGTGTCGCCGCATTGCACAATGT
The DNA here is from genome assembly GCF_054856555.1 of Leptonotus elevatus. NCBI lineage: Eukaryota > Metazoa > Chordata > Actinopteri > Syngnathiformes > Syngnathidae > Leptonotus > Leptonotus elevatus. The sequence continues at coordinate 14,705,507 of NC_141259.1, read as the reverse complement.
CAAAGCTGATATGTGCGCCGCTTTGTGCACAGATTTCACGAAGGAAATGATCAGATTAACCTTGTTGCAACCTGAACTTCCTGCCCATGAAACAGCAAAAGCCCTTGTTAAACGAGACAAATTATGCAAAAGGTTATGCTCGTTTTGTGCATTTCTATTGTGCAAGGTTGAAGTTGTCAATAAGAATAAGAAAGAGGAAAACCAAAGCCAAAAACAAGCCTTGAAGGCAGGAAAAGCTCTTCTGCAGAGACATATTTTGGAAAATTAACTTTTGACTAGCTGTGTTTATTTCTATTGTGCAAGGTGGCTGTTATAATTAGGACAAGAAAAACATTTTGTAAAATAACACTGATGTCAAAACTAGCCCAAGAAAAATTTAAAACTCTTTAGCATTGACATATTATGAAAATGGCCTTTATAAGGCCAGCAATTGTTTTTATTTCTATTGTGCAGGGTGGGAGTTATAATTAAGAATAAGAAAGAGGTCAAGGGAATACAACAACAATAATACAAAAAACAAGCCCTAGAAACAACAAACATTCTTGTTTAAAAAAAAAAAACATGTCCAAGAAAAGTGACTTTCTAATTCTCGTCTTTTTCTTATTTCTATTGTGCAAAGAAGTGGCTAGCGTTCAGAATAAGAAAGACCTCATAAAAACAAAACTCCAAAGGCATAAATAAGCCCTGAGAAACTAGGAAAAAACCCTTGTAAAGAAACATACAGTATTAGGAACATTAAGTATTAGGGAAACATGATGTTTTAAGTGCATCGGTTTTGTTCATTTCTGTTGTTCAAATTGGCATAATTGTTAAAAAATAGGTTATTACAACAAAGCATCAAAGGCAAAAACAAGGCCCAGACAAACAGAAAAAGGCACTTATAAAAGGTGACATATTACTGGCCTTAAGTCAAGTCTATTTGTTTATTTCTGTTGTGCAAGGTGGCAATTATCTTTGAAAATAAGAAACAGGCCATTATAGCAAAAAAATAAAAGGCCTAGAATAACAAAAAGTCCTTGTTAATGATCAAATGTTACGGAAAAAGTGACTTTTTAAGTCTACCTTACTCTTGCTTATTTCTATTGTGTGTTGGATTTCATACAAAACAGTTTTTCCTTTTAAACTGTTGCTGATACTTTTGTTGGACAATGTTAGTAAGTCAACTAATGGTTGCAAAAGGTGCAAAAAAAAATAATAAAAAAATCTGAGAATCTGTTCAGCCTGACTTCTTTTGGATCAACCTTCTAAGACAAAATGTCCTAATTGGTCATTTGGGACGCGTTGTTGTTTTTTTTTTTTTTAGTTGAGCATTATGAAAACAATCAGCGCCGCCACGCCGCTTGTTGTCTTACAAGCGGGACCCAAATGAGCAAAAACAACAGGGAAATGTCAAAGCATCATGTACTTGTTAGTAAGCAATTTGCCGCTATTTATTTACGCACGCACGGAGCGGAAACAGTTGGCGATGAGAATTCCCACTGACGTTAATCAGGCGCCGTGAAACCACGTCAACTACTTTTTATTTTTTTTTGTTCATTTGCTTTTGAGGGAAAAAGAAATCCTCAGATGCCACAAAAGTTAACTTTACAGAAATTGATATGGTAAAAACCCGATTATGCAGTAATGAACGTTTTCCAAAACAATATGACTTTTCAGCCAGCGTAGAGAACTCAAATTATTATTATCATTAGCAATAGTGCTGGCACTAGCATGCTAACACATTTTCTGTTTAGAGGAAAGTTTCTCTCAATGATGTCTTATTTTGTTTTATTATCTGAAAACAACAAAACCATTCCCATCATTTCTCATTTAAAAAGAACATTTAGAGATACATGCTGTTCTCTGGATTGGTGATTTATTTTGTATTAGTTTTTTTTTGTCTGATAGATTGAAATACATTTTGGCTAGCTTGTGGCTAATTAAAAGCAAACAAGACACTGCTAATGTAGCTGAGCATGTGCTAAGGACAAGACTTGTGTGTTCAAACAACATTGTTTGAATCCTTGAAGTGCTCCACGAGCACCAAACACAACATTGTACGAACAGTTTACATGTTTACGTGCTAAATGTTTACTAACATTTAGCATTGTTGCTAGCATGCTAACAGTTGTAGCTAGTGAAAGCAGAAGTTCCATAGAAATGTGTTTTCCTTACTGCAAGCCAGCAAGTCAACGAGTTCAAGTGATTATGGGGTGAAATGGCCCCTTATTGTCATGAACAAAAAAAGCACGTATAGAACTTACAGAAATCACATGTTGTTTACGCTAAAGAAACCAGGTTGCGCTGCAAACAAAAGATCCACCTGACCGCTTTCAAATTGCCTTCAGCTATTATGACTTTTCCGTCTTTGTGTCGAGGCCTCTATTGCAACCCTGTCACATTTCTCCGTAAGCCATTACCTCTCCCTGCGTGTTTGGAAATCGTATCTAATTATCTCCCAACAAAAGATCGGCAAAGTACCCGCGCGCCACACCCACCTGTTTGTTTGTTTGCGCCGCTCTCGAGACCACCAGGGGGACAGCGGGCCACGCAATCTGCTTCGAGTGATTGAATCGCCACAATGGCCTCGACGGCAAATGGTCATCAGGACGGAAAAGAAACGACCAACCCCCCCCCCCCCCCTCCGCCTCGCCCCCCCCCCCCCCCCCACCCTACACATCTTCTTCTCAGCCTGCTTTTGTGTCAAAGAACAAACACTGGCGCTATTGTGCGGGACACTCGCGGCCTTCATGCAAATAGTGGGCCCTCGAAGACCCCGCACGCCCCCCCCACCGCAACCCGGACGTACCAATGGATTTCTATTTCTCTCGCTGTCATTCTGCGGAACAATTGAGCGCTTTCTTGGAACGGGGACGGATGATAATTCCCCCACTGTCGGGCAAACGCTTGTGCGAGTGATAGGAGCGGGAGTAACAGGCGAGGGGGTTGCGATTTGTAACGCACGCCTCCACTTGATAAAACTGACCGAAGAAATTGAGTTTGGGATTCTTTTTTTTTTTATGGAATTTTGCTCCAGATTGCAATACATTTGATTTGTGTAAGATGGCGCTAGTGAAGCGAGAGAGGCTAAAGAATGGGGCCAATCTTTTTCGGGATTGTGTTTTATTAGCCAACGGACAATCTATCAGCTGCTAGAAAACGACAGTAGCTTGTTTACTTTCAAAGTCGAGCTCAAAACAAGTTGCAGCTAGCAACAGCACTACAATTAGCATCAGGCATTCCAATACAAGCAAGGCTCGTTTGCTTAACGAAGAAAACTCGTTCAATTCCTCGATGGACAAGTGATCGCCATCATCCGCCCTCTCGAATGCCCATCACGCCAAAGAAAACACTACGTTGGCCCCAATGATTATAGTCACCGCGGTGGAGGTAAAAAGTCAAGTACATTCATTCCAACTGAGCTAATTATACGCCTACATGTAATGGATGCCATCATTATACCTTTTAAAAAAACAGGGCGACGTTAATGTCGCCCCCGGGTGCGAGCGAAGGGAGCGCCCGGAGTTTGTCGATTCTGACGGCGAATCAAAGGAAGAAATGTCAAGACCCGCTTGGTGACATTTAAACCCGGCCCGCGCGTAAGCCTTGTCTAATTGAGCCTCACCTCATTAGAATGACGCCAGATGAAAGATTTGGTTTGGAATTTATTTACATTCCGTGAACGTGGCGGCGACTGCCGGGTGACATTTGAGGGCTGGGCACATAATGAGCGCGCAGGAACGTTCAGCATATTCGCTGCCAGACAAAAGGTGATGCGGTCAAATCGCCGTGAATGCTGACTGGAACGTTGATATGAGCGTCGTATACAATGTGTTCGGCGGCATGGTGGACACGTGGTTACTAGATGGCACATCTGCCTTACAGTTCTGAGGTTACTGGTTTAAATCTAAAAAAAAAAGAAAAAAAAAAAAGTATTTTCTTCTAAAAACTGAAATAGCAAAGCTGCACGAGTAATTGACGCTACCCCAAAATTAACCTTAGTTGCCAAGAGATGGCAGCAAAGTTTTATATTCGACCGACATTTGGCCTAAGAAAATAGGAACGTTTTTCAATGAACAACATAGAATCAGCTAAAGAAAACTAATTGGCCAACGGGTGCATTTATGAATAGTGAGTTGTGAATATGCGGGGAACAATGGAAGGCAGCGACGTGTTCACAGTGACTAAGAAAAAGCTAACACTTAACTGATACAAACACTAAGTAATCAGAGGTGACAAATCCAGGTCCAGAAAGTATAAACCACAGTTAGGCTTTAGCCACCGGTGCTAGCTAGCTAGCTAGCACGAAAACGGAAAAAATTAGCGATAAGGCTAAGGCCAAACTGTGGCAGGGTTTTTACTTTCTGGACCTGGATTTGCCACCTCTGTAAGTAATACTCTGAACATTAGCGTCAAATTAGCTTACTAGCATTTTATGATATTTTTTTTGCAATTATCTGCAATATTAAAAAATACTTTGGCTGCTTTTTATCTAAACATGAAACTAATAAAAATGGGAGAGGCCTACTTTTCATTGAATGGAGACTATAGAAAAGCTAACATACCTTAGCCAATGATAGCAGCTTATTTGTGTTTTAAAAAATGGTTTGATCTTTAAGGCAGGCGCCATTTTACATAAAAGTGAAAAACAAGTCTGACCATTAGTGTTAGCACTAGCATGCTAAAAAAATGACTTTTTGAAAGTCATTTTTGTTTGTCATCTAAAAGTTTAAAGACGGAGGCGTAAACAGGAAATGTAACAGATGGCCCCCATATTGCGTTCCCGGCATGTTTTATTGAGGTGATTATTGCCGATCTTTTTTCCTGCCTGAATCTCCCCGACTTATTTCCTCATTAAGCGCGGATGCAAAGTTCACCAGGCGGATGTGACGCAGTCATCGCGCCGGTCGGATGTGCCCTTCAAAGCTCACATCGGCATGTGCGCGTCGTCGTCGTCCCCGTCGCCGCCTCTGCGAGGGATAAAGCGTGGTTGGCATTCCGCTCGTGCCGGCCGCGGCGGATTTGATGAGGATGTCGCATTAAAAATGCATGCGCCTCATATGTTCTTTGGCCTTTTGTCTCTCCAGCCGTGGGAAACGAGCGGACGCCGCTGACAAATAAGGACGAGGCTGACGCCGCACTCGTTTGTCAACCGCGCCCCGCATCCCGCTGATGGAGTGGGAGAGATACTGCCTCGCAAACCAGAAATATGAGACATTATTTCCACAGTCCTGATTGTTTCTATTGTGTAAGGTAGAGGTTACGTGGCGAGCTCGATGCATGAGGTAAGCGGACACACTTAAGCCGCCAGCAGTTATCACCACAGCACATGGTTTCTTTAATGACAGTGGGAATTTACGTTGCCGCGGTCGCGCACGGATCGTTGCTTTCATTTGGGAGTGTGCTACGTTTAACTCGTTCAAACCCAAAAACGTCTAAACTTGTTTTTTAAAACTTTGTCCTTCACTCCCCAAAAATTTTTTATATGTTGTTTTTTTTTATTTATGTTTTTTTAATGCAAGAGCATACAGAAGGCTTTGATGTAACTTCTGACATGAAGAGGTGGCTTAAAGCAATGGTAGTTATGACAAGAAAAAGGGCAAGCAGGTGGCAATAGAGTATAAGAGATCAGCCATGGCCATGTTGCAAAAAGCTGTTTGTGACAGTGTTTTCACCCGGAATGTGAATATTGATGAAACTGCAAAACGGAAACAGATACAAATATACTTTTGTTTCCTGATGAAAGAAGATACTCGAGACTTCCTTTTGGTCGGTTACATGTATTTATAGCAATAGGACACAATATTCTGTGGGCCTTGCAAAATTCGTCAAAATCCAGTAAAACAGCCAGGAGCAAAGGGGGTTCCTTCAGTGAAAATGATAAACGAGTTAAAGGGAATGAGAGGAGCTGCTTCGATTGGTGGCGAACGGAGTCAGCTGTGTCCACGCCGACGGAAAAAATACAGCCCTGCGTGCCAAGTGGACTCAAAATGTCAGAGTGTGAGTCAGCACTAAAATCCTAAGTAACGTTTCATGTTTGGAGAGTGGAAAGTGAAAGGGTGTTTCCAAAGGAAGCAGAAGACCACACACCCCCGCCCACCCCCAAAATCTCAGGGGAAATATAGTTTGGCGTTTGATCGCATGGAATCCATCACGTTGATGATGAATGCATAATTAATTCCCATCATTCTTGTAATCCCCTCCAGATCCCAGTCTGTGAAAATAACATGGTGGGCACACACTGCAGCAAAAGGGCCGCGTCCCAACTTCCAGCCATGACCCAATCCCAAAGTCCAGCTCAAATCCCACCGTCCCGCCGGCCACAGGTAAGAGTAGAAACCAAAGGCCGTACACCAAACCACAGCAATCGTTCGTTTAAGGTCTGCAATCCGTTGGTAGGACAACAGGAAAGAAACTCAAAACGGAGACGCCATTGCAATTTGCAAACATTGCAGGCGTCATAAGATCTCTACCTCCTGGCTAGCCTGGCCATGCAAAGGTCACTGACCTCTAGAGCCAGGTCATCGCTTACCATAATAGTTATTAATTATGAAAATATACCTCGCTGCCATCTCAGCATGTGCTACCCTTTCCTCACTGGATGCAAAACGGGCAAGGTTACAAAGTATTTACACAAATAAGTTGAGCGCGATCGATGGGACGTGCCGCGCCGCCGTACCCTCCGGGATGAGGCCGCCCCGGAAGAATGCACAATCCCGCCGGCCCGCCCTCATTGGAGACGCAGATTGCGTCGGACTGATCAATGAGAAGCGCCCGCCGAGCCATCAATCTCGCCGAATAGGAAGGCGGCGGCATTAGCATGTATTAGCCGCCGTGTCCCGACAACGTCCTCTAAGTTGGCGGGAAGTGATCCGCCCGCGGGACACGCGACACGCGCACCTGCGCGAGCGAGGACGGGGGGGGGGGAGGCGTCATTTAAAGACGGCGGGGACGTATCTGTGATCACGTCGCTGTCACCGCATAAAGCCTCTTTGGGGAAATATATACTCCTACACGTGTTACGGGGAGTTTATGAAAGCTCAACGTCACCTCTCAGCGACCTGCTGCGCACACCGCGCGGGATTTACAGCAGTCGAGAGGATGCACAAATTCGGATGCCGACGAGCCTGAGGGCCACATTCGGGAGGTGCCGGATCACGATTTGGGGCCCGCTAAAGCAAATTCCAGCTTCATGGGTTGGTTGTTTTCATTTTGGTGGAAAATCTGCACCAAAATTATACAAATACTTGGTCACTCTACTTAAGTTCATTTTTTTAGGTATCTGTGCTTGACTTGAATGCAGCAGACACTCGCTATTTGAATACGGTCAACTTTTTTTTTTTCTTTCTTTTTTTTTTTACAGTGTAAAGCACTTTAAATCAACCATGGCTGAATACAAAATCATGTAATAAAGACGGGTAAAACGAAATATTACAAAATAAATTAAGAAACATCACAAGTAGGTTGGTAAGCGAGTAAGTAAATAAATAAACACTTTCTATCAAATGTGAGATATAATTAAAATAAAAATGGAAATCTAGAAGAAAAAAAATAAATAAAAATAATTTCATTTGTTTAACCAGCTAAAGCAATTGGGAACATATTTTCGTTTACAATAAAAAATAATTCCAGTCAATGTTTTTAATGGTCATATGCTTAATTTAAAATCATGTAATAATAAATAATATGAATTACTTAAGAATTACATTTATTGTTGATGTTGATTTTTCATGTACGGCATTCTGGATTTTGAAGGACTTTTTTGCGACTCGATGATGTGCTACGCTGCTCGCGTGTTTGCCAATTGAAGGAGGACGGTGGAGGCACATGCCTTCAAAAAACGGCCAAACGGCCCCAAAAATAAAAGCCGGCGTGCGATGATAAATAATGCAGCCGTTTACAAACGACTTCATCCTCTGACGTTATTTGTAAGCTGCCAACTCGCTGAAGGCTCAGTGAAATGTCAGTTTAAGGGTTGAATATTAACAGCGGTGCGGGAAGCGGCGCCGGCTAATCTTTACCCCCGGGGGCGCGTCGGCTGCTGCGTACCTGCTAAAAAAAAAAGAAGAAAATAATCCCCATCCCCATCAGGGTGAGGTTGTAAAAGCATTGGCTCAATATTTCAATTGGGCAACATAAGACTTGACTGTCCAAGCTGTTCCTCATGATCCCGCCCAAATATGGAATATTCACAGCAAAAAATCTCAAGCATTCCTTGCTTTCATAACACAACAAATACAATGCTGCTGACTAATCTTGCTGCAGTAGGTTCATCTAAAAAAAAAAAAGAAAAAAAAAAGCCTTAAAACAGTTGAGTTTTGGTTTTATACAAAACAAACCCCCCCACCCCCCCCCCCCCCCAATTGGGTTGCTCGAGACATTACTATCTCCTTATTTGAAAACCCGACCGAAAAGTTGGCACAAACAAAACAAAAGTGTTTTTCTTCGTAAATTTGCCACTTTATAAACTCGCAAATTTCCGAGGTTTTTCTCGCAAATTTGCACGTTTTTTTCTCGGAATACTGCCACCGCCCTCTAAAAAAAGATTGATTTATACGTAGCCCTGGTACGCCGTCGTACGGTTCCATTCAGTGCGCTCACATATTTTAAATCAAAAGCGACTTCTCGATTCAAAATTTTTTTTTGTTACAGTCATACTAAATAGCACTTATAAACATCCACAATTATCTTTTTTTTTCTGCATGGAAAATGTAATGTTTGCGTGTTGACGTGTCTCTGGGTTGCATTTGTGTTTCTTGGTACCTTTAATGGTCACATACGAGTCACGTTCTGTACTGGCCTCCGTGCAGCGGCTTTAATGCCAAGTTGAGATTTAAAAGCAGAAAACACAAACACTAATCCCGACGTTTTGTATTTTCATGCCGGCGAGGCGGCGGACTAAACGTCAACAACAACTTTTAGTAATTATCAGGCCGAAGTAATCAATTTCCATCACCGGCGCTCCTGCTGGCATTTACGTTTTGAGGTGGCGAGGATTTGAGGAATGGGAATCGATGGGCGGCCTTCGGGATGTTTGATGCTTTGAAACAAAAAACGGGGGGAAAAACAAAACACTTTGAAGAACGGCTTATTGGAGCAACGCAGTTCGCTTATTTAGAGTCATCGTCGCCTTTGTGTTTGCCTTCGCATGCGTCAGGCCAATCAGCATCTCGTCTGCCCTCGTGCCCCCCGTTGGGTGATTTGTTGTATTTATTCCGTCTGGATTGTACTCTGTCTCCTGTGGCTCATTTGTTGTTGCTTTTTCTTCCCTGCCAACTTGAGTGTTTTTTTTTTCTTGTTTTTTGTTTTTTTTACTCCTCCTTGCCAGGCTCCAGTTGTTCCACAAGTTTTTAATAAAAGATTGCTTTCCTTGTACAACGTGAAGGTGAAAATGTGCTCTAGTCGTCACGATTAAGTTGACATCTTATTCCTTTAGGTGGCAATTACGCCGCATTTCTCTGAAATGTTTCTTGAAATCCGAAAAAATCCCCACAGCTGCTTTTGTTTTGGAGCCATGAAAATCCAAGCGAGGCCGGACACAATTTGAATGGCAATATTATTTTTCCAAGTATTTTTTTCTTCTTCTTGGAGGTCAAACGCGCAGCCTCGCAATAATTTGCCAGAAGTACGGCGCTGGCTTCCAACTTTCCTATTAAGAGCAAGCAGGCCCTTTTTGTGTTTCTTTTTAACCTCGACAAGGCGACGTGAACGGGAAGCTCGCAAAAGCTATTACAACCCTCGCAGGCTCCACGAGGACCGAGCCGGCGGCTCGTGGGGACACCTTGACATTAGCCCGCCAATTAGAAGGCAACAAAAAGAGTGTGAGTGTGTGCGTGTGCATGTGTGTGTGTGTGGGGACATTCACACACAATGGGAGCTGGTCCAAGCTGTACGCATGACGTCTTAATGTACATGTTTGCTATTCCTCTATTGATAGTTGAACTAGTAAAACGTAAATATGTGAATTTACATGCTCAATCCACGCATGTTCCATATCAAAATTACACAGCGGTCCTGCTATTTTGCAATCTTTTTTTTTTTTATATTATTCAGAATGATGGTGTTCTGCCTCCCACTTACGCATTGTGAAAGAAAAAGTGAAAACGGGTATTTCAAGCTGAGCCTACTTTTTGATAAATCCTATTCAATCCTGATTCGTATGCCAACAGAAAGCAACGGTTGAAGATTCCTTTTTTAAATGTATATCTTTTAGCATAATCGTCAGAGTTTTTTATAGGGGTGGAAATCTTTGACTGTGTCACGGTTCAATTCCGATTTTTGTGCCTGCGATTCACAATCATTTCTACTTCAATTTATAGATGTGCAAATAATCGTCATGATCTACTCCAGTCTGACTCGCTAATGCTAATTAGCGCGCTACTCCCGGCACATTTGTCACTCAAAAGTAGGGCTATTCGTACAAAACGCTTCAGGAATGTATACAGAGAAGCATGTTAACATTACCCATCAGCATTTACTCTTCCTATGCTGCAAAAAAAAACCAACTTTTATTGGCACAACTTGATCGTGACTTTTTCCTTCTACTCTCTAATGTGGCTACAATTTAACAGTGTATCAGAACGCGCGGAACCACACTGCCCCTAAGTGGCCAAATTGTGTACCACATGAACAGCGCTCCCAATAAAAGGCGCACACAAACAAGGGCAAGACAGTATAAAATAATTTCAATAAAATGGATTTTGAGACGTTTAAAATCGATTCCGAGTCGTACTAAATGAGAATCACGATTCTTATGAGAATTGTTTTTTTTGGCCATACCCCTCGTTTTAGTTTGGAAATAAATGTATTTGTTTACTGTAAACACACAGGGGGGGGGGGGGGGATCGGCATATTTGTTACACTGTACAACATTTAAGTGCCATAAATGCTCTAAAAACATCACAATATATCACATATTTCACTTGCTTCTGATGGTTTGGAACATAAACCCCGTGACGGAGGGAGGATGACTGTTTACTCTTTTCCGCATACCGTCGTCTCGTAACTTGCTTTGTCTGGTATTAATGCTGTTTTTAAACATGCACCAACATTGTTCATGAAAATAAAGGCTTTATTGACACGAACGTCGCAGCGTGTCATCTCCGTGTCTGGATCTCCACATTCCGAGCTGGCCGCCTGCCCAGCACGTACTTAACTTAGCATTCCGCCCGGCGCATGCTGGGATGCGCTCCAAGTCGCCCGCCAGCACGCGGGCAAGCCGACAAGCGAGGCCGTACACATCTTGTGATGTCTGGAGCCTCCGCAACACTTGAACGACATTAAATAACGGGCTTTGCGTTCATGCCAACGAGAGGCGTATTTTTTTCACTTTAGTTTTTTTGAAACAAACATTTTTAACGATTAAAAAATATAGATAATTTCTAAAGTATAGATTCAATGCCAAGCTGGTTGCAGAAGTAGTGGTAACAAAAAACAAACAAACACAATATTAAAATAAATCTTGCCGCAAATGCTGGCTTCTTACAAAATATCTGTCTCCATCTTTCAAAAGACAAGAAACAAAGTTCCTATTTTGACAAAGGATCTTATTTAAGCTCAACTTTCCTAAACTCAAAAGTGGAGGACAGTCAACACTAGAATGAAGTTGTTTCTATTTCGCACACCAGCCGTGCGCATTTGAATGCCGGAGAAAGCAACAATCGACATGAAACGACATCCGACTGCTGCCTGCGGGCGAACTCGCCTCAAATCAGAGCAAATAAGACGGCCGATTGGTTGTTATTATTCAATACGAGACATGCTTTCATGTTATTCTTACGGCTCGCGCTCGAGTTCTTCCCTTCTGGAAATGTTTTCCTGGCAGCGGCGGAAAGTGTATTTTAACGTAACAACGCAAGTTAATGTGACATCCATAAATCGGCATCAGCGGCGGGGGCAGGCGAATCAGAACCGAGTCCAAGTCGGCGAGGTGGGCCGCGTTGCGTCCTGCCGGCGCAGCTGACTTGACACTTCCTTCATTCCTTCCACACCAGCCGTCTCGTCATGCCACACTCCGCATTCCGCATCTTGCTTGATTTGAGTATTGGCGACCTGCTGCTGAGGCGGCTCGGGAGGGCCGAGACCTCTGCCAAGACCCAAATGTTTATTCGGGCTTCAATGTTAGGGAGCAAACTATTTCCTGGTTCACGGAAGTGCCTCCTATTTTCTCCAATTATCTAATCCATATGCTAGTACTACTTTGTACCGTCTACTTTTTAACGGCCCTTCTCAGTAATACATGCGTGTGATGAAAACGCTAAACTACTTATATATGCTGAACAGAGCTAACCTAAGACCCGATAAATATTTTATAATTCATAGGGTCTCAATTGTTGCAGAAGCTTGAAGCCCGGGCTCTTAATCTCTTGAAAAGAAAATGCCGGTAAATTATGCTAGGCAAAGTGCAATTTCTACAGAAATTGCGCGGGAATTCTGAAAAGCTGAATGCTAGTATTATTATTATTATTATTTCAGTGAAATTATAATCCATTTCCTGATATGATAGTTCGTTTACATGTATATCACTTAGCATAATGGCCATGGATGTATTTGCCATGTACAGTTGCGGGTGGGATTTGAACCTGCGACCCGCTGGTTACAGGACAACACACTTTACCGACTGCAACTGCACCTGGCAATGATAATGTATGGAAGTGGGAGTGGAAAGTTCAATGTCAGTCCCATTGAAAATGAATGGCGAAAAGTTGATATTTAACATTGAATTGCGCGAACGCTGTACGTAATGTGGAATCAAGACGATATACCGTACAGAACAAACTCATTGCATCATCCCCTCTCCAACTGAGCCGCACTGGATCGAATAAAATCGTAATCTCACTTAACTGAACCAAATCATTCCGCTTTATAATAATTTATATTATATTTATATAAACCGCCCTTGAATATATTTGACTGGAGAGATGCACATCATTTACATATATAGCATACCATATGTGATGCTAACGCCCGTACACATGAACATTCGCATCAAAATGAGCGCCAGCTTTCCAATTGCTCGTCACACGAGCCCCCCCCCCCCCCCCCGCCCCCTCCCATCCAAAAAAAATAAGTCTTTGCCGGACGTCCCCGAGCCTCAGGTGGACCAGCTCACGGCGGCGGCGTGTTGATGGATGGCGCCGATGCTTATCGGCCGCGCTGCGCAACACGCGCCTAATTGCAATTGATCTTCTTTTGCTGTAACATTAATCCTGTCGTTGCCGCCCACCCGCGCCCGGACCGCTTTCAAAAAAGCTCACTCATAAACCATGATGTCATCACATAAACCCGCTAAACTCCTTAATTCAGCCAAAACCTCGTCAACCAACTGAGACAACATTTGCAATCTCTACATTTACTCATCTTAATTGGCTTCATTTTAGCAGCGCTGCTAATCGATATTTGCTAATGTGGTGCACCGGGGAGTTGAAATTAGGATTTCAAGCAAGGGTTAGGATTTCTAATTAGGATTTTGCCGTGCCAGATTCAATACATCAATGTACGGTTTTGCATCAGATAACCAAATTAGGGTTTCAAGTTCGGGTATCATCAAGTTTGGGTTTGTAGTTGGGGTCTTAATTAAAGCTTGCAACGTTTTCAAAACACTGTTTATGTTCTTAGATAGGAGTCAGCTGACCTTTTTTTCTAGCTCGGAAAAGATTCAGGTGGTCAGAATCAGCACCGCGGGCCTCCGTTTGGAATGGGAATGGTTGAAGCTAGCTGTTATGTCCTGTCAAATGTGAAATCAAAGGAGCTACTGACAAGCTAACGGATTGAATTCTCATGACCTAAAAGCTTTAAGCTTCTCGTCTTTCATAAATGTGGGAATGAAATGGCGCTAAATGTACAACGTGGTTAAATTGATCTTGCCTCGCCAGGAGATCGGCACCCTTAAACCTCTGACTCTAGAACCGCCCCCTGGTCCTAACTGCAAATTATAAACTAGCACTGAGCCCAGTCGTATCCGTTTGTTGCAATAAAGAGCATGCGCACGTGATGAATGGCCCCCTAATGCTATGATGAATGACATTATGCGGCACTTTGTCAGGCACGGCTGCACGCCGCGCATTCTAAACAACCTCCGCGCAATAAAATGCCGGCCGGCCGCCATAATGACGCCGCTGCGGCCACAAACTGTGGCAACACTCGCCCACGGGGGAACAAAATCGGCGGGAGGCCTTGGGAGAGGCCGCGCGGTAAATAAACGAGAGCTGAGATCAACGTGTCGGCGCTAATGAGCGCTCGCACGCGCCGGGGAGCTGCGGAGTTGCGGCGCAGGGAACGTAAACGAGCATTGATAACTTCACGCCTGGCGTCGTCACATGCCTGATTATCGCGAAACTTTTTATTTTATTTTATTTTTGCTGAGAGAGCTCAGTATTGTTCATTCGGTAATTTTACCGATTCGACATGTCATCATCATTGCTCTCTCTTATTTTATTGTGTATGTGCGTGAGTATGTGCATGTGCGTGTGTGTGTGAGTGTGTACTCATTAATTCACCTAAAACCTATTAAAAATCCAATACCGTTCACCTAAACCGAACACTTCAGAATCCAGCTCGAGTCGTGAGGTTGTCAGGAGACCCGAGGAAGGATCAAAGAAAAGAAAGGAAAGCGAAATCCAGCAATTCAGAAAGCGCACATAGATAAGTCGTTTATAAAGATAACTACTGCAAAAAAATTAATAAATGTAAAAACTGATTTTTCATGTTTATTATTATATATATATATATATATATATATATATATATATATATATATATATATAATTATTTATTTTTTAAATAATTAAAATTATATGTTCTATGCAGCCGCACTATTCTAAACAGGGCATTGCAAACATCACATGACCAAATCCAGAAACCAGGTGAGCTGTGATTGGCCGTTACCTGAGCCCGCCCAGCACTGTGATGTCATTTTCAGTGGACAGCAAGTGTCAAAATGGCCACCCACTGGGATGGATAAAAATGGGTGCTTAATTCTCATTCCTCAAATGCAATATTAATCAGAATGCCATTTTTAGACCAGCTGGGCCGTATAGAGCATATTATTTGTCAATAATTTTTTTTCCCCCTTAAAGAAATTTGAGAAAACTACATTTCGAGATAATCGTAAAGTTGGTAAAACTTAACTCTCACTCGTCAAACTGGATTCTTACACCACAATGCAGCTTCAGTGACAATTCCGCGTCGAACGAACGTCGAAAATATTTCCGTCCTTTTGTCCTGAATTTCCTTTTGACCGCCGTAAAAATGCAGCAAACGTTTACCATCGTTAATACACATTTGCTTTTAAGTACTTTTTAACGGCCGTCTTACATCTTTACGACTCCTTCTAATTGGACATTTTGAACCCACTATAAAAGAGGAGAAGCGACTACATAATGTCACACACGCTTGCTGGTTGTTTTGGATACTTGCAGGCCATAATATTAGGTACACCTACATCGTTTACTTCCAGTCTTATACAAGGGGGACCCTAATGTTATGACCAGGACGTTCACTCCAGGGGGACAAACTTTGTTCATTTATCCTCGCCGATTTCTACATAGCTAACAAGATAAGTCGCGCTCGGCTTTACGCCTCCGAGAAATGTTAAGCACGGCTACCAAAAAACAAAACAATTAGGCTAAATGCAAATAAAATACAAGTCATTGCCTCCATCGGTCTTTGTCCCTGCTCGCCGGCTAACTCAATGTCTTCGGCTGCACTCGAATAAACCTCGAATAGGAAAAAAAAAAAAAAGAAGGAGTCTTGCAAATGTTTATGGAGGAGACGTAGACTGGGAAGCGTTAAATATAACGAGCTGTGTGCTTAAAAGCCATTGACGCTAATAGTTTGTGTTTGCTGTAAACGGGCAAATAAAGCGCGACCGTCAGCGGACGAATCCATTTTGTGCAATTATATCGAAAAACTCATAACCGAGTTACTAAAACCAAAAGGACATTCCGAGAAGGACAGAAAATGTTAACAATTTAGGTCACTTGCCGACACGGCAATTAGGTGCAAATAGACGGGTTGACTCGATAGCAATCCTCAAAACGATAATCAAACTGCTGGTACGTTCCACAACACGCAAACAAAAACACCATGAGAACGAAGCTGTTCTACTGAACGGTGAAATCAATTAAAAATATATATATATAACGAGTCCCTGTATGGATCGGTTTCAAACACCACTGGCATACAAACTCAAATGAGAACTTTTCAGCAAGCGTGTGCGCTCGTTCGTCCCCCTGCCTTGTAAACGGAGACATGAAAAATGCATCCAAGTTGTGGCAGCGCATGAATAAAAACATGAAAGGCTTCCACCGCAGCAACCTCTTTTGAACTGAAAGTGTCGACGGATATGTTCCAATATTCGCTTGTCCTTAAATATGTTTACGATATGTGTGCTCTTCGCGCTGCCAGGGCGGCACGGCAGCCATTTTTATGACATCGGCTTACTTTGCTCTTGAATCTTGAATTCTTTGAGCCTTCGCAAGTGCATCGATATCTGCCGACAAATCTTGAGTAACGGCAAATTTCAAGTGGTTGTCCGTTTGTCCTCCAGTGGACAAAATTACCAACAGCAGTTACACTGTAAAAAAAATTTATTTTTATTTTTTTATTTTTTTTATTTTTTATTTTTTCCTTTTTTCTTAAGAGCTCAGTATTGTTCATTCGGAAATGTCATCATCATTGCTCTTTTATTTTTATTTATTTTTATTTTTTTTTATTTTTTGTGTGTGTGTGTGTGTGGGTGAGTATGTGTATGTGCGTGCGTGCGTGCGTGCGTGCGTGCGTGTATTTGCTAGCTCACCAGAAAACCTATTAGAAAAAATCTGTAATTTTTTTTTAAATAATTTCAGCCATTGTTATTGTAACTTAAAAGGGGAAGTCAACCCCCCAAAATTTGGGGGACAATAATATGTTCTATGCAGCCCCACTTGTCAATTTTTTTTATTCTGCAGAAAAATCCAGCCGTTTTTTTAATCCATCTCAGGGGGGCGGCCATTTCCGTTTTGCAGCAATTAGCATTAGAATATAAGCTAGGTTTTATCAATATTCACATTCCTGTTGATCTCTTATACTCTGCTGGCCATTTTTGTAATAACTACCGTTGCTTCAAGCATTCTCTTCAGTTCAGAGGCTGCATTAAAGCCTTCTGTATGGTCTAGCATAAAAAAAAAAAACATAAAAAACATAAATACGTTTTTGGGCGTGAAGGGCAAAAATATTTAAAAAACATATTTACACATTTTTGGGTGTGAAAGAGCTAATGTGCCACACATACAGTGCCTGAAAGTTACATTTACAATATCATATGGCCTTTAGTGGAGTAAATTAATAATTTTACAAACAATTTATTATTTATTTTACAGGTTAAAAAAAAGGGGATTTGAGGAACCTTAATTTGAAAAAAAGTGGTGATTTGGTGGACGAACACACCAGATTAGTCTGCTATCTGCCGCTAATTGCCGGTGCAACCGTTATGTTGGAACAATTTACATCTTTCTTGCTTCATTTGACTCTTATGTTAACAATCTTTTTTTATTTTTACAGTAGCACTTTGACTGAAAAATTGCAGGTAAAAATTGCCGGACTGGACCCAATGACGGGCCGGTTCTGGCCCGCGTGCCGTACATTTGCCACAGTGATCTGGAAATATCATGGACAATCGTAATAGCTAGGGAATCTTTGACTTCTCACGATTCGATTCCGATTTTTGTGTGTGTGATTCGATTCAGAATCAATTTTGGATTTTGAATCGATTTTTGATTCAAAATGATTTGATTGACAATGATTTCTGCTTCAATTTATAGATGTGCAAACAATCGTCACGATCGACTCCTGTCTGACTCGCTAATGCTAATTAGCGCACTTTTATCACTCAAAAGAACGGCTATTCATACAAAACGCTTCAGCATCTTAACATTACTCACTGCCACATGCTTTTCCTAAATATGCCATAAATGAGTGAAAATGTAAGATGGGGACGCCATTTTTCTCAAGTGCTGATCAGCGAGACGAAGTTTGAACTCGATGCAAACAAAAGTGTTATTGGGCCAGCGTATAGACGAGACTTTCTTAAGCTCGGCTGGGCTTGTCAGTAAAATCAAGGCAGACGTCGGTGATGATCTCGTCAGTCTGCTCTCACATTAGCTCGTCTGCCTTTCGTATTGATTAAAGGCAAATTTCGCCCTGATGAATTCATTTCTGTTATCACCCGGCAGGGACGCCGAGGTGACAGGGTCCAGTCGATTGCCCCCCCCCCAACACACACACGCTTTCAATGACGGCCGCTCGCTTGACTGGAGCCGTCACAATCTCTGAGGTTCTCGGCACCCGAGCGAAGATTCAAATAAAGGCGAGTGCCTTTTAATTACATCCGCTAATAATAATCCACCCCCCCCCCCAAAAAAAAAAACTCTTTGGGCTTTGTTCTCAGACTGGCTATCATTTTGGTGTGAGCTTGAATGCTCGCAATTATACATAATGTTCCTTTGAAGGGACCCGACGGCACGGTCCCCTCGCTCAAATGTGCTTCGGCTTTCCCCCCCCCTCCGTTTTCTTTTATCGGAAATACGTTTAAGCGAAACAGACGGGACGTGGAGCTACATCACCCGGCGGGGGGTAGGGGTGGGGGGTCGTCGCGCCGGCTTGATTTATGCGGCGCTATCGCCGGCCCTAATGGTAATATAGCACAGGTAATTGAAAAGAAAATTGAATTAGGTCAACACGAGCGGTGACGGTCGTCGGGTGTCACAGCAGGTCTTTTACGAGCGCGTCACTCGGCCGACGCGGGCGCACAATAAGCCGTCTCGCTGCCAAGTCAAATATCAAACCGCTATCCTAATTGTTGCCATTTTTCAGTGGGACGCAAACGTGTCCGTCGACACATGCGGCTTCGTTACTGATGAGCTGCTTGTGACTCCCGCGACTGCACGAGCAGTCAGACTAATAAACAACGCAAGTATAAGCACAAAAAGTCTTTTTAATCCAATTCTTCACTTTGAATTGAAAAAGCGTTGTCTTCTCGTATTCGCCATCTCCATGCAACTTAAAGAAGGGTTCCTTTAGTTTGTCTCGTTTTGCTAACATGCAGTCACTCGACTCAACTCTATATTTATAGAGGGGAGAAAAAAAAAAGCACAGCTGTTTTCTTAAGATGGAACCCAGGGGCAGCAGATACAATGAAAACAGCAGAGGCCCCGGAATTGAACCCTGTGGCACGCCATACGTGCCGTTATACATGTGATTTCATATTAGGGATAAAGGGCCAGGCCGATTATCGGCGCAGATATTGGGCATTTTGACGAATATCGGTATCGGCCTATCTTTTAAAATCTGATGGCGGATATAAGGTAAATCTAAAACCATTTTGATCTCAGGGAGCTATTTATTTATTTACATTTTCAGTTACCTTCATAAAAGGATGCTACTGACCTTTTGAACTTTGTGAAACATTTGTTGTTGTTTGACATTAAAACTAAGAAATGTGAAAGTTTAACATTTCAGGTATTTTTAAATTTTTGGGGGGAGGAAATTACCATAGAAAACTATGGTATTTACATGCTTATGTTTCCAATTAACATTTTAAGATATACTAATAACCCTGAGAGCTCCCTGATGTCAATCATCTAAGATAAAATAAACTTCTACATTCTGAAAAGACATTACAACAGAGTCAAGATTGTCATTTGTATTTTTTTTTTAAACAATTTTTTTAAAGCTAATACATTATTTATTTTCAGTAAAAAAAAAAATCAAAAAATAATAATAATAATTTGATCCCAAATCCAGCCCCCTGCTCTCTGTTGGGAAAAGTGTACATTGTCTAACAGGATAACCTGACACTTTGTGCTGTTACTTTGTATTTTTGTGTATAAGACTCTGTTTTCTAACTCACGCGACAGAAGCCGCAATAAGTTAACCGCTACTTAACGAGTCAGATTGGACAAAATGCAGCTAATTTCCTGTGACAACGGGTTCCTTCATAGCCACTACAGCACAAATAAATCAAATCAAATGAAGAGTTTCAACTGTGCTCTGAGATGAAGAGAATAAATAATCAACTGTAAATGAGTATAAGACGCTAGCGGGCAGACGCAAGAAGGAGCCATTACTCATTGGGAGGCTCGCTAATGACACGCAATGCAATTAACAGATAGCAAAATTAATTAACTGGGATTTGCCGCGACACCTCGGCGGCTCCTCCACTTTAACTCTGACTTTTTGCAACAAGTCCAGAGTGGTTTCCACTTTGTTTTGACATTCAATTAGGATCTTGTCACTATTCATCGCCGACCATTTTGATGAGCAAATTGCACATTTATAGTGTCCCTGATGTGTTACGCTTAGCCGTTTAAGTGTTTACGTGCTTGTACTAAAAAAGAAAAGTCAGAGATATTCAGGTGAAAATTCAGGATGACCCTGAACGGCACTAAAACCTTTAGAGTAGGGGTGTCAGGTGATTACAATTTTTAATCGCAATTAATTGCATGACTTCAATAATTTAATCACCATTAATCGCAAATTTTTATATCTGTTCTAAATGTACAATAAAAATATAGTTTTAAGTTTTCATACTCTTGATAGCATAAAAGTGGGAAAAATATTTAAACTAATAGAAATAAAATAAATAAATAAATATGGCTATGAAATATGGCTGCATCTTTTAGTCAATGATACAGTAATTTCATAATAATTCATAAAATTTAGTTACAATTAAAAAGTAAAAAACTAGTGTGATATTGATTTGGGTTGAGGTAAAAAAAAATCTGCCACTAGATGGCATTATTGCATTTGTAAGACGTTGGTGACAGCTCAGCGCGTTTTCTTTGCATATTAAGAGCCATCTCCTTTTTAACTTAAAGTAACTTGTGAAATTCTGCACATTTTTAAAATTGTAGAATACCCAACTCTCCACAAATACATGCATTGTTATTAAATGTATTGCTGTTAAATTTTGATGTTGAATTCCCCCAGTACAGGCTTTTCAAGTAAAGGGCGATTTAAAAAATTAGTGGCGTTAAAGGAACTTTAAATTAACTCAAAATGAACACACTAATTTTGACACCCCTAGTTTAGAGCTGAATTAATTTGACCTTCTCAAATTCACTGCCGGAGTACTTTTCCCACACCTTACTGTTTTTTTGTTTTGTTTTTAGCAAGGAGCAGAACAACATTCCAAAGTTGACAAAAGGTCAAACGGAGTCCACTTACAAAGGTTAAAGTGCATTTTAGTTTCCTAAAACGTCACCCCACAGCCAAACATCACAACTTTTTTGTGAGTCGAATATTTTGGGTTGCAATTCCAAACATGCTTCCTTGCCCCATAAAAGCGCTACAAACGTGTCCAGTTCCCCGACTTTACAACTTATTGCATTCAACAAGCATTTGCTGCAATTTGACGTCCAAGTAGAATGCATTTTTATTGCCTGGTATTGCACACCTGCTGCTGGCGCCGGTAACGACTGCGAGGGAATATTGACAGAGCGGCAAAGCCAGATGAGATACGGCAAGTTTACGCGGCGGCAACGTCAGATATTAGCGCGTCGCGCAGCTGTCAGAGGAGAAAACGAAAGCAAATGAAAGTCTAATGATACGCCCGGCATGCTGAACGAGATGTTCCGCCAGCAGCTGACTTACGGTCATTGTTGTACCGCCATTGGATGCACTCATGCTAATTGCTAAGGCTAATTTTCTCACAATACAATACAATACAATACGGAATCATGTTAGCATCTGCTTCAGGAATCCTTCACTTATTTTTGGTTTACTATTAACAAATTCATTGAAATCAATTTGAGGTAACAAACGACGCAATGTGCTTGTCCTCATGGGAAATGTGGTCTTCCTTCACGCATAATAATACCACTTTTGTCTATATGGCGTCGCCATAATCAACATAAGCTGAAAGTTCCTTAGTGTTTCTTTAATAAACAGTAATCAGGCGGAAATACTTTTGTAAATCACTTTGATACAAAATTCTAATGAATCCAACTAGTCGATGAATCGATGAATCGAAAGATTAACTGTTTCTAAAAATAGCACTGTGACACACTTGCAGTGCCTTTTTTATTTTATTTTTTTATTAAATCATCTATTTATTTTAAGTTTTATTGTTGTATATATGATATTTTAGTGTTTTGGGATTCTTGTTTGTGGCATTTGTAGTATAAACAATGAATATAGCCAATCAAACATTTAAATTTTCTTGCATTTTTAATAATGTTACAACAATTTCCTTAAGAATATGTAAGACTAAGGTCTACTACACTAATAAGATTAAGAATAAGATTTTTAAGGTATGAGTGCGAGTGCTTATGATGTCATGTCATACTGTGTACGTATTTGTATTTAATTTGCTTTACTCTGTTGGCTGAATCGGTTCAAAATGTCCTTATATGGATAAATAAAGGTTGAATAAAATACATTTTAAAAGAGATGACGTGCTTGAACATTTTCAAGGAGCCATGCTTTAAAATGAACAAGAAGTTGTCCATTTTGGTTGGAAGCAGCCATTTTGGGAATACATTGAATAAACTCCTACCCAAATGAAGTCCATTTGGAAGCAGCTTTCATAGACAGATAGACGATGCTCAATTATGAATGATTTCAGCGTCATTTCATGTGGATGAGGTCAAAATGTGGTCATTTGTCATATTTGCTTATCCATGTAAAACACACGCTCATGAAAATATCAATATCCATGTATCAATATTTCACTCTTCCTTGCATCCTCAAGACTAAGCAATGAAGCTTATTGGGGTGGACACTTGAAGCCTTGAGGGGACACATGAAAAGAAAAAAAAAAGGGGGGGGGGATAAATAAATCCACTTTCGCTACCTGAGCGCTAAATATATTCCGAAGCCTCCTCTGCGCTTACATGATGCTAACACGTTTGGGCGGGAAAGTTCCTCCCGAGGAAGCAGCGCTGTCGAACACGTCGCCTCGGCCGCGTGCCCTCGACGGGTATGCAAATGAGGCTGTGATGTGTGGAAACGGAAAGATGTTGCCTCATCAGAGCAGGAAGCAAAAGTTAGCCGTCAATTCAACTGCGGCTCCCACAGCCCTTTACCCAGACATGACTAACGGATGTGTGATCAGCGCTGCCGAGACGGGCAGCGGACCAGCCAGGCGAGGGTGTGTGTCAAGAACATTTCATCTGGGAAGAAGAAAAATCCAGGTTGGGTTCTTCTGCTCGATGCTAATCATGCGCTGCATGCCGACTGTGCTTGTGCCCGGTGGAAACGTTGTCAAACTGAGGGAATAATTCAATGCCACCTTGAAATTTTTATCATTTAAAAAAAAAGAAGAAGACTTTTTACGCAAGAAAACAATGATGCACAGGACACTAATCTTTTGCGATTTGGGGGGTATCAATAAACCCCTTTTTCACCTTATCAATTATCCTCATTGATCTAATGATTTCATACACACATCAAACCGATAGCCATGTACACATTTTCACATAATTGTTTTTATTGCAACTTTTCACAGTGAAAAACTTAATTTTTTCAAATTGACAAATTGTTCTTGTTAATGTATTATTTTATTAATTGATTTTATTGATTTATTTAATTGTAATGTAATTTATTATTTATTAATATTATTAACGATTTATTATTATTATTATTGATTTAAATTTGTATTATTTATTTGGTAGCTAAAAAATAGAAGAAACAAAGCGCGCTCTGAGCATCTTTTGCAGACATGACTAATGGATCTGTGATCATATTGCATATGACTGTCTAAACGGGCAGCGGGCCAGACAGTGCCAGGAGAATTCTTTTTCTGCTATCGTCCACTCAAGAGTGGAAAGCAAACTCTGCTTGCTGAGCCCATTTCCCAGACATGACTAATGGATCTCTGATTATAGAGCCCACCAATGCCTAAACGGGCAGCGGGCCAGTTGGTAGTGTGAGTGATTACATCATTCGTTTACTTCTAATGCACACTCAAGTGTAAAGCAAACTTCCCTCACTTATAAATATTGCCTATCATTGCCTAGACGGGCAGTGGGTAAGGAAGTGTTATCCTTCTTTTATTACTATTGCACATTTAGAGTAGGGCCCCGATTATAATTGGCCGTTTATTGGCCTTCAAACATCTGCCAAAACAATCAGCCAATTGTGTCGAATGGCTGATTATTTTCCTCTTAAAACATTATAATCGAAGAAAACCCAAGTTTCCGACGCTGTGAAAGTACCCTGAACACACCATGCTTGCGTAGCATTAGCAACTAGCAAGTGTGTAGCGTATGTTATTCTGGTCATTCTGTTGTCCTTAAGCGTCCTTTAAGCCGTTTAATGACAACTACAACAATAAGAATAACATCCGCTGCATATTTGAATACAAAAATGTTTTGTTTTTAAAACATCGCTAGCCTAGCACTAATGCTAAAAGCAAAGGGAGGAACGCAAATTAACCGAAAGTTGGCTTCGGGAGTGTTTTTCCTTGAAATAACGAATATTCACACACAAATGCTGTATAGTTTTGTCCAGTATAATGAAGACAAAAACATGGATGACTTTTTCATTTATGATTTTTGTCACAAAGCAGTCCTGAACAAACGAGCGAGCCTTCGACGGCTAACACGTTAGCAAATTAGCACTAGGCGCACACTTTGTCGCGCAGAACACGGCACGTCCGAAAAAAATCCACATTTGTGTTCAACTGCGGCACAATCTTGGCCGTGTTGCCATTTATCAAAGCTGACAGCTACACATGTCGGATAAAGCGACGCATCAGCGTGATGTATCTGCGTTACATTATTTATGGCCGGCCAGTCTGCGCGGAGGGGGAAGCGGGGGGGATGAGGCCCTGAGGTGAAACGTCTCCCGATACATCATAAGAGCACCTCGCCGGGGCCCCGACACCGCCATGACGCTGACACTATTAGCTCTTACATACAGCAGGATTTGTTTTCACCCGCTAAGACACACTTAGTGCTATGGATGTAACAATATCCAAACATCACGATACGATAAATATCACGATATGAACCGCACGATATGATAATTATCACAATATTGTGGGAAGGTTGGCGATGTCAAAAAGCCTACGACAATGTGTAAAAACTCACAATATTGTAAAAAATAAAATAAAAATAAAATTAAATTAAATAAAAACTGATATTGTTGTGTTTGACTGAAGCGGGCCAAAATTAATGTTTGGGGGGGGGGGGCTATTTGCTGGTATGACTTGATGATTTATAGGAGTGATAACCACCACAGCGGCCAAAACATTCCTGTTTAAAATTAAACTGCACTAATGAACTAACCACCAGAGGGTGCTAGAACTTTACAAATGAAATACAACTTCGCCCAATTAACGGATGTGCTGCTTTTAATATCTTGACATAACGATGACGATATTGTGGCACTTTTAATATCACAATATCACGATATTGCTGTTATCGTTGAATCCCTACTTAGGACCGCCCCCTCATTTGAATAACATTCTATGACACACTGCATGCCGATATTGTCTGCAGGATGAAATAATAAAATATATATATGAGAGTAGTCATTTTATGTTTTGATTGAGATTTAATTATATTTATTTTTGTATTTAATTCAACATTTAGTTTTATTTTTTGAGTCTCGTTTTTTGTTTTTGTATTATTTATTTTTATTTATTCATTTATGTATATAATAGTATTTTTGTTGTTTTTATTTTTATTTATATTTATATTTTATTTTATTTTTAATTACATTTACTTTTGAATATTATTTATTATATTTGTTTTCATTTTTACTTTTATTTTTTTTACTTTTTTATTTTGTTAGTTTTGGTCCTCCATAATGAGGGGCTTGCAACACATAGCAAAAAAAAAAAGAAGGGAAAAATAGGCCAAGCTAGGTACTATTCTATATTTAAATGCATCAATACGAATGGCAACAAAAATTGAATGAGAGCTACATTTTGTTGGTTATGAAGTTGCCCTTTATGAAGAACAACATAATTGGCCTTTAAGAGACGTGATTAGCAGTCACGCACCACAGCAGGTACATAGCGCTCTAATTAATCATGTCTTTTTTTTTTTTTTGCACTTTTAAATGTAAAAATAACATTGTGTAAATTGTTCATATCGCGCCAGCGGCGCTAACAATGAGTGCAATGATTGCATGTAACTTGAACAACATGCTGCTCGCTTCCTTGATTGGCAGCTTTGTGTATGCCATCGAAATCACTTTCAATTGGCTGGATAATTATCAACACTTGATAAAAATATGGAAAACTGCCAGGCACACCAGAAGGAGTATTAGACAACAACACAAACAAAGAACTACTTTTTGATTTTTGATTTAAAAGACGTGATTGCATGGAAACGAAACAGACAAACTTATTGGAGAGATGTAGATTAGAAAGAAATGGCACTTTTAGGACCAGATTATTCAAATGTATGTAAAGTGGGAACAAAAAAAGTCATCGCATCATACCCTGTCAAAATGAGCCATACCATATCAAATTGAATCGTAAGCCCGGTCGAACCCAATGGAATCGTTCCACTACCAAATCGAATATCTTGTCATCAAAGTTTTCCAACATGAAATCCTGCACTAAGACAACGGATTGTGTCTTTCCAGGAGAACCCGTGCCGAAGTATCAAATCTGATATAACGCTGGTTCCATTGTGATAATCCAGGTGTATTTTTGCCACCGTCTCTTTGAAGATTGCTAATTAAATCGCGACGCACGGCACCTGTTTCCTCAATTACGGCGCCGACGACGACGATGGCGCTCTTTGAAAAAGGCCCACTAGGCTGTTTATTGTTTGGCGACAGGTGATAGCAGAAGGTGAGAACAATCTGCACTTTTCACATTGCAAAGAGCGTGTGGCGACGCGCGCTCGGCCCCCGTCGCTTCTTGTTTTGCCGTTACCTTTGTCGAGCGCATTTGTGCTGTTGTCTCGTCTCCTTTCATGTCCGATAAAACGCCGAAGAAGCAGCATGGACGCTCGTTAGCTGGGAATCACACTGTTTCGCGTGTGCCTCTTAAAGTCATGTCAATAGATGCCAAAATTTGTTTACTCATTTGCTTGATATGATTCTATATGTATATATATTAGGGGTGTCAAAATTAGTGCATTGATTTTGAGTTAAAGTAAGTATATATATATATATATATATATATATATATATATATATATATATATATATATATATATATATATCAACAAATGGTCCCAAATTCCCCAATTTTGGGGGGAGCAAGTCACACGTCTCCCCTCATGAGGTACTTTTGTTCCAATCGTGCGTCAACGCGGCCAGATTGTTCCGTTCAATCACCCAGTCACGTCTTCCATCATTTACCCATCACGCCGAAAATCCGCCATTAGCGCCCAGGACACGTCGTTCCCTCCATTTTCAGGAGCCGGTCTTGATCAAACGCTGGACTTTCCGCCTGTGTGTCGCATCCGTGTGGCAAATCTAATACGCTATCAGAGGCTCATTTTACTTTATTAAATCCCTCCTCGCAATTCCCGGCGGATGGCGCGTTCCTGTTTAGCCAACAGCTGCCGCCTTATTGTCTCGACACTTCCGGGGGAATTGCTTATTATTCCGACATGTTGATTTAGACTTCTTGCGTTATTAAAAATCGGTCCGAGCGAGGATGTCAAAGTCAGCGAGGTGGATTGTCCATATGTGCAACTCGCGTGGAAACGGTGGCAATTTGTTGCCGTGGATGAGATGGATGCCTTCTCATTGTCTCGTTTGATTCATGGAAAAACAGGAAGAAGGCAAATTGAGCAAGTGAGGCAAAGGTCAGGGGCGATATCTGACTAATGCTGACTTTTTCTGCGGGCTTCTTGCTGTCTTCTTGATAAATTGTGTCCAACATATGCACACAAACACACCAGATGCTCGTGACATCTAACTCAAGAAGGCCAACAGAAATCAAAAACCCTCCCACAGTTTGGCTTTAGCCCTTGGTGCTAGCTAACTAGCTAGCTAGTTCCATAGCAGGTAAACGAGCACCATAGGAGCTAGCTAGGGAGCTAGCTAGCTAGCGCGACAACTGAAACAATTACGATAAGGGCTAAAGCCAAACTGTGGCAGGGTTTTTACTTTCTGGGCCTGGATTTGCCACCTCTGGTGACAAGTCTCTTGATTCATTGATCAGCCAGTCAGAGGTAGGATTTGAAATGAAGACTTTTAGCCATTGGCATACAACGGAAAAAACGAAAAGGAAGACAAGGGTAAAATGACCAAAATTATTTTAGAAACGTAAAAGGCGAGACGAAAGAAAAAAATATTGAGAAAAAAAGACAGAAAATTTAGATTTTTCTTGTTAATATATCACAGCTTGTTTCAGGAATACAAAAATAAATAAATCATTACTAATAAGAATATTAATGAATAATATATGAATATATAAATTACATTAAAATTAAATAAACACATAAAACAATACATTAAAAATAATTTGTCAATAATTAACAAAATTATGTAAAAATATTTTTCACGTGAGAAAAGTAGCAACATCAAAAAATAAAAGTTGCAAAATTACAATAAAAACGATTGCGCGAAAACGTGTACTTAACCGAAAAAGCAGTTAAGTTATGACCCTACTTTGACACCCTAACGACTTTAAAACCTGAGGTCACACATTTTGTAACCACTGTTAAAAAATTGGGACTCGAAGAACCTTAACCGTGAGGTCACACATTCTAACAGTTTATTTATTTTTTACCTCAAACATTGCCATCATTACTATTATTATTGTTGTTGTTGGTATTAAAAACAAATTACAAGAGGAAACATTTTCATATTCTCAGTCATAAGAACACCATTTTGATGTTAAGAACTCCTACAATTATGACAAAAATATAACTGTGAAAATACTTGTAATAAGGTGTGAAGATTAGGTGCACTGATAATGACAATGGCCCAAGAGTTCTGCCTAGCAACAAGACAGACCGTAGTCAACAACTTGGTGAATCAAAATTGCACCTTAATAAATCTTTGACTCTCAGTTATAACATTTAACTAGGCGATACGTTGCCGTACCACGACCTGTGTACCACATTTTGCGAATGACTGCTACAAAATTCCCAAAGACTAAGACGGGTACGACTTTCAAGGTGTTAGCATGCCAAGGACTAACACCCGAGTGTTCTTCCTTGGCTTACTCATTCCCTGCTACAGGAAACGGCACGCTGGTGGGGATGTACGTTACATTAGCACAACTGGATAATTGCTGCAGTCCGGAGATGCCGAAGCGGATCGCGGGGCGAGTCTCGGGAGGTTGCGGCCGCGCTGATTGAGAAGCGAGCGAGGCCACACTTCCTCAGATAAGGAAGTCGGCGTGAAAACACCAGTAAGCGAGCGGCAGAGTTTGGCCTTTAACAAGCCGAACGGGCGTGGCGAGGCTTCCTCCCTTCGCCTCGACCGCCGCGTAATGATGGCGAGGCCACAGCGGCGTGTCGTTATAATGAACTTCCCGCCACGGACGCAGGTGGACGCCATCTCAACTGGCGCTCTCGCTCTCCGGCCGCCATCGTTCCCCCTTTAGGCAGAGTATAATTAGTCTTGAGTTCAACGCAATTCTTTTTTTTATTTCATTTCTGTGGCGCTGTGTGGTAATTGCTATCTCAGGGCATTTTTCTCCACTGCTAGAAACTCAACAAGTACAGGGAAGTCCGACAGTAAACCAACCTCTTCAGCAATGAAACAGTCAAAAAGGTTCAACAAGGCTACTTGGATTCCTAATTTGTCCTTTCGGTAACATATTTGGGATAATCATTTTTATATCATTTGATGAATAAAGGTTTAAACACTTGCAAACAACGGTTTTCTAATGTGGCTTTTTTTTTTTTTGTTGCTATGTAAATAAAACTCATCAAACTCAGCAGAGGTTATAGTTCTGACGAACCAATCAGAGGCCTGCATAATGGTGACATCATCAAGGGACGGAACTCTGGCCTCTGTGAGTACGAACGTGGAATCTGATTGGTTAATAGTCCCGATGCTAATTCAGTTGAAATTACCAAAATAAGCCCTCGGCAGATTACAGTAGATTGACATGGCAACACAGTGAATCTGAACTCTGATTGGACAAAACAACAACAACAAAAACATCTACATGTATTGGAAGCAGCACAGACTAAATTACAACGGCGTATTAGGGCCATGTATAAATATATATTTTTTTTAGAGGGCGGAGACAATATTCAGAGAAAAAAACTTTGCAATTCTATAAACTTATGTCAATTTTGCCTCTTAGTGTCATGTGACCTGACCAATGCTTAACAGTGATGTTATTTTGAGTTTTTCCTAATTGACGAAGGTTCGGTGCGTCCACACGACCTATTTAAGCAACTTGGCGTGCTTCAGGGCTCCTCATCGAGGCTTTTTTTGTTCCCAACCTCTGCGGCCTGCACTTTTCATTTTTGCGCCCGGAGACAACATCAAATGCATCTCTTAAATGCATCTCTACTCACAGATTGTAACAACTGTGCACATGTCAGCAAGACTGCAACGCACTGCTTGCCAACCTTGTTTTTCTTTTTTCTTTATGGAGACAACAAACCGTAACCCTCGCAGCTACCCGGGCGCAAATAAAACACGAGCTCTGTCACGCCGGCCCGTGCCGAGGCCCCAGCAGGGGAGACCTAATGACGGCAATAAAAAACAAATGCAAATGATCACCTTGGGGTTGCCTCTCGCGCCGAATCTGTCGCTCAGCCTTCGGCTCGTCGGGATGGATTCGCCGCCATCATTTCGCCGACACGTGTTGGGAAAATAAACAGCGAGCGGCAGCATGCTGATATTATTATCTGTGTGCTGAGGCCAGCTCGCCGCATTTGGGAAGGGGAGTAATGGATCACAGCTCAGCGGAAATACAGTCAAGGCAGAACAAAATACAGATATTGTATTGCTTTATCTTACAGTTTCAAGTACTTTTTTTTTTTAATAAAAATGGTCACATTCCAGATAAAAATTTAGAGATGGATGACCATTAATCCTAGTATTTGTCTATTTAGCAACTTCAATAACAATGATGTCATCTAAAATCATTGAAATAGTATTCGCACTACTTGCCCAGTGTCCCAATACTTTTGTCCACTTATTATCTTACTTAGCATGTGTGCCAATTATTTTGTCCATTTACTGGACAGATAGTCATGTGAATCCATCCAGAGTGATAATCATTATTTAAAAAAAAATAATAATAATTGTTCAACTTGCTCATCACACATTATAATGTCACTTGTTGCTAGGCAGAGTTCAAGGGGCTACATCAGAACTGCCCCACAATAGGCCGGAAGAAAAAAAGGCATCAAGCAGACTGTTTAAACAGCGAAAATCTGTGATTTAGGAGGACAAAAATAATGTAGTATTTGCTCAAACTGTCACTTGTTGCTAGGCAGAGTTCAAGGGGCTACATCGGAACTGACGAACATGTTTCAACAAATGGCATTGATCAGGCTGTTTAGACAAAAGAAAATCTGTGTTTCATTATTCAAAATATGTTTAGCTTGGTAGTCAGGCACGCCATAACTGAAACGGTCACTTGTTGCTAGGCAGGTTTCATGGGCCGCAGTCATAACTGCCCCAAGTGGACAAAAGGATTAAGAAAATGCAATTAGATCATGTCTGAAAGGCAACACTGTAAGAATAATTACATGTCATTAGTATGACAATGGATCACAGCTCTACATTGACCAATAAAATCCATGCATAAGGCCTAATTTAGCTTGAAAAAAAGGAATGCATTTAAACCGTCTTAAATTAAATTTTGAGGTTGGCTGAAAGCGACGGATCATTTCGTCCACTTTGAGTGCTACAAATGCGAGGAGACAAGTGCTTTGCGCTTCAATTTAAACAATGTTTTGGCAAGGTTCTCATAAAAAAAAAAAAAAACGGGGCGGCGGTGAGAGTTATGAATTATTTCTATAAATGTGTCCGTTCTCCGGATTTAGTGGACAAGAGAGGTCAAACTAAACAAGAACACTGATGCACACTATTGCACCGCATGTACTGTATATATGTAATAAAAAATGAAAAAAAGAAGGTGATGGCTGCTGAAATTGGGCCTCAGGGCACGTGAAATCTCTTTGCTTGCTCCTTGCTGCACAGGAATGAGATTTTTTTTAAATAAAAGCCGGCGCCAGCCGCACGTCAACAGGTGAATTTAGTGCTTACAGCCACGTTAGATAAGGCCAGAGAAGGTCAGGGATGACTTTTCTCACATTGTCTCTGGCATAAAATGGACTTAATCCTCCAGGCGGCCTTTGCGTTTGTCTCCAAATTGGAGATTTTTTTTTTTTCATATAGTTGTTGCCGGGCAAAGATCCGCCTGGAAGTGGAGATAACTTGAGCGAGGAATTGATTCAAGGTCAACCTGAGTGCCCGGCTCACTTTAGCACAAACCTAGAAAATATGAAACCGCAACTGTTATACAAAACAAATCTCTCATTCATTGTGCTCTTTTTTTTTTTTTTTTTGAAGCAACCTACAGCATAATCTCACTTGTTGCTAGGCAGAGTTCATGGGGCTCAACTGTAACTGCCCTATAAGATTTAAATGAAAAATAAATAGTTTCATTGCTCTGTATTAAATGTAAAACATATCTTGATCCAACAGTCTTCAATCTTTAAATCACATATGGAACAAAGACAAAGAAAAATTATTATTTTTTCGCCAGTTATAGCATTGTTGATAAATAGCCCATTAGATACTTGTTGCTAGGCAAACTTTACGGGGCTCAATCGTAACTGCCCCGTAATAGAACAAAGGAAATAAGTTGGCTGTTTGAAAGAAACAAATTTTGATGCGTTAAAAATACATTTTCTTACACAGCCAGCAAGTTGAGAAAGAACATAATCATCACTGTCACTTGTTGCTAGGCAGAGTTCATACAGCTCAATCACAACTGCTCCATGGATGAGAAAAGCAAACCTATAAAATATAAATTTGTATGATTACAAGCTTAATATACTGCCCTGCTGCCGTAGTAAAAACATTTATCCATTTTTTTTTTTTTACGATGTGCGAGTGTGTGTGTGGTAGTTATGAGCTTGTTTGGCCGGAAGGGCTCAAGGTGGCTATCGGTCCAAATCATTTTTCTGATTGATTTGTCATGCACTTATACGAGAGGATGATACGGAGTGCAGCGGCGAGACTTGGCAAAATGTGCCATTGAGGATGATGAGCTATTTATTACAGAAGGGCAGACACAAAAGCACTTTAGCTTGGTGTGCTAACACTGTTTTCACTTCAATGTTTTAGTATTTTATTGTTTAAAACAAGATGTTTAAAATGCGGTATCCATTTTTCACTACAGGAAAATATGACTTGATCAAAACTACACCTGAACATGTTAAATATTTATCAATCTGTTTTCTGTACTCAAGATGCTAATTAGCTATTTGTTAGCATACTGTTAACATATTGTATTACTGTTAGAATGTTAGCATTTTAGCAACAGTCATTGGAAACGGTACCATTGTAAGTAGAAACGTGACAAGTGGCCGCCATCTTTGAACTGTTCTTTTCACCAATAATCTTCCATTTACGCAATTTAAGATGACAAAATGGTTATTTTGCCGCAACCACAACCGGAATCATCAGAATTTCAGCCCGTACAAGCTCATTGGTGGATTTTTTTTTTTTAATTGAAGCTTGTTAGCCAATCAGAGAACGGCTTACCCAAGTAAGAGAGGCGGTATGTTAAGAAATAACTAAGTTATACAGTTTTACTCTAATTTGAAGATGTTTTTTGAGTAGCTATATTTCATGAAAAAGTCAAAAAGTCAACCAAATTCCTCCGGAACCCTTCATCCGATTTCCAAAATTTTGGGGGCGTTGTACTTGGGTCGCAGTGACCGGCCCAACCCTATTTGGCATTTTACTTATACGATTGTAATTTTTGGCAAATCTTGTCACGTTACGATTGTAAGATTTTGGTTTCGGCCAAAGATTTAAACAGTTGTACAAATCAAGCCCAACTTGCAATAAATATTCCAAAAATGGGACTCAAAGACCTGGAACAGGTAACCAAGGCGTTCATTTAAAATAAATAATAATAATAAAAATCTAAGTCTTTTTAAGGTTTTAATTCACTTGCATTTTCTTCCAAGTTGGACTTCAGTGACTTTTCTGCTGAAGCTCTTTTGAATAAATTGGAAGCGCGATGAAGAGGACGCACAAGCAGGTGCGGGCCGACCACCTTTGCGACGCGGCAACCGCGGCATTTGAAGTCCGAGGCGGAGCTAAAGCGACGGTTCAAGTATGTCAAGATGAGGATCTTTATCTGGATTGTACATTTATTTTTCTTGCTATTAGCACGGGAACTTGCATAGATGGCTGCATGCCGCACATTCTGTTATTTATTTATTTTTTTCCTTCCCTGAGCGCGTAGTTAACTCGTTGAAGCAACATGAACATGCACATGTTGTTTTGGCACTTTCCCTTACTGTATGTGCTACCATCAACAGGAACGGAATGTTCCAAGAATGAAGGAAAACACATTCAAGATGCTAATTGGTCATTGTTTAAACCCTTAAATGATCATATCAGCGGAGAAGGTTGCAAAATATGAGCAACCACTACAAAAACGTTGCACAGTGGAAGCACTATACTACCGTTATTTTTATTATCAGATTTTTTTATCTGAACATTTAAACTACTTCTATATTTCTTTACCGATTCAAACCATTCCAACTTCAACATGTTCCATAAATTCACGCCTTGCGGGCTATTATTCTTCTAATTCGAAACATTCACGGTTTTCCCACACGTGCAGATTTTTTACCCCAAAATTTCCCATTCATTTCTAACTCATTCACTGCCATTGACGGCTATAGACGTCAACAATTCATTTGTACTATTTCTATTAGTTAAAAAAAAAAAAATCCCCACTTTTCTAGAAAATTAGGAAACATTTTAATGGCCTACATTTTTTATAATTTTTTCTTCTTTAAGAAAGTATATATTTTTTTATTTTCAATAATCATTTCTCTTTTAAAAAAAGAAAAAGAAAAAAGAAAATATAAAACATTTGGGGTGTCAGGCGATTACATTTTTAAATCATAATTAATCCCATGATTTACTCACGATTTATCACAAATTTTATATATGTTCTAAATGTACAATAATTTTTAAAAATCTAGGTTTTCATATTCTTGTTAACAAAAGTGGGGGAAAAAATGTTAAACTAATACAAATAGTTCAAATGAATTTTTGACGTCTATAGCCGTCAATGGCAGTGAATGAGTTAAGGGTATGGAGGTGTAGGGCTCACATCGTTCTCATACAAAAGTCGACATTTTTCACTCACACATTGCACCTTTTCATATACCACCACACCATCCCATATAATTAAATATCATCCTACATGATAATATCATTCCACCTCATTCAATATCATTTTTACGTTTCTATATTTTTTCTTTCAGCATTCACACACATTTTCTACATCTAGTTATACTTAATTAGTGTCAGCGATGGAAATATTTACCACACACACACAATTGACGCGAGATGCAGCAACAGTGTTAGAGAGACACCTACTGGACTTTCCTCTCACTGTCTTCTCGTTTGCTTGTGATTTGCCATTTGGAGAACTTTGTTTTTTACTTGTTTTTTCCCCCCCCCTTCTCCTTTCTCACTCTCCACTTTGCAAACAAAAGGTGGAAGACGCGCGTGTCGACGGGGACTTAAGATTGTGATTTAATTAGCTGTGACTCCGGGGGCAGCCTGCGAGCGAGTGGCTCTCACAAGCTGCAAAACTCATTATGGATGAATTAATGAAGTGGGACGTGCACTTGGCATAACGCATGCACTGATGCATTATGTATTATTTTTATGCGTGTGTGTTTTTTTTTTCTTTCAAGGGGACTAAAGAGGCATTTTGATTGAAAAAAGACCCCAAAATAATCACAATTAGAGTTCATCCCGTCACATTTCACCCTCATTTGCATACTTAGAGCTTCCCTAATCAGTATTCATAATTCCAATTATGGATGTGGATATGAAAGGAGTCGCCGGGAAAGATGATGGAGAACTGCGCCGCTTGCCCCTTAGCTTTTTTCTTAAATATTTGAAACAAAAAGACACAGTTTAACCGCAGCCAGGTCGAAATGCTAAGGAAGTTAGCGATTAGCCACCAAAATGACCAAAACATTATCAATGGGAAACCTAAGTATTGTCATTAATGCTGAACATAGTGCCAGTACTGCCGTTTAATAAAACTACAAAAAATATATTTGGATGTATTTTTGTCCACACACACACAATCTACTTTTTTTTTAAATGAAAAAAATAGCATTACATGGGATGTACGTTAATAAATTTCTAAATAATCTAGTATAATTTTTGTTGGATTAGTGGGGTGCAACTCCACCTCTTTATTCGTCTCTATCACGCCTTTTCCGGAAATGACCTTCTCCTAGCTTCTGATTGGCTAAAATAATGTTGCAGTTCAGCATTATAGCGCCATCTAAAAAAATAAATTTAAAAAAAATTAAAAAAAAAGGAGAAACTTTGATTTTTAAATAATCTAGTATAATTTTTGTCGGATTAGTGGGGTGTAACTCCACCTCTTTATTGGTCGCTAGCCCGCTACACGCCTTTTCCAGAAATGACTTTCTCCTAGCTTCTGATTGGCTAAAAATAACGTTGCAGTCTAGCATTATAGCGCCATCTAAAAAATGGAAAATTGTAGCTTTCGGTCACTCACCCAAAACAGCTTTTTGCTGTATTTAAAAATACCTATTTTTGTATTATTCCAATCTTTTCAACAATTAAAATGATTCATCTTTTCCTCACAAATCCTATTTGTTGCTAAGCCGCCAGTTAGCATGTAGCATCTACACAATAAACCCCCGTCTCGCACCGCTTTATTATCATCTGGCCTCGTAAATATCCCCCCCCGCTTGTTTATTGCATGCGAGGTCGCGTCATTAACTCGCCAGCCTTTCTCCTGACGATCGTGAAATGAGAATCTCCGGCAAAGCGTTTCTTCTTCTGCCACTTTTTCCGCCGAAAAGACGTGAGCGAGCTCGTCATTCACCCCCGATTCAAGGGTGCCTCGGAGTGTGTGACGGACAGGCGATCCCAGCCCCTCCTCCGCTAAAAGTGTTAATAAACACATTCTTTTATATATGGCAGCACTTCATATGGTTTTGACCTTGCCTCGCGCCCGTATACCTTTGTATGACTTAATTCCACCCACCTGTTTGAAAATGAAGGAGAAAAAAAACATACATGTGGCGAACACGGCAAGTTCACGTCCTTGAAGGGAAATAGAAAGATTCTTCATTGTCAGGCTCGCCCTTCACCGCAAACGTAAATGCATTGTAAGGAGATCTTTGGGGGGGTTTTGCAAAGATTGATCGATCACGTGCATTAGCGTATTCCTGCTTCAAAAATTCATCGCATCTGTCAGATGAGTTTGAAATGATATTAGACAAAAAATGCCCAATATTGGCGCCGATAATCCGATATTGGGCATTTTGACGAATTAAATTAATTACATTTTCAGTTAAGTTTATAAGAGATGCTGTCGACCTTGGGAACCTTCTGAACAATTTGTTTTTGTTCGACATTAAAACCAAGAAATGTGAAAGTTTAAGATTTCAGGTATTTTAAAATTTTTAAGGAAAAAATATTTTCTGCGGGAAGCTAGAAAGAGTTATAGTTTAAGAAAAATAACAAAAAATTCAAAAAAAGTCAGAAAAATTGTATAAACATTCTTTAAGACATTACAAGTCAAGATTGACATTTGTATTTAAAAAAAAAAAAATTGGATACCAAACCCCCCCCTCTTTTTTTTACTGAAAAATGTTATTGGCCTCCTTGACAGATTTTTTTTTCTTTTTCTTTTTTTTCCCTGGAGAGCTCAGTTCATTCGGTAATTTTACCAATTTGACATGTCATCATCATTGCTCTCTTTTTAATTTTTTACATTTTTAATTTTTATTTTTTTTTACATTTTTATTTTGTATGTGGGTGTGGGTGTGTATGCATTAGTTCACCTAAAACCTATTAAAAAATCCCATACCGTTCACCTAAACCGAATACTTCAGAATCCAGCCAGAGTGGTGAGGCCGTCAGGAGACCCGAGGAAGGACCAAAGAAAAGAAAGGAAAGTGAAATCCAGCACCGAACAGACACCACCCGCCGGGCCACCAACCAGAGTCCTTCGCCAACCCCAGAAACATCTCAATTCCAACAAATCAGGGAAGCCTCCTTGACTACTAATAATTACAAAAAATTTGAAAAACCCCATATCGGTCTATCGGATCAACTTTTTCCGTAAATGACTTTCTTCATGCTTGTGCGGAGTAAAAACATAACCGCGATAGCGCCATCTGTTGCTCTGACATGTACAGCAGAACCCTGCAGGAGGTTTGCAGGATGACATACGACACTTGGCGGCGTCTGGTTGGGACGGGTGAATGATGTCGAACGGCGCACCTGATGGCAAAGTTGCACGGCATATTGTTATGGGGCTTTTTATAGCGTATTGACCTTTCACCAAGACGGATCCTCTCTTCTGCTGCTCAGAGACTCGACGTGCTTGATGGGAGCTCTTTTTTCAATCCAACAGCGTGCCTGATATATATACAATCGCTGGCCAACATATTAGGTACACCTGCACAGCAGCTATACTGTAATGGAATGAAGGTAATAATGCAACCGTACTGTATGGTTGTTATTATTATTTATTAGACTTTACACCAATCTGATCAGACAATAGTTAGTATTGATCGGCTGTAATATTTTTTTTATTTTATTTTTTTACTTGATCGCTGATCAGCCGAAAAATCACGATTATTATTATTGAGGTGGAAATGCACTGCATCACATTGGAAGATGTTCCTAAGTGACAATAGTAATAATAATTATTAATCTTATTAATACATATTATATTGTTGGGCTATTTTCTCCTTAGATTACCTTCTTACATTATTATTATTATTATTATTATTATTATTAGCAGTAGTGTAACATATATATTATTTTATGTGATTGTATTAAATCTTATTGTTGATAGTGTTTCTTGAAAATAAGCATTGACGCCTATTTCACCTTAAATGTATCTGTTTTATGCTTAGTGATAAAATATGTAACAATGTTTTATTTAAAAAATATATTTTTAATGATCATTATTATCCACAAACTAAAAAACGAAGACTTCTCACTAATGAAATTATTTTCTTCATTTATTAATTCAAATGCTTATGATATTTTGTGGGTTATAAGCCCCCCCCCCCTCCCCATTCATTGTTTATTGGAGCTGAAAAGGATTATTACGATTCATTTTCATGCATTGCCTTTAACATGACGTGCGCATCAGTTTTAGTGGTATGAAGCACCACTTTTATCTTTGCATCTATGAGTGAGCAGCACCATCTACTGGAAATTCAGTCCTAGTACACAAAATCCATGGCAGTCAAATTCTATTAAATAATAACAATTACCACACAAAAAACACACACACACACACACACACACACACACACACACACACACACACACACACAAACACGACCTGCATTTAAGCCAGCTTTTTCTTTTTCATGAGAAAGTATTCAAAGACGCTCCTTCAGTGTGCTCAAGGAGACAAACTCATTTCAATTCCTTATAGCTTTTGTGGCCACCAGATGTTGCCAATTCTCTTCTAGAGTTTGAAGCATTTTGCTGACTTGAAAATAGGATCCTTTTTGAATCCATGATTTAATTAGACGCCTAGCAGATGCTCGCTGGTTAATATATTGCATAATTATTATGGATCTTGTTAGCTACGGCTTTGTGCTTTGATTGCTTAAATAATCCAAACGCTCCTCATACAGAAGAATATTTTACACATCAAATACGTTCTCGTACTTTTATTCATTCAACTCGTCACATGTAAACCACATAATAGCATCACTTAAAATTGATGACGACCGTCTCGGGGCGACATGTCAACCGAGCTTTGCATCATAATTAAACTGCTAATTATGCGTGACATTTAAACCAAAAAGCAGTCTCCAAATGGGCTTGGCCAAGTACCTCGGGTGCGACGAGGCCTCGTTGCCAATCAGCGCTAACGAGAAGCCCGTGTCGCCAGGTGTGTTTTGTTTTTAAGTATAAACTTCTCTGCTGGGCTTAAAATCATCACATACTGCTTTCACTTATTTCATTAAGGATTTGTGTGCAACTTATATATTTTATAGAGTTTTTTATTTATTTTGATTTATATTTTTGCAAGGGTTAGCATGTAGCTAAAAGCTAAACATTTAATATTATATTTTGTGTGTGAGAGTATTTTGTACATTTATATAACGAAAGAACAACTTAGTTCATGTTCAATGTCCTTTGCAGGCTGAGAGTTTCACACTTTCAGTGTTCATAAAAGAGAACGCATCACTAATGGATACTTTTTTTTTTTTACTCGCTGGCGATATTTTATGTTCTCGGCAAGAAAAGCTTTTTTCCAATCAATTACTCGCCAGCCGGCAGCACCGTCGTTTCCACACACGACTTACTATTCAAAATGAAAACTTTAAATGGAGTGTAACGTGGATCAGCGTAAAGCGTATATCGCGGGACGGTCCGACTTGATGAATATTCATCGGTCGCTTTAATGAAGACGTCACTTTGATTAAGTCTCAGCTAATGGGCTATATCATTGCGCGCTGTAATTAAATTACAGCGACTTTGCTGCATTGGAAATGAAGATGTGACGGCGCCGGCGTTGTTAACGTGGCGCGGATGAAGAATGAAGATGGATGGATTTCCTGAACCGGCAGCTGCGTTCTGTGCACGCGCAGTTAACATTTGGAAATGCATTTTTGGAGAAAAACAACTCCAGAGGAATGTG
Organism: Leptonotus elevatus; assembly: GCF_054856555.1. Classification (NCBI taxonomy): domain Eukaryota; kingdom Metazoa; phylum Chordata; class Actinopteri; order Syngnathiformes; family Syngnathidae; genus Leptonotus; species Leptonotus elevatus. Next base: position 14,664,721 of record NC_141259.1, on the reverse strand, counting down.
AAGACGTACACAGCAGGCGTCTGCAATCAAGCAGAAGTGCTTTCAAATGTCTTTCTTCACCCTTTCAATTTGGAACCAAGTGAGGTTTGGCAAATGTCAACAAAAAAGTGGTGATTACATTTTATTAAAACAACTCGTTTTTCACATATTTGGAAGAATTTGCGCCTTTGCGTAGTGTTATCTCATCTGTGTGTATGTGTATTCACAAGATTTGCGTGTGGATATTCGTTATTTGAAGGAAAAACATCAATGCTGACGTCCTGTTAGCATTTGAATGGGATCCTCCCCTTCGCTTTTAGCATTAGCGCGAGGCTAACAATGTTTTAACTCTTTGACTGCCAGACGTTTTCAGAAAAGGGATGCCGCCAGTGCCAGCCGATTTAAGCATTTTGACTGATTTTCAAGGTCCACAGAAAATGTTCTGTTTGGACTATGGAAACACACGTACTACCAAATGAAAGATTGGACTTTCATCTTTCATCAGAAAAAAAGAGTTTGTTTCTACCTTATTCCGTTCTTTAGTAATCAACAATAGAAAATGGTTAGTTTGACCCAATTTCGCCTGTTTTGGACCAAAATACGGAGAAATCAAGCTTTTAGTGAAACGATATTATTTCATGCATTCTAGTGAATTTGACACTTCTTTTTGTCCATGAATGATGCCACAAACACCTAAATAGTGCTTTACTTCTATAAAACACTACCACCAAGAATGAAAAAGTGTTTTTTGATAGCAAAATACGTTTATTTACATTCAACAGTGTAACAATTTGACAACAATTTGGCAAACTATTTACAAATGTGTGCAACTGTGGTGCTATTTACAAATATGTGGATGTTTCAACGACAGTTTTTCTTTTTGTAACACTCTCCTGCGTGCAAGGAGACGCAACAGCATTTGCACAAGATTGCCTCTTCGCGTGCGCCACTTTCTTGCCGGCCGTTTTTTTCCGGGGAATAGCAAGTATATACTGCAGTGTGTCATCAAGTCTAATATCAGGATCATGCTACGGTTACGTTACGGTGGTGTTACGTCTCGCTTCCCCGTGTCCTTCAGTTGCTATACCGGGTTGGTAGGAGATGTTCTGATCCATTTTATCCACTCCATTCATGGTGGCATCGTAGTCCAGAAACAGTGTCTTCTCCGTGATCAGACTGTACCCGCTCCTCCGATGAATATGCATTGGACTCGGGGTACTCTTCATTGTCCGATCGAATGTCCGCTTGTGCAGCTCCGCGTTTTCCGGCCTTAGCAGCGCTAGCCGCGCTAGCCGCGCTTTGCCGGTGGGGCTTACTACGTGTTCATAACAGTCACGTTGGCGTAGAGCTCGGAGTCATCTTCATCATCATCATCAATCTGCATTGGTCGATGCCAACTCTCCATCGCCCGATCGAATGTCCGATTGTGTAGAAGTACCCGGCCGGCTATTGTGCGCGTTTTCCGGCCTTAGCAGCGCTAGCCGCGCTAGCCGCGCTTAGCCGTGAGGCTTACTACGTGTTCATAACAGTCACGCCAAAGCTTCCAACTTTGGCGTAGAGCTCGTTGTCATCATCATCGTTGACATCAATGCGCTTTTTAGTATTGATTGATGCTTTCCGTCTTTGAAAAAAATGCTCAAGCTGAGCTGCTTGTAACCGGTTGCTTGGTCAAGCCATTGTGGCTTGGATCAGCCATTGTCTCCTCAACACTCTAGCTCCGCCTCACGTCTTCTACTGACGCCCACGGTGGGCGGCCCATCCAACCTTGTGCAAAGAGAGTCATCGCTGCCCTCTAGGGGCCAAAACGAGTCTTTGACTAATCAGATCAGCCTGATACTTTCAGCACAGCTGCCCAAGGCTTTCCTGCACCCGTTTTTGAAAAAAAAAAAAAAAAAACATAGGGGACGTCTTTTAACGTCCTCGGCGCCCTTCCCTAGGTTTATGCTAAACGTTTTTTAACGTTTATGGCAGTCAAAGAGTTAAGGACGAAGCATGTTTTGCATTTAAATATACAGTGGATGTAATTCTTAGTTTAGGTTTACAGTTAACTCCACCTGCGGTGCCATTAAACAGCTTAAAGGACGCTTGGGGACAACAAAACTAACCAGAATAAAATACGCTACACACTTGCTAGTTGCTAATGCTACGCAAGCAAAATGGTGCATTCAGGGTACTTTCACAGCATCAGAAGCGTCGGTTTTCTTCGATAACGTTCTAAGGGGAAAATAACCGCCCAACTGGCCGATTGTTTTGGCCGATTATAATTGGTGGCCGATTAATCGGTCGGGCCCTGCGCCCAATATTGCGTTCGGTGACACTATAAGCACCAAACCGACCAAAAATGGTAGACTATTTTCTTTCACCAGAAAAAGAAGAAAAAAATCTATCAATTACCGTTCTTTAGTAACCAGCAGTAGAACATGGGTTGATTTCACCAAAAACTCATTTCTGGCCAAAAAGCAGAGAAAACGAGCTTTTTGTGAAAAGGAATATCAAAGAGTTTGAAAAATATATTTTTAAGATCCTGACAGACCACCACATCTCACCTAAATGAGAAAAGTTCATCTTTCTCAAAATGACTTTTGGAGTCTTGGAGTCAACACAGGCAGCAGGCAATGCCGTGATTGCTCATTTGCCATTTTGTTTTTCCTCACAGATGAACACAGATGGTTCCACAATCATGCACTAATTAATCAGATGATTGAAGTTGCGGCGGTAAAGCGGACATCTCCTGAGCCTGATGATTCACTCAAATTCGCCCAAACAACCCCCCCCCCCCCTCTTTACCTTTGTGTTACATAAATGCTGGGCACATTTGAATTGAATATGACGCAGTTTGAGCAAAAGCGCAGGAATAAAAAGACATTTTTGCAAGCTTCAGATGAAAGGCTGCGATTGCCGAGCTGCTTTGCAAATGTGGTTGCCAAGCACCCTTCCACCGGTGCGCCTCAATGCAGCACGCCACACGGTTCGAATTTGCATTCCTGCTAACATGCCAGCACGTGTTGCCACGTTGGTTGGTGGAAGCGCTTTGAAAAAAAACATTAGCCATTCGATGACAAGTTCTCAGAGACATACTCAACACAAATTTGGAGTCTGGAACATAACAAAATGTGAAACATTGGCAGAATGGAATAAATACAATAGTTGGAGACTTTTTTTTTTGTTGGGGGGGATACAATTTTTGGCCCTTTGCTGACATGACAACAAAAAATGAGTTAGAAATGACGGATATTGTGGCATTACTTTTCAGAGGTGGCAAATCCAGGTCCAAAAAGTAAAAACCCTGCCACAGTTTGGCTTCAGCCCTTGATGCTAGCTAGCTAGCTCCCTCACAGGTAAACGAGCACCATGGGAGCTAGCTAGGGAGCTAGCTAGGTAGCACCTGAAAGTAAAAACCCTGCCACAATTTGGCTTTAGCCCTTGATGTTAGAAGATATTATTATATTTATATTATATTTAGAAAATAACTTTGGACAATGAGCCACATGCAGTAAAATGGTAGAGAAAGGAATGGATGGATTGATTTTGAAGATAAATAATTTTTAAAAAGTCAGACAAAACCTGTATTTTTTATCAATCATAATCTGATTAATATTGGGGGGGGGTTAAACAAAAGTAATGAGCCTAATGCTGCTTCACCAAAGACAACAGACTGTCAACAGAAGTCTTTACTTAAGTACGTTTAAAGTTGCATCGCCAACTAGTGGCCTGGCATGCATATAACATTTTCAAAGAAGACGACGACAAGATTCCAGGTCAACTCTTGTTTCTGCATTAGTCGTCAAATTGTCGAAAAGTCACTTTGGCGAGACGATGCATATCTCATCTTCTCGTCTCTTATTAAAAGTGCCAACATTTGTCAAATTTGTGCAACACTATAGCAAGCTTCTCCAAACAGAAGAGACGTGCGTGATTTCAAAACGCAAAGCTTTCCGAGGCCATGTCTGAAACGAGGAGTGACGGAATCTGGCACCAGCCGAAAGAGAATATTGAATAATATGCGAGGCCCGTAAAAAGGGACTAATTCAAACACAGGAGCTGTCAAAGCCGGCGGAGAGAAGCGTCGCTTTGTTTAATTGGGACAACTGGAGGCCGACATGTTTGCAGAGTGATGCAGAAAGACGATCAGCTGCCATCTGGCCTACATTATTAACTCTATTCCTCATGTGACGCGCTCAAATTGGCTCCCACAAAACAAAACTGCGAGATAATTGATCCAGCCTTTTGATGTGACTCGATCCCGGCGCGCTGCACTTCCGAGGGGAACCTGCCTTGGGATATTTAACCGCGTTCGTCACAGGGCCCCGCGCTCACCACGCTGACGTGGAACTCGACACCAGGAGGCGCCAAACGCGCTTTATAATCAGGCCCAGCGTCTCTCAAGGGCCCGATTAGACGGCGGGGGGAAGACATAAGCTTTTTTCTGGCACATCCGCAGAAATTCCACAAAATTAAGCTGAACAATTTCCTCCTTGCGAAGCTCGTATGAAAATAATTGTTTTGCTATTTTTCACATTTTTGCTGCGAAAACATTGAGAAAATGCAAAAGGAATGGGGCCCGACTTGGGCACCTCTGCGTTAACCTCTAAGTTCCGTGCACCTCAGAATCCGTGTGTGGTTCCGCCCCTTGAGCAGAAGTTACTTGAACTATCCAGCAGATGTCAGCTATTATGCCATTTTTAACTCATTGACTCCCAGCCATTTTCACTGAAGCAACCCCCTTCGCTCCCGGCTATTTTACTGGATTTTGACAGATTTTGCAAGACCCACATCATATTCTGTTCTATTGCTATAAAACATGGAACAAAAACAAAAGAAAGATTACAATCTCTTTCTTTCACCAGAAATAAAGTGTACTGTTTCCGTTATTCACATTCCTGGGTGGTAGGTGGTGGATTTTTATTTTGTTTCATCTTTCTTTCCTTTGATCCTTCCTCTGATCTCCTGACAACTTCACCACTCTGGCGGGACTCTGAAGTATCCAGTTAAGGTGATGGTTTGGCATTTTTTAACGTTTTTCAGGTGAATTAAAGAGCACACACACACACATAAAAAGAGAGTGACGATAATGACATGTTGACTCGGGAAGGCTGCTGAATGAATAATACTGAGCTCTCAAAAAAAAAAAATTATGATGAAATTGTGAGACACTTTAAGGAACTATTTACTTGCTTAGTTTTTAATTTAGCTTAACACGTACTGATGACCCTGGAAGCTCCTCGAAATGTTTGTATTTTTTTTTTTTTTTTTTAACAAAGCTGTCAGTTCTTTTTATGTTTAAAAATATAATTATTATTATTATTTTACGCTAATATATTATCTTTGACTGCAAATGAAGATCAACTTGAAATATCGGTTATCGGTCTAGCGCAAGTTGCTACATAGTCATTGTTTACCTGCTGCAGGCTTTGCGACTATAATCTTAAGCCCCCTTTTGATCCTGTTAAGTAGATAATCAATACCGCCATTAAGCACCAAGATGCACTGCTCCGCTGCGGTTTGTTTGTCCAGTAGAATCCAATCAAGCGTTATAGAGTGGCCACAATGATGGTGCGCCATGCGGAAAGGTTATTAAGGTGTCCCAAGCTCGCCGCTCGTTCATCAAAACCTGCAGCGGCCCGTATAGAACGGGGTAAAAAAAAAAAAAAAACACATAAGACAAATTGGATGGCAAAAGCTACGCCAGCTCCCGGGGCCATATCCCTTTGGGGGAAGCGAGGCTCATAAACATAGAGGTCAACGGCAGGGAGGCTGGCGGCGGCGGCGGCCGTGAGTCAGCGTGTCCTCCGCCGCCACGTGCGGTCGGTGAGCTACTTCCTTTTGAAAAAGCAGAACAAGCCGGGTGATTCATGCGTGTTCCTGCGGATGAGCCAAACACGCGTAAATTGTTTGCGAAATCCAAGCAGAAGCGGCGGAAAGTTTTACAAGTTCCACTGATCAAGTCAGCACGTGTCAGAGCCACGCGTGGCTCAGGCATCCATTAAAGCAGCCAGATGGGCTTTTTGTCAAGCGTTGCTCAAAGTTATTTTTTTCTCAGGATGAATTGGGAAAATTGTCCTCTGAGCAGTTGAGTCAAATGAGTTGCGAATGATTTGGAAATGAGAGGTCTTTTCGGAGAACCTGACGTGGGCGTCTGCATGCTATTAATTCAATCTGCGGAGGTGGTTTGGGGGAAAGAGTTCTCCGCTGGGTCTCAGAGGTCAGCTCCAGTTCTGTGAAACTCCAGAGCCCAAAATCCAAGCCCTTAGAGAGTAGGTTTTACTTTAAAAACGTGTTTTTAATTTTCTAAGCAAATACTCTCTAAACAATCGTATCATTGCATAAACCGACCTGCATCAACCAATCATCTCCACCGGTGCTGGCTGATCCAAACCAAACCAACTATGGTGTACGATCCAGTCTAACCATCTGGTGACTTACCCACCTGTGTCAACCAACCATTCCGAAGCCTGTTCTGGTGATCAACCCACTGGTATTGGCCAAATGTATCCAAATGTATGTCCTACCCACCAAAGACTAACCATATCCAGCTTGCCCGAGTTTCCTACCCAACTGATGTCAACAAATTGTCTCCTCGTCTGATCTGGTTACCTACCAAGTCAACCATTGATCTAGCCTGCCCAGGTGTCCTATCCATCTTCCATCCATCCATTTTCGTGACCGCTTATTCCTCACAAGGGTCGCGGGGGTTGCTGGAGCCTATCCCATCCGGCTACGGGAAGTAGGCGGGGTACACCCTGAACTGGTTGTCAGCCAATCGCAGGGCGCACAGAGACGAACAACCATCCACACTCACAAGCACACCTGGGGACAATTTGGAGTGGTCAATTAACCTGCCATGCATGTCGTGGGAGGTGGGAGGAGACTGGAGTACCCGGAGAAAACCCACGCAGGCACGGGGAGAACATGCAAACTCCACCAAAGGAAGGCCCCAAGCCCGGATTCAATGTCACGCCCTCAGAACTGGGAGGCGGACGTGCTAACCAGTCAGCCCGGCCTATCCTGTCCTAGCCTACCTTTGTTTTGTACAGACTGGAGTCTAATCAATGTCCGTCCTGGGATCGGAGGCACCATCATCTCCGAGTATGCCCTCATGTCCTACCTACATGGGGTCAACCAATTATCTCTTGCCCTGGTGTCCTAATCCCTGGTGTCTAACCATTTGGCTATTGGCTATATTTGTTCCAGTATTTGTCCACACACGCCTCATCCGCCCCCACACTGTATTGTGATCCCGTCTTTGGATGTGAAAATCAGGAGAAAATTAAGAGCTCTTGTTCACAAGGTGTCTTTAATGCGACCGTATCCTCACATTGGCAGGGGACGCTCTCCCGTTGCACCAGCAGCGGGTTTTAAATATTTAATAGCGCCCGTCACTGGAGCTCGCTTTTTGACATTGACGCCAGCCTCTCGGCAAATGGCGGCTTTCTCCAGCGCCCACAGCTGATGGCAGCCATCGGGGGAGGGTCATCAAGTCAGTCTAAAGAGGCTGCTGGGGAGGTTCAGTTTGAAGATTCTTGGATGTGCCAAGCGGCTGACAGCACCAAGTGACAAACTTGACGCCAAGCACGGGCGGGCGGCTTTGCCAGCGCGGCTGCAGATAACGTGAATTCGTCCCTCGCGTCGCGCAGCCTGTCACGGCTCGCCGTTGACAACCGCCAAGACTGTGTGTGACGAAAAGCCACAGCGAAAATGAATCCGTTGTTTAGACATCTTTAGGGACAAAAAAAATGAGGAGGGTTTCCCTATTTGAGGCGATTTCCTGATCCTATATTTTATTCATAGGGTCAGATTTTCATTTCAGTAATCCCTTTGTTTTGTTGTGGAGGGAGAAATCCATTTACATTTTAAATGAGGAATGTGCCAATCCGGTGTGCGTGTGTGCATGCGGCTGCTGCTTAATTCCTGCTCCATTTTTTAATTACAACTCAAGCAGTTCAATATCACAGCCTGATTAAAAACTTGAGGGGTGCCGCCTCTGTCGGCTGGCAGGCTGGCAGGCAAAGTTAATTATTTTATTTGTACAGATACATCTGCAAAGTGCGTCACAATGAACCATTTAACGCCACCCGGCGGTTCGGGCGGGTCCCTTTAATGGCTCGTTTGAGCGAGTTCTCACGGACATTTTATTGACTCGGGGCGAATAAGCAATGGAGCGCATGTCGAAGAATACAATGATAACTTAGCCTATGGCCTTTGGCTTCAATCTATAGTCTTAAAGGCCACGTGCAATCGTTATGATGGAGAATTATTTCACTTTATGAGAGAACAACTTTTGAACCAACGTTTCCTACAGGATTTTGTAGACCAGCGGTAGGGAACCCTGGTCCTGGTTTTCCATGTCGCCCTCCTCCAACAAAACGGAGTCATATTATCAGATGATCAGCAAGCTCTGTAGAAGCCTGGATAATGATCCCGTTCATCAAATCAGCTGTGTTGGTGAAGGGAGACACGGAAGACAAGGCAGGACAGTGGCTCTCGAGAACCAGGGTTAGGTTAGGTTAGGTAGATTATCAAAACAGTTGGGTCAAAAATAACCCTATCTGGGTCAAAAATGGATCGATCCACTACTTGGGTCAATTTGACCCAGTTTCCTCAGTTGTTTTGCATGAAACAATAAAAAAAAAAAAAAACGGGTCAGTTTGTATGAAATACCCGCAAAAATTGTGTGGTTTTGTATATATATATATATATATATATATATATATATATATATATATATATATATATATATATATATATATATATATATATATATATATATATATAAATTAATGCAGGTCACATTGAATAAAGTAGTGATTTGAAATGAGTTAAATGAAATAGATTTTGCGACATTTCAAATCGATTCTGAAATGTACTAAATGAAAATCGAGATTCTTATGAGAATCGATTTTTTGCCACATACTCACCTTGTCAACCAACTCTCTTTTTTTTTTTGCATTTCAGCCACCCGCGTCAAACAAACCAGCTCCGTGTGTGTGTTCTGGTGTCACCTCCACCCGAGCTCTGTCCTCCCTCTTAGATGATGTACTGCACTAAGAAGGCACTTCATCCATTGAATGCAACCTTTTTCCTCTTAATAGCGAGCCGTGTAAACGCTGTAAGCCACATTTTGTTATCTTTGGAGTGAGCCTGCCATTTTCTCCGAGTGCTCTGAGCCGTGAGCGTTATTAGCCTCTCTGATGTAATATTGTCCCCCCCCCCCCCCCCCCCCCCAAGCATGCAAGTGACCTGTAAAAGTGCATTCATTTTGTGTGAACTTGAGGGGAAATGACTCACAAAGAAAGTTTTTGGGCACCTGAAAGACAAAAACGAGCCACTTAGCGGCCCGGCGTGTCATCCAGGGTATCTTCGGCCTCGCTGACGAGCTCACAGGGAAACGTTTTGCGCCACGGCAAAAGCAGAGTCCCCCAAAATAGCTCCTATTGATTGCTCGTCAGCCATCAGGGAGGCAATTTGAGAGAAAGATGACAAAATGATTTTAGAGGACGTTAGCACGAGCGCTCATTTGCACAACAACCTCCACTTGCAGGCAAGTCGCATTGAAATGAGCTGCTCGGGGCTTACATTTTGACCGTTTTTTTCTCTATTTATTCTTTACTTTATTAATACTCAATGTTGATCATTAAATCGACAGTTCTTTAGTTTACACGTAAAAATTTAAAATGTATCTTTCAATTTACTTCATAAGCGCATGCATTCTAATTTTAGCATTCAGCTCATGGCATTCAGCTTTTTAGCATTCCCACACAATTTCTGCAGGAATTGCACTTTGTCTCGTTAGCAATGCATATTCAAACATGCATTCAAATTTTAATCATGCTTTCATTTTTTATGAATATTATTATATGATGTGACGAAACCCTTTATTTCATTTATTTGCCCAATGTGTATTTACAATTATAATTTAACAAGAGCATTTTTCCTGTTAAAAATCATTTGCTTGTGTGGCTGAAAATTGGCGTTTATGAAGAACTGATATTCCCTTCAAACGTTAGTAAAAGTAGTAAAATTTACCGACTGATTAATTATTTAACAGGTGCCTTGTCAATCACTTGCAGAAATATCGGCTCCTGCTAAATGAGAACGTCTTGCTTCCTTCCTTACTTGAACCCCCGCCCCCCCTCCCCCCTGCTAAATATTAGCGCGCCGTCGTTGCCAATAACCCCGACGAGCGTCTGGGCTAAATTGGCACGCCCGGCAGAGAAAACATTGCTAACTGGGCTGATATTGACGTTACGTCTGCCAAGCGCGAGCGCTGCCATCAGGCTGCAAAAAAAAAATAATCAAAGATGACATCAAAATCAAGAAATTTAATTATCAGACCTTGGAACAAATTTGCACAAGACCAGAGAGGGGAGAAGAGAAGAAGAAAAAAAACATTCAAATCAAACTGACAAGAAGAAAGCATCTTTGCTTTAAATTATTCTCATTCATCACACTGTTTCATTTATTTCCAGGGACTTGGACCTTATTTGAAGTGATCTCCATCAGCCGAGCTGGGAATGTTTTTTCTCTTTTTTTTCAATTTATTTTCCTCCCTCTCTTTATCGCACAAGCTCGTCCTTGAGGAGAAAATACAAGAAATGTCAAGAAAGGTGCGGCCTTTATCGAGCTCGCGGAGGGCTCAAAGAGTCGCTAAATTAAATTGTGCAAAGTTTCCAGTTGAAGGGCAAACAGCGTCGCGGCGAGCAAACAATCTCCCAAGGCGGCGGCCTCGTAAAAAAAAAAAAGGCGATTGATGAGCGAAGGCGAGCTCGGGACAAAGGACTTGCTCTTTGTTTAAGACACATAAAACCCCGTGTCGTTAATTCAGGCCATTTAGGAACGGGTAATTGCTCGTCTCTGGGGCTCTAAGCTAACTAGATAAGTTTGCATTAATTGGATTGTCCCCTCACACACAGCTGCATCAATCAATTAAAATAATGCATTATGCATGCCAGGCCTTTAGGGGGCGATATCACTTTGTGAAGAAACCTCTCAGGTTTTTATTATTATTAGTCAGCATAAATACCGCAAATAAATACCGCAAGCAGGTTTACAATTTGATGTACTGGGGGAACTTAATGTAATTAGTTTATGCTAATATTACGCATGTTAACATACATTGTTCGTATGATCACCCAGATATGTGCAATGCAATACTGTAGAAGTAGAATTCATATATACCTGGATTTAAAGTAAAAACCCTACCACGGTTTGGCTTTAGCCTCTGGTGCTAGCTAGCTAACTCCCTAAACTAGCTAGGAAGCTAGCTAATGTTAGAGTAGACAATATTAAGTATTGTACTCTTTGCGTGTTCAATTAACTGAATGGTGAGATCCTGGTGAAGAAGTCCCTTTGCAAAGGTAAATAATTATCAGAAGCTTCTGATTGACAAAAGGCTGATGACACTGAAGCCGTGTTCTATCAGGTTGTCTGTCTCGTCCAACGTGGGGCATCAATACTTATTCAAAAGTGGGAGAATAGAAATCTCCGCCCATCAGCCCCCAGTACACTTGGTTACAATTCAGTGAATACAAGAGAATTCTGTTCCCATTCAGATTAAAAGAAAACAATAATAATAAGCCTGACTCCCTTCCGACCGGCAGAGACCTGGCCCTCCCATTAGAGATAGCGAATGAATAGACAAACCCGTTGCCCTTTCTCATGAAAGTAACACAGATAAGAATACAATTCTATTCATTGAGCCATACTGAGTTAACTAAATCCAAAACGGCTAAAATATAAATTAAAACTGAAAAACAATGTTAATAACTTAACACTAACTAGCACCTGGGGCTAAAGTCAAACTGTGGCAGGGCTTTTAGTTTCTGGACCTGGATTTGCCACCTCTGTATTTCAGAAGAGATGAAAGGAAAAGTGTCATTGTTTTTTTAACAGCATAAAGCATTTTCAAATGAACTCGATTTTAATGATCACAAGCATTTGACTTTGCTCGCCGCATGCTTTTTTTTTTTTTTTTTTTCCTGAGCGACACAAAGTCACCGACATGAAAGCTCAGCAGCAGAAGCGAAAGCCAGAAAGAATAAAGGAAAAGGCAGGCTGCCAGTGAAGGCAAGGCACGCTTTAACAAACGCCATTAGTAACTTCTCAGTCGGGAACATCACGAACAGGTGGGCGTCTCCCACGGCGTGCGTCAATGTTCGCCGACTTGTTCAACAGGTTGACGGTGGTTATGTTCAATCTTTTAGGGGAACAACAATCATTATGTATGTTTTTGCCCGGCAAGAAAAGGTACGTGGTAGCTTTTGAACCCAGTGCTGACATGTTTACGCGCGGCGTCTCCGGAGAGAGACGCTGAGCTCAGGGGACTCATTACGCCGTCACTCCAGAGAACGTCGACGCTTCGTACTTTGAACTTTCGGCATGTTTATTATTGTGCCTTTCGCAGCCAGCCGCGCTCATGAAGTTTTTTTTTTTTTGTTTGGCGGATTCTACGAGGCTAAAAACAAATTAGCACAAGCGTAAGGGTTCAAATGTCAATTTCAAGACATCACCATTTGATTGGTATCTGGAAAGCTGTCCAATTTCCATGTTTCAAAGCATCCATCTATGAATCAATCGCTTCATCCATTCAATCATTTATCGGTTCAATACGGAAGTGCGGAACTGCCAACAGTTTGGACTCAGCAAGGTCGCGTTCCAACTGCGGAAAAAAAGGAGGCTAACTTTTTTTTCTCCCATAATGCCACAGGGCATTGACTTGCGCTTGCACAAAAATTAAGTAAATATTGTTTATAGAAAATACAATTTCAAACACTTTACAATTATTATTATCGCTCCATCAATCCATTAATCGAAGACTAATCAATTGTCAAGGTAACCGCTAATTATTTCTAATAACCGATTAATCATTTAGATAGCCATTTGATTAGAAATCCTCCAAATCCTCAGACTTTCGGCCTGTAAACAGTAAATATATTATAAAGTCGATTTCTGGTGTCCTCCATGATAGCGGACGGATTTTTTTGTGTTGAAACCAGTGCTGTCAAAGTTAAAGCGTTAACTAATGAATCACAAAAAATCATCACTTTAATCATGTATTAACATATAATATAAATGTTGACAGCGGATGGTTACGTTAAAGGTAGCACAGGTTGTGTTTGAGCAATAAACATAACTGCATGCAATAAAGTAAAGCATTTAATAAATGTTTGCGTATGACATTCAGAAAATGTGTTCATGTCAAATTACTAGGGTCATTTTTTTTCCCATTTTAAATTATACAAGTAATTAACCGATTCGAAAAAGAGGAGGATGAGTGTGTGCAGTGGATACAAATTTTTTGAAGACGTCCTCGGAAATTAAATACACAACAAGTGCTCTTTAAACTTGGTGGACAAAAAAATCTTGATAAAAAAATTAAGCGATTAATCCTGATTAATCAAAATTCTAAAATGTCATTAGTCTGATTAAAAATGTTTATCGTATCATCCCTCTATCCATCCATGCATCATTAATGAGGCTTGCGCTGATGTTTATCCATCTGTGAGTTCACTATCCAGGTAAAAAGCTGAATTTACAGAGTCCACAGGAGCACCCGAACGCATCGTTGGTGCCGAGCTGGACAAATAAAACTTTTCCACTTTTACTTTGTCTTAACTTCGGGTCTTTGTTTAACAGCGGCCGGCTTTGTGTCGATTGCCTGGAGTCCGTCTCAGCCGAGCTGCCCTTCTAAGAATAATATTCACAATGGGATTGCACACGCAGTCAATCAGGCCGCGTTCATGTGCGCGGAATAACAATGAAGGGAAACGATTAAGTTGTTCGCCGCAAAAGCCAAGCCACTTAAACGTCACGCGCACACGAACACTCCTGCTGCATCTGCGGAGGAGGATATTTTCAATTAATCACGCCGTCTCATCAATAATGCATCACCCCTGCAGCCCAGTCGCTCTTGTGCGGACATTTAATGAGGCAGCCCCGCCGGAGGGGCCGTCCCATTTGTCACCGCTCGCCGCTGTCGTTAAGGTAACGCCGTCGCTCGTGACACAAAGACCCGTCAAAAGTGACCGCGGCGGGTGTGCAGGTGTTCAATTCACACCTGAAGACAACTTTTGTGAAAGGCCCAAGTTTGGATGGCTGCTTGTTGCTAGGCAGAATTGTCAAGGGTCAACCATAGGTGCTCCAGAAGCCGTTGGGGTAAAAATCTGGTTTAAGCCACACCCACCTGGCAAGCAGCAACAGGAAGTTGGTCAAATGCAAAATGAGGAAATTGGTTCAAAACAAGTTTAGCTATTAAAGCACTGCTCTGTATTACATATAAAATACTTACAACCTTGGGAAATAAATAGTTATACTATACAGTACATACTTGCAAATATGACAAAAATAAAAAATAAAAATAATAATTTTTAATACACATATATAATTTTCAAAAAAATGTACATTAGACATTAAAACAAAGATGATAAAAATAAATAAATAAACTAATTTAATAAAAAACTTTAATAACTTTAAAATTGCATATATATGCAAAATGCTACATTACGGACATATGGACAAGTTTGTTTTCTATTCTTCCCAGCGTGTTTTTTGTTCAAAATCCACCGAAATCCAGATGAAAACCGGCTGTGCCTTTTACACCTGTCGCCGTGAACCAGCAGTAATCCCATCTGAAATGTTGCCCTCGCTGGCGACTTGGCCTCCCCCGCGAACTCCGCCCCCCTCCCCCATATCATCTCAGCAGTAAGTTATTTATATATTTTGCCAAGCGGGCCGTGAGTAGTGATCCCGAAGTAGTAGAAGCATATGAGCCGAGAGCCTCGCGCCATCTGGCCGCACACAGCAACAAAAAAAAGAAAGAAAAAGGAGGAAAAAAAAGTAGAAAAATCGTCATTGTCAAGATGTCTCCTTTCAAAAGTGAAATTGCTGTCTGGAACCGACCGCCCTTACGGGAGAGGTCATTTTGATAAGAAAAGCCACCACTAGAATGAATATATATCTTCTTCTTTTTTTTTTGTTTGTTTGTGTGTATAACCATGAAGGTTTTATACTCACATTTTTGCAAAGTGGACCAATTTAGTTAGCATTGACTCAATAAATTGTCAAGTATCCTTTTGGTGCATGAAATTCTTGTCTGGAAGCTGTTGTTGTCGAGTTGTAATCCTGCACTGTGACCAATGCTAGATAAGCGCTTTGTCCTCCTCAAGTTCCACTCATTAGCCATGGATCGGTCCCGCTTGTAATTACGCTAAGCGCGGCGAGCCCGCTGAAAGCCACAAACATCGCACGCGTCCAGGTGGCGAGCGGCGGCGGCGGCGGCGGACGTTTTTCGCCATCACTTGTAACATTTTTGAGATTGCGCGACGCAGCTCGGCCTTAAGGATGGGATGTGTCGTGTCATGTGTGTGTGTGTGTGTGGGGGGGGTGCAAAAGCGGGGGCCGCAACCGCTGCTCGGCAGGCCAGGCCACAGCTGGATTCAATCTTACGCCCTGGGAATAACATGCGGCCTGATCTTTTCTTTTTCTTTTTTCCTAACCTCTCACAATTTAATTAAATTTGTTGCTTGCTCTCTATTTACGACGTTGCACTTAAATGGTCCAAACTGCATTATTTATTCAATACAAGTCATGTTTCTTTGTTCATCTATCGATATTAGCGACAGGGAGAGCAACTGTTAGGAAGGCCACAGCTCTGAACATCGAACTGAACAATAGTTTGGCAGATGTGCTAACCGCTAAAAAACACAACAAGCCTTAAGTTAAGCCTAGCTTAACTTGTTAGTTCAATTTGCTAGCACCACCGAAATAACTGGGCCTCGCATTAGCAGTATGATGTTAGCACTTTGCTAACAACAGCATAGTGTTATCTTTTGAACAATATCATTATGTGGAATTGACTACAGTATGTCCAGTACTGGTAGATTATATTTTGCCATTCACTAGCTAACAACAGTGTAGCATTTAAAATATATATATATGTATTATTATGTTTTTTTTACAAATTAAACGTAGACGTATTTTGACAGGGAGAACAATTAAATGCCGGCCCATTCAAACCAATGGGGAATTCCGACCCCTGGTAGCCTGGCCGTCAAAACAACAAAGTGGCTAATGTTAGGCACAGTTTAAACATTCGATTCAGTAATTCTTTTGCGGACCACTAGAGGGAGACCACGAACACTACTAGAGCAGTGGCACTGAACCCCACCACTTTCCCCATGCATTGAACCCTCCGACGGATATGTGCAATACGAATCATAGCAAACTGATGGGGTTCAGTACCTCCAACAATGTTAAGAACCGCTGACCTAAGTACGGTAAAAGAATCTACCTGCAGCGACTTCCAAACATGCAAATGAGTTGATTTTAATCACCGACTCATCCAAAAAAACATGCAGCGCCGATTGATTAAATTCCTTCCAGATCATAGCCAACATAATCAAAGGTATAAATCTGTTTGGTGTGACTCGTGAATGTCTTCATCTTCATTCATTTTCACGGCTTGCAGCTTTTTCGCTGAGCCTGGCATTGCAAGTTTATTTCGAAATGCGGCCAACTCTGTCTAAAATGGAACCTGTCAAAAATTGGCATCCCACAAGGAGGAAGTTGTTGTTTTTTTTGTCTTTTTTTTTTTGCTGGATGGTGCTTTTAAAATGTCCTCATTTGCTCCAAACTGAGCCAAAATTCTTGCGGGTTATGCTGATTGTGTTTTTTTATTGGTGCTTTTTTGATTCTAAAGATATTACCGGATTTATCAACGGATGATGTCATCCGGTGCCCCCAGCTGAGTAAAAACACGCCATTAAACCGATTGCTTTCAGGTATTTTTTTAAAGATTATTTTTAGATTCCTAATAATGGTGCACAACTAGAGGTGGTATGCTGGCGTAGTGGTTTGCACAAATGCCTCACAGTCGAGCAGTTCTCGGTTCAAATCTCAGCTCTGGCCTAACTTTCTGGAGATGACATGTTCTTTTTTTCTATATATTTGGCAATGCAAATGTGAATCAAAATGACCAGGACGTCTTGTATATATAAGTAAAGAAAAAAAGAGGTAGCACAGAGGTCAAGCGGTAAGCATGTCTGCTTCACAGCAGAGATATTCTGGGTTTGAATCTCGGCTTTGGTCCTCCTCTGTTGATTTGCATGAGCTTGCCTGTGCGGCCAAAAAGCTTCCTCCCACCTTGTTGGCATCAGTGGAAACTGGAAAATGTTTTTAGGCGTAAACGCGACTTTTTGTTTGTCTGTATGCGCCCTGCGATTGGCAGGCAGAATTGATGCCAAATGTGAAAAAGTCCATCATTGGCACTAGGAAGCATTTTTTTCAGAGAACGTGGAGGTTACAGAAAAGCATTCAGAGCTACTGTGGGAGGCATTTGAGGGCGCTCCCACATGAGGAGATTAAAAATAATTATACTGGTGCAACTTGTCGAAACAAGTTGATCTCATCAGGTGAAATATTTGCCTGAGGTGCTTTCAAACAGCAGCAGCATGGAGGGACGTTCCCAAATGTTACCCAAGGAACTTTTGCCTGAATTCATTGAGAGAAAATGAACGCATCCGCTCCAATTACTTGAATTTAAATTTTAGTAAATTGCTTCTTCTTCGTTTTATTTGACTTTTTTTATTTTTACATCCTTATATATATCACTAGCGTAGTTAACATTAATTGTAGTAAAAAAATAATACTTTTTATACCAGTGAAGTGGAATTGGGAATCTCTGATCTACATCCAACATGACAACTGAAAACTAGAAGCACCTTTTGCATTCTCATTAGCAGGTGTGCTTTATAAAATGTTAAACTATTTTGTGCATTGTAAAAACACACACACACACACACCCACACCCACACCCACACCCACACCCACACCCACACCCACACCCACACACACACACACACACACACACACACACACACACACACACACACACACACACACACACACACACACACACACACACACACACACACACACACAAACTTGAAGACTGACGTTTAAACAAACCAAACAGACACTGCATTAATGATTTCTTTTTTTATTTTCCTTGACATGATCTTTGAAACGACAAGCCTTGCCTCACCCGCCCCAAGAGTGCACAACCACAATGTACCCCCCCCCCCCCACCCCCACTCCACCCCCCAAAGCACATCATTAGATGTCTGATTGACCGAGGCAGAAAAATGGAAATTGTTTGCCTCCGCGACGTTTCATTTGTGACATTTTACAGATTAATATGAGCCGGCGACTGAGGAGGGGGCTGCTCTGGAAAATTGCTTTGACTGGAAATGTGTCACGGCTGACAGCGACTCTCTCCGTTAGTTTTTTTCCTGATCCCCATTAAACACTTTCCTCTGATCTAATTCAATAAATGCCAAGGGGAGTTTGAATACTAATCATATCCACACCCCCTCCCTTTGGCTGAGACGCTTCTTTGGAACTCGCAAACACTTCAAACGCTCTTTAGGAGTATGTAGTGCCCCAAATAGTCAAAAGTGCACAAATAGTTGTGACATCTTCAAATACCCCCCCCCCCCCAAAAAAAAATATCCACCCATCGATTTAACCAGTTTTTTTGTTAGTTTTTTTTTTAAAAAGGGAAGCAGCATTTGGAATTTTCGGGCATCTTCAGGTGTCAGCTGTGACAAAGCAACAAGTCTCAAGAACGACTTATGTAGGCGTCTATTTCGGCTAATCACATACGGTTTACATTGGCACTTTTAGGCCGTCCTCGGTTTATGATGGTCCCGACCTAGGACGTTTCGGAATTACTAACGGCATTCAGTGGACTAGTTTGATCAGTTGGATATTTATGGCGTAAAAGTTGTTTTCAAGTCAAACTTGTGTACAAAATCGGTCACAAACCAATTTGTTTATTTTTTTTCCGATGGTGGGTGATATAATCCAAATTCTTCGATTCCATGACCTTTTTCCTGACACCTGATGACTTTGAGGCTGATGTCTCATTCCAATTGCACAAATATGACAGATGCGTCCCTGAGACCTGCTGTTTTTTCCTTTCTGACACCTGAGGATCTCCTACAATGCACCCCGTACCCTTGACAAAAGAAAACAACCAAAAAGAGTCAATAAATAGTTTCATCATACGCGTCCCGTGACAAACAGTACATCCCTTCAGCAGCTTAAAAACAGATGCTGACATCACAGAGTGAGGACTCAGAACTGGTCCTTTCTTACTAAGACTCACAGAAACAATAATGCTCGATGCGACTTTCCCTCGGTAAGCGTGAATGATCTAGCACATCCATTTTCATATAAAATGCCCCCGTTTGCAAGTAAACCCCCGTTGCTTGCTAACTGTGCGGCATGTCAAGTTTCAAATCAGTGCAAACAATTACGACAGCAGTGCAGAGTTAGCCGGGCAAGCGGCCGTAGCCCAGCCTCTTCATCAACCCCCCGCAGATGTCCTCCACCAGCCTCACGTCCCGCCGCGGCATTTTCTGCCGCCACCTGGCGATGTTGGCCGGCGAGATGTCGCCCTCGTACTGCAGGTGGTACAAGTTGGTGGATGTGGTGAACGCCAGCTGGTTGAGGGCGGCGGGCGACAGTGGCACCCCCAGGAAGGCGTGGACGCTCTCCGCCGTCTCCTGCGGGGAGTTGACCACGTCCTCGAAGCGCACTTGGAGGTAGGAGTCCTCTGGGAGGCTCTGGCTGACCCGCAGCACAGCGGCTGTGTGGGCGAGCCACAGGTGGGCCAGTATCAACACCGGGTCGCTCTCCTTGCGGGCCAGCAGTCCCCTGAGAGTGTTGAACTCTGGCGCTACGCTCCGGCAGCCATCCTTGACGGCGTCCTCCTTGAATATCAAGGAAAGGTGCTGAGGGATGTTCTTCAGGGAGTACAGGCTGGGCTCGCTGTTGTACAACATGAGATAAATCCACGCTCGGGGGTCCCTCACCACGTAGAGACTTTTGAGGGAAGGCCCCACAACCTCCCGGATAAAAGGCAGCTTCAGCGCCCAGCTCCCGCTCCGCATGTTCAGAACAACGCGGCTGTTCGGGTACTCAGCCATGTGGCGTCTCAGCTCCCGGATGTACTCCACATCTCTGTCCATGCCGGCTCGCAGTTTGCCCTTCAGCTCTACCGCCGGCTCCCTCCGCCTGGAGCGCTTTGAGCCCTGATCCGAGTTGCCACGCGGGGGCAGTTGGGCCCGGTCGTCCTCTGCCAGTTGAATGTTCTGCAGGTGCAGCTTAGTGTTGTAGACCAGCGAGTGGAGCCAACCCTGGATCATCTTGAAGCGCCCCTGCTTGGCCTCCGACCAGGACCACTCGCAGGCGTCCACCAGGGAATCTAACTCAAACTCTGTCTCTGGGATGTCCAAGTGCTCGGTGGGCACCCTGACGTAAACAAAGTCCGAGCTGTTGTAGAAAAGGTGCTTGAGGATTTCCGCCCCGGAGCCGGGCAGAGTCGCGATGAGGACGGTGGGCAGGGGGAGCTGGCGCTGCTCGTGAAGCCGTGCTTGCAAGTCAGCGTCGCTTTTCCACTTCACCCCACAGAGGAGCTGGTCACAGCTGTTGGACACAAAGAGCAGGCCGGCTATCCACAGGAAGAGGACGGCAAGCAGGGCGTAGCGGATTAGCCGCCGCAGCCTGAAGCACACGTCGTAAAACTTCTTCATCATGGCGAGAAAAGCGGCGGCCGTGCAGAGAATCAAACCCGCCATCATGTTGAGTATGAAGGCAAAGTCAAAGAGTTGATTGTCGCCGCTCATCTGTTTGGGGACCGCCTGCGTCCCAAGGCCAAATCGAGTGATTTGATATCGATCCTCCACCTTGCAGTGGCCGCCGTACCCTAAATATGCCGACCTCGCACCAATGTCTTTGTAATTTGTTGCTATGGACACTATCGTCTCTGTGTTATTAATCATCAATGAGAGTCTCACGCCATTTTTGCTGCTATCTATAAACTTACAGCTGGACACTTTGACATAGGGCCCATGGAAAACATAAGCTGTCCTGCTAACAGTGTCTGTTATTGGGAACGTTACATTAACGTACTGAGTCCACCTCTTTTTAAACTCGGCCGCCTGTTCTGCCTCTTGTATGCGGGTTTCCGGACTATGACCCTTGCTGTCAAACCAAAACATTTTATAGTGCGCGTCCCACACGTCCATCATGGCACCATTGTAGCGCTCCATAAACCTGAACGGAACATATTTAAAGTCAATGTCCAGGTTGTGGAAGAATGCGCTGAGGAACCTCACAGGCGAGTCGGCCGCCTTCTCCACATGATCTAGCACCAGAAGCGTTTGGGAATTGAGCAAGACCAGTGCTCTATATACGCTCTGCAGCCTCATGGCGGCGGAGTACGCCGACACAGCTTCCCCGCTAGTGAATAAGGTGTCTCCGTGTGACGATGCCACAATCACCTCACCGCTGGTATCGCCGACCCCCTCGTCATTCCAACGCAGCCACTTGGCGCACTCGCCGAGTTGACCCTCCCACGGAGCGTTACACTGACTCGTAGGTGATGGGCTGAACACCAGCACGTTGTTGAGGTAGCTCAACTTTGGCCCATAAAGTGCTTCTGACACAAACACCTGCCCGTTAGGAGCAAAGGTAAAAGAATTCTGGTCTGGGTGCTCGTGACCCGGGTTAAAACTATTCCAACCATTCACCCACGAGTACGGTTTCTCGTGGACTATGTCGTAGACGGCGCGGCCGCCCAGCTTGCCAGACTTGAAGGAAACAAAAGTGTTTCCCTGGCCGCTTGACAACCCGGCCCCGTAGGTCACGACGCCCCAGTTGGAGAAAATGTGCATGTTGGCTTTGCCAAATCCGAGCGGAGGCTGCGACACCAGACGCGCGTCATACCAGATGTACTCCGTGTGCAGCGTGGCCCAGCGCTGCGCCGACGACTGCCCCATGGGGCCGTCCTTGGGTCGGTGCTTGCGGATCTGCTGAGCCAGCCAGTTCCCTGTGCCGTTCTTCAGAACGAAGGCGTCGAGGAACACCAGCTGGCTCTCCGGCCCGTAGAACCAGTTGTAGTTGGAGTCAGCGATGCCCACCGACCTCTGGAAGCCAGGCAGGAGGGTGGCGTAGTAGAACCAGAAATGCACTCCCAGCCAGTTGTTCTGCGTGTTGTCGATGCTGAAGTGCCGCTGCGCCAAAAAGACGTACTGCATGATGGACTTGGCCGTGTAGCTCCCGTACGCCACCCCCTCGTCTAGCGTGCCGTCCACTACGTGGTTGAGCAGGAACATGGTTTTCTCCATGTAGTTCACACTCACTTGTTTCCAAAGCATAGACTCCGGGTCATCGTGAGACCCCACCACAATGGCCCCAATCAGCAGGGCCACTACGTTGGTGGTCTGGTGATTGTGGAGGTACTGCCGGCCCCAGCCCCTGTGCTTGGAGAAGTCATAAAGTGCCGCCGTCTGCGAGCGGATCTTTTTGAGGTAAACGTCTCTCCGCCGTACGTCCAAGTAGGCGTAAATGAAGTCGTAGGCTGTGGCGAACCCAGTGAGGGAGTGCGCCATTGGGACCTCGTCGTGGGGCGCGCTGGTGACCTTCCAGTTTGGGTACTCAGCCATCCTGTCCATGAACTTGATGAGGAACTGCAGGGCGGCCGAGTCCTCGGGGCACAGCAGGCAGTAAAGCGCCAGGGGTGGTAGGTTGTTCCCATAAATCTCATTCCACTTGCTTGTAAACTCCTCATGCTTGGCAGGCGGGAGGTACGAGGGACCGTTAGACAGCATGGTGAGTGTGGCTGCCCGGATGACTTTAAATATGTGGCTGTGGCTGCCAGAGGACCTTTGCCTCATTTGCTGTACGTCCCCTGGGTCGAAATAGAGACCCGGGTGGGAAAATGCCGCCTGCTGCTCAGTCACTCGGTCCCCGGCCAGCTGGACCTGCAGCAGGTCGTCCGTAAAAACGTCTCTGTCAGTGGCGTTAAGGACCCCCGAGAAGGCTGCTCCTACTGCCCAGAGTGGGAGTAGAAAGAAAGCCCACTTAAGCGCCATGCTGGGGTTCAACGCTTAAAAGCACTTCCTTTAATAAAAATGTAATCCCATAGAGAAGTCCAGTAAAAGTCCTCGAGGAGGGAAAAACTTCAGTGCACTTTCCACATGTCTGCACAAGGATAGTGAAGAAACATGTTTTAGAATGCAAACAAACCTGCCTCGCATGTTTCCGTCAGTCCTCAGACACAGAGAGAAAAAAAAAAAAACTCCACTCGTTGCACAAGCAGCCGTCAGCCCCAGTCGGTGTCCGGTCCACAAAGACACCGCTCGGAGCCCGAGCGAGCCGCAGCATCTGCGGAGCTCCACAGCAGCCAGCGACGCTCGTCCGCGGGCGGCATCGCTCGCTCGCGTTTAGCCCCGGCTGCGCAGCTCCAGGCTGCGGGGGCTGCACCAGAAGCCCCCCTTCTCTCTCGCTCCCTCTGCCCGCGTTCCAACTCCTCCTCTTCGCGTCCGAAAAGAGAGGAAAGTTGTCGTCACTCCTCAAGTATTCACGGGCATTTTTTTCCTCATTGTATGCAGCAAATCAGCCTCCCCAGAGGAGGATGAGGAGGAGGCGGCAGCGGATGATGACTATTCCAGAAGATCCACGCACGCAGTGGAGTTGTTGTGTCGACGTGTGCTGGCGTGTACTAAAATTTACACGTACCCGCGCGCACACTTGGACCCTGCGTACGTGTGTGTGTGTGTGTGTGTAATCTGCGTCGTCGTCCTCTCGGTGTTCAACACTGTGATTGTTTTCCAGGCGAGTGGAGCCGCTGAAAAATGATGCGCCGAGTGGGCGCTAGAGGGCGCTGTGGCTCCAAGAGCAAACTCTCTCTCTTTCTCTCTCTGCCATGAGCATTAAATGCAGAGCATAGCCGGAGAATCAAACAAGTAGTGGTAAAATATAGTTGGTGGCGTAGTGTGAAAGCCGCTTAGCATTATATTATTGTACAGAAACACAAAAATAAAATTTTCAATCTACAAGAACACAACGGGTAGGTCATTTACGGCGTGAACATGAGCAGAGACCAGATTTTACAAATCATATTTTTCGTCTTGTTTTTTTTCATGACCTAAAATGTCCATAAATTTTAGTCCAGTTTTTATTAAGGACATTTTCATTTCGTCTTCATTAGTGGACGAAAATGCATTCTGTGCCTGCTCTCCCACAAAAAACATACAATTGTGTAAAGCTACTTGGAAATAAAATGGCCCAAAAAAACTTATGATAATAGCCCCATGCTGCTTCACCATGACAAATATGTTCCCTGCATCCTGTTATGGGAGTAGTTTTCCAGGGTAGACTTTTCAACTGGCTGTCGACGGGCATCAAATCTGGTTGAAGTCGTCGCGGCTCGCCAAAGACGAGCCGGAGTTCACCCGGCGCGCCTCAATTAGCCTCAGCCCTCAGATGGATGTCAGCGCGTTTGCTGCGGTCGCTGGGCTCGCGCACTTACGGCGGGTGGCGGTTGCCTGGCGACCAATGGGGCTAACGAGAGAAGAGAGGCTGACGGGCTCCAGGGACACGATTGGCGGCTGCTGTTTGAAGCCCCCCGAAAACCTCTGTGAAGCCTGCACGGACAGTGGTTGCCCTTATTAAAAAATAAGACACGCTGGGTGGAAAGGGGTCTACAAATTCTTGAAAGACCACCGCCATCCCCTCACCCGCTTGCTCGCAGAGAACCCATCCCCCCCACCCCTGACCCCTTGAAGAGTCTCCAGCCTCCCCCTGCGGCCAACGTTGCCGGTAAAGCATTGCAAAATCTTTTAGGCTCGGGGGTACGGCCTGTCAATCATAACAATCATATGAGCTAGTGATGAGCAAACAAAACCCGCTTCAGTAAATCCTCGGTTCAACGCATTCCAGAATGTACAATTGGGAATTCAACCCACATTTTCGGGCCAAAAACTGAGCCATGAAAAGCCATCTGAACATGTATCTATATATTTCTCAAGGTATTATTTATTGGTATCATTGACATTCATCTTAAGGTCCATGACAGTACTAGTACATTGCTCTCTTTGTCCTCACTAGTAAGACAATTCAGTGCACTAGAGGAATGACTATCTAACTAGTAATGCGTTTTTTACTGCTCGCGCCACTTTTGCCCCACTCAACCGACCCTAAGACAGCAACCAAAGATATCTAGCATTAAGCTAATTGTCATGGATATCTAGCATTAAGCTAATTGTCAAGGATATCTAGCATTAAGCTAATTGTCAAGGATATCTAGCTTAAAATAGAAAAGTAGGACAGCTTCGGCATGCTAGTAAGACAATCCACTAGTATTATTAGTGACATTCCATTAAATATCATCTGATCACATGTAGCAGCTTGTTGAGGTAGATTTGCATCTCATCCTTTTTGAGAGACGAACAAAATAAGCTGCTTATTTCTCACCCAACTGTCAATCAGTCAGTCAGCCATTAATCAATCAATTTCTGGGCTGCATACAATCCGCCAAGCCCCGGCACACATTTAGCATCTCTAAAGAAGTTAATGAAGAAACGTCTGTTCCATGAGAAAATTGACTGCCTTCAGCTTAGCACATGAAAAATTAACGAGCATGGGCCTGTTGGAAACATTACCTGCAAGTCCTCACCCCCAAATCCCCTTTCACCGCCCACCCGTCCCTCCGCACCATCTCTCGGAGGTAAACTCGACAAGCTGGGAAACACGGCATGAATATTTCAAACAGCTAAATTTGGCATCCCGGAGGATCATTTGAATTTTGAGGAGACGAACAATCACGGGGAAAAAAGTGGTTCAAAAGCTTCCTCGGCTAGAAAACTGCGAAAACCGCGTTGCATTCAACGCGTCAGTCCGAAAAAAACAACAATAATGGAGGAGAACGAGAGTATTTCCTTATGCGGTGACGTTGACGTCTAAAAACCAAGTGTTAACAGCTGAGTTAACACGTGGGTTTATTTTTTTGTCATGTAGCCACTGCATGCTAAAAAATTAAGTGTAAAAAAAAAAGAAATGAGGCACCAATAGCAAGTTTATTTTCATTTTAGTCGCATAGCCATTGTTTTTTTTCTTGTTCTTGTTTTTGCTTTGCAGTTAGCAGACAAACAATAAAATAATGAAAATGAAACTAAAATGCCAAGTTAGCGCTAGCATTTCACTTGTTATTTTGGTCATGGCTTTGCCGTTAACAGACATAAACAAAATCATCAAAATGAAACTGACATGCTAAGCTAATGTTCAGCCTGTAGACTGATTTTGGTTGTTTCTAGCTGCGTCAATGATGTCGTCACCATTCGTTGAGCTGATTTGTTTAGTGTTGCGGTAGTGGAACAATTTCAAGCTTGTCTTTTGATGGCCAAATCAACTTACGACTAACAAATAACGAAAAATCAGACACTAACGGTTATTTTGGTCATTTCTAGCTGTGTTTCCTCAAATATTAGGATAACAAATGTTCAAGAGCAATGAACAAAATGGATGCTGGGAAAAGTTATTCAATTAAACATTATGTTTTCTTTCAGTTGCCGTCAACTTGCGTGACTCCTGAGACAACTTTCCAGTGTCACTCAAGGCAGTTTCTCCAGGAAATAATAAAAAAGTAAAAGGGAAGCGCAGACTTTTGGCAGTCTGTCTTATTCCCTCAACGCCACGTTACATAAATTCATGAGATTATTTGGGCTTCATTAAAACCCACAAACAAGCACAAGTTCATCCGCAGTTCACAGCAAAACAAAGAGAGTAGCTTTTATTTCTCAATGTTACCAAATCAATAAAAATATAGTTGCTTTCAAAAACCTTTAAACATGACTAAGGTAATTATGCTCTTAGGCGAACAATCAGATTTACTTTCACCTCCACTACCCAAAAGGCAGAATTATTCCCAAACTCGAGATGCACCGAGTTCCACGGACATGTTTAAGATGCGCGTAATTAGATTAAGAATATTAGGAAATAATTATGCAGCGTAAGCGCTCTTCTTTTCTCTGGTATCCATCTGTGTTAAAAGTTTTCAACTTGCTCAGGCGAAAGCGGCATGGAATCAAATAAACGATAAGGACGAGCGAGTGGATTCCCGGGCAAGATGAGAGCGCCGCACGCAGATTAAAACACACTTTGATGAAAAATGGAATTATGAGCGCGCAAGCTTGTCCTCGGCAGAAAGTGGAAGTGCCTACCCGAACGAGCCTTCAAGTCAATCCCCCAATGTCTGATTTTTTTATTAATTCCGAAGTTTCTCGCAGAAACTTTGGCCGCATGGGAACGTCCTTACGGTAACAGCTGATAAACGTTATTAACAGCAATTAATGACGGAAATGGAAAAAAAACACTCACTCGTTTGGCCTCATTTCGGTATTGCAAGGACAACATTGTAGCAAAGCGTGTAGAATTTATTAGAAGAAGAAATGTTTTTATTTAACTCATTTGCTACCACAAATGTATAAAAACTTTATATTTTAAATATTGCCATGGTCCCAAACACATATTTATAAGTTTTTTTTTATGCTAGAGCATACAGAAGACTTTGATGCAGCCTCTGAACTGAAGAGAACACTTAAAGCAATGGTAGTTATTACAAAATCGGCCAACAGGTGGCAGCAGAGTATAAGAGATCAACCAGGGCCGTGTTGCAAAAAGGCTCTTTTCCCTATTTGTGAATAATGATGAAACTTATATATATTCTAATGCTAATTGCTGCAAAATGGAAACAGATACAACTATACTTTTTTTGTCCCGATGAAAGAAGAGACTCAAATATTTTCCTTTGGTAGGTTCCATGTTTTTATAGTAATCGAACACAAAATTCTGTGGGCCTTTTCAAAATCAGTCAAAATCAATAAAACTATGAAAAAAATACTTCTTGATTGGAAAATGTAAAACTTGTCTGGTAAATATACAGCTTTATTTTTATTTTATTTTTTTATAAATAAGGCTTAAAAATATTCAATTAAATAATTTTTAATCATTAAAAAAAAATTCTCAGAAGACTACAGTATGTATTTATTCTTAGCATTTCCTTTCCCCTTTCCTTCCAATGAAACGACAAGTTCTTGCAATGACAGAGATGTCTTTTGTCTCTTATTGGCAGAGCATTGATAAAGTACACAACATTGTCCTGCGGAAGACTTTGTGTGTGATCGCGTGGGACAAACATAAGCTCGGTCCATTTGGGACATTTCCTTTTGCTCTTGTGAGTTATTGTTCTTTTGCATGAATGAGCAAACGTGTTCAGAGCCTTCACGACAAGCTCCTCTTTTTGCATGCCACGTTAATGGCGAGCGACGGTACCAGCGTCGCAGTCCTTCAACAGCCATTAAATAGTCCTGCTGGGACAAAAGCGCTCTTCTAATTGGGCTGGGGGGGGCCTTCATCTCACACACCAAAAAAAGTTTGGTCAAGCTTCGACATTCTAGAGTGGACTTATTCAAGTTTTGTGTTTTATAGGGAGTCATCCCGTTTTGCTGCCATGCTGTGCCCACTCACAATCACAAAAAACAAAATGCTTTGAAATTTAGACGTGTTCATCCGTTTAGTGTCAGTTGGTCAAAATCTCTGGGACAAGATCGTCATTGACGTACAACAACATGTCCAAAATAACCCCAAAGTGGCAGCTTCAAACAAAAATCACAAACTTCCTGTATGTTTTCGGGCCTGGCTTCTTGAGACTATTTCGTGGGGCTACTCGTGATGGACACGCCTACCAAATTGCAATCAATTAAAAATGGCTTTACGGGCTGAATTTTCATCTCCCAAAAATTTGGGGTGCAGTCATTTGCCTTTGAATGATACCTGCCTGGAAATGGCTTTAACTCATTCGCTGCCATTGGCGGCTATAGACATAAAAAATTCATATTAACTATTTAGCTTACTTAAATTTTCCCCCCACTTTTGTTAACAGGAGTATGAAAACCTAGAAAAAAAAATGTGTACATTTAGAACAGATATAAAATGTGTGATTAATCGTGAGTCAACTAGTGAAGTCATGCGATTGATTACGATTAAAAATTGTAATCGCCTGACGCCCCTAATTTTTTATATTTTCTTATTTTTTATTGTAATTAATCGCATGACTTCAATAGACTCACGGTTAATCACAAATGTAATATATAATATTGTACAATATATTAATGTACAATAAAACAAAATCTAGGTTTTCATACTCTTGTTAACAAAAGTGGAAAATATGTTAAACTAATAGAAATAGTTCAAATGAATTTTTGACGCCTATAGTCGTCAATGGCAGTGAATGGGTTAAAGAAAAACTAAGATCAAACTTCAAACCAAAATGCCTGACTTTTTGGGAATATTTTTTTGGTGGGTCACTGAGTGAAACCATTTCAGGGTCAGAAGTCTTGTCTTATCAATTGTCTTTTGGGAAACTTAACTTTAAATCAAAATGGCCGACTTCCTGCGTCTTCTCAGACATGGGTCCTTGAGACCTTTTTGTGGGTCTACTCAGGATAGACACACATACCAAAATTCATGTTAAGTCAAACCAGCTCTAGAGGCTGATTTTTTTTAACCTCGAAATGCCTGTAACAAAATCTAAAATGGAAACTTCAAACCAAAATGGCCGACTTCCTGTGTCTTATCAGATGTGTCGACTCAGGATAGACACGCCTACCAAATTTCATGTTGCTAAATAAAGTGGGCTTTGGGAGCTAAAGTTTCTTTAAAGACCCTAATTTGAAACTTAGAATCCAAATTAAACCCCTAACCCATCCTAAAAGGATCACAAGAAGCACCTGCAGCATAATTATCCCCATCAATGCCCCCCCCCCTCCAAAAAAAAAAGTGAGTGAGGCTCATTAGTGCGACTTTCTCACATGGATCGTGTTGAACATCCATTAGCCGCCTTTGTTGTGCGGCCTCAATTAGCATACTTCGCATCGTGCTTAGCCAGCACGTTGCCGCTCGTTTCTTATTCATTTGGCGTCTGGCGGCGTGGAGGTCGCGCCTCCTGACTGATAAGCTCGTCCTTCGCCGCTGATTTGATTAATGGACATCAATTAGCGGCAGCTTTAAGGCGGCCCGCGGGGAGGGCGGCCAGAACGCCCTTTCGAGCGCTTTCCACGCCTCGCAGATAAAAATCACCGGCCGGACGGACTGGAGGAGCCAAATTCCCGTTTGCGGAAAAAAAATGAATGGTCCGAAAGCGCATCTGTCTTCATCAGCGTTACTATCACCTTGAAGGAGGTCCACTTAGCCGTACGTTATTACCTCAATTCCCGCTCGTGGAAGGAACATCAACTCGTCGGTGTGAGAGGAGCTGCACTCAAAATCGACCTGGGCTGATGGATTTTCATTTCTGCATAAAAATATCTAAAATAATTAGGGATGGGCAAGTACCAATGCCAGGTATCAGTACCAGCCGCCCTTTTGTGGCCATTTTATGAAGAGAAATTAGACATTCGAAGAATAGAAAATCGCAATTTAAGGAAAATGCTATATTGGGATGTATAGTTCGTTCTTTAAAATGATGTCACTATTTTTGGAAATGTTATGTATCGAAAGTACGAATGGTATCGGCACATGGTATCGATAGCGGTGACTACTCAAAAGTTGAGCGGCATCAAACGTCCCTAAAAAAAATATTGATAATCCATTCAACCCAAAACACATTTCGAAGCACAATGAACAATCATTTAAATGTTAATTAATGTACATAAACTATAATTACAACTACATTTGCTACAAAATAAAAAAAAAAGGAATAAAATACAATGGAAAATGCATCAACACACATATGTTAAATAGATTAAAAAAATTATGTAAAAGTTTAAAACAATCTTAATACACTAAATTAAATACAATAAAAATCAAAAAAGTAAATAAATCCTAAAATTACATTAAAGTGTGAAGAAAAAAAATCTAAATAATATGAAAACAATGTAACTAGTAAACAGAGAAATATTTAATGTCCTATTTTATGGAATACTTCTAGAAATAAACCAAAAATATTTGGTTGTCGAAAATGTCTCGACATATGACAACAATTGAAACAAAACTTGACGTTTGAACCGACGCGTGCACCAAAGGTTCAATGCTTGTGGATTTTCCCGCACTGTTGTCAACGTTACAAGAATGGATTATAGACGGGGTGGATTGGATTGTTTGGCCTTGGGGGAGGTCACTGCTGACATGATGTCTTTCATGTTTTTTGTTTTGTTTTGTTTCAAAGCGGCTCAGTGCAACATGACCACTAAGTCCGCCATTAAGGGTGACAAGCGCTTTCGAACGGCTTCCTGTAATGATGATGATACGTTAGCACAAGCCGGGCCGCTTTCCGTTCTCATTTTGCTCACCACTGCGGGAGATCGACACTTGAACCCATCCCGGAAAGCTCTCGGGTCACACGGCGGCGTCTGTGATGCCGATTTGCTGAAACATAAATAATGGAATTGCTGTCAGGCCCGGACGACGGGTGGCGAGGGTGGCGGTAATTGCTGTGTTTAAAGGCTCCAGGATCAGATGAGCACCACGGGAGGTTGGCTTGGCTCCACCTCGACCTTGTGTGTGTGTGTGTTTGCGTTTCACTTTTTCCGTACGCTTTTTCAGCGCCACGGGGAATCCCCGGTGAGCGCGACAAGGCTCCTAGAGCGCCAGGCCTTTGGGCGACACTTAAAAAGATTGTTGTGCTCCGATGCGACGCCTCATGTTAAACAAGACTGCGACTCGACTTCTACAGGCTGAGATGGGAATTGTCGTATTTACTAGATTACTATAGTTGTTCTTTTATTCATTGGATGTATTCATTCCTTTTATGTTGTTTGATCTACTCCCTTATTCACTGCCAGCCGAGTTTCCCCATCGGCAGTGGTTTTTCAACAATATTGTTTTGTGACTGTCTAAGCACAGAACCTCCCAAAAGAAACAAGAGACTTTCTTTGTATCAAAATCTTGTCCAATCAAACTGGAGTACATCAAGAAGAAGGTAGTCAGAATTAGTTCAAAGCTAAACTAAGAAGGTGGGTCGGTAGTCTGCGTACTTGCGCGATGCTGTTGTTATGGAGGACCAAAATTGCCAAAATGAAAAATAAATGACTACATAAATAAATAAACAAAAATTAAAATATATATAACCATGAATTAATTTTAAAAAAATTAAAATAAATACATAAACTAAAAAACGAAATTCCAAAAATAAATATAAAAATAAATATAAATATTAAAAAATATATATATATAAATGTGACCTCTATTATTATCCTTAGTTCATTCTTATGAAGGATCAAAACTGCCAAAATTAAAAACAAATAAATGGATAAATAAAAAAAATTTAAGTGAAAATATAAACGTATATAAAAAAATTCATTAAAAAATGTAGACATGGAAATAAAATCACAAATATATTCATAAATAAATAAAAGTAAAAATAATGACAAAAATAAAAAACGAGATTCAAAAATACAAATAAACATAAAAATAAATGACAAAAATAAATAAATAATATTAATAATAATAAAATTTTTAGTCATGTATTTATTTTTAATTTTGGCAGTTTTGGTCCTCCATAGTTGTTATAGCTCTCTAACCAAAACATTATGCTGATAAAGAGTTGCTATGATGCTCGCTGCAGTACATCCTCGTGGTGGTTTTTGTTTTGTTACAGAGAGATTGAAAGGAACTAAGATCAAGCAAACCAAAATTAGCCAAACAATAGAAAAACAACACCACAACCACCTATGGCAAGACATACCGCACTTGTATTATTTGTGAAATCATTTTATCCTGAAAAGGTTACGCTAATAACAGAAAGCCTATCAATGTAAGCTAAGCTAACGATGCTAGCTATAGGTAAAAATTCCCACAGACAAACTCCAAAATCCTGTCCAAAGTCTTTCCAGAAGAGTGGAAGCTCTTCCACCCACATCTGTTAATATTTTTGCTCAACTATTATGTCTGAGTCTGGTTCAGAAATAATAAACAGCGTTAGTTTTGTGGTCTGTCTCTTCAAGGGGAAGGGGGGGGGGGGGGGTGGACGTTCTTTTAACAATCTGAGATCAGAGCCCGACGTTACCTGCCCCCAGGTCGCAGGCTGCAATATTTGATTCATCTCCACCTTTTACCTCTCGCTCGGCTTTCCGCCGTCTTCCATCATTCATCATTCATCACTCTGCCCGGCACTGCTGCTACCCCCCCCCCCCCCCCCCCCCCCCCCCCCCCGGGTGCTCGTCGGGCCCCCGGACCTCCGCTCGCCTGGCGGCCAAAATGTCAAGCTCCGTGCGGAATAATTGAACAGGCTCGAACTTAATATAACATGGTAGCCGTGCTTGTCCTACCCGTTGGTTCTTTCCTCTTCTTTTAGCGCTTGTGCGGTGAGCAACTCAAAATTTGAGCTGTCAAACGATTACATTTTTTAATTAGATTAATCACATCTTAGAATTTTGATTAATCAAAACTAATCGCTTAATTAAAAAGGCTTTATCAAAATGTTTTGCCCACCAAATTTAAAGAGCGCCTGTTTTTTCGACATTTAATGTTCTGAGGATGTGCACACGCTTCGCTCATCCTCGTTATTTAATATTTTGACATGAACAAATATTCTGAATGTCATACGCAAATATTCATTAAATGCTGTACTTTAATGCATGTAGTTATGTTTACTTCTCAAACACAACCTGTGCTACCTTTAACGTAAGCATCCGCTGTCAGCTAAAGGATCATCTGCGGTCAAAATTATAATACATGATTAATGCGATAATTACAATTAATTACAGTCAATACAAGCTAGTTTAGCTGGAGCAGCCTAAAACTCGTAGCACCCCTTGAAAGTTAAAAATAAATAAATACAAATACAACAGGAACTAAAGTCAGCCATTTTCAGCTATTTCTGGCAAAATCCAGGGCCCGGACTTGAAATTTGGCTGTTGTGTCTTTTGGAACAAGATGAACAGAAAATGCCCCAAATTGCACAGGAAGTCGGCCATTTTACTTTGAAGCAGCCATTTTGGAGGAAGAAAAGATGAACCCCCTCGACACCAGCTTTGCCGGCCAACATAAAATTGCACTGGCCTGTCAATCATAACAAAATATATGAAAATGTTTAGAAAGTCGGCCATTTTGGACAACTGCCAGGGAGCATTTGCCAAGAAAAAGTGTTTGAGGGCCAATGGAAAGTTTGAAAACACCAGTTTCTCTGATGGATATACGCAACTATCATAACACGCACAAAGGAAGTCTCAAGGACCTATGCCTGAAACAGGAAGTCAGCCATTTTAGGTGGTCTCCGGAGCAAAAACTACAAAAGTGAGCGTCCGTGTTGTCGTGTTTGTTCACCCATTCGTATAACCACACGAACAACGCAAATGGAGCTTGAATGCTCGCGATGGAAACACTCGCCGTTTCACGCCGTCGCCACAAAAGCATCAATCCCTCGCGGCCGCTCTGTCGCCACCGTTTCCTACCGACGGCCTGGATGCTTATCACCAGGCACACGCTCGCAGCTGGCTCC
Organism: Leptonotus elevatus; assembly: GCF_054856555.1. NCBI lineage: Eukaryota > Metazoa > Chordata > Actinopteri > Syngnathiformes > Syngnathidae > Leptonotus > Leptonotus elevatus. The sequence continues at coordinate 14,630,403 of NC_141259.1, read as the reverse complement.
ACGCGATGCCAGTTGTTGAGCCGCGTATCCCTGCCAAGCTGCGCATGACTGAAGCAACCACACGTACACACACTTAAACACACACTCGCTCTTGAAGGCTGCGATGTCGTCGACATGCGTCTGCGCGCGGCTCGCTGCTGAGGCTGTGATTTGGCTGCTTGGCCGCCGTCCTGCACTAACGTTCCAACACCGTCTCAGCGTAGGCTCGGAATATTGTCCCTAGTAACAGTTATCCTCCAATAGGTGCAACATAAGTCAGTTGTTTTGAAAAAAATCAATTGTGAATTTTGTGAAAATGCGCAAAACGGACATGCGACTTATGCACGTTTCCATCTGGTCTTCGTTGGCGAATATTGAGAGGGGACTCCGCCGCTGTAGGTGGCGCTATACACCATAGAGATGTGATCCACCAGTAAATTAAAAGAAGAAGAAGAGCAAGCGACTGCGCCATGCGTTGACGTCGTATGAGTTTGCTTTTGTAAATATTGATGCAGCGTTTCTTTGCTGTTTTCCATCTAAAATAGCATCAATATTCACTTCTTTAATTAATTCCAAAAAAGAAACTGAAATAATGGACCTGTAGAACGAACCCTTCAAACCTGAGACGAGGAGTCAAGCAAAACCAGTTGAGAGTTGCACAAGTGTTTGTATAAAGACGTTCCTGATTTTAATCACTTATGTCCTGGGGCTGCTTTGCTACATCTGACGCATCTTGAATCTGTCCAGAATCACTTCCTTCTGTCCGACTACTTTTCATATGTTTTGTCTTAGGTCTTATTCAATGCATCTGACACGGAGTTTCTTTAATCAGTGCAGAGTCTGTTACTTCTCCTGGACCATCAAAACAAAAATGCCTGATTTTCATTAGTTATGTCCTGGGGCCGCTTTGCTACATCCGGCACAGAATGTCTTCAATCGACGCTGCGTCTTCTGTCTCGCCACGAAAACAAAACAATACCGGATTCTGATTGGAGTTAATTTAGGAAAACCGTTTGTCAGGTTTTTCTCTTTAACGGATGGGAGTCGGCGATTCGGCCTTTTAAATGTCATGAGATCCGAGTGTCATTTGTTTTGCAGGAGTAGCGTCTCCTGTCCGCTATTAAGATGCTGCAGTGTAGCAGTTCCCGCATTGATTTTGCAGGTTTGTTGTTATTGAAACTCTGAGATCAATGCCATTCGGAGCTCAGCGCTTCAGAGGCGTGTTGTTGTCGTCGGTGCCAGTCACTCGCATCCCTGGCGAAGCGAGCGTCGCGCGGGTGCCGACTGATGAACGAAAACACAGCCAGACGGCGGCAGGCTTGTGTATCATTAGTTACGTTCCATCTTCAATTGGCAATCAAAAAAGTTGAAAACGGGGAAAAGTGATTGATTCTTTTTGTTCTTTGCTTTTTAATCGAGCACAAATAAAGGCCTCATTTTTCATGTTTTCATTTTAGGCTCAAGAGAAAAACACCCCCCCAAAAAAGGAAAAAGCGACCGCAGAATATTGACTTGGTCGTGTTTATGCGAGTCAGAAGTTTTTCAATGAGCATGAATTAAGAGTTAAAGTTTGCACAATAAGGTCGGGTATGTGGCACCATAATGTTGCAACTTGAGGGCAAAAATGTCTTCTAATTCTTACAGAACCAACGTTTATCCAAAAACATGACAAAACATGAATCATTTCAATTAAAAAGCATGACAATTAAATCTGATTGACGAACGGAACAGTCCCGTTGCTAAATTCGAGATACAAGCTGATGATCGGCTGTTTCTGTTTTGCTTTGAATTGAGAGCTCCACCTTGAGATACAAGCGCCGTACGGTGGTAGGAGACTCCACTGGCCACAACAAGCAGCAGTTTGGCAGCTAACACGACCAGCCTTTTATTTTATTTTTGGATTTTTGTGAAAGAACAACAAACAGATTCAGCAGGCACGTGCTAGTAAACGTACGCCAGGACGTGCACCCCCGCAGGGTTCCTTGATATTTCCAAAACCTGTCATCACGTGCCAACAACCACTGCTCGTTAGCGTACGAGACGATCGCTCTTGGCAACGGTGAGGGACGCTTAGCGACAAAGCTAATAGCAATGAGGACACAGAGGGTATGATAAATGTTGAATGAAAGTATAGAACAGCAGCACTGGGAGGGTGGGGGTGTGGTTGGGGGGGGGGGGGCTAGTAAAGGGCACTTAGCCTCGTTATTGCACAGTCATCACAAAAAAGACAAAAGAGCGTAACGGCGGTCTGCCAGCCCCCCCCCCCCCCCCCAAAAAAAGAGAAGCAAAGCAAGAGTGGAATGGATTTATCTGTTGGCCTTAAAAAGGCTGCGGCGCCGATGAAAGAATCATGAGATAAACAAACTGACTGACGGCCACAGACTTTTCAGTCCAGTCACGCCAGGCCGTCTGAAAAAACACATTTAACAGGATTTATTTGCATGAAGGAAAATGTGAAACCATATTTATAATCCTACAACGTGGATGACATACATATACATTATATATTAGAGGTGTCCAAATTTGTGCATTCATTTATAGTTCTTTTATAATGCCACCATTTTTTTTTTATGAGCGATTAATGACTTGCGAAAGCATGTAGTGGGGGAATTCCAGTTGCAAAGCAGCAGACACGTCCACTTCAAAAGTTTTGCAGTAATAAATGTCAAGTTGTATTTACAATTTTAAAAATGTGCCAAATTACTTCATGATTAGATAGCTGTTAACATGAAAAGAATCAATGTCTTACAAATGCAATTATGCCATCTAATGGCAGAAAAATGACGTCAACAGAAATCAATATCACAGCCGTTTTTTAATTTAAATATTTTATTGTACATTTAGAACAGATATAAAATGTGTGATTAATTGATGAATTGACTATTGAAGTCATGCGATTAATTACAATTAAAATTTGTAATCGCCCGACACCCCTATTATATATCATATACATTTTTATTTTTTTCTAATAGATTTACGATAGCTATCAATTATTCGTAAATTTTCACTATTGGTGGGCCGACCCAATTACAGTCCACCGTACGTCCCGATAGCAATATTATTAATATTGAAGTACGTTACTTCCAGGTCAATTAGTCCTCAAACGTATTGGTTTCTCATTTTGGTTTAACAATGAGGAGGTTTTGATCTTGAGTGCACCACTCGAGCGTCCCGCACAAGACACAGATCCGTCACATTTGCGGGTCAGCGCACCGGTCCTTGCGACACATCCATTTGCCGGCGCGGCCTCCGCTCTCTCGCTCGTGACCTTCAAAGTGTATGGATTTTTGTTTTCCCGTTGGGTGAACAGCACACGCTCTGAGGAGACGCGGGGATCCGCTCAGGCCCGTCGAGTCGATGCGGCGGACAAAAGAGGTGGGACGGAACGCAACGATGAGTGGATGGCGGAGAGAGAGAGAAAAACACGTACGCGTCAGCATTTTGTCCACCTGAGGCGACTGGATAGACTCGCTGCGGGCTGATGTAAGGTGACACGTTGCAGACAACTTTGACGTCTATTTGTATTGCTTTTCAGGGACATGCTGTTCGACACGGAGAGCACAATCGCTGGTGTGTCTTGATGGCTGTAAAGACAAACCAGCATAGATTTTGTTACCTGGCCGGGCCGGGTTTATACTGAGGACATTTGAAGAGACGATTGGTAGGCAATCTTGATCTCGGGGAAATCAGTAGTGTTAATAATAATCATTTATGTTAGGGGTGTCAAAATGAGTGTGTTCATTTTGAGTTACAGTTCCTTTAATGCCACTCGTTTTTTTTAAACGTGCGATTAATTTACGCCCCTTGCTTGGAAAGTCGCGTCAAAATTTAGCAATAAAAAATGTGATAATCATGCACATATTTGTCAAGTTGTATTTACAATTTTAAAAATGTGCAGAATTTCACAAGTTACTTCATGTTAAAGATTAGATAACTCTTAATATGAAAATAAGCTGCTGTCACCACGCCTTACAAATGCAATTATGCCATTTAGTGGCAGAAAAAAATGACCTCAACACAAATCAATATCACACTTACAGTACATCTTTTTAATTTTAACTCATTTTTTAAAATTATTATGAAATGACTGTATCAATGACTAAAAGACGCAGCCATATTTCTATTTGTTTAACATTTTTTTCACTTATTTTATTGTACATTTAGAACAGACATAAAATTTGTGATTAAGTTAACTATTAAAGTCATGCAATTAATTATGATTACAAATTTCTATTTTTGTATCCATTTTCCACTTTGATGTTAACAAGAGTATGAAACCTATTTTATTATGCATTTCATTGTACATTTAGAACAGATATAAAATTTGTGATTAATCGTGAGTTGTTAGTGAGCTATTGAAGTCATGCAATTAGTTACGATTAAATAAAAAAAGAATCGCCTGACTCCCCTAATTTATATACATATAATGATATAACGGTGTTATGTCTTCTTTCTTTTTTTTGTATTTTGGGGAAGATTTAGATTCAGCGGTTGACTTTGACGGATTAATTGCAAAAGCAAACATTAGACTGACGTTTATATGTTGCACGAAAATATCGGTCTTCTTTTTAGTAATAAGATGATTGTTGCCTTCTTTTTCATACCAAAAATACATTTTCATTCAAAAGCGGCACAATGTGATGCACAAATTGCTAAGCCAACAACAGCAGATGCAATCAAGTGTAAAGGTCAGGGAAATTTTTTCAACAATAGTGATGTTTTCTTTTTTGTGCATATTTGAAGGGTTTCAAAGAATAACTGTATGCTAAAGATGTTAGCATCGCTAACATGTTCGTCTTTTATTTCAAATGAAGGGAAATTTTTGATTGAGGATGGCGGCCTTTCGCGGTTTAATTGCTGACGCTAGGACGTACGAGGGCCCGCCGTGACATTTATGGTCGTTAAAAATCGTACTCTTCTACTATTGGTGCGTCCTGGGATCATAAATGAGCTTTAATGTGCTTTCAATAGGCAACAGAAGAGGTTGCAAAGTGCTTTTATCCAAAGCCGACGAGCACACGATCGCAGCCTCCATCGAGGTGCTATTCACTTTATCGGGTTGCAATCGTTCACTTGGGCTGGAAGCGGAGGTGTAAAACTATACACCCGTAATGCCAGAGATTGAGTTCCAGCGCCAGGCGGCCATGTCGGACTATTCATTTGAACAACGCGGGCGCAGATAGCAACGCCGCGGCATCGATCCATGTCTGCCGCTCTAATTCCATCCCCGTCTCCAATATCTCCCAGATTGGTGGCCGGCCAGCGGAGCCAATCCATCACGACGTATCGCTGCGCATCAAACAATTGTTTTTCGGCTTAACTCGCTTCCTGATGAAGTTCATTGATCCTCTGAGCCGCTACGCTGACCGCCCCCGCCTCCCCCAAGGCAGGAATGATTGGCTTGATCCAAGCGGCCGCATCGGCCATAATCACCAAGATGGGATTTCAAATGTCACTGGGAAAAAATGTTTGCCCTTTTGACTTTATTGCTCTTGACCTGCTATTGGGTGGAGGAGCTACCTGCTATCAGACACACACAAGACCGGATAAATTGACATTTGAAGGGATTTCCCATCCTCAAAAACACCCCAAATTTTGCAGGTGTGCTAAAAAAAAATGGCTATGTTTTTTTTAATGTAGTTGACTTATCAATCAAGAAGAGATTGAAGAGGAGAATATTTTAACTAATTTGCTCCCCAAAACGTATTAAAACATTCTATTATAAATATTACCATGCTCCCAAAGACATATTTATACGTTTTTTAATGCTAGAGCATACAGAAGGCTTTGATGCAACCTGTGACATGAAGAGGTGGCTTAAAGCAATGGTAGTTATTATAGCAGTATAGAAGAGTATAAGAGATCAGCCAGGGCCATTTTGCAACAAGCTCTTTTCCCCACTGTTTTAAACAGATTTATGAATTATGATGAAACTTAGCTGTATTATAACGTTAATTGCTACAAAACGGAAACAGATAGAAACTTACTTTTTTTCCTGATGAAAGAAGAGACTAATATTTATTTTGGTAGATTCCATGTTTTATAGCAATAGAACACAATATTCTGTGGGCCTTGCAAAATCTAGTAAAATAGCCGGGAGCGAAGGGGGTTGCTTCAGTGAAAATTGCTAGGAGTGAATGAGTTAAGCCCCCAAAGACATTTGTAGTAAACATTTGGTAGGCATGTCTATCATGACCAACGAAAAAAGTCGCAAGAATCCATGCCCAAAAAGACCAATCAATTCTGACCATTTAGAGTGAAGTGGCCATGTTAGTTGTTTTCCAGCAGTCAAAGACGAATTATAGTTTTCTGATTTTTATTTTTTATTTTAAAAAAATTATTTAGCCTCCCCAAACCATTTTACTTAGCAAGATGGGATTTGGTAAGCGTGTCCGAAACACCAAAAAACATGGAAGGTTGCCATTTTGTTTTCACACGGCCATTTTAGAGATTTCCAAGGATTATTCCAAGTAAATTCATGAGTTTCATAAGGAGACTTGCAAACAAGTGGCCAAAACACATGACCAAAAAGGAGACAGTTCTGTGAAACGGGCCAAAATGTCTGCTTCAGTCCCAAAAAGGCGACTTCCTGTTGAATTTGGGAAATTAATCCTTGAGACTTTTTCATGCGTTCTGTTATGCTAGACAGGTGTACCATGTTATGTTGATCTGTAAAAATAGCCGCGGGGACTTTTTTGTTTTTCTTTCTGAGCACTAGTACTCAGTGATTGTTTGAATTGGTCTTGATCCCGAGTACAAATGTTTGGCTTTGGTGGAAATCTGCGCTCGACTGAGCGCCATTGGAGCCATTTCTCCCTCGCTTTCTGGGGTCATTGGATTTCGCCGTAAAAGCCTTACAGACGTTCTCGTTACGCTGCTAATCGTTAAGCCTCGGCAGGACTTCCTTTGAATTCTTTCAACCGCCGGCAAAATAATCAATTTTTACACCCTGCTGGAAAAACGAGCCCAAACATAGCAGTTTATTGTCACGTTAGATTGCAATACTGTAGATGAGGCTCAAAAATAAACAGAGTTAAATATAGAAGCGTTCCCCCTTGACAAGCGCATACACACGTCTTTTTCACATGCACGCGGGCATATTGCTAATACTGTTATTAAGATGCTCTTCAGCAAACAACAATGACTCGCTTTCCTCGCCGGTCGGGTCTTTGGAGAAGCGATGCTTTTGTGCGTGGCAGCCCTCCTTCCAGATCAATTATTCCCACTCAAATAAGTCGCGGCGGCCATGAAATATTCAAGTGGCAGGCAGCGCAAGGGGTTGAAAGCCTTCCCCTACGCGGGGGTGTTGTATCTCTTTTATTTTTCATGACCGGAGAAGGACGCTTTGGGACGGTTCTTTTTCTCTTTTTTTTTTGCGGCTAATTTAGTCTGAAGCTCAAGAACGCGCTTTGTGGGGGGAAAAAAACTCCCTACGAGTTGACCGAAGGTCAAAGCAACAAAAGCAGCATCAAGAAATGAATGTCTTCATTTAATAGTCGTCAGTGGCAGAGAATGAGTTTTTAAGATTATTCAAACACAATTATGCTTATAAAACGCATTTTTCTAGTATTTTCTATCATTCGCTGTCTTTATATTGCTCGCGCAAAAAAAGATGTGAAGCTTGCTTGCTTCAACTTATTTGTCACTCGCAGTTGAAATATATACGGGAAGACTGACACATGAAACAAAAGAGAGTTAAACACCGTTTAAAATCCAAAACGTTTCACCAACTGGTTTAACGTTAGCCAATCAAAGTTGGCTATCTTAGTGCCAATACAGATTGCAAGACACCATCGATGGGTTTACGGAAATTAGCATAGACGTTACGGTAATAATAATCATTCAAACTACTGTGGTAGTAGTTAAACATTTGGTGGAAGTGGAAAACAAACAAACAAACAAAATTTGCTTTGAATACTGTCATTGTCATTAGCTACTTTTCTAAGCTAAGCAGGGGAAAAAGAAGATTGATTTATGTGAAAAAAATAACTGTTTTAATTCAAAGGCCATATATTGCTCGAGTGTTTCTATTATTCCGACACCATTGTTACATTAGCATGCTGTAACATAGCGGCAGCGTGTCAAACATGTTCGGCAAATATCAAACATTTAGCGCCTCTTGTTGCCGTATGTTAGCATGAATTACTCAGGACGTGTCGGCGTTCCATGCAGGAAGGCTGTGAAGTGACCCCGTATTCACCTTGTTGAAGAATTCCACATTAAAATCGCATTTTCTCGCTCAGTTTTAATGTCAGCACGATGGAATTTTGTTGTTAGCGATGTGGCTAACATCGGCAGTAACACCTAGCGTGTGCGTGTCGTAGAAGTGCACATGCTTTACACAGGCTTTTTGTAATCATTTATTCATCAATGTCATTAGCACGCTAGGCTAGCTGGAGAGGACAATTTTGGGGTTGTTGTTTAAAATCACCGGCAAAGCTTGTCATAAGCGGCTCCGCGTCACAGTTCGTGAAGCAAAATTTGCATTTTGCGCCTCATCAATACACATTGAATAGCAAAACCGAGAATCAACTATTTAGCATTTTTCCGGGTTGAAAAAGTCGTATTTGATTGCCAGTTGGGCGAGGAATGGTTTGTAGCCTCATTTTATATACTTGGCGAAATTTCGGTATTTTTTAAATGTACAAGACATTTATGTTCACTTCACAAGGACTTCAATGTTCCTTCATGTTGTGTCGAGGAATATCTGTAAATGAACATCCTAACCTACGACCTGGATTCGAAACCAAATAAGATGTTGAATAACACCCTTGTTGGCTCCTCTCAAGGAAACGTCAAGAAGGAAAACGACTGTGTCGAGTTGGCGACTCGCTAATTGTCCTCGGCGCTGGCCTCTGGAGGGCCACTCGTCGAGCTCATTAGCGCCCCCTTCACGAGTGTTGACTTTGAGCCTCCCACTCCAAACGGGGCGACTCGAGCATCCGTCGCGCTTTCATCCTGGAGATTTAGCTCGGCAGAGGCGCCGCTTGCGTCACCTCCGGCTGTCAGAACAAAGACGATCCGAACGGAGGCGCCTTGCCGACGCTGGCGCGGTGCGAGTCAGGAAAAGCACGACGAGCCGCCTGACTTTGAACTTGTTTGGGACTGATTGGTTGTGCACTCGAAAACAAAATGTTGCTTTTCCCACCAAAAACTCCACACGGACGAACGGGCAGACGGACGGACTTCTGCGTGGCCGCTTGACTGCCTTTTCTCCACACTCTCACTTGTTGCTCTTTGATTTTGGCGTATAAATCATTCAAACTACAAATATTGGACAAATTATGCTCCGGACCCCCTACAAAAAGGCTACAAGGTAGTAATGTGCCTCAGGACTCACGCTACCAGGTTAAAAAATGTATGAAGCATTGGGAGAAAAAACTGTGATGGATAATTGAAGCTTCATGAAGCACTTGTCATATTTTTATAAAAAAAATAATGGAAGCTTCACTTTCCCATCACACAGTTGAGATTCTATTGAGTGATGACTCATTGGTAAGCACGACATGGTGAATAAATCAATAACGGTCCTTGGAGAGAGAGAAAAAAAGGCCATTTGTTGTGTGTTTCATGCTTTCACTGTTTGCCATTTGAATGGAACATGAAAAAAAAAGGCCTTATTTGTCAATATCATATCATCATCAATAGCCTTTGAGACTTTTTCAATTTTCCTTTGAACATCATATTCACGTTAGCTGTTAATGAGCACAATGGGGACCTTCACTTGGACAAATGATTCCATTAGCAAGCTGTGTGTTAGATATAAACATTTTGACATGACATGATTTCACTATGACAGAGTGGACATGTTAATAAGCCTGACAACATTCAACTACACGCACATTTTGAATACAGACGTTACAGTGCCCCCTGTGGTCGTGGAGGCAGACAGCTGCGATTTTATCCTGCGACATTTACAGGTTGCCTGTCGTGAAAATGATCACATCTTCCGTTGACACGTTTTTATATTCTCAAAAACTTGGCACGTTCCCAAGCGCACACCGTGATTGCCACAATAACAGCGTGACAATAAAAGCAGTACACGCCTCCTCCTCCTGCTTCCTCCTCAGAAGACTACTTTTGATTTGGCTACGCCCGCCGCGTCCTGTCGACGCCATCTGGCAGGAGATGTCGGCTCGGTAAACGGTCGGAAGCGCTCCCGCTGTTTGATTAATCACGGTACTACCCGCGGAGGGGTGACGAGTCCATTAACCCCTTTCCCCCCAAACGTCGCGAATCGTCGCAGTATGCCGAGGCGGGGCACGAGCGGCGGAGCGTCAACTGGCCACAGACTGAAAAAAAAGTGTGGAAAGGGAAGCGAACACCTGTGCGAAGGGATTGCGGCGTGTCAACGGCGGAAAGGAAATGCGGCTGTGACGGGTCGGCTGTGCGTACAAAAGTAGGATAAAAAGGATAGCGTGAGAGCTAAAATAGCTTCAGTGTTTTTTTTTATATATGACGCATAACGAGCTGTGTGATTAGCAGTCGAGTTCCCATTGAAATGAATGGAAACGCATTTAAGAGTTAAGATGTTCTCCAGGGTCATTTTGAAGATGGGGTGAAAAAAATGAGGATTCATGTTCTTTTTTTATTGCCCGTTTCTTTTCGAATTCAGTATTTTGTTATTGGCAAACTAATCTCAGTCTGATTTTTGATTCTTAGCAAGCAGGTTGCAGTGGCAGTGTAGTTGAAGGTAAAGGACGTCGTGCGGCGAACGAGTTCAAAGATGAGCAAAGCCTGGGTCGCGCTCTTGTTCAAATTGGATTATTTTCACCAAGCGAGGGGAATTTTACCTTTGCATCGCTGAAGTGTTAAAAGAAAATACTTGCAAATTGATAGGAAAAAAAATGTCTAAAGCATTTCTGAACCGTGGCTCAACCATGGCCGTTCATTCTTCAATGAAACTTGCAAGAATCCAGCTCCTTGGTAGATGCTTGATATTTGTTAACCACAAGGACACACATTGGGAGTGAGATTGTTATGCCATACCTAGCTCTGAGAGCAACGGACTCCACAGGTGTGTAATATTTTGGGTACGCAAAGCTTTAATGTGACTCCTAATTTTAATAAGCCTCAAGAATCACAAGGCCACACACAAACACACACGCTTGTGATTGTTATGCCAAACATGGCTTCAGTGTGACTCATGTATCTTGTATATGCTTTCAGAATAAAACGGCAAAATAAACACGTTAACAAGGAATGGTTAGGGCACACTTGCGCCTCACGGGACCTTATTACGTCTCAAGATTCACGAGGTGATTGTTTTGATACATTTCGCTTTGAGACTGTATTGACTCCACAATAGTGGGATTGTTTGGGCACATAGTTACGTGACTCACAAAACAATGTGTATCAAAAATCACAAGTGTGTGATTGTTCTGCCACAGGTTTGAAGTAAATTATGAAATATGAAATTTTTAAGGCACATATATGCCCACATAATCTTAATATACAGTACCTTGAGAATCAGAGGCCAAATGGATGAGAGTGTGATTGTTATGCTTCACACATTGACAGCAATTTTTGTGATTTCACAAGCGTCATTTAAGGCAACAGCTTCGATATTGACTCTCATAACGATGATGTGGAGAATAGCAAGGCCGCAAACAAGAGTGTGTGATTGTTATGCCACACTTAGCTTTAACAATGATTGTTTTGACTGAACGAGCCTGTGCCTCACGTCCCCATTATGAGCCTCTCAAAACATTCATAAGCCTCACCTAACCTTAAATATGCCTCACTTCACCAACAAAAGACAGCTTTGAGTCCACTACACTCCAGCTCGTTGCTTACAAATGATTATTTTTTTCCAAAATCGCCGTTAAAACATGAGGTTGTGTACAGCAGATGCCTCAATGAAAATAATACAAATAATCGTCGGGAAGACGCGTTTTGACAACAACACGCAGGAGTTGATTAAGATGAATGCAGCAGGTGCCGCCGCTTTTACTCATCTTGTCAAGATAGCGCTTCCCGCTTGACGTCCGACGGCCGAGTAATTTATAATCATTTTATTGTGTTGACTGCAGGGATGGAACAGGTAGTCGGTAATTTGCAAAAACATTCTGCTTTGACCGCCAAGATGGACGACTATTTGGATGCAAGCAGCGATAGCTTGGGACGCGGGTACGACAATCGAATCGCTTTGACGGATTTTTGTCATAAACAGGAAGGGTGTGAAAAATAATACAAGTTAGCATAGCGTTTTCACTTGCAGTACACAAAAATATCAAATATTAATCAAACAGTCATGACCGATGAAAACAGATTTTAATAGGAATTCATAAGACAGCTTCAACATGTAAAACGTGAAAAAAATATTTTTATTATAAGTACTAAATATGCCCAACCGAAAATTTGTGTTAGCTAGTAGCAAAAAAATATATTCTCCTCCTGAAATGACAATTAGCTTTGTATTCAGATCAGATTGTTTGTATGCTCAATGAAATTTTATGAAGTTATACTTACAACTGTTTTGAGGTATGATTAAAATATTGCGTCAATATCGTATCATTGGTTAGCTTACGTTTCCCGCCAATATGAATGCTGTCCCAAAATTGAATTTGTGACTTACGTTGATCATAAATTAAATAAGAGCCAAAACCGTAATAAAGGCCATTGTTGGGGTTTTTAGCATCATAAGTGGATTGTTAATAATAAAAATAACCTTTTGTTAGACACTTGTTACTGTGAGATTTGTCTGCAATGCATTGTGTCTGAAAATGAAAAGTTTGTTCAATTACTGTACCGAGTGTGGGATTTTCGGCGTGCCGTCACATTCCCAGTTTGAGGGTTTATCGTTAAATCCTCCATTGATCTTGTGATGTCAGCCCATTGCATCATCACTTGTCATGTTTTTAATGACCGCTACACAGCACTAAGGCTACTTGCAAGGTGACTTACTGTACATGGCCACACGTCCAAGAAATCAACGTTTCTTTTTGAGTTTCACAGCAGCGCCGGGGGGACTCAAGTTTTCTACTGGAGCCAAACAAGAAAAGTCCAACAAGCAACTTGTGTTCTATTTTCAAATTTGGGAGAACTATTTGATTTGCTACTCTTTTTTAAAAACTTGTTTTTCAACAAGAAGTTGACTTCGCTGCAGATAAATCTAATTGAGTCTCCCGGATTTATTGTTTTTCTTCTTCTTCTTTGCTAAATTCAGTTTCCCGCTGCGCTGTGTCGGAGCGAGATATTATCGCCGCAAACTTTTCCTCCCTCTCTCTGTTGGTATTTGATAAGAAACAAAACGCTTTCCCAGCCTCAGAGAGACGATGCTGGCGCAGATGAAGCCGACAAGTCGTTTGTACACAGCGGCGGCGGCGGCCTAAGAATAGAACGAATCGAGGAGCCCGTCTGTGAACCTGCGAGACGTAATGGGTACTACGTCTTGGTCACTGCTATTGTGTGTACTCTTCATCACCGAGGCTGTTATCTTTCGCCCGCACTTGTGAGGGGTGACCTCCTTCAAGGCTATGAAGGAGGTGCTTGGTTTAAGCAGCGTTACATGAGAGGAAGAGCTTCACCGCTATCATCCTTACGGCACGGTGGTCCTACAATAACAACGCCCTACGTATTATTAATAAAGATGAATGATATATGAATGATATCTTGTTAGCTCGTTAGCTAAAAAAAAATGCTAATGTTAGTTTGCGATCATGAAGACAAATTAACTCCATGTGCTAACTATCTTATCCGCGATGCAAGCTAAGCTAACAAGGCTAGCCTCATAGCTTGCGTTGGATAGTAACTATTAGGCCTCACATTCGTAGCATAACTTTACCATTTTGCTTTTGGGAACTAAATGTGTCATATATGACACAACAACATCCTGCGTATCATCAATTAGAAATGAATGACATCTTGTTGTCAGCTCATTAGCTAAAAAATGCTAATGTTCGTTAGCTGAGAAGGCTAATGTTAATTTGCGAACATGAAGACAAATTCACTACATGTGCTAACTGTAACCTATCTGCGACGCAAGCTAAGCTAACAAAACTAGCTCGTAGCTTGCAATGGATAGCAACGAGGCCTCAAATTCGTAGCATAACGTTCCGATTTTGCTTTTGGAAACTGAATTATGTCATATTTGACATAACATCCTACGTATCATCAATTAAAAATGAATGACATCTTGTATGTCAGCTCATTAGCTAAAACATGCTTGCTAATGTTCGTTAGCTGAGAAGGCTAATGTTAGTTTGCTAAACACAAAGACAAATTAACTGCCTGTGCTAACTGTAATTTATGGAAAAACAAATGTATCGTGTATTACGACATCTATGACATAAACATGCATATTTGTATTGGTGAAGCGTGTTTCAGAGCAACTGAGGATGAATCTGATGATACGAAAGCATTTTGCTAAATCCCTGATACCCCAAATCATTTTTTTTAATTTAATGACATTAAACTGCTTAGCATATGTCAACCTATATTAAGTTGGATCGGTTTTAGCTACATTAGTCGGCATATCCACAGGGGGTGATTGATGGGGACGAGGAATGAAACCTGTCACGGTGCAATTACTCCACTCTTGACACGATGCCTTTGAAGGACAGAATGGCGTGCTGGAGGAGGATGAAGCGATTTTGAAAAAAAGAAAAAAAGAAGAAGGGCCGTCACGGTCGTGACTTTGTAACCAGACGAGAGTTATCTTCCCCGGCAAATATCCCGTCTGACTGGCTTTGTGTGCTTTCTTCATTACAAGTCAGCAGACAGCTCACGGACGATACGACTGCTGTGTGTTCCATATTAATAGGACGCCCACCACGCACAAAATTACATTCTCAGCCAACGCGGCGGCAGGACGTCTTTGAGAATCTTTGCCAACTGGCCCTTTTGCGCTCTTGTTGTTGTTTTTTAACTTTGGATTGACTGCAACAAATGTTTGCTTCAGGAAACGGTACTAGCAAATTATTATGGACTTAATAGAAATAGAATTAATCTATTCTTCAGGGTCACTATAACTTAACTTACATGAACTGTACAATGCTTTAAGAAACATTTTATGATTGAAAACCAGAAGTGGGAAAAACTTTTTGTGCTCAACGCACAAAAATGTTATTTTTAAAGATTTTCCTGATCATTTGTTAGAAAAAATGTGCATGAAAAATAGATATAATTCTGTATTACTGTATTGTGTTAATTAATTCCATTCTAATTAATCAACCAAATTTTGTTCATAAAAGAACGGCAAGAGTTTATTTTACTGATATCTTTATATTGCATTATTTACAACAAAATAAATGAACCAATTAGTTAAATCAATATCAAATAAGTGCATACATTTTAAACAACAGATTTCAGGAAAAATTTGTTAAATTAATGCAACATTAATGCAATATTAAAGGACTCTTGACGATGTTAAGGCATGTAAAAAGTGTGAAAAAAAAATACGGTGTTAGCCCCACCGCAAATTATGCGTGGGTATGTTTGACTGTCTCACCATCCGATTCGATTAAGATTTTTGTTGGGTCTGCGATTCGATTCAGAATAAATTTTTGATTCAGAACGATTTGATACAAAATAATTTGATTGACAATGATTTCTGTTTCAATTTATAGACGTGATGATTCTGAATTGCACTAAATGAGAATCACGATTCTTATGAAAATTGTTATTTTTTTGGCACCCCCCTAGCGCAAATGGTAAAAATCAGCAACCTCAACTGTGATCCCAAAACCCTGCAATTCAAATAACATGCGATGAATACTCTTTGTAACTTTAACTAACAAACCCAGGCTAAACTTCTCCCCAATGCACTTCAATTCACTTCCTTGACACCAATTACTAAAAAAAATATATAAAAAAAGAACAGGTGAGGGTAATTTATGTTGAAAAAAACGCAAAAGGGTGAATTTGTGAAAGGCAAACTGCGACTCGGCGGGAGCAATCTTGGAAACACGTTGAATATTTTCAATATTTTCCACTCGCCACTCAGCTTTATGTCCCGACTCGCTCTCGGCATTATTATTCAACGGCTTCTCATTATTAGCCTGTCGTGCTCAGATTGTGAATGACGCGAAACCCATCAGCCGCGTTTAGCGCCGGCGAGAAAAAAGGAGGGCAGGAAATGAAAAGAGGAAGTTTCGATAAGCGAAATGACTCTGGATGATTCCTTTCCCCTTCTCATTGTGCGCCATCGTTATGAAAGGCCACGAGTGTCTGTCACCAGCCCTTCTGTTTTCCCTGAGTGGCCTAATCCCGCGCCGCCTCCCATTGTGCCGCTCGCATATCTGATCATCGACAGCCTTACAAGTGGCCAGCGCCGTATTCCCCGATTGTCGTGAGCACAATACACGCTGACTTATTCGCCGGCGTGACGGTAGCAACTTCTTTGCAGGTCTGCGGAGGGGCGTAATGATATTCATAACCTTTTCTGTGTCCGGTGACAGCACATTTCCCTTTTGGGTTGGCAGAATTCAGGGCCCAAGATAAGAGCAAAACATTGCTCGCTCGGAATGCTGACGACTGAGCGAAGGCGGAATTTGTTCCAAAATGTTACGGCTTTCATTGGCGTGGCTCGAACTTTAATTGTGCCGGATTACGTACGGTAAGAAGCTGTTAGCTAACATTTATTTGACTGCACTTGAGAACAGAAGGCAATTCTTTACAGCTGCAAACATATTTTGGTCATTTCCTAGTTTTTATTCAACCTCTCAATCCAATCCGTTCAAAGTGGTTATCAATTAGGGGTGAGAATCTTTGAATGTCTCACGATTTGATTCGATTCCGATTTTTGGGTGTTCGATTCGATTCAGCATCGATTTTCGATTGAGAATGATTTTTGCTTCAATTTATAGATGTTTAAGGAATCGTAATGATCTACTCCAGTCTGACTCGCTAATGCTAATTAGCGCGCTACTCGCGGCACTTTTATGACTCAAAGAACGGCTCCACGCTGCAAAAAAAATTACTTTTATTGGAATAACTTGATACTTTTTCCTTCTACTTGATAATGTGGCTACAACTTACCAGCGTATCAGACCGCATGGAACCACACTGCCCCTAAGTGGCCAAATTGGGTACAACATGCACTGCGCTCCCAATAAAGGCACACACAAACAAAGGGAAGACAGTATAAAATAATTTAAATAAAATCGATTTTAGGACATTTAAAATCGATTCTGAATCGTACTAAATGAGAATCGATTTTTTTTTATGTTCATCAGGGATAGACCTATTATCCGCCGGGCCGATTATAGGTTATTTTGTCAAATAACGGCACCAAACTTTTTACGAATCTGAAGGCCGATAAAGCCGGTATCTCACCGAGCTGTGAATGCTTGCGAACGCAACGCATTTTTTAGTTTCTTTTCTCACAATGCATCCTAGCAAAGTGATTGTTAAAAAGCTAATGTTGTTCATTAAAAGCTTTAAATAAAAATGAAAAATAAGAGCCAGAACTGAAAGAAAAAAAAAGATTCGACAAGTATATGTGTGATTTGAGGTACAAGCATTGTCAAGGAACAAATTAAACTCATGAGTCAGGGTACCACCGTATTTCCGCGTTTTTATTACTACCGTAGTTGTTCGGTCAACCCAAAATCACAGTTTCCATTCACTGAAGCGCCGTGTCTCTATTTCCTTTAGCATTTGACCCCGACGTGTTTGCCAAACCGCCGCATGCCATTAAAAGCTTTGGCCTGAGGCGAAGCCGAAGCCTCTAAATGATCGTCGCTACGCAAGCGGGAGCAGCTAACAAACCGAGCTACGGCAATTAGCTCAATAACAAGCCCGGGGGAGGCACCGGCCGTGCTGAGATCAGACGTCGTCATAGCCAATGGAGCCAACAAACCAACAAAAGCAAACAGTAATTATGCCGCCGTCCTATGGCGCAACGCATTTTGTGGAAATGACTTTGTTTCTGTGTCGGCATTATTCTTTTTGAGGGCTTTCCCAAAAACTGGAATTTCAAAGGCCAGCTTCAACTTAGCAACATGAAACTTGGTCGGCGTGTTCATTGTACGTCGGCCTGCAAAAAATTCTCAGGAAGCCATGCTTGAAGAAGATCCAGGAAGTCTCAAGTGGCCATTTTACGGTCAAGTGAGCCAATTCCACGCATTGTTCACAGACAAATGATAGCACTTTGAATTTTGGGGGGGGGGAATTTAGCCACAAAAGCCACTTTTGACTTTGGAGCATAGTCAATTTATCGATCACGAGTAGATGCCTAAAAAAAAGTCTGAACAAATCGTGCCTGAAAAGAAAGAAATAAATTTTACGCGTTTTAGTAAACATCATTAAAAGTTTTTAGTGGTAACAGAATTGATAAATAAAAATAATAAATTATCAAATAAATATAAAATAAAATATTTAAAAAATCCATCCATCCATTAAAAAATAATAATTTAATGAAATTAAAATAAATAATGAATTAGTAATTTAGATAAATTTAGTCTCAATAACTCCCCAAAAAGTCTTCCATTTTGTTGAGTGGCCAATTTCCTTCACACCAGCTTTGCCTTACTACCACAAATTGAACCAAGTACACACCAAAGTAAGGTCATTTTGCACACACAAAAAAACGTTCACACTCCAGGTGCTCCAATTTCCTCTGTATCTGCGGCCGCTCCAAATGTTTGCCTTCAGCTTCCATCTTTTGTGTCATTTTAGATCTGGACTACCAAGACAAAAAGGCAGCCGAGCTTATCATTGCCCCTCACAGATTTTATCGCCGTAACAATTGCGCGTCTTCATCCTGACCCGTAGCGAGCGCGCGACGGGCTCCGCATCGCTGGGGACGGCCAAATGTAGGCGCAATCAGAGCTATCGGCTCACGAGTCTCTTATCGGGGACCTCCCGCGCCGACGGGACCCGCTTCGCAATCAGATCGCTGCTGGCGGAAGAGAAACGCCAGACGCAGACGGGCTGCCAACTTTGAACGTGATTGGCCCGGCGGTGAAACCAAGCTAGCACGCCGGAAGTCGGACTGCTTTGCAAAGAAGGAGAGTGTAATAATAAATAATGGCTTTGCTCCTTAAAGGCTGCCATTAGAGGACTTAATCATGAAATATTGCTCCTTGGCGCAGCACTTCCTAATAACCCGAGCATGCATTTTTCACAACATCAGACATACTTAGCGGAGAGAGAGAGCGCTCCCCGGTTTTTTTTTTCCTTCTTGCTGGGGGAATTTGTCATTCTTGAGACGACTCTATCAGGTCTCCTGTGTTCCGCAAGCATTTTGAATTATTAAAAGTATCTACTTTGCGTTGGTGGCATGCTGGAGACGCATCAAAGGTTCGTCAGTAGGAGATCAATCAAATTAGGGTTTCCGCATCACAGGCTTTTTATCAACATTGTGAGTGGCACGGCAACCGTTTGTGAAAGGTTTCCTATTAAGTCACCAATAAAGTGTCATCTTGTGGTGTCGGGAGCAATTTATAGGCCATAAAATGACTACATACAAATACTACATAAAAGACTACAAATTGGATACAAATGGAAAGCCCCACAAGTCAATGCAATTTGGAATTCTATGAAATCAAAACACCCTCACTTTTGTGCCAAACATAAAAGTTGTTTAAGTTCGGAATAGGGTAGAATGACCTAAGGTGAACCCGCACAAAATATGTTTTCCCGTTGTGTAACTGTACTAAAATCAGCTACCTGTTAACCCATTAAGGCCTAAAGCGCCTGGCAAAACATGCCCAATTCAAACTGACTGCGGAACCGACGCGGCTCCATTTCACCAATTAAACGGAATCAGGCAGTTACATCACCTTTCACGTGGTAAGGCGGCATACAACGAAAATGGACACACTCTTTCCAAATAAAAACTTAAAAACAAATGTATTGTGCTAAGAAAGTTAAATACAACTGACGTGTACTTGGGCAGTGATTCGTGTACCACAAGTTGACAAACATTGTTTTCAACAAGGATCATTTACAAGAGTGTCTACTTTTTTTTAAAATTTGTGCTCTTATCTTGGTACCTCACCCTAACAAATCCAGGGTTCAGCATAAAAGACATTTTCTCTCAAGATAATTTGACAGCATTTTGGAAGCGAGCTTTGTCGTGTATTTTTATACAAGCCCGAATTGGCACACGTGCGCATCACCTTGGTGTTCATGCGGGCTGGTCTCGCTCCACGTGGATTAATGGAAGCTTTCGGCCTCCCGTCGCGGCTCCCGCTGAGCCTCTCAGGAAATTTCAATGGCTTTCCCGCGTCATCCGGCGCCGATCGTATCAAAGACACTTTACTTCCTGCGCGCTCCCCCGTCGCCAAGACGTGCTGATTGCGAGCGCCGTGACGAGGGTCATGCAAATGTGATCGTCTCCGTTGGCCCGCAGCTGCTCCCGAGCGCTACGTTATCTGGCTTGTGAGGTTCTTTCACGTGGGAGGAAATGAAACCACCAGGCGACAAGTGGAGATCAGAAAGCATGCCTCAAATTAAACATTGCTCGGAATCCTCATTGGAAACCCCAACCATGGGTTGAAACCCTACTTTTTAACCAAGAACCTAACTTAAAACCGTAACCCTGGTGGGAAACTGTAAAACCAGGCTTGAAACCCTAAGCCTGGCTGTAAACCCTAATTTGAAAACCCGAACTTAAAGGCAATTCCTGGCTTAGTAGCCTAATTTAAAACCTAAAGCCAGCCTTGAAAGCTTAACTTGAAACCCTAACATGAAGGCCAAACCCTGATTTGAAACCCTCCATCCGTCCATCATCTACTGCTTAGCCGGGGTCGGGTCGCGGGGGCAGCAGCTTTAGCAGGGAAGCCCAGACTTCCCTCTCCCCAGCCACTTCAGCCAGCTCCTCCGACGGGATCCCAAGGCGTTCCCAGGCCAGACGTAGTCTTCTCCAGCGTGTCCTGGGTCGTCCCCGGGGCCTCCCGCCGGTGGGACATGCCCGGAAGACGGCGTCCGAACCAGATGCCCCAGCCACCTCAACTGGTTCCTCTCAACGCGGATTCCTCTCCCTGATTTGAACTACTACTTTAAAACCCAAAGCCATGTTTGAAACCCTACCCTTGTTGAAAAGACTCATTTCAGATATTCACATATCTCGGAGCTGCTCTAATTATTTAGCGAGTTGCTAATTCCAACATGAATCTCCAAACGTCAACGTTACATTTGATGTGAAGCCTTCAGATGGAAATGGAAACGCAGCACGGAGGCCAATGTATGGCAGGCTGTTGAAATATTCACGCGCTGCGACTATTTTAGGGTCTGAACGAGTCGGAGTGACTAAGCAGGCCCGGAAGGACGCAGAGTCAGGATTAATTGCGCTCGCGTGGGCCATCGGGCACCCACGGCGAACGTGGGAGTGCGGTTTTCCCGCTGCACCTGCGAGTGCGTGAGCCTTAAATAATCTCATGTTAGCCCACTTTCAATGTGGGACGGACACGCTCACTGGCATTCTGCAGTACGGGAAATAAAAACAATGAAAGTACATATTGTCCATAAAAAGTGTAACGGTGGAATACCTACATACAAAAGTAAAAATTAATGAATAATAAATACAAACACTATGATCACTTTAAAAAAAAAATTTTTACAATAATAATAAATATCATGAATATTTTTTTTTTGGGGGGGGGGCAAAAATACAGTTTTTAAAGTCCTTTATATTAATGAAATTAGTGCTTTCTTAGTGAAACAAAAAAATACATCTACTAGTTGTTTTTAAAGTAAAAACTTGAAATTGTATTATGTCCATTTTTCATTAGTCTTGTATTGGGGAAAAAAAGTTTCTAATTTATGACTGAAAAGTATTCACAGCAAATAAAAATAATATGAAATAATAATAATATCAACAGAAGCACTGCGAGTGATTTGAAATGGATTGCAAAACTAATGTATATTCTATTCATTTCAATTGGGAAAAGATGATTTGAAAAGTGTTTGTGTTTTCAATTACTCACAGATAGAATTAAAATTCCAAGGCAATATTCAAGATATTGGGATCATTTCTCTAATCCCAACATGTGTCATTGCTTGTCAATACAGTTGTTATCTTAGGCGAAGGGCAGGCCAGCAACACAAAAGAGGTTAGCGCGTCCTGTCCCGCACCTTCAAATTCCGCCCTGGCTTTGTCCGCACTATTTCATCCGTCGTAATCCCGCCAGCGGCCTCCCCCCTTCGCGGCACGGGCCACTCAATCAGGCCCGCTCCCCTTCTATTCGGCGTGACAAATAGTCGCCTCCCTGCCAAGCTGACAAAATGAAGACGAGAGCAGCGGACACAGCGTTTTGCTGAAATGGGAAAAAACACCACGTTTATGTCGCAATGCCAGCGCGGTGGCCAAAGGTGCTTTGCGCCGCTCGCTTCTCGATGCCTGTACCTTGACGCAAACATGTTGGGTTGTGCTCTCCTGAGATGAACCCCGCACACCTTGGATTTTGCCATCTTGTCTATTTGGGAAAATAAATCGCTGGCGGAAATATAAAGCTGGCTAAAGCGCAGAGGGCGATGTGAAAAAATGAAAGGTGAATAACTGAAAAGGTCATTGAAAAAGTGCTCACACCATTGGAAAGTGCTCTCAGTATGCTAGTATGCTAATTTCCAAAGTCATTTAATAAAATAAACATTAAAAAAGGAGGTTGCTGTAATGTGTTTTTAATCAAAATATTACAAATCAGAATGAAGTTTTCGTCATTTTTGCTTTCATTCATTGTACGTTGTGCTGCTCCTACTTAGGTGAGTGTGCCTCGGCCACCTGGGGGCAGTATAATACAGACAAAGACACACATGTGAAGAAGAGTTTCACAGCAATCTGCAGTAAGATTTGTCATTTTTTGTAAAGGATTTAAAAAAATATTTGCCAGCGAATACTGTTATGTCTGTCTACATGTGTTGCTCACCATTTGACATGATCTGATCACATTTCCATGATGCTAATTGTTAGCAACTAGCAAGCTAACAACATCTTTATTTGTCTGGCTTATGTTGAACGAGCAGTTTTCTGTCATTACGTGTGTACCTTTTACAATATACAAGCTAAGGCTTACTCAGAAGCGGTAGCTCGCTAGGTAGCCACATCGAATTCCTGCATAATACTTGATGGTAAATTATTCCAAGCTAGCTGTTAACTGCAAAAACGAACGGCACGAAAAATGTCCCTGCATCTGAATTATCGAGGCTTGTCCTCCAGAAGCAATGAAAAACAGCCCAAAGTGTGTTATCTTTTAAATAACAACGCGTCATTGCTTCGCTATGCGTCAAACAGACCTTGAAATTGTATTTTCAGTGGAAGACCTTATTGATATTATCGAGAATTTGATTGTGTTTACGTGGCCGGGGAGCAGGAAGAAGGACGCTGGCGTTAATGTCGCGAAAACAACTTCTGTCAAAAGTGCCCTTGCAAGCGATTCCTAATCACCAGGGGTGGGAAAAGCATGCATACATTTGACACCCTACCCCAACCCCCTGCTTTACTGGATTTTGACTGATTATGCAAGGCCCGTAGAATATTGTGTTCTATTGCTATAAAAATAATGTTTCCGTTTTGCAGCAATTCGCATTTGAATATAGCTAAGTTTCATCATCATTCACAAATCTGTTTAGAACTGTGGGTAAATGAGCTTGTTTGCAACATGGCCCTGGTTGATCTCTTATACCCTGCTGCCATCTGCTGGCTCGTTATTGTAATTACTACCATTGCTTCACCCGTTCTCTGCAGTTCAGAGGCTGCATCAAAGCCTTATGTATACTCTAGCATAAAAAAAAACATAACAAACGTATAAGTCCGTCTTTGGGACCATTTTTTTTTAAATGGAACATTTTTGGGAGCAAATGAGTTAAAAATCCAATGTAGTCCTTTGGCAAAAAAGTTTGCCCACCCCTGGTCTACGCACTAAAACTGTGCAGATTCTTTTTGATGGCTCTACTAGTGAGTAAGTTTTTCCGACTGAGTCTCGACACGCGTTTTGCAATAAAACTTCAAACTCAGGCTATTTAAGAAGCACAAAGCTAACAAAGGCTCATTTTATTGATGTCAAGCGGGTGTTTTCCGAACCATCGGCTGGTGTTAAAACCACTCGAAAGAATCATGGCAACAAACAACTAACCTTTTGAGAGGGGGAGGGGTGAGTTAAAAGCATCCCGTCTGTTTCTAATGAGAAGCTCGTTTATGTGTCAAGTGTTTTGTTGACGCGCGGTGGCCTGAAAAAAAAGCCGCTGCCGTCGTAGTAATAAATAAATGACTGGCTCTCTTCAATGACAGCCAAAAATGTGTCGGCTTCTTGGCGCGGCTCCCTCCGTCAAATAATGAAGAAGTTGTTTGGTGTTGTCGTCGTCCTCGCTGATAAATTGAGATTTTCAAGGGCACTTTTGGGCGTTAAAAAAAAAAAAACGACACCGGAGGTGGTTCGTGACATTTAAGGCCGTTACAGCAACGTGCATTCATCATTTTTATAAATAAATGCATGGAATGCACAATAGTGGAGTCATTGATACAGAAGAACACCAAAGGTAAAGGTATAGTCAAGTTAGTGGGTGGGTTGGTTAAGGTAAATGTAGGTAGGTACTGTAGATTGGTCACTAGGTTGATAAAGAGACCTTTAAACAGTAGGCAGAAAAGGACAACAGAGCAATAAATAGAATTGTTTCCTGTTGCCTGACTGGACCTTCAGACAAGCATTAAGTTTGCAGCCCTAACTTTTAAAACCATCTCCCTCCGTGACTGCAAATGCACACAAACACTATTTCTCTTATCGCACTTAGTATGCACGAGTGTGAGATCTAAACAAGGGACGCCTTCC
The DNA here is from genome assembly GCF_054856555.1 of Leptonotus elevatus. Classification (NCBI taxonomy): domain Eukaryota; kingdom Metazoa; phylum Chordata; class Actinopteri; order Syngnathiformes; family Syngnathidae; genus Leptonotus; species Leptonotus elevatus. The sequence continues at coordinate 14,605,711 of NC_141259.1, read as the reverse complement.
GTTCATCCATTTGCTACCTGGTGTCGGCGGGGGCAGAGGCCGCCGAGGCGAACGCTTTATCTTCCCGCTCGGCCGGCCGGCCGGGGCGACAGGCTGCGTCTGTTGACAAATGCTTCCGCTCCTTGCAGATAAACGGAATCAGCTCAACGGGAAACGCTCAGGTGGGCGCGCTGGTTTCACGATTTGATGCAAAGTCGGATCACAGCATCGCCGTCAAGCTGACAAAACGGATAAAGACTATAAAAGCGAAGTTACTTATTATGTGACCAGGGAAGTTGAGATTGACGAAGCAGCCCGTCCCATATTTTGGGTCGTAAGTGCAACTCATTTCAACAGAATGCTAAAAAATGATCAACAAAAAAAAAAAAAAAAGAAGTGGTTGCATCGAAAAGATAGTCAAAATAAATCTAGGAATTGATGGATAGTCAAGGTAGAGGTTGGCAAAGGTAAAGTAGTGTTTGGTAATGGATGGCTAAGCTAAGTTAGCTACAGTATGGTAAGGGTAAGTCGTGTAAAGGTAGGTGGGTAAGTATAGGTAGGTTGCTAAGGTCGAGTTGGGTAATAATGGATAAGTGAGGTAAGGTGAGTTGTGGGTAAGTAGAGGTAGGTAAGAAAGGTAAAGGTAGATAAGTTAATGTTAGAGTTGGTTAAGTGTGGGCACTTGGTAAGTTAAGGGTAGACAGGGCAACGGTAACATATAAATTAGGGGCGGGGGGGGAAAAAAACAGTTTGAACCGGAAAATCTTTTTTCGGTTTAAAAAGATGCGAGTGCATCAAACCAAATTAAAGAGTTCCATTTTAAAATCTATCCAGGTATCAAATCGTCTTTTATTGGACCGAGATGCATCTTAGAAAATTTTTTATAGTACTGACAAGTTCAGAAAATCAAAATGGGCCGTACCGTATCCAATCGATTTCCAATCCAACCGAGTCAAATTGAATCGAATCATTCCACATGCACGAATTGAAAACCGTATCAAATCGTCTTTTGTGGAGTGATGTTGGTTTCTAGACAGATTCTAAAAAGATAGATAAGATACCGTAGAAAGACAGCTAAATTGATAGCCGGGTATGATATAAATGTGACACCGCGCCGCGTCTGCAAAGTCATTTGAGTTAGTGTCCCGTTCTGACACACAAACAGATCACTTGTGATTGTATTTTTTTTTTTTTTTTCCCCAGTGATGCAATAGCCATGAAACATGGGCAGTAGCGGCGGGCGCGGTGGGCGGCTGACACTTAACGTCCGCCTTTGACGTATTGCGCCATTAACAACAAAAGCTTTCTCGCCGCCCGAGGAGACGGGACAAGACAGCATCTCGGACCTGCGCGTCCCTCAGCGGCAGACGGATACCTCTCCCGCCCGTCTCCAGACGCTAATAGTCAATTGATTAATTTGCGATATGGCCCACAGTCAGCCGGCGAGTCAGCCGGCTGGGCGCTCTGATTATTTGTCCGGCCCTCAAATCCCGCCCCCCCGCACATCTCTTTCAATCTCATCCGTCTTATTAAAACGTGACGGCCAAGAAGCCCCTCGCCCCGTCTTCTCTGATGGTGCAGAGAAAAACAATTTAAAGGGATTCATGGCGCTTTATAAGCCATGACTCCGCTGGGAGAAAACACTCCCGAGGTCTGAGATGAGTTAGACCTCCCGATCAATCACTGCCGCTGCGCCGTTTTCTCCTGTGTTGATTGACAAACGCGCGCGCCTCAAATCGGCCGCCTCCAAAAATCCGAGATGCCAACGTTGGCCGCGATGTTCCGGATATTCCAAATGAGGCGGCTCTGAACACCAAAACTTTGGAGTGTGCGGTTGTCCAGAAGACACACAGAGAGCGACGCAAGTCTCGGGTGTAACGGGTGTAGCCCCTCGTGGCCGCTGCAGGGTGGGCCGGAGAGAGCTTCCATTAAAACTGCAGAAACAAAATTTTGGAATGGATGCGGCCACTTTAAAACCCCGGCGTACCCCCCCTCGGGGATGCTGACACAGTCTTTTAAAACAGCTTTTTCAAATGGAAATTGTCCAATTTTCCGTTAAACATAAAACTTGATGGCGCACAAATTAACATTTGAGCTTTTTATTTTGCGTTTAATGCGGCACACCCGCTGGAGGGACGTCGTGCGCCCCTCGTTTGGGAATCCCAGCCTCACATGCGGGAGGGCATGCTGTGCTCAATGTCTATTCCACTAACTTTTAGCAATTAGCCAGATGTAATAAATACTTTGTTGCTTTTTGTTGTTTATTTCGTCAAAGCAACCTTGGGCGATGAGTCACAAGTCGAAGCGTTTTTGTTTTTATCAGGATAGCAACAATGACTGGATTTCACCTTCCTTGGTTTTCTTTGGTCCTTCCTCGGGTCTCCTGGTGTTCGGTTTAGGTGAACGGTATGAGATTTTTTCTAATAGGTTTTCTGGTGAGCTAACAAATACACGCACGCACGCACGCACATACACATACTCACCCACACACACACACACAAAAAATATATATATATATATATTAAAAAAAATTAAAAATTAAAAAAAAGAGCAATGATGATGACATTTCCGAATGAACAATACTGAGCTCTTAAAAAAAAAATAATAATAAAATTAAAAAAATAAAATAAAAAAAGGATAGCAACAATGACAATGGCGAATATTTCGAAACATCAAGTTGTCACAATCGATTTCCATTTTGGAACACGGATTTCCAAATAACCTTGGGCGACGACGACCCCATTTTTGTTGTCTTGCCTCGTGATGACGAACATAATTGCTGACAGATGTTGGTTATGTTCGAAAGTATCAGTTACAAGTGCTTGCTCAGGACATTCAAGTATTCATTTCAGATCGGAGCGCCGTGATTTTCCTTTTGCTTGACATACCAATGAACTTTTCCATAACCGACATGCCGGTCGTTAAAAACACGTGGAATCAAAAATGAGCATTTTTTTTTTTTCTCTTTATAAGAGCTCAGTATTGTTCATTCGGAAATGTCATCATCATTGCTCTTTTATTTTTTTTATTTTCTTATAAAGAGAAAAAAAAAATTTGCATTTTAAGGCACAATTACGTCATCTTACCTTCAAATAATAGTTGGGGGATCCTTTTTTACGGCGCTCGAGTGACTCTGAGGTTGACCGGCCCGGAAACCCGCAGGCGACCATTATCACCGCGAGAAACCACCTCGCCGTTCTCCGTGAAATCCTATCTTTGCTTGGTGATTTTAACGACCAGTAGCGGATTTGTTTTTTTCCCCCCAAGTGCGGAAACTCGGGGATGAAATCAGCCAATAACCAAACCAATCACGCCATTTCTGCCATGTTTTGATGTGTGAACGGTTGCCCGTGGCAATGCGGGAGGGGAACAGCGTGGAGCGCGCTTCACAGGGCAGCGGGGGGGGAAATCATGGTTTGATTTCCTGCTGAATTTATAAGCTTGCTCACTTTTTTTATGGCAGTTTATTATTTTTTAACGTTATTTAGAGTCCTACAACAATATTCGACTTTAATAATACCGCACTCATTTAGCTGCTTTTGGTTCCTCCTGTTATGTTATAGGCTAAATTGACCCCATTCAAAAAAATGTTTTTTTTTTGTTTTTGTTTTTAAAGCCCTTTTTCTTAGAAAATAATTTTTATTTTAGAATATCAAATAAAATGCTGGAGGGGCGTAACTAGGGCTACACAGATTTCTGACGGGGCAGACTCACAACATGTTTTTTTTATTTTTATTAACATAAAGTTGCATATAAAAATAATTCCCCTTTCTTTTTTTAGGCAATCTGCTGTTTATTGCTTTACGTCTTTACCAAATGTTTGCTCGCATCAAACTGCAGTTGGCGAGATGATGAAAATTGACTTCAGGGTCTTCTTGATGTCTTGAGGCTGATAATCACCACCGAATTGCAGTCAAGCGAACGATTGGACCATTTGCAGCACGCGTGTCAAAACCGTGCTGCCTTTGCTCTAAACCTAAATCTAAATCTAAATCTACTCTTTGACAGCAAAGGTTAACGGCTCTCCAAAAGCAAATCAAGAGTCAGTTAAGTTGCATTTTAATTAGGAAAGACCAAAACAACAACAACAACAAAGAGCCGTCAGTCGGACAGGAAAGGACATAAGGAGAAAGCTATTAGCATTTAGCGGCGTGACAAAAATATGGCTAATTTAGTTTGAGTTCCACGACAAAGAGGAAGCTTTTCAACTTGAAATCTCTTGTTGAGGGTTAAGTTCCAAACCATCTTGGTGTCTACCTTGTTGAGTAACGTGGCTGTGAACATATGAGGACATACGACAGCATTTGCAGGCTATAGCATTAGCCACTGCTGTGTACAGTGGCGGTGTCATTGATGCTAATGACAAGTATGCTAATAATGTGCTTCTGATGACTAGATTTTGTTACAGTTTGTTTAATGAAGCAATTGCAGTTTCCATTCACTAAACTGTCATCGAAAAACTGGTTTGAACCAGCCCTGTGACTGTTTTGACTGTGAGCATGTCTGCAGAAGCACTGAAGGAAAAAAAAAAAGCCTTTCACTAAACAAGGGTCATTAGAGCAATTATTATTGATGAAAATAGCTCATGAATAATTAAACGCCTTTGTGCAATGTTCAACCAGTGAATAATATATTTTAACATTAGTTTTAAATGAGATTCAACTAAGCTGCAACATTCGCTCGCCTTAGGCTGAGCTGCACTGTGTTTGTCTGCAGAGTAGACATTAAGGCTTCTAATGTGGCGTCCGACCTCAAAAAGGAGAGAGAAAAACGCCACACGAGTTGCTCATGTTTCATGTGCTTGTAAGAGAAGCACATGAAGCACACTCTTCTCCTCAATAATGGAAGCTTCACCCAGAGCATTCTGGGAAATTCCATTTTAAAACCAAGAGCCGGTGGCACTTTTCTGGCCCAGATCAATTCCCCCGTAAATGCTCCAGTGGCCAACAAAACGTTCCCGGGGCCGATTTGGGAATGTGTTTAGCCATTTTACAAAGTGGGGGGAAAAACAGGCCGTCCTACCCTTGGGGAAGCTTTGCGGTGACGTGCAGTGAGCTCGTGGACGCGCACACCAATTACAAACGTGCGTGTCGGCAGGCGAGTGGATAACATATCTTAGGGTGACCACATTTTCGTTTCCAAAAAAGAGGACCTCGAGATACTTGATACTCACATACAAGATGCCATACATTCAACTATTTTAACATTTGCCTCCTCTTTGTGGGTAGAAAATAAAACCAAACAACTTTACTCTCTTATAAAGTCTTACATTTTTTTTGCTCCACATTTTTGTTTTGTTTTTAACTTGGAGCGGGGTTCGTACCCGTCGCCTCCGGTGCGGCAGCTCGTTGCCGTGCACCATTTGCCGCTCAACGAAAAACGGACAATTTCAAACCCGCCCAGACATCCGGAAAGAACGTAATAAAGTGAATATCTCCCTGTAAAACAACCCAACTCCTCACAAAATCAAGCTAGCAATAGCAATAGCAACGCCAAACACCGCGCAAAGCGAAACAGCCAGTTAATCGAAGCACATTCACAACGCCAATCTTTCCTTTTGCACCAAAGTACGAATCATTCTTTGTCCCTTACTTTGCTGAAGGTCCGGTAGCCGGTAAGGCGTTGGTCTCCCATCCTTCAAAAGCTGACGTTTCCCATCAAAAGAAAGGCGTGAAAATAGTTTGAAATTCTCCAGAGTGGCGTCATCTTACCGCTTTGCTGTGCACTAAGTGCGTTTTGAATTCACGAACGCACTGTGCGTACGCTCGCATAAGAATAATACAGCGACGTAAAAAAGGCTGCGTAGCGATCTGCCTGTTTACGTAAAGAACTTTTCTACTGGGAAACTGACTACGCATGCGCGAACACACGTCGCTACGAAAAAGCACAGTAGCGGTGTGCCTTCAGGGGGATCATTTTTGCAGCATTTTTGCCTGCAGGCCAAACGAAGTCATGAGTCATTTTTAATTGAGGTATGAAAATCACCAAATGTTGTCACTTTTAAACCTATAGGTAGTGTAGGCTTTATGAAATGAAAGAAATAATTAAAATAAATAGAAAAAGCCAAACGGTTTCAACTTTCATTTCAACTGCCTATCCTGAGCGCACGTCACTGGACTGTACAGTAAAACAAAAACAAAAAAGAAGAGAGCGGTAAGATGTTAAAGAAACCATATATGCCGCCATTTATCACAAGGCCAATTTACTGCTCGGCCAAACCTCCTAATAGGGTTAGCCTGCAGCTTCTGCGCTGCCGAATATATCAGCGCGACGACGACAACAACTGCTGCCTGCTCCGCTCTGACACCGTTTCCCTTTTGGAACCTTGCCCAGGCTCCTCATTACTAAAGTATCATCTCCGCATGCGCTTAATGGAAAGTGGACCAAGGTTAGAAGCAAATCAACGGCCTACAGTGCACTGATAAATACACCAAGTGTGTATGTTTTTTTTTGCGCATTTCCTCACTCTGGAGTCAAAAATATTTTGCTTTTTATAAAATAAGTCATAAGTCTGGAAAAAACAACAGCAGTAACCTCGGCTGCACATTCTGACACCTGCTTAATTAACTCATTCACTGATTTTGCAAGTTCCACAGAATATTGTGTTGTATTGCTATAAAAACATGGAACCTACCAGAAAGAAATGTTAGTCTCTTCTTTCGTCGGGGGAAAAAGTATATTTGGATCTGTTTCCATTTTGCAGCAATTAGCCTTAGAATGTAGCCAAGTTGAATCATTAGTCACAGGCCTATTGAAAAACAGCTTGTTGCAACGTGGCCCTGGTTGATCTCTTATACTCTGCTGCCACCTGCTGGTCGTTTTTTTTGTAATAACTACCATTGTTTTAAGCCACCTTTTCAGGTCAAAAGATGCATCAGAGCTTTCTGTATGCTCTAGCATAAAAAACATATAAATATGTTTTTGGGAGTGAAGGACAAAGTATTACAAATGTATTTCGACGTTTTGGGGTTTGAATGAGTTAAGTGAGACATGAAATTGTAGATATGTATTTTTAAAAATAGGAGCTGATTTTTTTTATTTTTTTTTTTATGTACAGTTTACTGCTCCCAAACAATATTGTGACATTATTTCCTTATCTTACCAAATCATTACATCACATTCCCAAATCGTTATCACCTCCAGCGCCACCTTAAGGCTTTCTTTTGGGGATTACTTTTGGCACCAACATTGTCGGCAAGCTAAGTTAAGAGATCTGCAAACAAATGTGTTGTTGTGATGTGTCCTTGCAATTAAAGCAACAAAGCGGCGTTAATAGCTATCATCTGCCGCGGAACATCTGAGAGCGGCCTAATTAAAGTGTTCTCTTTTGTGGAACTCGCTGTTCCTGATTTTCCTGCTCATCTCCCTGGGAAAGAAAAAAAGCTCAAGCATTTAATACGGATCGCTCGGGAAAAATACGAAAATGAAGCAAGCTGCGGAGCGGGCAAAAGTGCTGAAGAGATTTTGTTGATGTTCAATCAGCCCACAAACGGCTGTCACAAAACCACCCGCACACGCACCAACATAAAGTTGCATTTGTTGAAAACAACTGAGGCGAGAAAAGTCAACTCTTAAAAAGTGACATGGAATAATCTGACAATAACAAAACACAAGGGACATTGAAGTTCGTTTTCAAGGTGAATCCGTCCATCTGGCAAGGATGCTTTAGTTTTTTTTGCTTCCGATTGGGAATTCATCCAATTGTCTGCTTCAACACAAAATGGCCGCCTTCCTCTTTCATTTCAAGCATGTGTCTTTGAGACTTTTTCATGCTTCCTGTCATGATAGACATGTCCACCGAATACCAAGGTCCCAAGTCACATTGGGTTCAAGAGCTGAATTGAAAACATTCAATTCAACTCAACTTTTTATTCACGACCATTTGGACAAATTCCCTCAGAAAAGTTCGACTCCAACATACCAGCCCTGGAATTCGTCCAAAATGGCTGACACTTGTTGTTGTTGTTGACACGGGCCCTTTGAGACTTTCCCGAAGGCACTACCAAGTGAATTTTGGGGCCTCGTTTTTCAGAGCCCTAAAATTCAAGACTTTTCACCAGCATACTTGGTTCTGCCAAAATTGGCGAGCTTTCGGTCACGTTGAGGCCCCCCCCAAGAAGAATCTTCATTCGTTAGAAGAATCAAAACAAAAGCCACAAAAATTGTTATTTCATGCATACATTGTAAGATATAAACATGCGTGGTATGAATAGATAAAAAAAAAAAAAACTTCAAACAAGAGAACCTGCGGCCACAAAACAAGAGGATCTCATGAATATGAATGCGCGCGTGTAGGCTGCAGCGACGGGAAACTTCACAGTCAAGCAAACATATCGTTGATGCAGAAGACATTAATTGCGCAAAGCTTATCATCTCGCAATTGAAGCATCTCAAATGATGACCACAAAGTCTCAACCACTCACAAAATCGACATTGTTCATTGTTTGAGAAGTTTCCTCTTGAGATATTTGACATCAAAATTGTTCCGAAGCGCCAAATCAAAGGGATGTTTTTTTTTTTTTGGGGGGGGGGGCAAGAAAAATAGCACTCGAGTGTGGTGCCGGCTGTTAAATGGACCCTGTTGGTCGCCCGCCGACGCACTTTGATGGCGAGAAGTGTGCTTCGGTCCGTGCACTTTGACAGAGAAACGAGAAAACGCCTTCTTTCAGCGACCGTCATTTCACTTTTATCGGTGAGACGCAAACTGGCTTTTCGATTCATCGGGTCTGTGCGAGGTTATTTTGTGCCACATTGACTCCAAAATAAATGTGCCAGTAACATACATTCATCAAAAAAATGTTTTTTTTAAACACACGCATTGCATGAGGTAAAATTCCAATTGCACAAACTTTCTAGCTCAAATTTCGAGTTATTCCAATTACATGTTAAAAAAAACGTTCGAGGGTTCCGAGTCGCTCCAATTACATAAAACATTTGTGGTCAAATCCAGTCCTGATCATTTCACAATAAATCAACGTTTAAGGTGAAATTCAGAGTTGAGGTTAAATTGCACGTTAAGATTCTGTGTCGATCCGATGACGCATTAAAATTCAGTCATTCAAATTTCACAACAAAGAATTTTTGAGGTAGAATTCAAAGTCATTACAATTGTTATCAAACTTGAGGAAACATTGAAACTTGCTCATTTGTTTTAGGAAGTCGAGTAAAATTTGGTCAAATGACGTATGCTTGACATTTTTGATTGAGAAAACAACGAAAAGTTGACCAACGACTAGAAATCCCAGTTTGTTAAACATGGCAGTCACACGTTCAAAAAAAAAACATTGCTGGTGAGCTTTTTCCGCAAAAACTCCCGCCAAATCGATTTCCAAGAAAAAATGCGCGCGCGACGCTGAATGGCTAATTCATCTTTAGCGGCGATCGTAATCGGCACGCTAGGTGCTTTCCGCACCGTGAGCAGCGACAAACGAGGGTCGGCGGCGGGCGGGCGCCGTTCATCACGTTGAGTAATGGAAGCGCGGCTTACAAATTTCATGTTAATGCGCTGTTTGGTTTACGGCGTAATTGGATTTTAATTTACGACGCGGGGGGGGGGTCGTCCTCGCGCAGACGTTGGCATCAATCTGCACGTCTTCCCGGGGGGTGAAAGGTGACTCTGCTTTTATGAGCAATACATTTTCATTCCATCATTATTTAAGCAATGGTTTTTTTTTGTTTTTTTTTTCAATACTTAAGTACACCATTGATGGTCAAACTGTGCCTTTTTTCCCCTTTAACTTTTACATGCAATAAATGAATCATCTTTTTATGGTTTTATATATCATATATTAAATTATATTTTATTATAATGTTATAGTGGCTCACAAAAAAATACAAAAATACCTCTGCCTTGTTTTTGAAGAAATGTAATGTTGGTACTTGGAGAGACTTCTTTTGTTTCTTTTTTTTTTTTTGGTGGTACTCGAATGCAATCCCGCATTTAGCCAGCTGTTTGGGGTCGACCCGGTTCAATCAAGTCCAATCGATGATCCGCACGGCTTCTTCTGGCGTCTACTCGGCGAGCATTCCGAGACTTTCCAGCAAAAAAACAGAAGAGGCCTGGCGTTGTGCAATTTAAATTGCATCATTGTCACGGTCACAAAAAAAAAACATTTGTGAAAACCAACTGGGGAGATTTGTCAAAGAAGATATTGTTAAAAACATCCCGAAAATCAAAAAAAAAAAAAAATACATAAATAAATAAAGAGCAATGATGATGACATTTCCGAATGAACAATACTGAGCTCTTTATTAAAAGAAGAAGGAAAAAAAAAAAAAAAAAGAAAGAAAAGAAAAAAAAAGAAGAAAAAAAGTTAAATAAATAAAATAAAAGGAAAAACATCCCGAAAATCTCATTTGCATTTAAATGTTCTGTTTTTAGGCAACAAGACGACGGAGCGTGCTTCTGGGAATGATCTTGAATTTGGACGTCCTTGCGCAGATAAGCCGCAAAATGAAGCCAAATGGCGTTTTTTTTTTTTTTTCTCTCCGCCCGACCGCTTTTTGCCACTGCGAGGCCCAGCGATGGCTTCGCTCTTCGGGTACTTGAAAATCCAAGCCCTCTTCTTCCAGGTGAATCTCGTCAAAGCTTCGGGTAATGCGTCCAAGAGTACACCTGGGCCGCATATAAAGCCGCCCCGCATTGAAAACAGCCCTCAGCTTTTGTTTCAGCGCCGGATTGAGTTGATATGGAAAATCTTGCCTCGTCTCATCTTGGACGCGAGATCTCATGCAGGCTCTCGCCGCGTTTTTCCGCCCATTTTGCAAACTACACAATCGGTACGAGTGCCTGTCCTCTCTTAACAAGAACGAGCCGCAGCTCTCCGAGCGCAATAATAAACCAGCCTATGTTGCCATGGCGATGTTGGTAGAAGCCATTGTCTGCTTATTGCGCCCCGCCGCCCCCCCAACACCCCCCCCCCCCCACCGCCTCGCCGTGTTGATAATGCAGTTATTTTGGCATCGGCAGGAGAGTGAAAAAGTCACGCTGCAACCAACACAATGAACTTCACACGTCGACGTGACTGACGTGTTAATGTGCTCTCGAAATTCGGACGTTGCTGTTTACTGCAAAAAAAAAAAGAAGTGAAAACATAAAAAGTGATCGCTTAAAAATCAGCAATATATCATTCGTGCCAACATGAATGTAAAAAAAGATACAAACGCTTTTGATGGACAAATTGTTACACGCCGGGCCAGCGAGCGGCAATCATCGGCGAGAGGAGAGGGTCGCGGCCGCCTGGCGCGTGGGCGTCGGCGTGATGTTCAATCACCCACACGGGTTCAACTGCGGCGGGTCGCACCTTGGCAACGAGGCTTCCCAGCGGGGGAGAACTCGTGCTCGGGAAACGAGGAATGCTCATGAATAACGGATGTTCACGCGAAAGGAAGGAAAATGCAACAGCCTGGCTCAGTTAATAAAGAAAAAAAAATAACTATTTATCTTGCACTTTTTTTCTATTTCAAAAAAAGATTTGAGAAATGCTCTTCTTGTAATGCGAAGACATTTTTAGCATCCGAGCAGATCGTTCAAATGTGGGAGAACTAAATCAACGGTATCGGATTCGGCGAGTTTTTCGACGTGGAAATACGCTCATTACTTTAGTTGAGCATAAAAGGAAAAGTGTATGGTTTTTTTTTTAAGTAACTAAAGAGTTACTTTTAATAGTAATGCATTACTTTTTTATTTAAGTAATCATCAGAGTAATTGAGTTACTTTTAAAATGAAGTAGCTAGTAACTGTGACTAGTTATTTTTATTTTATTTGTAACGAGCACAACACTGACAGGTTTAACATTTACGATTGTTGACATGTTACAATAGTAATTACACAGAAAAAAAAATGGGAAAAAACAAAAATAAGGTCTGGTGGAAAATTGCATCCAAATTTTTCTATGCATGGGTCAATTTGACAAGGACAGTTAAGACCCCAAAAGAGCACAATTGAAGGCAAATGGCTTTAGGACCACCTTAACTCATTCGTTTCCAGCTATTGTCACTGAAGCAACCCCCTTCGCTCCCGGCTGTTGTACTGGATTTTGACAGATTTTTGCAAGATCCACAGAATATTCTGTTCTATTGCTATAAAAACATGGAATCTACCAAAATAAAGATTAGAGTCTCTTCTTTCATCAGGGAAAAAGTATATTTGTATCTGTTTCCGTTTTGCAGCAATTAGCATTAGAATATAGCTAAGTTTCATCATTATTCACAAACCTGTTGAAAACACTGGCAAAAAGAGCTTGTTGCAACATGGCCCTGGCTGATCTCTTATACTCTGCTGCCACCTGCTGGCCGTTTTTTTGGTAATAACTACCATTGCTTTAAGCCACCTCTTCATGTCAGAAGCTGTATTAAAGCTTTAGCAATACTTTTTGGGGAGTGAAGGACAAAGTGTTAAAAAACGTATTTATACGTTTTTGGGTTTGAATGAGTTAACCCCCAAATGTTTACCACTTTAACAGAATCGGCGTGTGCTGGTGTTCCAACGCTTGACATTCAGAGTACGTTTCACAGCCAATGACGAACGCATGAGCCTAATGAGCAAAAAAAAAAATCTCTCTCTCCAAAGCCAACAAGCGTTTCTGGCCAATGATGAGGTCCATTAATCAGCCTTCGTCTCTCAGAATTGCCCGGATAACTTTGATCGAGAGCGACTGCTAATATTACAGTGCGACATTTGAGCTGTAAAAATTGCGTTGGCTGGCATTTTCAAGCCATTAAACTCAATCTCATGCCAACTTCATGTCCTGACCTTGGACATTTTTGGAAAGTCATTCCCCATTAGTGAAGAAAGGAAGCCTGTCATAATGATAAAGAAATGATGGCTCCAAAGCTAAGGACGACTCTCTGAGGAGTGCACATTGTCATTAGTACTCTCTCGCAGTTTATGGCGTACGGGGAATGAAGTTTCCCGCCGCCCCTGGGATACTCTAAAATCATCCAGACAGATAAAGGCAGTCCGACATGAAGCCTCATTGGAATAAAAAAGAAAAGAAGAAAACACAACCACAAAGCAGAGTTCCTCTTTGTTTTTATTATGATCTAAAATGAAAAGTACTATAATTCGATTTTTGATGTTTTCTTTTTTTGCCTAAGGCTCAACGCGATTCGGTGCGTAATTATTTGTCATATTTGAGAAACTCGGGTCGTAAGTCAAGTTCTGTCAGCATTCGGATTTTTTTTTTTGTGTGAGTGTTCAAAAGGTTAGCCCAACATACGCTAGTTAGCATTGGAACTTTTTGAACAGTAGATACATATAAAAAAAAACATCGCAATTGGCATGCGTTGCTTACTTGGAACTTCTGTCAGAATTACAAGAATTTAATTTACTCCACCCGCAAATGCTACGACAGCGCGCTAATGCTACAACAGCGCGCTAATACGACGAGGCCAAGCCATCCAATTAAAACGGCCTAAATCAATAATTTGCTCCAGCGTTTAGTTTTCCGCCTTGGCTGCAATCCAATTTTAAATTAAAGACTCCTGAAGAAGGAAAAAAAAAAAAAAAAAAAATCACAATTCCCACGCGTCGCAGTCAATGCGTTTTAATGAAGAATATCGAAGCGTTTATTTTGTGTCACCCCGAGAGACGTTATCAGTGTGACATCGTGTCGTTCCTAAATGTCAGCCATAGCGACTTTTTTTTTTTTTTTTTTTTTTTTTTTAATAGCGACGTTCTTAATGACACCAGACACAAATCAGGCTGCTCCCTCGCCACCTGCCAACGTCCCGCGCACAACGGGGACGGACGGACGGACGGACGGACGGACGGACGGACGGAGGGTGAAACGATGATTGTCGCTGGGGATAAAAGCAGCAAAGGGAGTGGGAGCTTTAGCGCCTGACATCAAATATCCCGGGAAATTGCTACCGTCGCGGCGACACTCGGAGCAAGAAAGGGCAGACGTGAGGAGAGGCGAGCTTGTCACGCGTCGAACCGGGAGAAAAGTCGGCCCTCTTTTGTGACAAGCTTCGCTTTTCACAGCCGAGCTTTGCGTGTTTCGAATGCAAAAGCAGGCAAAAAAAAGTGCGGCTTGGAATGCACGGTGGAAGCCGGTTCGTCGCGAGGGACGCGTTCCAGACTCGCCCGCTGGAGGCAAAAATCGATGTTATAGACCAGGGGTGCTCAAGTTCGGTCCTCGAGAGCCCCCATCCAGCCTGTTTTCCATGTTTCCCTCCTGCAGCACAGCTGAATCTAATGCTCAGCTAATCGGCAAGCTTTGCAGAAGCCTGATAACGATCCTCATCGGGAATCAGGTGTGTTAGTGGAGAGAAACACGGAAAACGGGCTGGATAGGGGCTCTCGAGGACCCAACTTGAGCACCCCTGTTATAGACCGTGTAAAAGTAGATTTTGGTCCCATCGGCCCCATTGAACCTTGCGATGTACAAAACCATTCGCAGTGGACGCGGGAAGAAGTCGTTTGATTTCCACCAACCAATTTGAAGCCTCAAAACTTCTCATAAGGCGCCTTCTTTATCAACCGCCGCGGGCATTCTTTTTAATCGTGGTCCCCCCCCCCCCCCCCCCCGCAAGACGTTGTGGGTGGGCGCGAGGTCAACTCGGGAAAAAAAAACCGCGCGAACCTTGAACCAACCGGAATGAAAACCCGGGGTTTTTTTCTTCTACGCGCTACGAGGCAAAGATTTAATCAGATCAAAGCGCGGCCCGAGTCGCTCCGAGAAAACCAGAGGAATTTAATTGCCGGATGACAACCCGTGTTTACGTTGAAGACGCCCTCCGGCATGTGTCGTAATTAGCAGGAAATCGGATGATGGCTGCTGGGAAGGACGTATGCGTGTAAACAAAACACCTTTTGTCTTGTGGAAATTGTGCTTCTCATTGCCCCCCCCCCCCCCCCCCCTGAGTGGCCCTTTCTTAATTTTAGAAGCCATGTTTGGCGATCCTGCTCTCGCTTTAACTACCTGCTTATTATTGTCGACCGCGACTCGAGCCAGCTAACATTAAAGATGTTCTCCCACACATGATCGGCGTGAACGACTTCAATGTGCGTCTTACGTGGAAAAAGAAAAATGAGCTCCTTCCCTGGAATCCTAAAAACGCCTGGACTGAAACGTTGGAATGAAATTACAGATGCCTCGGATTGGCTCGTGTTTACGGGCCCAAAGTTCACTCGTGTGAAAAGGTCAAGCGGTTTTGACAAAGAAAAAATACTTGGCTCAAGGCTGAAGACGGCCTTAAAGAGGCAAGAGGCCGTCACATTCCTCCAAACGTAACCACACGACTTGAGCCTAAACTTTGCCCGACCTTAACTCTTTGACTGCCAGACGTTTTCAGAAAAGGGATGCCGTCAGTGCCAGCCGATTTAAGCATTTTGACTGATCTTTCAAGGTCCACAGAAAATGTTCTGTTTGGACTATGGAAGCACACGACTGGACTTTCATCTTTCATCAGAAAAAAAAAGTTTGTTTCTACCTTATTCCGTTCTTTCGTAATCAACAATAGAAAATGGTTAGTTTCACCCGATTTCGCCTGTGTTGGACCAAAATACGGAGAAATCAAGCTTTTAGTGAAACGATATTATTTCATGCATTCTAGTGAATTTGACACTTCTTTTTGTCCATGAATGATGCCACAAACACCTAAATAGTGCTTTACTTCTATAAAACACTACCACCAAGAATGAAAAAGTGTTTTTTGATAGCAAAATACGTTTATTTACATTCAACAGTGTAACAATTTGACAACAATTTGGCAAACTATTTACAAATATGTGGATGTTTCAACGACAGTTTTTCTTTTTCTTTTTTCTCCCCTGCGTGCAAGGAGACGCAACAGCATTTGCACAACAGATTGCCTCTTCGCGTGCAAAAGCTCCACTTTCTTGCAGGCCGTTTTTCCCGGGGAAATCTCGTGTCCTTCAGTTGCTAAACCGGGTTGTAAGAGATGTTCTGATCCATTTTATCCACTCCATTCATGGTGGCATCGTAGTCCAGAAACAGTGTCTTCTCCGTGATCAGACTGTACCCGCTCCTCCGATGAATATGCATTGGACTCGGGGTACTCTTCATTGTCCGACAAAATGTCCGCATGTGGAGCTCCGGCGTTAGCAGAGCTAGCCGGTGATGCTTTATGACGTGAGAATAAAGGCCGCGTCCAACTGTGGCGTCCAACTGTGGCGTCAACCTCGGGATTCACCATCATCATCATCATCAATCTGGACGATGCCAACTCTCCATCGCCCGATCGAATGTCCGATTGTGTAGAAGTACCCGGTCGGTTATTGTGCGCGTTTTCCGGCCTTAGCAGCGCTAGCCGCGCTAGCCGCGCTTAGCCGCGCTTAGCCGATGAGGCTTACTACGTAATCATAAACAGTCGCGTCAAGGCTTCCAACTTTGACGTCAAGCTCGGAGTCATCATCATCATCATCATCATCATCAATCTGGTCGATGCCAACTCTCCATCGCCCGATCGAATGTCCGATTGTGTAGAAGTACCCGGTCGGTTATTGTGCGCGTTTTCCGGCCTTAGCAGCGCTAGCCGCGCTAGCCGCGCTTAGCCGGTGAGGCTTACTACGTGATCATAACAGTCGCGTCAAGGCTTCCAACTTTGGCGTCAAGCTCGGAGTCATCATCATCGTCGACATCAATGCGCTTTTTAGTATTGATCGATGCTTTCCGTCTTTGAAAAAAATGCTCAAGCGTGAGCTGCTTGCAACCGGTTGCTTGGTCAGCCATTGAGGAGAAGCCATTGTCTCCTCAACACTCTAGCTCCGCCTCACGTCTTCTACTGACGCCCACGGTGGGCGGCCCATCCAACCTTGTGCAAAGAGAGTCATCGCTGCCCTCTAGGGGCCAAAACGAGTCCTTATCCTAACCAGATCTGCCTGATACTTTCAGCACAGCTGCCCAAGGCTTTCCTGCACCCGTTTCCCAAAAAAAAAAAAAAAAAACATAGTGAACGTCTTTTAACGTCCTCGGCGCCCTTCCCTAGGTTTATGCTAAACGTTTTATAACGTTTATGGCGGTCAAAGAGTGAAAGCTCTTGTTTCGCTACCAAAAGAACTGTGTTCAGAATCGAAGCAAAGTTATCAGCGATCATCTCGAGCTGTGGGCGGCGACCGGGAGGACAAGATCAAGCCGCTGTAAAAAAAATAAAATAAATAAAAGAGGTCGTGAAAATGATAAATATTTAACTCGGGCGAATTATTTCCTATTAAACAGGTCATGAATATTTAGGTTGAAACGTCCTTGGCATTTAGGACGTGCGTGTGGTAGTTACGCTTAACAGCGCGTGCTAACAGCAAGCCGGAAGATGAGAAGAAGAAGAAGAAGAAGAAGAAGAAGAAGAAGAAGAAGAAGAAGATGGTGTAGTTAGCAATTGTAGCATTATGAGGAAACGTTCCTCCCCCGGGACCTTAAAGTTTGAGAACCAACGATTTAGTGAACTCTGTCATCCGGGAGGGACTCGAAAGTAGCGAGGCATATATACTTGGAAGCCACCTTGCAGCCTGGGAGGAGCTCCAGATGTGTCCAGCTGGGCAGCAGAAGTCCTCGAGGTCTGCAGTCCCTCGTCTCGGGTCGCAAGTTCACGACGGTAGCGACCAAAGGACGAACGAGATAGCGGACGCAACAAGCGCACGTTGGGCGGCCGGAAGATTTCCTTCACCTGGCAGAGGAGTCAATTAAGTGGGTTCGGGTGGCCCAAGGGGCTTTATAAATTAAGGTGGTACTTCGGGTGGGACCCAAGACACACTTAGGGGGGGGGGGGGGGGGGGCTATGCCTCACAGTTGATCAGGGAACCACTCGGTTTCTTTAAATGGGGAAGTGCGGACATATCGACCTGCTACCAAAGAAAGGATAATGGGTGGATTATTATTATTTTTTTTTTTAAATGTGGCTTTTTTTTTTTCTTTTCTTTTTTTTTCCTTTTTTTTTCTAAGAGCTCAGTTATTGTTCATTCGGAATGTCATCATTGCTCTTTTATTTTTTATTTTATTTTTTATTTTTTTGTGTGTGTGTGTGGGTGAGTACGTGTATGTGCGTGCGTGCGTCGTGCGTGCGTGCGTGCGTGCGTGCGTGCGTGCGTGCGTGTATTTGTTAGCTCACCAGAAAACCTATTAGAAAAAATCTCATACCGTTCACCTAAACCGAACACCAGGAGACCCGAGGAAGGACCAAAGAAAACCAAGGGAAGGCGAAATCCAGCACCGACCAGACACCCCCCACCAGAACTCCTCCCCAGCCCAAGAAACATCATAAAAATAAATGTGGCTTTTGAAGAAGCTGCAAAAGTCCGAATTGTGGAAATGTCCAGTAACCAGGAGGTTGCAGGTTTGAATCCCACCTCCCGACTGTACACTGCAAATATATCCACGGCTGTATTGCTATCAACTGACTATCATGTCAGGAAATGGAGTCTTAATTTCCTGAAACGATTTAAGCAAATCTTGGCATTCCGCTTTTGACAGCGTTTACAGAGACAATTTAGGACTCTCTTGTCTTTCTCTTGTCTTTATCGGTTGGTATCGGGGGCAAACGGCGACAAATATCCTCGCGGCAGAGGAATGGGCGCGGGTCAACGAAGAGCCAATGAAACTTTGAGTGTACTCAAGTGCTCCGAAAGCGAGACGGACCCGAAGCGGATTCCGAGCGACAACAGTTCTGCGTTTGATTTGACACGTTTTGCGCCTCTAAAAGGAAGCGGCGCCGTTTTTCGACAGGAAGAAGATGACGCCACAGAGCCGACCGCCGCGTTCATCTTTTTCCCGACGAGGCGCTGCGACATTTGTCAGATTGACATTGAAATACGTTCCGCTCTCAGAGGCAAGACCCGCAACGGCGCGTTTCATGCTAACCGCGGAGGAAAACATGAAGGCGAGCTCTTAACCGGCGGGTACGAAAATAAGCGGGGCTATTTTTGGAGGCCGCCTTCTTCCGCACGTCAGCCCTCTCAGGTGGAAGTCAAAGGTAATGTTTTGACAAAAAGTACAAAGTGCAAATGTCAGACGCGAAGTGATCGAGGCGGCGCTTCTGAGGAACATCTCTGGGGATGAGACGGCGCTACGTTCTCACGCAGAGCTTGTGAACGCTGCCTTGGCAACACTTTGTTGATCACATGCTTGAACACCTGAGATGCAAAAGGACGCGAGCGCCGCCTTGTTCTCTTCCTGATGACTTTTTCCCCTCAAGGGGCGACGTCAGCGAGTGGAACGTTTGCTGCAAATTTTTGTATTCAACATGAGAACGTCCGGGTTCGTACTCGCTAATAACCGCGTGCTCGGAATCAATGCGCGCCTTCCGGCCTATTTTGGAGAAGTTGAATTCGCACCGTCGGCGTATGTATATTATATATATATATATCCAATCTGGTCGCTTTACAGTAAATATCGTATCGCTATTGAAGACGCATGCGAGAAGAGAAAAAAATATTGGGTCGTCATCGTCAATACTGGGATTTGCCATAAACGGACCCAAACGAATCATATCCCGTTTGTCGGCGCATTCCTGCCTTGCTTGGCGTGCCGTCACTACCGGCTCCGGCTAACCCGTGCGGCTGAACTCGCAATCCTGGATGCTATTTATGGTGCGAGTACGAGGACGCGGGGGGGAGAAGTCGCTTTATTTCCTTTTTTTTCTTTTTTTTTTTTTTAATAAAAAAAAAATAATAATAATAATAATAATAATAAGTCGCTTTATTTCCACAAACCAAGTTGAAGCCTGACAACTTACTCATACGTTGTCTTCTTCATTCACAACCGCAGGCATTCTTTTAGCCGTGATCCACGAGACGTCGTGCGTGGGTGCGAGGTCAAGTTGTGAAACCGTGTGAACCTTGAACCGCT
The DNA here is from genome assembly GCF_054856555.1 of Leptonotus elevatus. NCBI lineage: Eukaryota > Metazoa > Chordata > Actinopteri > Syngnathiformes > Syngnathidae > Leptonotus > Leptonotus elevatus. Next base: position 14,585,924 of record NC_141259.1, on the reverse strand, counting down.
GGAATGAAACCTTGGGTTTTCTTCAAGAGCTTCAGGCAAAAAAATGTCATCTTACAAAAAGCCGTGCCCGAGTCGTTCCGAGAAACAAGATCATTTTAAGTGCCGGGCGATGACCCGTGTTCACCTTGACGATGCCCGGTGCCGCATGTGTCGCAAATAGGAGGAAATCAAATGATAGCGAATAGGAAGGAGGTTACGGCGCCCCGAAAGTTAGCATACTTTGGTCAAGCCAACTGACAAGAACATGAAACAATTGACGAGGCAAGAAAAGATGGAAGTTGCTTTTTAGTAGCGCGAGTGAGCAGCTTTGGTACAACCGGATAATTTTTAAGTAGTGCATTCGCTCGTCAGAAAAAATAACAGCGCTTGGGTTTTTATTTGTATTGCCGCCGCACAAGACGTCCTGAGGCGAAGACTCTCGCAGCCGACGCTCTCATTTGCACTGCACTTCACCAGCTGGCAGCGAGACTGCTAAACAGACTTTTCAGGCCGCGCGTCCCCGCTAATCTGCCGGCGGTGCCTCCTTGGCCTCGAGAAAAAAAAAAAAAAAAAAAAGAAAAAAAACCACACCATCGACGCAATCCGCCGGCCCGGGTGCCGCTTGCGGCGCGGCGAGTAATCCAGCTAATGAGTGCGAGGAGGCCTGGCGCTGGCGATCGATGCGAGCGAGCGGCGCCCCGGACCTCGAGCGGCGGTCCCCGGGCGGCCTCGGGTTGTCGATGCGTCCGTAATCACCTGTTATCGCTCTCCACAACACCTGAGCCGCGGGTGCGCCGAGGGTCCCCGCGCGCCGCGCCGCGCCGCGCCACGCCACGCTGCATCTCTCTCTCTCTCTCTCCTCTCCTCTCTCCTCTCTCTTCTCTTCTCTCATCTCATCTCTCTCTCTCTCTCTCTCTCCTCTCTCTCTCATCTCTCTCTCTCTCTCTCTCTCTCTCTCTCTCTCTCTCATCTCTCTCTCTCTCTCTCTCTCTCTCTCTCTCTCTCTCTCTCTCTCTCTCTCTCTCTCTCTCTCTCTCTCTCTCTCTCTCTCTCTCTCTCTCTCTCTCTCTCTCTCTCTCTCTCTCTCTCTCTCTCCTCTCTCTCTCTCTCTCTCTCTCTCTCTCTCTATATATATATATATATTATATATATTATATTATATAATATAGAACACTACTGGACACTTCATTAGGTACAAATCACAGGAACTACTAAACTCACGGTACAAATCACATCTCAACGCTGATAAAGCTATGCACCCGTTCATCGAAGCACGCTAGTTAGCTCGTCAAGCAATTTCTCAGCTCGCTAGCTCAGATAGTACGAATACAAAATCTGTTCCCGCAAAGGGCTTCTTTTTTTTTTTTTAACGATAGTCTCAGCTACCCAGCGAGTTAGCATGTATGTCGTATCGTATCGTTCCAATGAGCTATTTCTGCGAACTAATAAAGTCAGATAGACTCACCAGTTTGCTTGCTATTATTTTTGATAGTACAAGTATTAGTTATTTATCGGTCTATTAAGTACCTCGCCATCTTTCGAGCTCATCAAGCTAGTTATTAGACTAAAACTATAACCTACTTATACCTAACTAGTTCTGTTTTGCGAGTAGCAGTTATTAGTCGACTTATCAGAAAACATACATCTTAAGTGACTTAGCGTCTCTCTCTCTCTTCAAAGTAGTTATTAGTGACCAAATAGCTTCGTATCCATCCATTATTTTATCCATATGATGTCGTCTCAATATTAAGATGAGAAAGGCTAAATGTAGCATCCTAAAGATGTTACGAGTCGATACCATCTTATGCGGTTAGGCTCGCTTTTGTGACTATGCAAAGTAGCTAGCTTCTCAAGCTAGTTAGCATTTATGTCTGATAGCCCTAACATCATACCAACGACAATGAATTAGGCTAAATTCATTTTTCATTTAAGCTGCAATAAAGAGCAACAAAATTGGTTTCATATAAAAGTGCGCTTAACCGGATTATTCCTCATTTCAAAAGGATTAGAATGAGACCGTTTGGTAATTAATCACCTCATTGACTTGCCAAGCCCCCCCCAAAAAAAAAGAAAAGATTAACAGTACACGCCAAAACATTCTGTAATTATTCAGACGATGAGAAGGGCCAACTTTGTTGACGCATCAGAGAAAAACAACGCCAACAACGAGACACTCAACAAATACTTAACTGCAGCCGTGCCTCGACTTCGGAGACCAAGCTTGTAACTCATTTACGTGTACACGAATCATAAATATTCATCTGTTCAAGCTCGGCTTTTGTGGTGAAGACAAACAAAAGGACAAGGTTAATAAACGGGTTGATTAAGTGTACACGCTGTCGTATTTGTGTTTGGATGCGTGCGCCTTTAAGGGCTTGGCCTCGCAAGTGGCGCACGGAACTGCAGCCGGCTCGTCCAGTGATTTCAGTGTGATCGTCCAGGGTGCGAGTTGTAGCCTACAGCAGCTCCTTCGGTGTTCTCATTTTGCATTTTTCATTTGATGAATCGATCATTCCGGCTTTCCTTGCCCACATACCAGGGCATAGCAATTCCCTAATTATTTCCCCTTTACTTTACCTGCAAATCTGAAACTTGCTCACAACTCAAATTGCGGCTTACAATAACAAGGCTAAAAAAAAAAAAATTTCTCGAGTCAAGCTAGCGCTGTACAGTATTTGTAGCCTCGTAGGTGTCCACTGGCGGCCATATTAGTTGACATTTCCCGCTCCATCGATTCCACTGGTTGCTCCGACCTTTCGGCAGGAGCTTCGGCGCGACCCGCGCGGGCCCCGCAGGGGGGAACCCGGTGCCACCGAAATTCGCACAAAAGCGGCCTTCTTATCGATCGGTCGGCACTCGCAAAAAAAAAATAAACAACAGTCAAAGCCTGGCAACGACACGGAGGCGAGAGTGAAGCCGGCGTGCGCTAATCAATAGTGACCTGGCATTTTTCCGGCCCCGCATCGACAATTTGAGAATCTTCTCTCTATTATCACCAATAAGCAACGATAGATAAAGTGGAAGTCGATGGCATATTCGGACAGAAACCGCTTTCTCAAAAGGTTAACACGACAACAATAGATCTCTCACTCGCAATAAAAAACGAAAAAAAAAACAAATAAAAAGTACAATGATGCTAACATTTTGAAACTGCTAATAAAACGTGTCACGTGAATCTCGCCTTGGAGGAAATGCAAAAAAAATGCCGGTTTTGCATTTTGGGCGAGCGCACGAGCCGAGCAAATTGGAATGTCCGATGTTGAAGACAACGAGGCATTCTTTTTCACTTCATCAAATCACAATTTCCGTCTTATCCCGTCCGCCTCTCGCAGCGGGAGCTCGGCGGCGAGCTGGAGGCGACTCGCGCCCTCCCCCCCCCCCGCCGGTGCATCGCGTCTCACATCTCGGCTTTCAAGTGGCATTTTTTTTCACGTGGAAAAACTGACACGCCGCAGGAACAGCTCAAAACGTATTTTTTTACAGCAGCAGTGAGAGTCGAGAGGGATGGAGGAGCAAAACTGTGAAAATTTGAAAGAAAGAAAGAAATGCCGAAATGAATGAATGAAAGAATGAATACAAGTGAAAATAAAAACGGATATAAAAAATATCATTCAAAAATTAAAAACAAAAAATGTAATATAAATGGAAATAAATACATTTTTTAGTTTTGTATTTATTTATTTAGAGATATATATTTTTGTTTTTGTTTCCATTTATATTTACTTTTTTAATTTAATTTTGGAATGATATTTTTATACAGTTTTTATTTATTTACTTACTTTTAATTTTGGCAGTTTTGATCCTCCATAGAGAGAGAGGTGGTCAGCGGGCTCATAAAAAAAAAAAAAACTCATCGCGCCCAACTGTGGTCACGAGGCAGCAGGCCGGCGGGGGTTTTCCTCGTATCCACGCAAATAGGCGGAAAATCCTCACGCCGGTTTTCTCTTCTCAGATGATCGAAGCTGTCAAGAGCATTTTGGAGGGCCCGAAATTCCCAATTTGAGGGTCAGTGGCTTCCCTCCTGGTTGGCGTCGAAGCAATTTGTCTACCCTGGAGCTTGCGCTGCGGGATAGTAGCCGGCAAATTTGGCCTACTTGCAGATAGCGGAACAGGTGAAATGGGGGGGGGTGTGTGGGGGGGGGGCACGTTATAAGGTGATAACGGCTCCTGGGTACAGAATAATGGGTAAAAAAGTGAAACCGGGGGAATCCGAAGAGAGATCGGAGGCATATTCATGGTGTCATATTTAAATCCATATATATGCTTATTGGCAAATGTTTTATTCATTGCTTGTATTATCTGCAGCGGGAGCAGAAAATAGGCAATAAAAAGTCGCATTTGCAAAGCGCCGGCTCGCGCATTCATTCCGTTTGACATGGGCGGCTTTCGCACGCGACGCCGAGCGACGCGTGTCAGAGCGCCGCTCGGCGTCACAAACAAAAGACTTTATGACGACGAGATGCGCGATTGGGCTCGTGCGAATTTAGTCCTGAAATGGACGAAATGCCGAGAAGAGAGCAGAGAGGAGATTTTAAGCAGGAGAGCAATACGACCGCTGATATCAGTAATCAGAAAGCAATTCCTTTCGAGGAATGATTTATTGCGTTAGTCAACGGGTCGGGTGTGCGTTTTTGTCACATTTCCAAAGAGTTTCTAAGAAACAAATAATTCAGCTTTTTTGCGTCGTTCCTATTCCATCCAGTTCTGTTCGGCTCTGGACTCGTAGTGTCCCTAAATGAACGATTGCTTTGGTCTGGTTCCGCTCTGTATTCATTGTTACGTTACAACCTAGTGATAGACAAGATCATCCGCCGGGCCGATTATCGGTGACGGCATTTGGCATTTTGGCCAATATCGGCATCGGTCTTTTTTACGAATATGAAGGCCGATAAAGCTGGTATCTCACTGAGCGGTGAATTCTTGTGAACGTAGCAAAATGGAAGGTTTTCATCCGGATTTGTAATGTTGGATGTTCACAGACTTTTTTTTCCTTTTTACAAAAACATTTAGAACATTTTCAGACTATTTTTACTGTCTGCGAAGAGCTTTTGAAATATTTTACAAACCCTGAGGAAAACCCCAAATTAGCCGCATTCACATACATTTGAGGTACAGGAAAAAATATAATTATATATATATATATAATTTTATTTTTTTTTATTTTTCCTGTACCTCAAATGTATGTGAATGCGGCTAATATATATATATATATGCGATTGGCTGGCAACCAGTTCAGGGTGTACCCTGCCTACTGCCCGAAGCCAGCTGGGATAGGCTCCAGCAACCCCCGCAACCCTTGTGAGGACAAGCGGACTGGAAGCTCCTTGTAATTTTTGTAAAAAAAAAAATTAACAAAGCTGTCAATTCTTTGTATGTTTAAGATTAAAAGATTATTTATTTTTTTGACGATAATATTTTCTCTTTTACTGAAAATGAATTGTGGCTTGATATATCGGTCTCCTTGACTACTAATAATCGGTATCGGTCCATCACTATTACAACCATTGTAGCATATCCTAAGATAGCTGGACTGTACTTTTTCTTATGGCAGTTTGGTAACACAGTATGTTGTTTATATTATAAAGTTCGCCAAAATTTCCAACCACAACTGTCCCACGTTTGACCCTCCAAACTCCTGCTATTACCCATTCGGTGCGAGCAAAACGGCGTGCGAGCTCATAGATTCCTTTTGATCCGGCGAGCAACGCGATGGCGCCAAATGGCGCCCGTGCAGAGTTGACACAATGCAGCACTGTGACACACACACAAACAAGTCGTTCATGCTAATGTAGCGTGTGTGCGCGCGTTCGTGCGCGTGCGATGAGGTGTTGTGCCAATGAGTCGGAAGTGATAACGCGGCGGGAACCTTGTGAACAGGTTTGGGATCTGGACGCAGCGTGGTGTACCGGGGCGGACGCAGCGTGGTGTACCGGGGCGGACGCTGGCTCCGTTGGCCAAGACAACCGCGCTTGCTTGCGTTACGGCGCAACACTCGCTAGCTGCAGATTTGAAAGGGGGCGTGTCACTGTCATGTGACAAACAGGAGGTGAAAGGTTAAAAAAAAAAAGGAATTATAGTTATAAGTTAACGTAACATTAACCCAACAACCATAACGTTCCAACAATAATGTTAATCCTAACTAATGCTAGCTAACTTACTAGCTCATAGCATGCAGCCATGGTAGCCAACTGTTAACATACTGTAATTGTGTGTGTGAAGTTGTTGACATTTTATGTGAAATGGTTTTAGATCCAAAATGTTCAACATCTGATGCTAAAAAAAAATAATAATATATACATATATATATATATATATATATATATATATATATATATATATATAGGGGTAAAATGATTGTCCTGACTAAAACGTTGACCGTTTTTGTTGACTAAAACTAGACGAATAAAATTATGTTTTTTGGGACAGAAATAAAGACTAAAATGCTAGATTTTTAGTAGACTAAAAACTGCCTTTATATTAATAAAAATGGGATGACGTTGACTAATTAATAAAAACTAACACGCCTAATTGAAACTGGACTAAAATTGAGACTAAATTTAAAACAGTGCTTGGCCTATCTCTGCTGCAGGGAATTTGGTGCACTCAGTAGTCGACGTGTGACTGTTGTGATGGCACGTCGTGTGATTTCTTTATTATTATTATTATAAACCTTCATACCAACGACAGTATAATGAATAAAAAGTGGTCTGACGAATATGTGCAATATGAATTTACATGTATAATGGAACGTGTGGTGTTCCCCAGGGTTCAGTTCTGGGGCCCCTGCTGTTTCCATTGCATCTGCTGCCCCTGTGGTGTTCCATCTTTAAATAAAACAGCAGTTGTTTTAAAGTGTTCTATAAATAGAGTTGAGTTCAACAATATTTAACCTCCAACAAGAAAAGAAAAAAAAGAAATCACGCTATTTGTTTTTGTTCCTTTGCTGATAACGAGTGTGGGGATTGTTGTGCCCTCGACTGAATCCAACACGGCTACACTAAAATAACAAGCAGTTGTGAAAGCCCCCCCGTGTCGTCGTCTGGTAACAATAAGGCAAACAAAGAGCTTTTTGCTTGGTGACTCGCGATAAGGTTCACGTAATCAGTGAGCCCAGAGGGGGCCGTTACCGTCGCTCCCCACAAACAACAACAGGCCCGCAGCCTCGTTTATTGCTTATTTTAAAAGCAGCCATTAGCAACATGCATGCATCCTCGAAATTAAGCCGCAGCTTCATTTTTATATATATATATTTTTTTACACAAAGCAGATAATGAGGGTTGACTAATTGCAAAGAATTTCTGATTACGCGTGGGCAGCGGGCTACAGAAGCCAAGCAAAAAAAAACAAAAAAAAAAGCCATATTAGCTCATGTTGACACACAGCAGAAGATGCTAACGATATATTCCACCGCTGAGAAAAGCTGCGGACGACAAACAAGCTGGTAGCAAACCTTCCCAAACTGATGATGGGTTCTTGCAACTGTTCATACAAAATAGCAACAGTGGCTAACGCATGCTAGCAGTTCCAGTTGACAAAAAAATCGATTTCTATGACTGAAAAGTAGCGGAAGACGGCTAATAAAGGCTACCGGCTACACACAGCTTCAAAAACTGATACATAGCTTGTTTGCTAGCGTTTGCACAAACTCGACATGGCGGTTCAAGCGTGCTCGTAGCTACAGTTGAAAAACACTCATGGCGATAATGACTGACAGGAAAAATGATGATCTGCTAGCATTTACGATTGATAAATGCTAGCAGATCATAATTCAAACATGGCAGACGACAGCTAAAATCTGCAATCTGCTCAAACTTTAAAATGTGTTCTTCCTTACTAACAGAAAAAAAAATTGCGGCTAATGCCTGCTAGCAGCTATGATTGGCTAACCATATGGTTGATGAAGGCGAGATGAAAGCCACAAGCTAGCGACAGCAACGGTCACCACGTGAAGCTCACAGATTCACACGCGTGGCAAAACGCAAGCTTTGATAACAAGGCAGGAGAAGCCATGAGTTACGCCGCGATGACGCGAATGACGACACAACTAGCGTCGCTTTCATCAAATCATCACAGATATGGGATGTCATGCAAATAAATATGGCCGTTGGCATTCCAAGGCCTGAAAATGCTCTTTGAAGGGCTCACTCAGTAATTATATTTATTTTAAGTTTGGCTAAATCATCCATAAAAAAATTAAATAAAAAAAACTACGCCGCGATGACGCGAATGACGACACAACTAGCGTTGCTTTCATCAAATCATCATAGATATGGGATGTCATGCAAATAAATATGGCCGTTGGCGTTCCAAGGCCTGAAAATGCTCTTTGAAGGGCTCACGCAGTAATTATATTTATTTTAAGTTTGGCTAAATCATCCATAAAAAAATAAAAAATAAATAAAAACATCTACAAGTGCAAGTGCATCTACATCTCGGTTTCCATGGTGATGTTAAAACTAACATGCACAAAGCATTTTTGATCACTTTTTTTTTTTTTTTTTTTGCACAAGCTCGAAGAAAGTCATTTGCAGAATAGGCACACAAAAGGCAAGAATGTGAACAGAGTGAGAAGTGTTACAACAAACACAATCTGCTCATGCAAAGGCAGACAACACAATAAAAGCGACCGGTTGAGTTGCAAATGTAGAAAAAAAATTAGAAATCAAAGCTCCCCGCTGAATGTGGAAGTCTTGAAATGACTTCAATTAGGATTAGTTGGGAAAGCTAACACATCAAATTGTAGCTATTTATTTTGCTAAATATAACTTTGAAATAAATCTATGAAATTTGAATTCAATGTATTTGTGTCATTTCATCAAGATGAAGGAACAAGACTGATAAAAAAGAAGCAATTAATCACTGTTGCAATCTGCATAAAAAGACATCATTGGACGGGAGGACGTCAATCAAACACCTTATGGACGTGCGGGAAATAAACGACTGTCAGTCAACAAGAAAAAAAGGAGAAATCTTTATTTCAGTCCAATGTGAAGAAAAAAACAACGACAAAGACCAGAAGGCAAAGCGAGGGCACGGATTTGTTTCTTTTTTTTAATTATTATTTTAGCACATGGAACCCTTGCGGAGCATAAACAATCAAAACGAGTGGGAAAAACGTCGCAATGAAGGGAAAAAGAGGAGAAACGCTAAACTGACCTTTTGTGCTCTTTTGTCATCATACAAGAAGAGGAAGCCTTTAAAAATGTAACTGAGAAACGAGTATTGCATTTTCAGTCAAAGAAGAAAAAAAAAAAAGCATCAACAACATTTCAAAAATGTCCTCTTAATTAAAATGGCTTACAAATATTCAATAACAAAAAATAATTTCCCTCCAAATGTTAATTGTTTTTGTATTCATAGTTGGAAAAGTAAAACAGATTTTTGTTTCGCATATAAAAAAAAAAAACATTGGTGAGATGGACGCTTGTTGTCCCAATACGTCGTTGACACTTTTACATCAGTCAACTAAGGGGTGTCCCAATATTTTTGACCAAACACACCCTATTTGATTTTAGCTTATATACACACACACACACACACACACACATACTAACTATACTGACAAAAGTAATGGGACACATTTTTTGCAACAGACATGGCGCTGTCCCAATACTTTTGTCCACAGTATAGTCGTAGCAATTTTGATTTTAGCTTACGTAAACACACGGGCAGCGTCCGAATGCCCACCCTGAACCCCGAACCCCCTCATTCACCATATCGTCCCCCGCACGATATGGGAGGCCTAATGTATAGATTGTCCTCGTTCCGTTTGCCGATTCGGACAGCCAGCTCATTGTCGTGTTATTACAAAAAACTATCAGCAGGTGGCAGCAGAGTATAAGAGATCAACCAGGGCCATGTTGGAAAATAAGCTCATTTACCCACAGTTCTAAACAGATTTGTGAATAATGATGCTGCAAAACTGAAAGATAGAAACATATTTTTTTTCCCTGATGAAAGAAGAGACTCTAATCTCCACGTTTTTACAGCAACAGAACACAATATTCTGTGGGTCCAAATCCAGTAAAGCAGCGGGGAGCGAAGGGGGTTGCTTCAGTGACCATGGCTGGGAGTGAATGAGTTAATATTGTATTGAAGTGAATCAAATTGGAGAGAAAAAAAAAATCTCAAATCGAATCAAACTGAACTCGTGCGAATCGAAATCGAATGGATTGAGGAAATTAGAATCGATACCCGGCCCGAGTGGGGCACTTTGTCGAGAGCAGGGTGCACATTCGGACACCGCCTTAGACGATGAGTATTGGGACGCACCTCTATAGCAGTCAATTAGGGTTTGTCCAAATATTTTTGTCTAGTCATAGGCTACATGGACAAAAGTCTTGGGACACATTCCTATCAGCACAATTCGGGGTTGTGTCAATATTTTATCCCCCCCCCCCTCCCCCCCCCCTTTGATTTTAGCTGCTAAAGTGACTCACGGCGTTATGCAAGTAAACCTGCAGGATGCTCGCAGTGCACGTGGGCAAGCGATCATCTCGCCGACAACGGAGTTGCGATGGAAACGGATCCAGCTGGGAAAGGCGGCGCGGGATATGACGACATGTACACTTGGAACCCGTCTCAACGTGAAAATGTCGCGTAGCGCCCCCCTCGACTCACAAATCGACGACAAACTCAACTAAAAGCACAGATGGTGCAATTAATTTATGGCAGCGTTTCCGTCCGGGGCACTTTTTGTAAGCGTTCGGATGGTTGACGGGCAGTTTTTGTTTGAAGGCAATGTTCACCCTTGTTTGTGGTTCTACTAGAGGCTAAGCAGAGGTGAGTTGGGGGGAGGGGGGGCCGGGGGGGGGGGGTCATAGTGGTGTAACAAGGAGAAAAATGGTTTGGTCGTTCGAGGACCCGCTTTGACACTCCGGCAGAAATAACAAAAAGGCCATCTTAAATTAAAGAGTAAGAAATACGGTGAGAGAGCCTGTGGTGAGACTCCGGCAAATGAGATGGAAAAGCAAAGTTCAGCGACACGAGCGGCGTCATCGATGCGTCTTTGAGTTCCACGTCACATCCATCCATCCATCATGCAGGCCGGCGTTAATCCGTTTTCTTCTCTTCCGGATCCTTCTCCAACGCGACCTCGCCCTCGGGGCCCTCCGACCGTTGATCCGCCTCCTCCTCTTCCTCCTCCTCCTCTTCTTCCTCTTCCTCTTCCTCCTCCTCGTCCTCGTCCTCCTCCTCCTCGTCGGTCAGACCCTCCCGCTTGATTGCGTCGACGTCGTCCGAGCCGTCGTCCGTCTCGGCCGTGCAGATGCCGTAGCACATGAGGCTGATCACGCCAAGCGGCAGCCCGAATAGGAAGCAGCCCAAGAGAGGCGAGCTGCGGAACACCGACTGACGGGTGCAAAAGGACGGGTCGGGTCGGGTCGGGGCGGGTCAGTTGGGTCGGGGCAAGAGAGGACAAAGTTACATTCATCATGACAATAAAGAAAGATCTGATGTGGAATCTCTAGGTTTTATGTTAGAGCACAGCTAATATTTTGTGGCTGATCGTGGAAAGGATTAAGTGAGGCCAGTGACGAGCGGGAAAAATGAAAAAAAAACTTTATTCTCAGAATTCTGACATTAAAGTGAGAATTCTGACTAATAACAGAATTCTGTCTTTTCACTTCAATCTCAGAATTCCCACTTTATTTTCGGAATTCAGGCTTTTAGTGAGAATTTAGGCTTTGATCTCAAAATTCTGACTTGAAGTCAGAATTTGTGTCGAGTCACTCATATCAAGGTTGAAACAAGTTGAAGGTGTTTTTTTTTTCTTATTCTCTGAAAACTTTCAAGCATGACTAACGCAATTATGCGGCAAGGCTAAGAATATTTATCAATGGAGCACCTTCAAAAAGGAAGCCAGTGACGAGGGGAAAAAAAAAATCCAAAAAAGAAAAGAGAAAGTTTAGCAGGATTTTCACTTTATTCTCAGAATTCTGACATTAAAGTGAGAATTCTGACTAATAACAGAATTATGTCTTTTCACTTTAATCTCAGAATTCCCACTTTATTTTCAGAATTCAGGCTTTGATCTCAAAATTCTGACTTGAAGTCAGAATTTGTGTCATATCAAGGTTGAAACAAGTTGAAGTTTTTTTTTTTTTATTATTCTCTGAAAACTTTCAAGCATGACTAAGGCAATTATGCGGCAAGGCTAAGAATATTTATCAATGGAGCACCTTCAAAAGGGGGAGAAAAAAAAAAGTTAGAGCTCGAATTATGTAACCATGAAAACATGATATTTCCAGAAAAGTGACTCACAGAAGAATTAAAATGTTCTTTCCTTTGACAGCAGCGGGTGTCAATTAACTCCCGCATGTTGCCATTCATAAAACAGAAGAATTGTTTTATGATCCGATTTCACATTTCAAAGAGTTGAGTACTCGTACTACCGTCAGAAAAAGTCATCTAGTTCGTAGCCCAATGTAAAATGTGTGCCTCGGCGCAATAAAGGTCGGAAACGCGGCGCTAACACGGGTGGCTAACACAGCTGTGCGCGGCCTAATGCGCTCGCCTGCCGCCGAGGTGCGCGTTAGGATGTCGACAGGGGGGGGGTCGCTTCATCCCCCAAAAATAAAAGCCCTCAAAAATGTCCCATGGCTTTCCCGCCATTTTTTGGGCGACATCGCAATTCGGTCGTCGTCTGGCAAACTTAGCCTGGAGGAACGCTTACGAGCTTGACAGTACGACCGCGCCAGATGTTTAAGTAGTCGTCTCACGGCCGTGGCAGAGTAAACACTATTACTCCCAAAAGAAGCGCAGGCCCCGAGGGAAATCCCCCCCCCCCCCCCGCCCCCCGCCCCCCGCCGCCGCCGCCGCCGTCTCCTCCATCATTTGCGCAACCTCAGCCTGTTTACTGCTCGCCTTGCATATTCCCGTCCCGCCAACGTCATCCGTCTCCCGGGGGGGGGGGGGGGGGGGGGAAGTGCGCGCACACACACACACACACACACACACAGTGGGCTTCATTTGTTCTACTTGTGTCACAGCTCGCCCTCGCCCCCGCTCCGTATTGAGATGCGCGGCGAGGGCAACGCGGTCGATGCGACGACATCCCGGAGACTCTTTTGCTCGAGTGCCACAATCTGAAACGGCTCCAGCGCCGCGCGGGAAAGTAACAATACGAGCAAACCTTGGACGGCGGCGGCTACGCGATGAAACGTCATTAGGCGTTTAATAGCGATTGCGTTTAGCGAGGTGCTTAGATGGGATTTAAAAAATAAAATAAAAAGCGTCGATATTGGAGGTTTACTGCTAATTGGCTGTTTTATTTACATTTCTTTTATGTCGCGGCGTGGCTGGAGGCCGAGCGGAATTTAGCAACTGGCTTCTATTGAATGCAGCAGCACATTTAATGGAGATGAGAAGCTAATATATAATATGATATATAATATAATAAAAGGCAACAGCGCTTTAAAAATGGAGCGCACTTGCAACAAAAAATGATCTTAAACGAGGTTTATTCACGACGTTGACATAAAAAAGGCACGCGTGAGGTTAAAAGAGGGACAGAAATGTCAAATTCGTCGCGTTGTGGGTTTTCGTGGAGGCGGACCCAAACGGTACGAGACAGGGATTGAAGCGAAGTGTTGATTTGAACCCTGACCTGATATGACTGGACTCGACTCGACGTAATGCGTCTTGACTTGACGTAACTCAACGAGACTCGACTCGACGTAACATAACGCGACTCGACGCAACTCGACTAGTCGAGACGAGACTAAACGTAACTTGACTCGACTCGACGTGGCAGGACGCAACACCCGAACATACAACAATGGACCCAAACGCCAGGGCAAGACAGACACACGTGGCGGAGGGCACCGATTGGTCGACACACCAGGGAAGGGAAGAACAAAACAGGTGGACGTGATTACGCCGGACAAGATAAAGGGAGGCAAGGAAAACACAACAAAAGAGACCAAAAAAACAACAAGAACCCAAAGAACCCAAACCATGACCGAACCAACACTTTGATGGTTAACGTGCGGCGTTTTACACGGAACCAGAAACATTTCAAGTGCAAAGGAATTAGTGAGTTTGCACCTGAAAGGGCTGCACAAAAGTCTTACAGAGTTGTCCGTGACTAATAGTTAATAAGCGAGAGCACTAAAAAGCTTCTTTTTTTTTTCTTTTTTTTTTCAAACAAAAACAATTTGGAGGCACATTTAAAAATTGTTACATTTCAAATCCGTCGTGGTGGTGTTCAAACCAAATTGAGGGCAATTGCGTCCACGTCCCAATATTAAAATGGACCCGACTTGACTGTAACTTAGTCAAAGGCAGAAAATGGCAGGATTGTAAATGACGTATCAAAATACCCCAAAAATGTTGAAACGGCCAAAATATGCATTTGAGTGTAACGTAACAGTGTTAAAACCTCCACGAAGAGTTTGAAGTACGTGCGAGTCGTAAAAGCACATTTTAAACGGCCCTTAGGAACGATATCTCCATTGCGGCTTTTCACCCCCCCCCACTGCAGGTAGGCCGGAAGAAAGACCTCCGCGATTCATAAGAAGACAGAACGCGCATTCATTGGAGGCAACATTACAGCAGAAACGATTCCTTAACCTCCTCTCATTGTCGAAGCGGTCCAACGGGGGGCTTACCATAACGGTGGACCTGGCGTCAAACAGCACGCGCTTGATCCTCTGGATGAAGCCGTCACCTCCTTGAGCCTGCGGGGAGGCAAAGACACTTTAATGGAGTGGCGGGGCGCGGCGGCGGCGGCGGCGGCGGAGGATATTGTTTATATGCTAATTTCACACTCGCGCTCGTCGCCGGCGGCCATTTGTCGCAATTACTGCGCGACAACTCGGGGCAATCGGCAATTATCGGCGCGTGTTTATAAAAGGACTCCTCGCCGAACACAATTAGTGTTAGGGCTCTCTCGCCAAAAGCCCTTAAAAATTTGGCGTCTGGCCTCCATTATTGAGAAGGCGCGCATCCCGGGCAGCGGCCGGTGCGAGCGGACGGGCCAATTATAGCGAGCCGGGAAGTCACATTTGTTTACATGCAAGTTGTTGTCCCCGTGCGGCCGCATCCGATCCTGGATGGCAAGCAAGACACCGGCAGTTAGGAGAAAAGATGAAGGGAAGAAAAAAAAAAAAAAAAAACCTCTTCATAACTGTCATAAAAAGCGTGCAAATGAGCAGCCGCCGCCTGTCAGCCGCGCGTCCTCTGGCGCTTCAGACGCGGCTAACGGTGCCCGCCCGCACACAAGAGCTCAGTCATGCGTTTCATCCTTCTTACAGATGACGAAGCAGCGGGATTTATTTCCGCTCCTGCACGAGGTAAACGCATGATCGCAGGGGGCCGATATATTAGGCACGCCGCGACAAATTCTGCCTTTGCGAAGCGACGACTGAATGTGCGGCCGTCGACGACGACGACCGTGCGACACATCAGACTCCCTCGAAATCAGGTGTATGCAAACTTTTCTCCTCATTTGAGTGTAAACTCATTCGCTCCCGAAAACGTATAAATACGTTCTACTTGAAAGGTTTCGTGTCCCAAAGACGTATTTATACGTTTTTAATGGGTTGTTGTGTTTCTACGCAAGAGCATACAGAAGGCTTTGATGCAGCCTCTGAACTGAAGAGAATGCTTGAAGCAATGGTAGTTGTTACAAAAACGGCCAGCGGGTGGCATCAGAGCAAAAGAGATCAACCAGGGCCATGTTGGAAAAAAAACTCACTCACAGTTCTAAACAGATTTGTGAATAATGATGAAACTTAGCTATATTCTAATGCTAATTGCTGCAAAAACGGAAACAGATAGAAATATACTTTTTCCCCCTGATGAAAGAAGAGCCTCTAATCTTTCTTTTGGTCGGTTCCATGCTATCATAACAATCCAACACAATATTCTGATGGCCTTGCAAAATCTGTCAAAATCATCAATATCATTTACAATTTAATTGTGTATAATTCTTTCATTTCAATACATATTAAAATTGTTGTTAGTATTTGTATTTATTTAAACATTTACAATAAATCAGTTGACAAACTAATCATAACCCCCCCCCGGCCGAATCATTTTAACAACCAGATGGCTAAATAGAAGCAGTAATGCAGAACTCTTGATAATGTAAACTGCAGACGATCGGTTGGCTGGGCTTTAAAAAAATATAAATAAAAAATGTGCAAGCCATTCTTTGCACACACCCGCTTATAGATGTTTATTTTATGTGTTCGTGTTCCCCTAAGATACAAACGCGGTCCATGCAAGACGCTCCATAAAGTTTCCGCAAAAGTGGGGCAGCAGAGATGCATATTTATTTTATTGTACAGAATCTACCGCTCCAATGAGTACATTTCCATCCGTCCGTCCGTCCGTCCATTCAATTACTGAAAACGCTTCTTTCAGATTTCCTGGAAAGCACATCAACATTCCAGAGACAAAAAAAATAGCGAGAAATTTTCCGGGAAAAAGGAGCGGGGCCTCCCTGCGCTGGTTTGGCTTTTGCGGTTTCGCCGCCGCCGCCGCCGCCGCCGCTGGCTCACAGTTGACGCGCTGCCGGATTACACCGCCGAGTCGTGGACTAATCTCATTGTTTGACTTGGACCAAAAGAATTATTTGGAGATAATCTGTTCAGGAGGGATAGCAACATGAAATCTAAACACGCAAAAAAAGAAGATTGAAACAAATACCTCATCGGGTGAGCGGTATTAGAAAATGCGAGGCAACATGTTTGATTAACAAGAATGCTGCTGTCGTTACGATGGAAATTCGAGCGGCAAGCGGTGGCGGACGCGCCCCCCCCCCCCCCCCCCCCGTCCACGTTTCTCCTTTGGCGCAGGCAAAAAAAGATCTGCAATTTGACATCGCTCATCTGTCTAGGATTATACCTGCTAGCCATTTGGCTAAATTCTGTTAGCTTTCAAATCACTCATACATATATTTGGTTTGAAGTCACATTCAACTCCCAGCCATTATCACCGAAGCCAACCCCTTCGCTCCCAGCTGTTT
The DNA here is from genome assembly GCF_054856555.1 of Leptonotus elevatus. Classification (NCBI taxonomy): domain Eukaryota; kingdom Metazoa; phylum Chordata; class Actinopteri; order Syngnathiformes; family Syngnathidae; genus Leptonotus; species Leptonotus elevatus. The sequence goes on along the minus strand of NC_141259.1, from coordinate 14,568,973 downwards.
TACTGGATGTTCACCGATTTTGCAAGGCCCACAGAATATTGGGTTCTATTGCTATAAAAACATGGAAGCTATCAAAAGAAAGATTAGGGGTTCTTCTTTCATCAGGGAAAACAATTGTATCTGTTTTCGTTTTTGCAGCAATTAACATTAAAATATAGCCAAGTTTCATCATTATTCACAAATCTGTTTAAAACACTGGGGAAAAGAGCTTTTTTTGTAACAGGGCCCTGGTTGATCTCTTATACTCTGCTGCCTCCTGCTGGCCGTTTTTTGCAATAACTGCCATTGCTTTAAGCATTCTTTTCAGGTCAGAGTCTGCATCAAAGCATTCTGTATGCTCCAGCTTGTATAAAAATAAAAAATTTAACGCATAAATACATTTTTGGGACCGATATTTAAAATAGAAAGTTTTTATGTTTTTGGGAGAAAATGAATTAAATTTGACACACCACAGTGTGGAGTCTTGCTAACAACCATACCAAATTGGAACGATAAAAGCACACGTCAAGTATAGAAATACTGCAGTATTAAAATCTGTTAAAAAATGGCTACTTCAAACTAAAATGGGAGACTTCCTGTTCCTTTTTTGACATTGACCCTTGAGACTTTTTTTTCATGCGGCCTATTACGACAGACATGTTCACCCAATTTTGTGGCAATTGGTATGAAACTCATGTCAGGGAGGGGGGGGGTGTGGGGGGGGGGGCTGATTTTTTTATTTAATTTTTTGTATCCAACAATTTTTGGCCCTAAATACTTAAGCCGGAGGTGAGCTGGAATGCATAAAAGCCAGTCAAGCGCGAGGAAGGTAATTTCGTACCGGCACAGAACCGTTCAGAACGCCGCTGATGAACTGGACCAGCTGCTCCACGGTCTCGGCCGGCTGGCCGGGCAGGAAGTACTGCTCGTTGGCTGTGTTGAGGACGATAATGGAGGGCACCGTCACCTCGCTGAAAACAAAACAGGGAAGATAGCTTTTTTTTTTTTCTTTTTTTTTTTTTTTTAATCCTCTCAGCGGCACGGACCACCGGCATCAAAGCGGGAACAAATTGTGGCTTCTGCGCTAACAAATTACCACACAAGAAGAGCACAATGGCGTGATCGACAAAGCCTTTTGTACTTTTTCCCCATGAGAACGCTTTCAGAAAGAGAATTCCTTATTTGTGCGCTGGGATGAAGAAGGCGAAAAAAGCAGATGGGGCCCAAGCTTGGCATTTCCTCAATGTTTTGCATGCAAGACGCGAAAATGTGGAGCGTTTGTGTCAGTCAGTCAGTCCAAAAAAGCCTTTTTAATGACGAGGCGGGCGGCCCAGGGGAACACATGCGAGTCCACTTAAGAACAGATCTGCCTGCGATTGGTGAAAACCAGCAAAGAAAGAAACCCGTGATTGATTGTTTTGTTTTATTTCAAGGGGAGAACTACACAATATGTCAAAATGAAAATACTGTATATAGTGTCTGCAATACTGTACCTTTAATAGGCGGGGCCTGGTGGGGTAATGCGTGCCGTGGCATGAGCATAATCGTCAAGACGCTCAACATTGTATTGAATGCTTCTTAATGCCATTTAAGGCCTTTAAGGTTTTTCCTCCATCTCATTCGTTGCTGCGACAGCGCGGACGCGGTGATATTGACTTTCTTTTTGAGCCGCCTTCCCATTGGCTGGATCGCCGTCAAGAGGCTTCGGGGAGAGGCAGGCGGACGCACTGCGAGGTGATTTTTCTCGACATTTCTGACACGGCTTCGTGTCTTGTCGCACGCGGCTTCCATTTTTCCTCTTTGCTCGTCTCGCGTGAGCAAGTGACGCCGTGGCGCTCTATGACGTCACACGGTTTGCGCAGCTGGCGCCGAAGGACGCAAACCAGGATATTCTGTTTTGCAGCGGTTATCATTTTTTCAATGTATAAATGGATCTTTGCCGATGTCCACGGCACTCGTTTCTAGTCTTATCGAAAACAATTTAAAAATCATTCCACTCACACCGTCTGTTTCTTACTGTGAATTTAATTCTTTAGCGTCTTTCTTGAAAAAAGGAAGACGAAAGCTGTTGGAACGGTCACTCACTACATATTCAAATCAAATCGCTAAGATGCCTGCTTTGTCGATTAGCTCCTCTCTGCTAGCAAGCGCATGAGCTAGCGCCGATTGATATATTGAATGTGGTTATGTTCCTTTTGATCAAAAAAAAAGGTGTTCAATATTTAAATTGAAAAATAATGTGTACGGCTATTCAGAGATTCACGTGGTACAGTGAAGCCTTGACTTGCGAAACTAAAATAGCAAAAATTCTAATTAACGCTAAGACCTTTTTTTTTTCCTTTTTCTTTTTTTTTAAATACAATAAATAAATGAATGCCAGTAAGACAAAATTAAAAATTTAATAAATGTATATTCCCTCTAAAAAATAGTTATATAATAAAAAAAATAAAAATTATAATGAAAAATCCCTAACTACTTTAACACTGGCTATCGCATCCAAGTCGCATGAGGATTTACTCTTCAACGTTGGTGAACTGGAATGACCTGTTGTGCTTTGTGCAAACGGAGGTTTAAGATGCAGACGGCATACAAAGTGTACAGACACCCGGTGTCAGAGTGAGGTCGCCGCCTGCTTTTGGGCAAATCAGTGGACTCAATCAGATAACAAGGTCATGAAAAACAACCAATACACCCCCCCCCCCACACACACACACCTGATGTGCTGCCTATTGCAACAGATGGCGGCCATTTTAAATAAATATGGATTAGCCTGTTAACCTCACTTCGAGGTGGAAACAATGCATGATTTTATGGTAGAAACGCTTTGAATTACACATTGTAATGGAAAAAGACTGACTTTGTTACTTCAGAAAAAAAACCTGCCATTTTTAGGGGGATAAAACCTAATGGCCGCCTTTGTGCCGTTTCGGGTGACGTTATTAGCTGCGTTTCCCAACTGTTATTGAGACACGCCATGTATTTTAAAATCTGGCGTTACACCACAAAATAAACGTCACAGGGAGGATACAGTGTGGTGCCTTGAGATACAAGCAAACTAAGGTACTGGTTTTTCGACATACAAGCTGTTGAAGCGCAGGATAGTGGCAGCTGACAACTCATTTCGGAACAAATAAAAAGTTTCAGATATAATTAGTTAACTCATTCAACTCTAAGCCATTTTTCACTGAAGCAACCCCCTTCGCTCCCGGCTGGTTTACTGAATTTTGACTGATTTTGCAAGAATATTGGATTCTATTGCTATAAAAACATGGAACCTACCAAAAGAAAGATTAGAGTCTCTTTTTTTTCTTTTAGGAAAAAAAAGTATATTTGCATCTGTTTCCGTTCTGCAGCAATTAGCATTATAATATAGCTAAGTCCCATCAATATTCATATTCCTCCATTCAAACACTGTCAAAAAGAGCTTGTTGCAATATGGCCCTGGCTGAGCTCTTATACTCTGTTGCCACCCGCTGGCCGTTTTTTGTAATAACTACCATTGCTTTAAGCGACCTCTTCATGTCAGAAGCTGCATCAAAGCCTTCTGCATGCTCTTGCATAAATAGAACAAAGAAAAGCGAATAAATAAGTTTTGGGGAGTGAAGGGCAAAGTATAAAAAAAAAGGTATTTAGACGTTTCTGGGTTTGAATGAGTTTGTCAAAATCAAGCTGTCAAGCTGTTTATTGCCACTCTCAGTTGAAGGCGTTTTCTTTTAAAACCTGATGTTAGTCAAATCAATGAAAAAAAAAGGTTACTATCAAACTAAACGCGGCATTCGCAAGTGAAAAAAAAAAAGTAGCGGCTTGTAGTCCAGGAATTACTGTCGACAAAAGTGGTACAAACTTTATGAGCATTATCATCTTTGTAGAGGCAAAAAATAATAATTGTAATACAGGTCTCGTGTTGCTTCTCATTACTGTGCAGGGGCACCTAATGTTGTGGTCGTGCGGCGCGTGTATATTAAGATCAATTCCGATCTCATATAAATGCTAATTATGGCGCTGGCGCCAGCAGACGGTCAGCTTAATGACTTGAAAAGCGACTGAATAATTTAAAAACACAGCCAATGCTTATTTTGTCCACACAGTAAGTATTTTAAAAGAGGGCTGTGCGTGCGTGCGTGCGTGCGTGCGTGCGTGCGGCGGTGGTGGTGCATTGTGGGTATGTGGCATCCCAAAGTGCATGACATGATTTTGAGGAAGCAAGAGGCCAGTGGAAGAGGAGTTAGGCAAGGAGTGGTTTACTTTCGGGTTAGTGCAGGAAATGAGTGTAAGCTTAAGTAATGTCCTCGATATGCGTGCGTGCGTGCGTGCGTGCGTGCGTGCGTGCGTACGTGCGTGCGTGCCGCGGGGTGAAAGCAGTGGCAGCCTGATGCCAGACAGGCTGCTGCCAGGACGCAGTAATCGCCACGATGACAGAAAGCGGGATAAAAAGCCATCAGATTTATTTCGCCGGGCCTCCTGAGGGAGGGGATTAGTGGACATTGACGGGGCCAGGATTTCATCCCTCAAAGGAGGGCAATTAATCCTGCGCCGCCGCGTTCCAAACGCCCGCAAAACCCTGGAAAACCGAGCGCGGAAGGGCCAATCGCGTCCTATCATCCGGTGGCGGTAAACGCCGGCACGTATCCAGCGCGAGTGTTTAATAAACGGCCTCGGATGTTTTCCAGGAAGCGTACAACAGATGCCTTGCTCGTACACTAAATTATATCAAGACGCATCATTTGTTCGGCACGCAGGCGGATGCCCGCGTCGGCCGTCTAATTAAAAGCCGGCCTTTCTGCGACTGGCGCTCTCGACCAGGCGTCGTTAGCGCGCTTCTTTGACAGGCCATTAGGTTATATGTGTCGCTATGTATGCCGCTAATCCTCATATGTAACAACCCGCCGTATGTTTTACCATTAGCGTCGCACACCAGCAGATTTGCCGCATTTTTGCGGCACGCGAGCGAGCACAGGAAGTGAGGGAGCGAGGATGACGACAAGGAGGAGGGAGTGGAGAAGTATGGAGGACCAAAACTGCCAACATTTTAAATGTACAAATGATTAAATATAAATTTATTTTTGTACATTATATATATATATATATATATATAAATTTATTTTTGTACATTATATATATATAAATTTATTTTTGTACATATATATATATAAATTTATTTTTGTACATTATATATATATATATATATATATATATATATATATATATATATATATATATATATATATATATATATATATATATAAATTTATTTTTGTACATTATATATATATATATATATATATATATATATAAAAATTTATTTTTGTACATTATATATATATATATATATATATATATATAAATTTATTTTTGTACATTATATATATATATATATATATATATAAATTTATTTTTGTACATTATATATATATATATATATATATATATATATATATATAAATTTATTTTTGTACATTATATATATATATATATATATATATATAAATTTATTTTTGTACATTATATATATATATATATATATATAAATTTATTTTTGTACATTATATATATATATATATATATATATATATATAAATTTATTTTTGTACATTATATATATATATATAAATTTATTTTTGTACATTATATATATATATATATATATAAATTTATTTTTGTACATTATATATATATATAAATTTATTTTTGTACATTATATATATATATATATATATATATATAAATTTATTTTTGTACATTATATATATATATATATAAATTTATTTTTGTACATTATATATATATATATATAAATTTATTTTTGTACATTATATATATATAAATTTATTTTTGTACACATATATATATATATATATATATATGTATTTTTTATTCTATTTATTTATTTTGTACCTCATTTTTGAATTATAGTTTTTATTTTCACTTTTATTTATTTATTTATTTAAATATTTAGTCATTCATTTCTTTCAAATGTTGCCACTTTCGGTCCTCCATCGAGAAGAAGGCCGACTTGAGTTGCTCACCCCATGATGAGGCTGTTGATGTAATCGTTCCCGTCCATGTGGCCAAACTGGAAGTCTCTGTGGACACAAGGCCACATTAATTAAGTGCGGCTTAAGCGTATGTACACAAAAAACACACACACACACACACACAACACTAAAGTAAACTTCCCGTCTCGGCGGAATGCAAACAAACTTCTGCTCCATTTGCATGAACCAGCAGTGAAAAATGCCCCAGACTGATTTCAGGAATAAATCGCCACAATGGCGGCAGGATGAGGAATTCAATTAGGATCTGATTGTGTCAGCGGAGTGCATTGTGGGTAGTCCAGGTAAAAACGGCTGCAGCAGGAGTCTGTCTGACAGATTAGGTGCGCTCTCGCTATTCATTTTAGCCTCCGGGCGCCACATAATGGCGGCGGCGCTCGTGTCAATGACAAAATTATGAGGAGACGGGAGCGAGTCATAAATCCAGTGAACACAATAGAAAACATCACTCTGCCTTATTGATAATTTCGCTGACAAGTGCCAGGCGGCGTGGGAATGACGCTAATAAAAAGTCTCAATCTGAATGTCCATTAAGGGACCCGGGGACGTATGCAGATACGAGATGTAATTACTTTTTTTTTTCTCAGGCTTAAAGTTTCGCAAACGGAGCGCAACCTTTCCTAGCGGATGATCGCCACTGCGGCAGCATTCAGACCACTTCCAACTACAAAAAAAATGGTGGCATATTATGGAAAACGGACTATTTAACTGCTTGGATCCAAATAGTCGTGCCTAGTGTGGGAAAGGAATTTTGCCACATCATGTGATGTCGCCGCGTGGCTAATTTACATAATAACAGCCGCCACACTACATTCATCGGCAGGTGCTTTGATCGCTTGGAGACAAACTGCCACCGGGCTCAAGCGGAAAATACAGTCGTTGCTAATCGCAAAATTTGAGAGTTGGGGCTCAACGAGTACAGTAGCTCCGCCCCCGAGCATGATAGCGCATCATTGGCCCACCAGTAGCGGGCAGCGAGGTGAAGAGTGGCTCATTTGCATTAGACAGGACCGCCCCACTCAAACAGACTAAAGCATGGGTGTGAAACCTAAGGCCCGCGGGCCACAACCGGCCCGTCAGGGGGTCCAATATGGCCCGCGAGGACAGAACACAAACTGCAGTTTTTCACAAAACTAATAACTATTGTTGCCCGTTTTGTCCACTGGATGGCGCACTTTCATTTTTATGAAATTTTAGATTACTCTGCAATAAAATAATAATAAATGGGATTATTTACAGAAAAAAAGCAGGCAATATTTTTGACCTGTCGTTATTTGAAGATAATTTGGCCACAGACCACAATTGAGATCAAATTTAGGTGAAAGTGGCCGCTGAAATAAAATAAAATAAAATGAGTTTGACACCCTCGGTCGAAAGTGTCCAATAAAATGATGGTCCTCAGGCTATGTGGACAAAAGAACGATGCTGGCATGCTCTTGAATTGTAGGGAGGGAACAATAAAAAGATTTTGAGTGACAGCTAAAAGAGCGCCAATATTTGGGAGCAGTCATGCCGCATCATTGCCTCCTTGACGGAAACAAAATGAAAAATGGGCACAACATCCCTGAATAAAGCAACAAATTGGATGACATACCTGCTAAAGTGCTCTCTGTATTCCCTGGCAACCGTCTGAATCAACACTTTTAATCTGGGGAAACAAAAAAAAAAAAAAAAAGAGAGAGATTGTGAGCAAACCTGCCCTGAAATTGTCGGCGGGTCTTATCTTGATTGGACAGCCGTGCACTTTGAAAGGTGCGAGTGTACCTGCCACTCTCGTCTGTGGGGTCCTTCTCGTCGATGATTGCAATCGCCACCAGTTTGCCTAAAGGGGGGGGGGCAGAAAAGGGGGCGGGCTGGCAGATTACAAAAAGGCAATCACGGGGAGCAGATGAGAGGACAACAGCGAGGGAGATAAGATGCTCAAGTGAGCCTTATTCTTATTCGTTAATATTTAGCTGGGTGGGAAAAAGGATAGATTGATTACAACATCCTTGCAAGCCTTCAATGTAAACAGGATCAATCCGTGAGAAAACGCAGAATGTGGACCTCTTCAGGCCCCCCCTTCATCAGCCACTTGTGACCGGAGTGCCCCCTGATGGTGACTTGTAGTGCTGCCAGTTTTATTGGTAAATGAGGCATTTTAGCAGCAAAACAGAAGCGTTTGTTTTTGCAAGGGCTTTAAGCCGAGCATGTCGCATAAACGGTGCTGTAGTGAGAAGAAATAAAGAATGAGAACAACCAAGGCACGTTTGTTTGTTCTGCATGAGATCATGATGTAAATGCCCTGCCTGCTTTTTTTCTAATCCAGTGCATGAACTCAAGTCAAATTTATTTACATAGCCCTGAAATCACAAAAGAGTGTGAAAGGGCTTCACGGGCCCAAAAAAAATTCTAACAAAAAACACTCTTGCAACATGTTTTAGTCGATTTATTCATCTTGTATAAAAACAATCTGGTGTGGTGTCGTAATGCTTTTTTTTTTTTTTTTTTTACAACATGCATAGACTGTGGCTCGCCTTGCCCACATTCAAAGGCATTAACTTAGCTTAACTCATTCACTCGCAGCCGTTTTCACTGAAGCAACCCCCTTCGCCCCCGGCTGTTTTACTGAATTTTGATTGATTTTGCAAGTCCCACATAATGTTGTGTTCCATTGCTACAAAAACATGGAACCTACCAAAAGTAGGATTTGAGTCTCTTCTTTCATCAGGAAAAAAAAGCATATTTGTATCGGTTTCCGTTTTGCAGCAATTAGCATTAGAATATAGCCGAGTTTCAACATTTTATTCACAAATCTGTTTAAAACACTGGGGAAAATAGCTTTTTTGCAACATGGCCCTGGTTTATCTCTTATACTCTGCTGCCACCCGCTGGCCGTTTTGTAATAACTACAATTGCTTTAAGCAACCTCTTCAGGCTAGAGGCTGCATCAAAGCCTTCTGTATGCTCTTGCATAAATAGAACAGAGAAAAACGTATAAATACGTTTTTGGGAGCAAACGAGTTAGCTGTTAAAAAAAATTTCATCACTTTCCTCAAGCGACAGAACGTGTTCTTGTTAAAGGTAATTTGGTGTTTGCATTCGTATTACTGATGGAAAGTCATACCCAAGTATTTCTTGTAATGAATATTCTCAAGATGTTGCGAGTAGGCAAATGATCCCGGTCTGCTTCACAGTCCTCGCCCCTCAAAAGGGATCCAAAAGGACACGGTCGGGCCACCGGCCAGGCTCGGGTACACGGGCACTTAGACATGGACGCCCCGCTTAGTGTCAGTACGAGTTACGTCACGTGGCTGACGGAGGGGGGGGCCGCCGAGCGGAAAATGTTATTCCGCTGGCGACACAGAAAAGTCACACTCCTCCGACATCTAACCAACGATTTCAAAGCCTCCATCTTTAAAATCGGCGCGGGTCTAATTAGAAAGCATTTGTGCGCGGGTGGCGGGACATCTCGTTGGGGCTGGCGAGGTGAGACAAGCGGCAAAAAAATCAAAGCGCCCGTCACAGGAAGGTGCACATTAAGCTGAAATTGCTGCTGCGTCTAATATTAGACGGCGCGCAGCCTCATTTTAAACCGCTGCTCGCGCTAAGATGGAGACTTCCTGTGGGAGGGAGCGTCTGCAAAGTAGAGCAACATGCTATGGATTTGAGGAGGAGGAAATGTCCTTAAACGACACGAGGCTGTGATGATTCGGAATAAATTGGGGGGGGGGGGGGGGAGAAAAAAAAAAAAGTACAGTCGTCACTCGGTGTATCGCGGCTCACTGCACTTTTTTTTTTTTTTTTACTGTACTTAGATTGGATATTTTTCCAAACAGACTCGCGTGGCAAAAGACACTGTCCTAAGTTACACAATTACAACAATGTCAACATTATTAGCCAATTCATTATAGCCTGGTTAGCATGGGGCGAGGATGGACAAAGCCTCTGGTGCTCTTCCAATCGCGTCGCTTAACAAAATCGTGTAAACACAAAACACACTTTGCTAACCCGCTGATCGCTTGAAGTCACGCCAGCACGCTCCGCGCGGAGCGGCCGGCGCTTTAGCCAGTTAAAGGGGAAGTCAACCCAAGAAAAACAATTATTGACAATAATGTGTTCTATGCAGCCACACTGCTCTAAACATGGTATTCTGGTTAATAGTGCGTTAGTTAGCCGTCTTTATTCATTTCAGGCGGCGGCCATTTTGTCGCTTGCCGTCGACTGAAAATGACTTCCCATTTGCTCAGGCAACGACCAATCACAGCTCACCTGTTTTCTGAAGCCGAGCTGCGATTGGTTGTTACCTGAGACCCGAGCAACATGGATGCCATCTTCAGTCGACAGCAAGTGGCAAAATGGCCGCCGCCTGAGAGGAATAAAAATGGCTGGACTCTTAATTCCACAAATGTAATATTAATCAGAATGTCATGTTTAGACTTGTGAGGTCGCATATGACATATTATTGTCAAGAAATGTTGACTTCCACTTTAGTCGCCGGCCAACTCAATATCAGCACGAAGCTTAAAAATGTCATCGCAACTTAAGACGCAGATTTCACGTATTGCGGGAGTGGTCGAAACGTGACCCCCCCCCCCCCAGTGACAAACAAGGAATTCGTGTACCTGTTTCTCCAAGTTCATACAGTGTGAAGCCATCGATCTGCAGGTACCCCGGGAAGCGCTCCCTGTTGACCCAACTGGTCAGGCTGCCATCGGCGTACTCTGGAACACAGAATACACGACCTTGTTTAATAATACGGCGCAAGTCGCGTTAGAACAAAATTTGCAGAGATTTATAGAAATAAAAAGTTGTCACGTGTTGATATGAAGGCATTGTTGAGTAATCGGTAACACGATCGGTGTCTTAGGTCATTGTCTTTACTTTTCACTTCCTGTCAGTGTCGAAATCCTCTCGCCGTGTACTAAATGTCATGTTTTTTTTATTATTATTATTATTTATATATTTTTAAGAGCTCAGTATTGTTCATTCGGAAATGTCATCATCATTGCTCTTTATTTATTTTATTTTTTTATTATTATTATTATTTTTATTATTATTATTATTATTAATTTTTTTTGTGCGTGTGTGGGTGAGTATGTGTATGTGCGTGCGTGTGTATTTGTTAGCTAAATGTAATTTTTAATCCCGCAATCAATGTTAGCCTGAGACGCTATTGCCGCCTGGACACCAGCGCTCGTGTTTTAGCCGAAAAACGCATGAAAGGGAGCCGTTTATTTCAACACAGAGGCACTGTGGAAAATAAGGAATACGCAGTGAAGAAAGGGTTTCGTGTGTGTGTGTGTGTGTGTACGTAAATGGGTAACGCGCCGCATGTTGCCACTCGCACATCTGGCGGCCACATGTGGAGCCGATGGCGCTCCCCTGGATAAAAATAGTAGGGGAACATCTGAAAAAAAGCGCTCATGGGACGCTCATTATGCGCGTCAAAAGGGGCGACGGGGACCTCATTATGACGCCCTAATAAGTTATCATAACCTCACGGCCACCGTGAGAGTAATTACAAGATCGGCGATGACTTTGACACGCTTTTTAAGCGAGGCGGGGGGGGGGGGGGGGGGAGCCTCACCAGAAGGCCCAACGTGAACACGACGCTTGAAAAAGCTTCATTTGTAACAAACGCAAGGTCATCGTCGGCGTGGATATGAACGCCGCGTTTGTGTGCCGAAAGCTGCTGAGTCGACTCCAGCGCATTCTTTCCACAGATGTTCTGACTTTACAGGCAGACGTGCTTCCTTCCCCCAGAGCGAGCTGAAAGCCCCCGCTCAACGGCGCCCCCCCCCCCCTCCTCCCACCTCCTCCGCTGCATCTGCTTCACCTTGAAACACATTTGAGCCTCTCTCAAACCCGGACAACGGCGCTCTCGAACGTCTCCATGCAGCCTGCCAGAGTTCAGAATGCATTTTTTTTTTTTGACATATTCAAGGAGGAAGGTTAATGGGACGCGAGACCCCCGGGAGCCGACTGCCACGGATCCAGACTCGGCAGCAGAGGCTACAAGGAAGCAAACTGTCACATCTTGCGCAATAATGATTCAAAGTTGTGAGCTGATTGTTGTTAAGCGGTTTGTAATTAAAATAGGAGGTGCCAAAATTAGTGCATTCATTTTGAGTTGATTTAAAGTTCCGTTAACGTCACAATTTTTTTTTTAACGCCCCTGACTTGGGAAGCTTGTATTGAGGGAATCCCAGTCGCAACGCAGCAGACACGTCCACGTCAAAATTTTGCAGTAATAAATGTCATAATAATGCATATATTTGTGGTCAAGTTGTATTTGACAATGGTAAAAATGTGCAGAATTTACTTTAAGTTAAAGATGAGATGGCTCTTAATAAGAAAAGAAAAAACGCGCTGAGCTGTGTTTTACAAATGCAATTATGCCACCTAGTGGCAGAAAAATGACCTCAACACAACTCATTTTTTACAGTACAGTACATCTATTTAATTTTAAATTAATTTTATGAATTATTATGAAATTACTGTATCAATGACTAAAAGATGCAGCCATATTTCAAATATATATATATATTTTTTTACTTTTATGCTAACAAGGGTTGAAGTCATGCGATTAATTATGATAAAAAATTTGAATCGCCTGACACCCGTTAAAATATTTATAATACTACAGTATAATACAAATATAATGTAATTTACTACAGTATATAATTTCCTCAATAAAATACAACAAAATTTTAAAATAATAAATTTAAGGATTTTTTTTATTTAGATTGATATTGTTTCTATTATTCATATCAATATTTAACTAATTCTATTATTATTTTTCCTGTCGCAGACACTAAATCGTGTATATATATATATATATATATATATATATATATATAAAGGAAAAACATTCCCAAAAAAATTTGGGGAAAAAAATTAAGAACATTTTGTAAACATTTTTTTTGTTTTCTGTGTATTAAAAGTTTATTTTGTGGTGGGTGTATTTTCTACAGCGGATGGTGAAACTCTAGATTACTGTTTTGTATTATAACTAACTGACAACACAGCAGCTCTTAATTTTACATGTTATAAATACTTCTAACCAATCGCGGCGCTTCCAACGCGGGCCTCGTCATCTTCACTGACTACGATCCGGCGCGTTATCATCTTCAGAGGCGCGCTGGCGTCCTTGTCGTCGCTGTCACGGCGCGTTAGGCGGCCCGTCGCTTAAGTGCCCGCCGTAAATGCATGCAAACTAATTCCGCCTCGCAGCTGGCTGCGTTTTGTACGCTCCCGTAGGAGGAGCGGCGAAGTCAAACGGCAGCGAGATTAGCCGAGAGACTTTAAGCCGAGCGATAACGAGGACGGTCTTGACGGCGACGCGGCCTCCTCCCGAGCACGAGCAGCATCCGGGCCGACCTTCTCGCTCATTGCACCCTTCGGACGCGTCGTCGTCCGGCTGCTGATCAAACCCTGCCGAGCGACAGCTTCTGTAGCGTGAAGGATTGTGGGAAATTAAATATGCATGAGCCTCGGCGCTCTACTCTTATATGTTAACAGCAGCCTTCAGACTGGGAAGGGGGGGGGGGGGGTGAGATGATGCGGCTTGTGATGTGCGCTAAAGCTGTGAAAGCTAAACAACGAGGCGCCGCGGAATTATTCGTGCAAAAATGAGAGGACGGATTTAGACGGCGTGGCTCGGCACTTCATACTCGCAAGAATGAGAGCGGTGCCTTGGAATCCGAGAGGGGAGGAGGGGGGGGGGGGGGGGCGATCTGAGGTTGCGTTTTCTAGGAATTGTCAGCCTCGGTGCGGCGACAACGCAGTTGAAAAAGAAGGGTTTGCGCGTGTGTCTTAACCTTTCGAGGTACTTTTCAGTTCAATGTCCACGAAGACCCGCTTGGACGGGTTTGGTGTGAAAGAAGACGGCGAGTTGATAGATCTTGAAAAGCTTCCAAGTGCATAACAGCTTGTCAGCAAGCGGAGCGGTCGAGGGCGCAACCAACTCGAGGCTCAAGCGCTCGGCTGCCTAGACGGGCTGCAGGAGGAATGTCAAAACTGACACAGATAAAGTGTATGCGTTGATACCAATACAGGGTGGGCAACATTTAGGGCCCAACCTCGGCAAGAGCAATTGCATTGGAGTGTGCTGGCAAAACCGATATCGAACCCATCTTTCTTCTACAGAAATGTGCTATTCGAGTTGTTTTCGGATGCGGATACAGAGATCACACTAATCCAATATTTATACAACTAAAAACTTTCAAATGTAAAAAAATGGATTGATGGAGGGTAACCGCCTTAAAATAATGTACGAAGCCCATCGTGAAATGTTACCAATTAACATGCAAATCAGATTAAAAAAGAGGGAAGTGAGTAGAAATTCAGAGGAACTTCTATTTTTTCCCTAAACAAAGAACAAAACAAACAAACAAAAACGATATATTTCAATTCAAAGTGTCAGTTTGTGGCATAATCTGGATTGTAAACCCAAATCATCTCAGTCTATCGGTATTTTTTTTTTAAATATGTAAAAGCACAATTACTAATATAAAATATATAATGCTTTTGAACTAATTTGTTGACTGCTTCCCGTCATTCATTTTGTGTTGATCAGGGGCAGACATCACAAGTTTGACTTCTTTCTGTCCCCCCCCCCATTTTTTTTTTTTTTTTTTTTTTAAAGAGTGAAATAAAATAAAAATGAATTGAATTACTCTTTATCCGTGTATTTTGTGTGCTTCTAACATGGCGCTCCCTCTTTTTCTGTCCGAGGGCCGTGACGGCTGCTTTAACGGGTTTGGTATGCGACGAAACAGTCCAATTGGACTTTAGAGTCGCCGCGGCTTTAAGAAGTAGAACTTGCTTCGAGTGCGTGGCTCCTCGCCAGCAACCAGGGTGCAACCAGGGTGCAACCAACTCTGGCCGCGATAGTCTTCTGTCTAAAACGGGTTGTGGTACAAATCCAAAGCATAAAGCTTAAACTCGCTGCAATAGAAATGTAATAACATGCAAACTTTGCCTTTATTCATTTGGCACCTAAAGCCATTTTTTTTTTTTTTTTATCTAGAGTGAAGGACATCCCAGAACTAAAAACCCGCAGGGTGAGTCTCGTCGCTGTTATGAGCCTGATTGCCGAGAGAGAATCCAACAAACGGAGGCGGAGTTGGACATTGGCACTGACGCGGTCAAATCCGGCCTGGCGGCGACGACCCAAAGCGGCCATTAAAGCAATGTGGTGAAATGACACTGTTGCGGTTTGGCGCTTCAAAACCGGGCACCGGGAAAAGTTGGAATCTCATTTCCCCCGACCTCGCCCGCGTCACATTTCATTTACGGCTCCCACGCCGGATTGCTATGCGGGTGCGCGCCCGGGGGAGAAAACCGCTGTGACGTGGCTCGGGGCTTCGCCGCACGGTGACGAAAGATGAAAGAGGAGCCCGGTTCAAGGAGAGGAGGCGCGGGAACAGCGACAGAACAGCAGACGACACCGTTCGGGGATCAGCGCTCACCGTCGTAGGTGAAGTAGGTGCCATCTTTGAACACGATAACCGCAGGCAGCTCCGGCAAGGTTACAGACTGAAAACAACCAAAAAAAAAAAAAGTCTCCTTTAAAAAAGCCAGTTTACACGCTGAGAATGTTAAACAGGACAGCAACGCTGAGGTATGTTTTGAAAAGGCAGAGTGACAAATAACCACGCTAAGCACATTTCGCTGATTTCAAGCTTCACTGGACAAGATGATGAATTTGCATATCACACGGATGATGAAATGTCACTTAAAAAGGCATGCCCATATATTTACGATCAATGCAAATGTGAATTTATTGATCAACGCTTGAGTGACATAATAGTTCAATCTGTTGGTCATTTGTTACCTCCGGCAGGACGTCCTCCGAGGTCGAAAAGAAGTAAGTGAAGACGATGAGCTCGGTGGCCACGTCGTTGTATTTCTCCTGCCAAGACAATGCAAAAAAAAAAATGGCCATTTTTACATTTCATGCAAACATTTAGGTGACAGGCAGTGTTAATTTTGTTAACAAAAACTAATTAATACTAATTAATGCTAATTAAAACTAATTACAAATATTTTTCGTCAACACACATTTTTCACCGGACGAAAACTAGACTGGACTAGACTTAATAAACAATAATTGGGACTAAATCAGTATGCATTCTCATCCACTAATAAAGACGAGACGAAAAATTTGCTCACTTAATAAAGACTGGACTAAAATCTATGAACATTTTAGTTCACCAACAAAGACGAGATGAAAATGATAATTTTGTAAAATCCTGTCTCTGCTAATCTGTCACTAATGCAGCGACACGTACCCTTTCAAATTTGCCGCTAGCAAGTGCAACGTCAACATTAATGCAACAGCTATAAGTTAACGTTCAAACCAGAAGTGGCAAATCCGGGTCCAGAAAGTTAAAATCCTGCCACAGTTTGGCCCCCTGATGCTAGCTAGCTATCTAGCGAGCTCCCTAGCAGGTAAACAAGCAACATGGGTGCGGACTAGGGAGCTAGCTAGCTAGCTAGCTAGCTAGCTATAATCAGGGGATAAAGCCAAATTGTGGCAGGGTTTTTACTTTCAGGTGCTAACTAGCTAGCTCCCTCCCTGGTGCTCGTTTACCTGCTAGGGAGCTAGCTAGCTAGCACCTGGGGCTAAAGCCAAACTGTGGCAGAGTTTTTACTTTCTGGACCTGGATTTACCGACTGATTCAAACAATGTTAATCCGACCGCTAACTAACGCTAGCTAACTTACTAACTTGGAGCCATAATAGCCACTTGTTGATATACGGCAAATGTGTATGAAGTTGTCATAAATCAAAAAGATGAGAGAACATTTTATGACAAGTAGTTTTAGATTAGATGGAAATGTTCAATATTATCGGCTGACCAAAAAAAAAAAAAAAAAAAAATGTAACAGGGCAAAATGATTGTCCTGACTAAAGCTAGACAAATAAAATTATGTTTTCATGGACTAAAATAAAGACAAAAATGCTTTACTTATAGTCGATTAAAAGGTAACTAAATAAAAATGGGATGAGGCTGACTAACTATGATAAAAACTAACAAGTGTGACTGAAATTGGAATTAAAACAGACTACATTTAAAAATGGCTGATAAAATGAACACGAGTGGCAGGCACTTACTTTGAGGGGAGACTCGCCACCGACATAAACAAACAGGACGTCGTGGCGCTTCATCATATGCTCGAACATCTGCCTGCTCGGAAGGGCTCGAACGGCCGGCCTGCGGAAAGGTCATCCAGGTATTCGTGGGTTCAACAACAGGTGCCCACAACATTAGGTACACCAGCTAACGAGAAAAGAGCTGCATCAAAAATGTTGTTGCCAGAATTGTATCATTCTCAGTGCTGCGATTAACCGTTCAGTCGGGTCACAATTTGAATATCAGAACTGTTTATACAGTATTAGAGCAGAGCAAGTGGTCCTAATGTTGTGGCCAGTGGGTGAATTTGCATTGTGAGGTTGTGGCGCCACCCAGTGGTGATTTGAAACAGATTCAACTTAAAAAGGGATACTTGACTCATTGAGCCATTTTCAGGAGTAAAAAGCTCATTTTTTTGTCCAGAAATAATTTCATTATTTTTCATGTACAATTAAAACGAATTTTTCCACTTGCTGTCGACTGAAGATGAGGAAATAGGTACCAACCAATCACGGCTCAGGTGAGCCACGATTGGTCGTTGCCTACTTGTAAATGTGGGTCGTCATGGCGGCATTCCATCAGTACTCACCCCGCCACCCGATTGGCAAATTCCACAATGTCGTCTTTTGTCCTTGGACCTTTGTAATTGTAGGCTAGGTCACTTTTCAATCTGTAAGGAGGACACAATTCCATCGTTTGGTCAAGTAAGCAGCAGGTATTGTGGATCCAGATGCAATGGGTCGGAAAAAAAAATAATTTGTGAACCTAACTTTGACCCATAAAGATTTGATAAAAATGTTGTAGTTTGTTTTAGCAAGACAAAAAAAAAAGTTTGAATTTGCCTCATAAAAAGGAAACAATCTGACTGGTAGACACTATAGATCATAAAATAAATCATTCTATTTCAGCAAAAATATTATAATACAATATTTTCATATTCTCGGGACATTTACACCTCTGCAAAATATGTTAAATATTTTTTGTAAAATAATCAAAATGATTTGCACCTAAGACTTTTTATTACATGACTAGATCTTTTGTTTTTCTATCCCCAAAAGGCGAAAAATCTCAATTATTTTAATTATCTTGGTAATCTTTCAATTTAATTTCATTTTTATTGTGATTTTTCTCTTCTTTTTTTAAAAAAAACCTGCATTTAACTGGAGCACAAGAGCTAAAACGAGCACCGCGCTGTGGAGTTTGTTTGGCCGCGGTTGCATCAGCCCACAGGGCTTAATGCTCTCGGGGGCTGTGGGGGGAAAAAGGTTCAATCAGGTGGTTGGCGCGAGCGGGGGCGGCGGCGGCGGCGGTTGCTACTTGAACGGTACTTCCCCCAAAACGGAGCACAATAAAAGCGCTAACTTTACGTAAGAAATACCTTTTACACATTAACTACACTTTAATACGTCAAGCTGAAAAAGCTCATTTCGTGCGAACGTTGTCGCTTGCGATTCAACGCATGCGGAGGTGTCGCAGTATTAGAGGGAAGGGAACATGTTGCGAGTCAGGTTTGTCTTGATTACGCCGCAGGCCCGCTCCATCCTGAAGGACGCGTCTCTACAGACCCGACCTCCGGGGGGGGGGGGAAGACACGAGAGGAACCCAGGACAAACACTGCTGCGCACGCAAGGGAAATTTGAAAAAGGAACGCTTGGAGAGGAACGAGGGAAAATAAATATCACCGCAGCGAGCGCTGGTTTGGATTGAAATGGTAAATAATTACCAACCTAATTCTGGACATTATTAACTCTTTCACAACAACTAGAAAAATGTATATTCTCAGGTGAACTTTTTTACTCAATGCCAGAAAGAATGAGCTGTGTCGACTTGACTGCTGGATGTGGAAGAAGGTCTCATCTGTCCAAAATGGTTCCTAATTTTATACCGTCTTGTCCACCCCCTTAAAATATATTATAATTTTGCCATCCATAACCCTGTCTCAGTCTTATTTTGGTGAAAAAAAATATATATAATGGAAGAAATCTGAAGTACATGCAAACTCCAAATCAAACCCAACAGATGTGCTAGCTAGCTAGCTAGCTAGCTAGCTACTTGAACGTGACAAATTCCCCAAAAGGTTTATACCTTGTAGAGCTGGAGCCTCAATTCTAGGTCTTGCTTTACCAACCAAAAGCTCATCTTTGAGGGTTAAAGGATCAGCTACTAAATACGGAGTTTAAAAGATTAGATTATCACACCTCGGCTATGAAATGGATTTGGGCTTTGTTTGTTTTTTACCCTTTGACCTCAAAATAAACCGTGGTCTTAGCTTCAAACTCTTTATGATATAGTTTTTTGACCAGTTTCACAGACAGTCGATAAATAGGATCATTTCGATTATTGATCCCGCCCCCCCCCCCCTCCCCCTCCCCCTCCCAATACCTCATGATTCCAAATGAATAGCATTATTCACTTGATTTCTCGCACTTACAGTTTTATTGTGGGGTAACCGCGAACGCCAAACTCTGAGGCCATTCCTACCGAAGAAAAGAACAATCAGAAGACTCTTCCGTTGAGTTGAACGGCACTTAAAAGAAAAGCGACTCACCCGAGTAAGCGGTGGCGTCCATCTTGCCGACGCGGACCGGCGACCCGGAGAGCTTCAACTCGGCGCCCACGTCGTGCCATACCGGCTCCAGTTTTTTACAGTAGCCGCACCACGGCGCGTAGAACTGAAGGCGAACGTATTTACAAAAAAAGTTACAACATGTTCTGGACCGCCATTAGCCAATCAGACACTGCGGGATCATGTTCAAACTTCGGGGCGATTTAACATGAACAGCTTTACATTTTCCAAGGTTTGTTTTTGTTTTTTGTTTTTTTTTAAATCAAGAAAATAGAATACACACAATCAAAATAACTCATTTTTATCCAGGACAACAAAACCATGTGAAAAGAAAATCAATTTGGTATCACTGAACCAATTATTACACACACTGTTAGCATAAAAATGCAATTTAAAAAAAAAAATTGCTGTAAAATTAAGAGGTATGTCTGAAAATATTTGGCCATTTAAAAGACCCAGTTTTCCATTTGCATTTTCAAGATCACACCAGAACATTACAATAAATATGGCTCTTTTGGGACCGCTCACACTTTAACCAAAGCAAGTCTTTTTCATATTGTTTCCAATCCCACGTGAGTGTTTTTAGGACGGCCTCATCCCAAACTTCACACTACTGCTCGCATTAGAAGCGTTTCCATCACTTCTGTAGACCCAAAAGAGACTGTGACTGTAACATAAGCCCCCCCTCGGGCTTTGCCCTCCCATGCATGGCTTGTCATTGACTTGATCACAAACACAATATAACCCTCCATTCAAGCCCCGCCAGCCATTTCAACCACGCACGCTGCTACTTCCGCCAGAGATGAGCCCGGTGGCATCCGGCCTGGCATGGGAGTTGGTTGTGCATGGATGTGTGTGTGTGTGCGTGCGTGCGTGCGTGCGTTGGAACTTACATCAACCAGCCAGATGTCATTCACTCTAGTCTCTTTAAATCTGCAGTAAAGCAAACACCTTGCTATTATCAAATATTACCCAAAATTACAAATAATGGAAAAAAAATAAGTTAACCTTATACTTAAAAGTTAGAGCTTACTTTATTGAAAATGTACTATATAAAAAAGCTCATTTAAAAACATCCAGGAAATAAATGCTTGTAATTACATGTATTCATGTTCAACACACACACACAGAGAAAAAAAAATCTCCTATAAAATTCAATCATTTCACTTACGTGTCGTCAAGATCCTCCACAAAGGCAAGAACTTCCCAATTCATAAAGGCAAGAACTGCAGTGAGGAATAAGATGGATACAAATCATATAGTTAGAAAATTAAACGGCAGCTCCTCCCCATCCTGGTGGCAAACCTCCCGAATGCAGGAAAGCATCACCGCCAAGGCTAAAGAAGCTAGCATCACCATCGGCATCATTTCGTACCACGCGTTCAACGAGAGCCGCTTCTCAGCCGAGAGCAGGTTGCGGCCACACACGCGAAGGGGTTTCAAGGAAAAGAATACGTTATAAGAGCGAACGTACCTCCATAGAGCAGGGAAGCTTTCGGTCCTGCCATCGCTTCGATTGGAAACAGCGAGCCGGAAATACAGCGGCGAAATGGAGCCGTTTTACGCATGCGCGTGGTGACGTCACACATTTAAAAAAAAAGAAAAGATGGGAGCTGCTGCGCTTGCGCGTGGCCGCACATAAAAATAAAATGTTTACCTTTTTTTGTGACGTCGCATTTCACAATTTACATCCAATTCTTTAAATAAATAAAAAATGATGTTCATTTTCGTAAAATTAACATTTTTGCGTTGAATATGTAGTAACTTAACAGTGAAAGCTTTTTACATTCATCTTAAACCGATTAAATGAAATAAATATACATCTGATAAAATGGTGGCGGCTGTATTTTACAGCTTGAATTTGGCATAAACGGAAAACAAATGGAAATAATAATAAAATTAAAAAAAAAAAATACCCAACCACTCCAAGCCACGACCACAAGATGGCGCTGAAAGAACATAAGAAATAGCTCATTGTTTGCTACAAGTCATTTTATTAAAAACATTTCAGAATTTTAAGAAGCTGTTAAATATGCTCGAAATATATATTTTAATACTGTCAGAACACTTAACAGAAAATACATAACATAAACATTCCTGTCATTAAAAAAAAGTCCTCGTTAAACTGATCCTGGTTATTCACATTAAGAAAATAAAATGTTATAATTAAAGCTGTCATATTATTCACTGAATTAATTTGGTCGCCCAGTATTTCATATAATATAACTTTTAAATCATGTGTTTCTGAAAGGCAGAGCTCGAACAACCAAAACTCAGAGAGAAGAACGAGTTGTACTTTCTCACTGGCTGAATGGCGACCACGACTGCGTTACTAAACACAACCATGCCGAGGCCTCGTGTGCCAACTTTGTGAATGCCTCGCTATTTGCAGGGGGGGGACGGGGGGGGGGGGGGGGGGCACAATACTGGACGTGAGCTGTCGTGAGCCCACATGTGGTGTTCTCTTGCTTTTTGCGATTCAAGTGACAAAAGTGGATTCAGTCGCACACAAAAAAACACACGCAAGTTTACAGTTTTCCATTTTGTCCGCGGTCGTAGCTGAATTGAAGGCACGAAAGGGAAGCAAAAGTGCGACGGTGTAAAATAAATCAATTCTAATCATCTGTTTGCTTAATAGTTTAAAGCGAGGCCAACTTGCCCCCCCCACCCCCCACCCCTGCAGTGGACTCCCATGATCAGACCCTTCAGTAAACTCACTGACCTCACAGGGCCTGTTGTCTTTTCTGATGATTCAGAGCGTCACATGACCCCCAACATCACAAACTCGGTGGAAACACAAACAGAAACCGACTTTAAGTCATTCAGTGCAGTGGCCTAGTGGTTAGCACCTCTTTGCTTCACAGTTCTGCGGTGCGGTGCGGTGTTCAAGTCTGACCTCTGGCCTTTGCATGTTTCTCTCAGCGCTCGCCTGGGTTTTCTCCAGGTACTCTGGCTTCATGTTAGGGTAACTGAAGACTAAACTGCCAAATAAAGTGAGCGTGAATGGTCGTTTGGCAACCGACAGAGTGTGTGTCCCCCCCCCCCGCGCCTCTCGCCCCAAGTCAGCCAGCTCCAGCGTGTTTTTGCAACCTTACTGAGCAAGCATGAGAGAAAAAAAATAGGGATAATAAAAATAATAATAATTCTTGACAATTCTTTCACGCTTTTGTGCAAATTCAGCTGCGTAACATGAAATGTTGACGGGACCCCGAAGGGTTCCAGGTGGCACACCAGCACGGGTATTCCATGAGAAATAATCCATCGCCTTTAGCTGTCAAAGCCTCAACGTCCGTCACGCAAATCCTCTTTGAGAGCTTGCATTAGGTGCACCAAAATAAACAAAGATGGCAGAAAGGGCTTCCTAACGACTTATTGTAATCCCCCCCGGGGGGCTCCAGAGTCGGGGGTCAAACTGCTGACTTTGAACTTTGGCTGTCATTTTGCCTCGACGTCCTCCAGGGTGGATCGCTCCGACACTTCCCCGGGAGAGGCACGGCGCGTCCGTCAAAGAGGCGCGGAGCTCCTCATTCCAAAATGTCGGTCTCAAACGGGACCAGGTGGTAGTAGGACAGGTTGGTGACGTACGCCTCCGTTTCCCCGTCGCACACGTCCGACTGCATGGGCAAGAACTCGAGGCCGTCGTCATACCTGGCGGAAGAAGCAAAGCATGCATCGGTGGAGCGCGGCAAGGAATTTTGCTCGTCGCTTTTTTTGCTTCCCACGCACAGCCAGGGAAGGAAGAACTGCACCGGCAAACTTCCTGTTGAATTAAAAGGGGTGGACAAGGAGGGTCTCGGCTTTACATGGCAAGGAGCTGCCACACTTCCAGTTCAGCAAATACTCCGCATTCACGAGAAGGGCGGGGCCTCAGAGGGAAGTGGTCATTGTTCATTTAGAAATGTTTACCTTGGCATAACAAAACTATGTGGAAAGATAATAAGAGAGAGAGAGAGAGAGAGAGAGAGAGAGAGAGAGAGAGAGAGAGAGAGAGAGAGAGAGAGAGCAGTAGATAGATACATAAAAATATATTGACTATTGATGTTGCACCTTACTAAGAAGAATACATTCAAGCCATAAAGCAGTACAAAAAGCGTGTTTTTTTTAAACTCTTTTACTCGCAGCCATTTTCACTGAAGCAACCCCCTTCGCTCCGCGCAGTTTTTCTGGATTTCGACTGATTTTGCAAGGCCCACACAATAATGTGTTCTATTGTTATAAAAACATGAAACCTACCAAAAGAAAGATTAGAGTCTCTTCTTTCATCAGGAAAAAAAAAAGTATATTTTTATCTGTTTACTTTGTAGCAATTAGCATTAGAATATAGCTAAGTTTCATCATTATGCACAAATCTGTTCAGAACTGTGGATAAATGAGCTTGTTTGCGACATGGCCCTGGTTGGTCTCGTACACTATGCTGCCACCCGCTGGCCGTTATTGTTATAACTACCATTTCTTCAACCGTTCTTTGCAGTTGAGGGGCTGCATCAAAGCCTTCTGTATGCGATAGCATAAAAAAACAAACATAAGAAGCGTATAAATACGGCTTTGGGACACTCAAAATAGAACGTATTTATACGTTTTTGGGAGCAAACGAGTGAATAACGAAGGATAGCACTCTATAATTTTGCACTTCATAAAAAAAAAAAAAATACACAATTTGTAGTTCTGTTTATTTTGTGACTTGTAAATGGATTGACACTTCTCCGTTACGATATCAAAAGAGAAAAGAACCTGAAAGCCAGGATCGTGAATTTCTGGAGTATTGTTACAGCCCGAAATTTCCAATGCACGCCTGCTGTCAAAATAATTGACTTGCACTCACGTGTGCTCCACAGAGTCTGTGGAAGAGGGTCTCTCCTTCTCGTCCGGCGGCTTGCGGTCAAACACGATGGTTTCGGTATTCGCCAGGCAGAAGCCATTTGAGCGCATGATCTCTGGAAAGCATCGGAACGGGTGCAAATGCATTTCACATGCAATCAGAGACGAAGTGCGGGACTTGAGGGGGGGGGGGGGATAATTACCCGAAATCTTGACCGGACTCTGGAAGCAGGGCTGGATTCTGTGCACCTTGTCGTTCCGCAGCAGCTGGTCCAGCGGCGAGCGCTCGAAAAAAGTCAGCATCACTTCGGATCGGGAATACTACGGATGCGCCGCGGAATGAGCGTTGAATGGAAAAGAAGGTTCCACGCAAGCCCCCCCCCCCCACCCCGCGCGCCCCGAGTTGACTCACCTTGCTCGGCATGTTGATGGCGTTCTTCAACAGCCTTTCCACCTCGTTGAGCTTTTCCTCAATGTCGTTTGCTTCTTTGATTTTCACAAGGCCTGAAAAGACAGAACGGGAGTTGAATCCGTTTTTTTTTTTTTGTTGTTGTTGTTAGAACAACATTCAAAAGCTTATCTTTGTCAACTTTTCATGAGGTTCCAAAAATTGTAGTCCACGCTAAAATAGTGTCAAGCCTGTTGGGGACATTTTACAACAGTGGAAGTGAGGCGTGACGTCAACACATTTGGCGAGAATCGTGCGGGCGGCTCCCGCAACGCGTCATTTTAGGATGATGCAAACGTTCCCGCCGCGTGGAAGCAGTGAGTAAGAAGGCCTCCAATCGCCGTGACAGCAAAATGTGTGCTGCTGCTGCTGCTGAATCAACACCAACGAGACTCCGCCCCCAAGCAGGAAATGCGGACTCGTAAGGACTGTGTTGCGCGCGTTATCTTTGCTAAATGATCTTTAAAAAAAAAAAAACTTCTGGTTTCCTGCACTGACTTCCGGGCCACCGCATTCCACGAACAATCGATTAAGAGAAGAGATTAAGTTTGTCTAATCAGCCAGGAAGTGGTTTTCATTTTGTGTCATAAGGAATTATCTTGTGAGAGCAGCAGTTGCCGACTTCCTGGAAAAGAGCGCAGACCTCCACCAAGGTCGTACGATAATGCTAATTTGGGTCATCAATGAATGGGAGGCCTCACAACAAAAATCAACAACATCGCCTTAATGACGCAGGTAAAAAAATAATGACTGCGACGGAGCGCAGACCTCCGACAACGCTTGCCTAAATACTAATGTTAATTTCGTTAATGAAAACTAAATACAAATATTTTCGTTAGCACTCATTTTTCACCGGACGAAAACTAGCCTAGACGAGACGAAACTAAAAACCTCATTAATAAACAATAATTGGGGACTAAATCCGTACGCATTTTCGTCGACTAATAAAGACAAGACGAAAATGTAGCTCACTTAATAAAGACCGCTAACTAATGCTAGCTACCTTACTAGCTCGTAGCATGAAGTCATAAGAGCCACTTGTTGATACGCCTGTAATTGTGTGTGACGTTATTTTTAAGTTTAAAAAGATGAGAGAACATTTTTATGTGAAGTCGTTTTAGATGAGATGGAAATGTTCTATATTATCTGCGGACAAAAAATGTAAACAAAAATTAGACGAAAATGTTTTCTTAGACTGAAATGAATGAAGAGTAAAATGCTCTACACATTGTCAACTAAAAGTTGAGTAAATAAAAATGGGATGAGGTTGACTAACTACGATAAAAACTAACTAAGTGTGATTGAAGTTGGACTAAAACTGAGACTAAATTTAAAAATGGCTGATAAAAGGAACACTACTACACACTGTGCTCGTTGGCTTGCTACTTCCTGGTTCGTGGAATACGACGTTTCTTAGTGGATGGGCTCACAGGCAGAAATCCATCAACCAAAATTCTGTTATTAATTTCGCAGGCTACTTCCTGGTTCGTGGAACTGGCGTCATCCATCATGCTAACGATCTCTGCCAAGGCTCAAATTTCAAAGTTGCCTTCCTTGCAACAAAAGTTAGTCGCCCGTTGGACAACAATCCAACGTCAGCCGTCAAAAGCGCGGACCTGATAAACGGGTGTCAACATTTTAGACACTTTATCACGCCAGCGCGAACCCTCTGCACTCTCCCAACAAGCACTTTCTTTGTCCATCTGTACAGAACGACCTTCACCGCTAATCCCGGCCCAAACACGTTGAATATTCACGGTCATATCGATCCCGTGCTCGGTGGCGGCGGGACGTGACCCCTTCTGAAACGGCGGCGTTCTTTTTCAAACGCCTTTTGAGCAATTTGCTTCCCGTCTGCGTGAAGCACATGGAAGCTATGTAGCCCGTCGGAGGCCGGAGCGGGGGGGGGGGGGGGGGGGGGTCGGGGCTAAATATAGGAAACGCAGTCGTCTCGCATCGTGACATCAGAGCGCGCTACGCCTTCCTTGTTGCCTGGACGCGGAACAGACACAGGAAAAACAGAGAAGATCCAGGACGAGGATTCACTTTTGAACAAAAAAGGAAAGACGACCAAAAAGACACCCCGGGACACTTTTCGCTGTCCTGTCAACAACTTGTCCGCTATTTTCCATGCGGCAGGAAGTAAAAACATTCCAAGCGCAGCTGCAAGGGAAGTTTTTACAAATATTTGTCTGTCCACAATGCAGACATCGTCGCGTTGAAAGGGGCATTAAAAGCAGTGGTGAGAATAATCCAAGTAGAAAAACGTTGTTACTATTCAGAAGTAGCTTTTTAAAAATAGGCGTGTGGCTTTTATGACGGGAAAATGACATGAATGGAGGAGCGGCAACGTTAGCTGCGGTTGAGATTTTGGATCTATTTAGATCTTGGAGTCTTATCATGCGGGGGAAAAAAAAAAGAGAGACAGAAAAATGGTCCCTAGCCTTGTTTAGGAGATTTAGGGCTGCAGCTATCAAAAATGTTAACCCATCGATTAATTGAGTATTCCAATAAGAATCAATGTTGCAATTATGAAACGCAATATCATAAGCATGTGAAGTACAGGACAGGTATTATTTTTGTCCACTTGGGGTCAGCACCCTCGCATTCTACTGCAGTTTATATGACTTTGAGTGTGTATGGCTTTGGAAAAAAAAGGAAAAAAACCGATGACTGTGCGGGGACAGATGTTATTATGAGCTCATTTAGCTAACACTAGCTAGCGCTTGATTTTCATTTATTTTTTACAGTAAGCACATATTGTTAAATGTGTACTTCCCATTTGAGTAAGTCGTGTGACTTGCTAGCGTAACACACGCTACTCGAGCATTAATAGCCAATGACCTTTGACCTATGTCTATAAAAACCCAATATAATGTTACCCCCCCCCGAGTCACTTAAATAGCAGCATCTTTTTGTGTGTGTTTGACACCAAAATAAAAACCCGCATCACATGTTCCTCCACGGCCACCGACTGCAGCAAAAGTCCATTTGTGGGTATTTCCCAGTAATAAATTAATCGTATTGCCTTCTGGTCCTAAAAAATAAAAAAATGTATCATAAGCGTTAGACTCTGCTCTCATGCGGTTGATGTGACATCGAAAAGTGGACTTTGGTCATTATTGAGCCGTCCAAACATGACAAAGTGTTTGAAAAAAAAAAACAAGAAGTTGTGACTGACACGGTTGATTGTTTGTTTGTTTCTTTTTACGGGCACGCATCATTTAAGTGCTAAATTAAGATTATGACGCTGACTGCAGGGATGGAAAATGTGCATGAAGCACTTTTAAATTGTATATCTTATTACAGCTGATTTTGATTTATTGCAGTATAGTTAGATGTTTTTTTTTTGTGTGTCACGTTTGCCAAAAGCCGAATGAAAGCATGTTGAGTGTTCTGAAGTTTAAAGAGGAAATAAAATGAATAGAGAAGTTGACTGATGGATCACATAGAAACGTATTCCTTCGTTTATAAAAAAAAGGGGATGTAAAGACATTTTTTTAAATATATTTCAATGAAAGAAAAAAATGTAAAATGTTTAAAGTTTGTTTTTGTGCAATAGGTCACTGAAAAAATACTCTCAACAAGTAATTAAATAAAAAAATAAAAAAATTCCAGTACAATTCTACCATGTCAGAACTTGTTTTTAGTCAAAAGTCTAAATTTATTTGAACTATTTCTATAAGTTAAAATTTTGTTCCACTTTTGTTAACAAGAGTATGAACATGTAGATTTTTATTTTATTGTACATTTAGAACAGATATAAAATTTGTGATTAATCGTGAATTAACTCGTGAAGTCAAGTCAAGAATTACAATTCAAAAAATTTTGCGCATGACTCCCCAATTTTTTTTATCTTTTTTTTTTGCGTCAGGCAATTAATTGTTTTAATTGTAATTAATCACATGACTTTAATAGTACAAACATGTTAAACATGTTAATAGAAATAGTTCAAATTAATTTTTGTTGTCTATAGCCGTCAATGGCAGTGAATGAGTTAAAAATGTGTTTTTATATCATATTGTATTTTTGTCCACATTCTATGATGTCCAATTTTTTTTTTCAGGGGGGGGGGGGGGTGTCGTCATTATAGAAAGTTCTTTGACACGCTTTAGTAGCCTACGTGTGTCTTCAACATGAGATGAAAGAATGAAAACTATTTGTGGAAAATATAGCGCAAAAGATCCAAGGGGCTCTTCCAGTCACAACCCCCAAAATCCCACGTAACGCCCCACTCGAACCCTTTTTCCACTAGCCCCCCCGGACCGACCTTCGGTGAGGGGCGAGGCGGCCAGGTCTCCGCTGTCCTCCGGGAACGAGTCGTTGAGGCGCCGAAAGAGTCGTCCGAGGTCCGAGTAGCTGCGGTGCAAGTAGAGCACGTTCCTGTCCGACCACTCGGTGCGAATCTCGAAGAAGTCCTCCTCGTCGCCCCGCGGGCTGATGAGCAGCCTGCGGACGCCGTTCACCCAGCAGTCCCGCACGAACATGTTGACCAGCGACGTGCCCTCGAACACGGCCGAAGCCATGTCGCTCAGTCCGGCATGCCGAGCCGAGTCGAGCCGAGCCGAGCCGAGCCGAGCCGCGGCGGGCGAGGGCAACTTTTTGGCTGGACTTTTTGTTCTTTTCTTCTTCTTTTTTTTTTTTTGGTCGTAGTTTGGAGCTGCTGGCGATGTGGCGAAGCTCGGCCCGGCAGATGAAGTCAAACGTGGCGTGATTGAGGAGGGAGTGAAACGAGAGTATGACTATGGAAGTCATTGCAAGTCATAGATAACGCCCATTTGGCGAAGGGGGGGGGGGGGGGGGGAGAAAAGAAAAACACTCACGATTGTTGCTTCTTCTTGATCATGTTGATAAACAATAAAAAATATATATATATGAAAAAAAAATTAAAATATATTTTAAACAAAAAAAATTAAATATATTTTAAACAAAAAAAATTAAACTATATTTTCAACAACAAAAAAATTAATATATTTTAAACAAAAAAAATTAAAATATATTTTAAACAAAAAAAATGGACACATATATTACATTCATAATTGATTCAGCACATGACTTCTCATTTTTTTTCTCCATTTTCTTCACCGTTTTCCTCACTTAGCTCCCCCATTTCTTGCTAAACAACAGCTCATTATTATGCAAAGAATGCTAGGGGCCCCGCAAAAGACCATCTTCTCATTTATAATCAAAGGCGAGTGCTTTTAAGTAGCATATAAATCCAAATACTGACTCAACATTTTTCCAAGCGGCAAGAAAACTGATTATATGCATGATGTCCTGACTTACAGCCATTAAATGACAGGTTATTTACTTTAAAATAGCACTTTTCTAGGACAAAGGCAGCACGTTGAGAAAAAACATTGAAACAAATGCAGAAAACAGGAGAAGCATTTCAATGTTCAAGCATTTCCAGCATGCTAAACGACGTTTTCATGCAGAACACCGGCAAAATAAATCAGCACATGAAAAGATACGTCGTGAATATAACATGTGCATGCAAAATTCTATTTGGTTAGAAGAAGTTTTGCTGGAGTGTAAACCACAAAATGATTTCATGTTATTGCAAAGTCAGTCATAAAACAGCATAATACTAATACATAATAATAATAATAATAATAATACTTTTCAGCTGTTCTAATAGGCTTTTCCTGACATGTTTGTTGTCATATCCCGCAGCACATCCGCGGACAGCTTGCTGACATCCTTTCAAAATTGATGAAAAGGCCTTCAGGCTTCAGCCAGAAAGCAAAAAAAAAAAAAAAAGTCAGGAAAAGCTTACTAGAACAGCTGAACTTTAGACAGGTTTAAATAAAGGCACTTTAATGGTAGCTGGTGTAGGATGATTTCCGTTTAATAAGAGTTTGAATAGGATTGTTCAATTCTGAAGACAATCACATTCAAGTTGTAGGAATGTGTGCACATTTGTGCTTTTTTTTTTTTTTTTTAAATACATGATCGTCAATAATTTGCTCTGACAAAATTCTGACTTTTGATATGCACTGTATGATTCAAGGACATGATTTGTGACAATTGCAGCCCACACATGCCCGCCTCTCCGCAATAACGGCCTGCATCTGCACCGTTGGACCACTTTTTTGCACACTCGGCGCATTTTCCCGCCTGCACACCGCAAACGTCGAGAATGGAAAAACCGAGGTCCAATACGCGAACATTTGATTTGAGTGAATATTTTCACTCGGTGTGATCCAGCAGAATTCCAAACCACTGCTTGCTATATTGTTTATCAACTTGGAGCAGAATATGAGACATATTGTTCGTCTAATAGTATTACATGAACAGTAAGCGCTCAAAAGGATTTTTTTTTTTTTTTTTACGTGTCCTAATGGACGAAAGCCCTCAAAACAAACCTTGCATGCTCAAATGCAAAGTTCACAGGGGGTCCAAGAAGGAAGTACTTGATGGCACAGTGGACAATGGTGAGGAGCAGGAGAAGGAAGAAAACAGACGTTGTCCTTTTCAATGAGCATCTGCTGCACCTCCCGTTTTACGACCTCATCCTCACTGTGGCTCCCGCATCTGCTGGCTTTTGGGGTTAAAAGACGTAAATCAGATGTTTAATGTTGTCCTTTCACATATTTGGCCTTGCGTACTCTTTGTGATATGGACTCAAAACATTAAACAGACTTATCTATCTATCCTAATCGAATGTAAATTTGCATTAGCGCACCCTGGTGGAGAAAGCCATGTTTTGCAATAGCAATGAGCCGCCTCTACGGCAGGAGGCGCTTGTCGTCGTTTTGCTGTTTATTGTCAAAGAAGAAGAGGAGGTCCTTCGGTTGTGGAAAATGGCCGACGTCGAAATGGATATCGCGTCGAGAAGAATGAATAATTTCAACGAGCACGTGTAAGTCTTTTACTTTAGCCTTGTGCGTTCGTATTTATAACTTTTTATGAGATGCGGGCATGTTTCTGATCAAAAACTGAGTTGACTGGCAGGTTAAACAGCGCAACGTCAGTCGTGTTGTTAGGATAAGACTGCTGCCAAGATTGGCTAATGTTCTTAGCTTAGCTCCGGTAGCATTAAGTTTGCCTAAACGTCAAGCAGACGTTGATATAAACATTCCCCGTGTTGCACTTGGGTCACTGCGGCGTGTGCGTGGATTGCGCGAAATGAGTTCAAGCGTGCATTTTTAATTGTCAAAATGCGGTAGTGTCGTTAAAACGTTTCCGGCAATGTAGCCTAACTTTGCTAAAATGGGTTAGCATTTGGGGGCCAATGCTGGAAATCAAATTTGAAACCGGGAAGTTGAATATGTTCGCCAACAGCAGCACCAGAACTTCTATAACCATAGCATCACTTTTTCTTTTCGCGTTTTTTTCTGCTTTAAATAATCGTCACCGGTTGTCCTGCTAAATTAGTCGTCTGGAAAATTGACGTTCACTCAATGTTCACGCTTGAGCTTTACATGGTGTCAATAAACGGAGAAATTAATCATTCATCTGATAATAAAAAAAAATAAGACAATTTTTGTGTTTGCTGTAGTAATAAAAGAAATAATGCAAGGTCAAGCGCCAGATAATTAAGATTGTGCAGCATATTGTGCTGGGGAAAAAAGAGAGCCTCCTTCTGGTTGCCAATGGTTACGTGTGTGTGTTTGTGAGTAAGTGAAGGATTAGTTATCGGCCAATAATACTTCCTCAAGCTAGATCTAGGTCTACTAGCTAAGACGCTTGATCATTTATGCAAAAGCAAAAAGAGAATCTTGGCTTATTTAAGTCAGTAATGTTTTAAAAGGTTTTGTAATGCAAAATGTGAATTAATGTTGGCACCTGTTTTGAATTCACGGTGTTTTTTTTTTTGTGGTTTAATGAACAGGAAACAGGACATGGAAAGCCACGAGAGAAGTGGCAATGAGGACAGTGGAGACGTGTCTGAGGAAGAGGAGGAAGAAGAGGTAGCTACATCATGGTTGTCATCAACGCCTTACATTCCTACTGTTACTATTATTATTATTAGCAAGTACAGTGAACCCAGTAAATGGGGGATATGTTTCAAACTGGCACATAAAACTAAATAATTAAAATTTCAATGGCGCGTTCTCGCTTCCAGGGGGAGGCCGAGGCCGAGACCAACGGCGAGAAGCCCGAGGAGGCCGTCAAGCAGCACGGCAGCGGCGGCAGCGGAAAACACAAGAGGAAAAAACACAAGCATCGCAGCAAGCACAAAAAACACAAGCACGCCACGGAGGAGGACAAGGAGCGCAAGCGTAAGCATCGCCACAAACACAGGAAACACAAGCGCAACAAGGAGGGCGCCTCCCCCTCCTCCACCGCCGCCGCCGCCATTTTCGCCTCGTCCGCCCTCAAGAAAGGCGAAAGCTCGCCGTCCTCGGGCAACCCCGGCCTGGATGACCGGGCGCTGCTGGAGGACCTGGAGAAGCAGAGGGCCATGATCAAAGCCGAGCTGGACAGCCAACTGATGGAGGGCAAAGTCCAGTCGGGAATGGGCCTCATCCTGCAGGGTTACAACTCGGGCTCGGAAGAGGACGGAGGAGATGCCCGCGTTAGGAACGGGGAGCAGCGCCAGAGGGGCACCTCAGGGAAAGTCATCTCCCCCCGTGCAGGGGGAGGTGGCAAATCCAGACGGGACTCCACAGAGGGCAGCAGGACCGCCTCCAAGCGCCACAGCCCCAGCAAGAATATGGAACGGCCCGCCAAGGATTCCAGGCAGGACAAGGTGAGCAAAAGCGGCAAGGACGCTAGCGGTAAGGACAGAGGCCGCGTTAGAAGCGCCTCAAAGGAGAGGAAACATTCGGACGCCACTGACAAGTCCAAGGAGAGGAGCAGGAAGTCCCCCTCGGAGCAGAAAAGCGGCCGGGCCGAGAAGCAACGGCCCTCGCCGCATCGGGACGAGCGGCAGGCTCAGGAAAAAGCGCGGCCGCGATCCCGGTCGCCCGGGCGAGAGCGGCCCGGCCGCGCGGACTCCGAGCGAGACAAAAGACCCACCAAGTCGCCGTCCAAGGACGCGTCGTCCGGCAAGGAGAACCGCTCGCCGCACCGACGGCCGCAGCACAGCCCCGTGAGGAAGCGCAGCGCCTCGCCCCGCCTCAGAGATGTGCGCCACGCCTCGGCCGGCGCCGCCGACCGGACCAGAGCCAGGTCACCGCCGCCGCCCAGAAGGGGCCGCTCGCCGGACGCTCGGAGAAGAGAAGCTGAGCGGCAGGAGTCGCCTGTCAGGTGTGTGGACCGGCTCGGATTCCATTTTCTGCGGTCGGGCCTGTGCCGCGAATAGTAAAAATCTGCTAGTAACTGAAATGAGATTTATAATGCGACTTTTGGCTTTTCTGGTCAGTTTGCCACAGAGAGTCACGCGTACGATTAGTTTGGCACAGTTTTTACTCGGTGTCCTTCTGTACAAACCTGGGAATGGACATTATGACCTTAAAATAAAATCGGATAATAAGAATAATTCCCCCCCAAAACTCTCAAATTTCTGATTGCTTTACATCCCCTCGTTCCCTTTCCAACAATATTCAAAACAAGTTTTGCTCCTGGTTTTTTCCCCATTCTGTGAATTGCTCAAACAAACATTTCGACTGTCGTTCTTAAGCGTCTCGCTTCGATGCCCACGCAGGAAACGGCTTAGAGCGGAACCCGGGTCAGGGCGCGACCGCTCGCGAGACAACAGCCCCCCGGCGCCCTCGCGTCGCCGGGTGAGCCGCTCGCCGCTCAGGCGGCGCTCCCCGTCTCCGCGCCGGCGCTCCCCTCGCAGACGGAGCCGCTCGCCGCTGGTACACAGGTGATGATGATGATGATGATGATGATGAAGATGACAAAGGAGAAGTTTCTACCTTAAACAAGTTGTTGTCTTGTTCTTCCTGCCTTCGTCTGTCCTGGTCATCAGGTCCGGCGATCGAGACCGCTACGGGAGGCTCCGGCAGTACCGGCGCTCCATGTCGCGAGAACGCGACAGGAGACGACGACGCAGCAGAGACGAAGACAAGTTCAAGGGAAGCCTCTCGGAGGGCATGAAGGTCGACAAGGAGTCCTCAGAAGAAGACATGTGAGTCTTCATCTCCATTAAGATGTCCGCCTTCGTCGTTCCCAAAACTTTATTGAGCCGTGGCACATATTTGACATTAGAAAAATCTTACTGCGCACCACCAACAATAACACAAGGTGTCTTGTCAGGTTGGATGATTTTGATGGCGAGGAGGTGGATGAAGAGGCCTTGATTGAACAACGCCGACAGCAGCGACTGGCCATCGTGCAGGTCTGTCCGTCTCTCGCGCCAACGCCGTCGCTCGCGCGGGCCGGCTTTAACGCTGCGTGACGCTGTGTCAGAAATACAAGGCGGCGAGCGAGGACGCCAACATGGTGTCGGAGCCCAGCAGCCCGCAGAGCAGCACGCGCAGCCGCTCGCCGTCGCCCGACGACATCCTGGAGCGCGTGGCCGCCGACGTCAAGGAGTACGAGCGCGAGAACCTCAACACCTTCGAGGCCAACGTCAAAGCCAAGCAAAACCTCATCGCTCAGGAGAAGGACGGTAAGGGTTTTTTTTTTTCCCGCCTTCTCAAGGAGCTCGTGCATGTCGGAGGATAGAAGAAAAGATGAGGGGGGGGCTGAGGAAAGAGACACACTTCAAAGTTGGCATTGTCCTTAAAAACATGAGGTCTGTTGTAAAACAATCTTAACAGTGATGGGACACTAACTTGCTAAGAGGAATTTAAACAAGAAGGTCAACATTAATTAAAATTTTTATATTTAAACCAAACCTGTTTCTAAATGATTTTTTTTTTCCAAATTTAAATGGGTTGCGGTTTTTATTTACCCAAATACAGTTTAAGACATTTTAGAGCTGTCATTTTTGCTCACAGTTATCATGCCGTCATAATCTAATATTGACCAATACTTATAAAAAAAAAATCAACTGGTGAGTTTAATTTCTGCTCAACAGAGATGGAAAATCCAGGTCCAGAAAGTAAAAAAAAAAAAAAACGGCCAAAGTTTGGCTACAGGTGCTTGTACTCAATCGGCAGGTAAATTACGCTAAAGCCAAACTATGGCAGGGTTTTTACTTCCTTGGCCCGTGTTTCCCGTGGCTCTGCCGAGTATGTCGAGCGAAACACACTGCGGCAAAAAATAATTCTGCCCTTTTTTACTCGCCGGCCGCACGCACTCAACCGCTCTCTCGCATTCTGTCTCTCGCCGTCCTCAGCGGCCAACCCGAAGAAGCCGTCGGCGCCCGACATGTTCACCGAGTCGGACGACATGTTCGCCGCAGACTTCGATGTAAGCCAATCACAGCCGGGGGGGGGGGGGGTGTTAAATTTTCGTGGCAAGTGAAGACGGTGAATTTTGCACTGTTTTCCAGAGCGCGCGAATGAGAGCCTGCGGAGTGGGCAAGGACTTCAAGGAGAACCCCAACCTCAGGGACAACTGGACCGACGCCGAGGGCTACTACAGTAAGCGCGTTGACACTTGAGCGCGCGGTCCCGGTCGCTTTCCCCTCGCTAACATTCCGCCGGCCGGCCGTCTCCCAAGGGGTGAACATCGGCGAGACGCTGGACAAGCGCTACGACGTCTACGGCTACACGGGCCAGGGCGTGTTCAGCAACGTGATCCGAGCCCGCGACACCGCCAGGGCCGGCCAGGAGGTGGCGGTCAAGATCATACGCAACAACGAGCTCATGTACGGCAGTTATTACAAAAGACGGCCAGCGGGTGGCAGCAGAGTATAAGAGACCAACCGTGGCCATGTTGCAAACGAGCTCTTTCCCCGTGCGTTTTTTAAACGGCAGGCAGAAGACGGGCTTGAAGGAGTTGGAATTCCTCAAGAAGCTCAACGACGCCGACCCCGACGACAAGTTCCACTGCCTGCGTCTCTTCCGACACTTCTACCACAAGCAGCATCTGTGTTTGGTCTTTGAGCCGCTCAGGTACGCGGCACACGCCACACACGCGGGCGAGGCGAGAAAAGGAGGAGCCTTCCCCGTCGCCGGCCTCTCACGCTTTTTTCTCCTCTTCGTGGTCGTCAGCATGAACCTGCGCGAGGTGCTGAAGAAGTACGGCAAGGACGTTGGCCTGCACATCAAGGCCGTGCGCTCGTACAGTCAGCAGCTCTTCTTGGCCCTCAAGCTGCTCAAGCGATGCAACATCCTGCACGCCGACATCAAGCCTGACAACATCCTGGTAACGGAACGCAAATGGTGTCCATTTCTAAACGTGACACATTTGTTCACATTAGTTTTCATTGACTTTGGCAATTATTTAAAGTCTCTTAAAAGGGATACTTGACTCATTGAGACATTTTCAGCACCAAAAAAAAAAGGTCATATTTTGAGCAGAATGAATTTGGTAACTTCATTATTTTTCATGTACAACTAATACCTTTAAAAACATTTTTTTCCACTTGCTATCGGCTGAAGATGACATCACCCGTGCTGAGGAAGTAGGTAACAACCAATCATGGCTCAGTTTGCTGACCAAACCCAGAAAACAGGTGAGCCGTGATTGGTCGTTACCTACTTCCTCAGCACAGGTGATGTCATCTTCAGTCCACAGCAAGTGGAAAAACACGAGAAAAATAATGACATCAAATTCGTTCTGGACAAAATTAACTTTTTACTGCTGAAAATGGCGCAATGAGTCAAGTATCCCTTTAAGTTTGTAACAAACAAGAAATGGCATTTGATAATTACTATCCATGCAGAATAATTATAAAAAAAATACCTCTTGAATGTTAATGTCTTTTTTTCCCCCGTTTATAATTTACATTATTATACAGTCATTTTGTGATTTATGTAACTTGGATTGACTGATATTTGTATTCTTCTGTGTTCAATGAATGTTAAAAAAAATCACAATCATCACAAGAATTCCTTTTTTTTGGTCGTTTTGTCCTCAGGTGAACGAGTCCAAGACCATCTTGAAGCTTTGCGACTTCGGCTCGGCGTCGCACGTGGCCGACAACGACATCACGCCGTACCTGGTCAGCAGGTTCTACCGAGCGCCGGAGATCAGTGAGTTCTCTTTTGGATTTAAATTTTTTTTTTTTTAATTTTTTTTTTTAAATGAAATCAATAAATGCTTGGCTCATCGCCAGTCATCGGCAAACCGTACGACTACGGCATCGACATGTGGTCGGTGGGCTGCACGCTCTACGAGCTCTACACGGGCAAGATCCTCTTCCCGGGATCCTCCAACAATCACATGATCAAACTGGCCATGGACGTCAAGGGCAAAATGCCCAACAAGGTCGGTGCCCCTCCCACGTCTTGCATCATCATCATCATCATCATCATCATCATCATCACAAAAGCAAACTGATGCAACGACGACGCCGCTGCTGCTGTTTCCTCAGATGATCCGCAAAGGATTGTTCAAAGACCAACACTTCGACCAGAACCTCAACTTCCTCTACATCGAAGTGGACAAAGTCACGGAAAGGGTCAGACACGCTCGCCAGACCCTCAAAACGATCCAAATGCGAACAGAAGGAACACGCGCCTCAAAACGTCACGGTTGCACTCGCAACAAAATTAAAAAGTGCAAATATCAATGAGATGGCAGAAATGAAAACAAAAAACACCGTTTGCACTTTGAAGTCAATCATACAAATAATATGAAACGTACACAAAGATGAAATGCAAAAACTAAATATAAACAAAAATGTCGTATATAATAAATACAATCATTATGAACCTAATTGGATTATTGTTTAACATTTACAATTATGTATAAAACCAAACACCTAATATAAAAAAAAATTGTCGACCAGTAAAAGTGTGTAAAAGCAAAATAAATGCTATAACTATGGAAAATAATGTCGACACTTGTCAAGTCATAAGAAATGAATACGAATAAACTGAGATAGTAGAATACATAAAGATAATCTTCTTTTTTTGACGGAGTATAAATAGAGCTTGTTGTGTTTCTATGTAAAGTAAAAACACTTAATGAAGCAAAATGAGTATTTTGGGGGATTATCTGAACAATGAAAATGTTTCTTAGAACTGAAAAGGACAAGACAACAATTATCGTTTTTTGTTTTTTTTACTTACTATATATTTGACAGCAAACGTATCTGTAGAAAACGTGGCTTTGCGAGAACAGCCTGACGTTGTCGATGTGACATTTGTGTGTGTGTTTAAAACGTTTTCTTTTTTTTTCCTCTTTTTTTTTTTAATGTGTTGCAGGAGAAGGTGACAGTGATGAGCACCATCAACCCCACCAAAGACCTGCTGGGCGACATGATCGGCGGCCAGCGTCTTCCCGAGGAGCAGCGCAAGAAGGTGATGCAGCTGAAGGACCTCCTGGACGCGACCCTCATGCTGGACCCCGCCAAGCGCATCAGCATCAACCAGGCCCTGCAGCATCCCTTCATCCAGGAGAAGATCTGATTCGTCCCCTTTTCATTTGTAAATAGCGCACGCTAGATTACTTCTTCTTTTTTTTTTCTTTTTTTAATAAAAAACAAACAAATCAAGGCGGCACGGTCTTTGTAAACTTCCACAGTGATGCTTTAAGTTAAGTGGCATGAGACCAGTGTAAATAGTGGACGTCGACGTGCATGCTTTCAAACGTTCCGTGTACAAATGAAATGGTGACTTGGGAAGAATCTGTTTTGTTTTTGTCCTCTTTTTTTTTTCTTCTTCTTCTTTTTAAGCACTGTGGTGTGATTGAGGCTCCTTAAGTGCCTCCTCCTCCTCCTCCCGTGACACCCGACCGACCACTTTCCACCCCTTCTCCTCCTCCTCCTGTACATAGACTGCCCTCATCATCACTTTTTGGTTCCCCGCTCACAAATGGATGATTTGGTCTAATCTTGTGATTTCAATGAACTTCAGTAGTTGCTGCCCACAGAGCACCTTCAATATACTTTTTAGTAATAAAAATGTTTCCTATTACCAAACCTTGCTTGTCTTTATTTTACGCACATCTTCAATATTAAATATGAATCTCCCAAAATATTAGTAATACATAAAAATAGTCTGACTAAAAGCTTGAAGAGTTGTATATTCTTCCCATGGCAGAGAATATCTTTCAAATTGTATGCTTTAGTATTTTCATATTTTTAAATAGTTGAATGTATTTCATCTTATTTAAAAAAAAAAGAAGATACATTTAAAATGAGTTTTGTACACACATGTAATTTCATGAGTTATGACTAAAATGACCACACGGTGGCGTCATAGGCCCGACGAAGTCAGGTACTGCACAAATTGTCTTGATCGATTTCCTGTCAATTTACTTTTTTTCTTTTACATTATGGCCAATATTGTCTTTCTATATTTTTAAATAAACTGCATATATTGTAATGTACAAAAACTAACTTAGCATTAACAAGCATCATTTTCAAAATAATTCTGAGAATATTACAA
The DNA here is from genome assembly GCF_054856555.1 of Leptonotus elevatus. Lineage (NCBI taxonomy): Eukaryota > Metazoa > Chordata > Actinopteri > Syngnathiformes > Syngnathidae > Leptonotus > Leptonotus elevatus. The sequence goes on along the minus strand of NC_141259.1, from coordinate 14,528,643 downwards.
CATTCTATTATCTCAAAACTGTATTATCAAATCAGAAAATATATGCTTAAAACCTTGCAATTCTGCATTGACATTCATAATTAAATAGTGTGATAGTGTAATATAAACCATTAAAGTTGAAGTTGTCAACAATATGTCACAATCTCCCAAAAATAATAGCAATATAAAACGGTCTGATTAAAAGCTTGACGCGTGGTACTTTCTTTCCATGGCTGAGAAAATATTCTTTATATTAAAGCTGCAAAATTAAACTTTTCCCACAAAAATAACTACAATAAGCTTTTTATTTGACCATTTATGACTGAAATGCCTTCTAATTAGTAGATTAACACTGTTCACAATGGGTACTCCTGCAAGCCCCTCCCCGATAGTTTTCAGACTGGATTCGGGTTAGAATTTCACGCGCCCTTTCTGCGGATGTGACGTAATGTGCGTGGTGTGTATGTGAAGAACGGTATGAGCAGTTTTATTTTTCGTCAGCAGGTGGCAGTAGCGATTCGAAATGAAATATTCTACATTCAAGGGCTTTAAGATGTTTTAAAATATACATTTTATGTATATTTAAACTGTATGTTTCAGTATTTAGTTTAATATGTTTAAACAGTCTAGTATTTTCTTTCTTTTAAAGATACATTTAAAAGAGTTTGTACACACACACACACACACACGTCATTTCATGAGTTATGACTCAAATGACCACACGATGGCGTCATAGGCCCGACGAAGTCAGGTACTGCACAAATCAGTGACGTGCAGTGAGCTCTTGGTTTGTGTCGGCACGGCAGGCAGTCGCAAATTGAGACGCACGCACCAATTACAAACTTGCCACTCAGCTAAAGTTCTTGCGCAGTCTGCCAGCCACAGTAAACGTTGCAGTGCACCATTTGCCGCACAACGAAAAACGGACAATTTCCAAACCCGCCGGGACGTCCAAAAAGAATGTAATAAAGTGAATATCTCCCTGTAAAACAACCCAACTCCTCACAAAATCAAGCTAGCAATAGCAATAGCAATGCCAAACACCGCGCAAAGCGAAACAGCCAGTTAATCGAAGCACATTCACAACGCCAATCTTTCGTTTTGCACCAAAGTACGAATCATTCTTTGTCCCTTACTTTGCTGAAGGTCCGGTAGCCGGTAAGGCGTTGGTCTCCCATCCTTCAAAAGCTGACGTTTCCCATCAAAAGAAAGGCGTGAAAATAGTTTGAAATTCTCCAGAGTGGCGTCATCTTACCGCTTTGCTGTGCACTAAGTGCGTTTTGAATTCACGAACGCACTGTGCGTACGCTCTGCCTGTTTACGTAAAGGACTTTTCGACTGGGAAACTGACTACGCATGCGCGAACACACGAAAAGCACAGTAGCGATGTGCCTTCAGGGGGATCATTTTTGCAGCATTTTTGCCTGCAGGCCAGAAAAAGTAACGAGTCATTTTTAATTGAGGTATGAAAATCACTTTTAAACCTATAGGTAGTGTAGGCTTTATAAAATGAAAGAAATATTTAAAATAAACAGGCCAAACGGTTTCAACTTTCATTTCAGCCTGGGGTAGGCAGTGCCTACCTTGACTATCCTGATCGCACGTCACTGGAAAACATATGCTTAAAACCTTACAATTCTGTATTGACATTCAGAATTAAATCATGTCAGTGGTTTCTAATCATTGACCCACACATTCAAATACATCGATATTAATGTATTAAAGATCCATTCCTATTTTGAAATGAAAGAAAAACACAGAGTCAAAATATAATTTCCATTTTTATTAAAACCATACAAACATTTGGAGTCAAGTTATAAAAGAGCCGAGCTAGCGAGCGAGCGGCCCCTCTGGCTGGCTTAACGGGCCAATGAGGGAGGCCCCTGGCTGGCCCCAGGAAGTCCGTTCCCCTTTTTTCCTACACAAAGCGTAACATATGGACACTTTTTTATATATATATATATTTGTATACTTATATTTATATATAAAAAGAAAGCACAGTAAAATGTGGAAACAAAATGAAATGAGAATGGGTTTGACAAATCTGGACTTTTACCATAATTGGACATTTTTTTAATATAAATGTTTATTTTCACGTTCATTTTTGTTTTTGTTCTTCATTATTCACAATGGAAGATTGGCAGTGTTTCTTCTCTTTACTGAAACGTATAAGGCACATACCTCAATGCAATTTCCTCCTTTCAAAGGAAATATTTGTTCCCTCCATTATTCATTGAAACAAAACATCAATGCCCTGCTACAAAAAAAAAGTACCCCCCCCCCCCAAAAAAAAAACAACTAAACAACAACAACTTGTACCTCATTGCTTTGACGCTAAACTACTTTTGATATTGTGCACGCGTACAAATGAAAAATAAAAGGCAAAGCAACAATAAGACTAACACTGGCGACGACGTCTCTGCAATACTTGACGGCGGTACACATTCGGAATTTAAGAGCTTTGGAGAAGACAAAAGCATAAAAAAATAATCAAACATCACTGTACAACATTAAAAAAAAAGAAAAAAAAAGTCATGAGCTCATCATGTGCTGTTGGACCAGCGTCAGCATCCATTAAGACAAAAAAGTACGTATATGTCAGTAAGCACCTGAAAAAGGAGAATATAAAAACACCGTTACAGTATATACACCGGTGAAGCCCACCAGACAAAGTCAATCAAAATACTTGACTGTTTCAGCCGCGTTGACTTTTTTTCTTCCTCTTAAAAACATCACCGGGTAGAAACACTGACAGGAAATGTGTGCTGGGAGACCTTTTTTCCCATCAGGAGCCATTAAAAGATCTTCCTGAATGTGTCAAAAGATGATGCAACCAACCAACAAATATTTGAAAATTCAGCCCCCGAAGCTAGTTTCACCTTGCAACTTAAAATGAGGGAGAAATGTCAGTCATGACAGTAGACCCACAAAAAAAAGCCTCATGAAGTCACACCTGAAAAGATGCAGGAAGTCTGTAATTTTGGTTTTTAATTAAAGCGGCCATTTTAGGGTCATTTCGGCTCGTTGCAGTGGACCTTTTAAAAATGCGGCCCCCAAAGCCAGTTTCAATTAATAGTGTGAAATTTGGTAGACGCACCTATCATGATTAGCCACAAAAAAAGTCTCAAGACACAATGCCCAAAATGACCCAAGAACGCTACCAGTTTAACTATTTACAAAAACACTTCAAAGACCAACAATAGCGTCTCATTTTTAATAATAATAATTTTTATAAAAATCAGTTTCACTTACAACGTGAAGTTTGGTAGACGTGTCAATCATGAGCTGACCAACAAAAAACTTCTCAAAAAGCCATGCCTGAAAAGACACAGGAAGGCAGCCATTTTGGTTTAAATTGAAGCGGCCATTTTAGGATCATTTTGGCTATTTCTGAAGGGTCTTTGAAAAAAAAATCCCGCGCCTGGAGCCAGTTTCACTTAGCAACATAAAAGTTTGTAGGCATGTTCATAATAAATAGACCCACAAAAAAAGTCTCAAGAACCTTAGCTTGACAAGACACAGAAAGTCATTTTGGTTTGAAGCGGCCATTTCAGGGACATTTTGTCTTTCCTTGGATTATTAAATGGCAAATTTGTCCTAGAGATTTTGACTACTAGACAATTTGAACAAACTTAACTTGACAGAAATGTGACGTGAAATGAGCAAATATTTAAGTCATCGTCTTTGCGTATGGAGCCTGGCTGCGAAATTTGACGACTCAAAAAGGTTTTGAATATCCAATCATCAATCACTTCGCAACTTAACATTTCTTGGGCGTGTCTTTCATGAGCAGACCCACCAAAAAAAAAAAGCCCCGAGAAGGAAGCCGTGCAGGAAAAGACACGGCAAGTCGGCTATTTGGGGTTTGAAGAGGGCTTGGTTACCATTTTACTAAGAGCGCGTACAACAAAACAGCAACAATACGCAAGAATACTGCTTGTGAAAAAAAGTGAAGTAAAAAAAACAAAAAAAAACAGCCTTCATTCCTGAAAAAGGAATACAACTATTTTTTATTTATACATCATGTTCATCCCACTTTTCCATGAGAGGAAATCTTTTTCAAGAGTTCTGATAATGACCACGTTTTGCCTTCACATGCACCATTTTGTGTCCCGAGAGGAGAAAGCGGAGAGGCGAGGGGGACTATTGCATGATGGCGAGGAACTTGCTCTCCTCAGCCAGGCTGCTGAGGAGAGAGCTCATGTCGCCGATGGCCATGTTGTTGACGCCGGGGGCCACCGCGGCCGTGAAGGCGGCCGACGCCCGAGGGGTGGTCAGCCGCGACGAGGTCCTGGACAGAGCCTGGAAAATGGAAGGGCTCAACGGACCCGACACCAGGCTGCCTTGGTCGAAGCCGTCCTCCATCATGGCGCCAAAGTCCAGAGCGACGCCGTCGTCCAACGCGGCCGTCGGAACCATCCCGCCGCCCTCTACCGTGCTGGTCACATGGTCGGAGGCGGGAGATAGGAGGGAGACGGAGTCGTTCGGACCGCCGCCGCCATCGACAGCGTCCAGCAAGTAGTGGTCTTCCACGCTGGGGAACGAGGCCACCTTGGGATCCGTTTGCTGGAAGGAAACGGGATCACCGAAGTCTGGCTGGAGGTATCCGTGGTCTGGAGCCTCCAGCTTCAGGGAACAGAGGTTCTGCAGTTGCTGCGGGACTTCAGTGCAGCTTCTGGGGTTGAGATGGTTCCTCATCATGTTCCGGTGAGAGCTGACGGGCGGGCGTGGTCTTTGCTGATTGGGTTGATGGACTTTCTCTTGGGAGAAGTTTTGGAGGTTGTTCATGGAGGCTCGAGTCAGGGCGTGGCAGGCGACTCTGCTGTTGAGGTGCTGCTGGAAGTGGTTCAGCGTTCTGGAAGTTGGGTGCGGAAGAGGTCCATCGGCGGCCTTGGGGAAGTGAGGCCTGGCGAAAACGTTTGGCGCGGCTCCTCTGGTGGTCTCCATGCACGAGTTGTTGGGGGACGTCTCCAGCTTCACCGCCGCGGGGCCTTGCGTCAGCTCGGCCTGGCAGCAACTGCTGTGGAAACCCAGCGGCCCGTTCTGCTGCACCAGCATGTTTCCGAACCGGCCAAAAGGCTCCGAGGAGGCCTGCCCGCCGGACCAGCTTGCGCAGTTGCGATCCCTCTGCGGCGAGCGCTCGGCGCTCCCGGAGCTGACTTCGTTCCACTGGATGGGAAGCAAGCTGGGGCTCGCCCTCTGGACCATCGGCTGCTGTTCCTGGAGGCAGAGGTTGGCCTGGAAATCGGTCTCCTCCGTCCCGTTCATCGAGTGTTCGCCGGAGACTATTTGGTCCTCGATGTGCACGTATGGTCCACCGTCTGCCTGGACTTGGGATCGGAGATACTGCACCATGTCGTCCGGAAGGATGTCTTCATCCCCGAGGAGAGAGAACGCCCCTCCTTCGGCTTCCATGGCCAGAGCTTCCAAAGCGGCGTGCTCGGCAATGCTGGGGGTGTGAGAGGGGTGCTGCGAGCCCCTCTGAAGGTTCCCCTCGGAGCGGGTGTAATTCTGCAGGCTCAGGTTGCGCACGTCGAGGGACTGCGGCTGCTGCTGGCAGAGAGGCGGAAGCGGGTGGAGGTTGCTCAGGCTGTTGAAGCGCTGCACGGGGGGCAGAGCGCAAAGGTCCGAAGGCTGCGAACGCACCGGGTCGCTGGCCCTGCGGTTGCCCGTCGCGGGCCCCTCGCCAGGGTAGAAGACCCTCCTCCTGTAGCCTGAATGTCCCACGAAGCCGTTAGCAGTCTCGGCGCAGCGGTGTGCTCCGACGAGGGGTGGCAAAGGCTGGTCGGCTCCGCCTTCGTCCATCATAGCCATACGGGCCTTGAGGCTCATGCGCTCCATGTTGGGTAGGGGCGTGGGCGGCGGGCCACCGGTTGCCGCGGCGTACTTGGCCTTCAGCTGGTAGTGCTGCGCAGGGGTCAAAGTGAGCATTCCCCGAGAGCCTCCAAGGTCTCCGCTTCCCCACGCAGCCCCGTAGACACCGCCGGAAAGTGGGCCGCCACTCCCTGCCGCCCCGCCTCCGTAGTGACTAGCGTCGCTGGAGCGGCGGGAGGCGTCGGTAGAGATGGGGTCGTACGAGTCGGTGGAGCTGAGATTGTGGCGGCGGCGGTGGTGGGAGGCGGCTGCCGTGCCGTCGCTCTGGGACGCCTGGCTGGAGCGCCGGCTGGAGAAGCACGGCGAGATGCCCGAGGAGCGCCGGCTGCTGCTCAGGTAGGCCGAGCTGGCGGCGCTCCCGCTGCTGTCGCGCCGGTCCCGCAGCAAGTTGAGCATCGTTAACTCAGTTGTGCCGCCCAGCTCGGGGGGTGCGGGGGGCTGAGGAACGGCTGACAACCACTGCTTGCCCAGGCAACATCCTGACAGGACACAAACACGAACGGTGGACTTCAAAACTCAACTCCAATTTTTTTTTTTAGCACTTCAACCGAGTAACCGTGTAAGACTTGAGAATAGGACTCACCCTTCCCCTGGATGCCGGCGAGCGCGGACCCCTTGGGGGGCGGCGTGGGAGCCAGGGGCCCCAGGCCGGGCGTGGTTCCGTTCACCTGCTTCAGCCTCTCCATCTTCAGGTGCTCCATCCAGCGCAGGGGGCGGCCCACGCCGCGCCGCGCCCGCAGGGTCAGCGTGGCCGCCGTCGCCGTGGAGACAGTGGAGTCCATGACGGGCACCGGCCCGCCTCGCCGGCCCCCTTCGACCCCTTCCTCCTCCTCGCCCTCCTCGTCCAGCCCCTCCCCTGGTAAGCGTCCGGCGCTCACAGTAAACTGGACTCCACCGTTGGGATAGACGCTGACGGGGGACTGGTCACTGCTGCATGTAGACTGACTGCCAGGGCTTGGCTGAGACGTCTGGGGGTGGGGGCAAGGGGGGGGGGGTACACCAGAATTTTACTTACTCGCGTAGCAATGTCTCTTTTGGGATTTTGTGGCTTTCTGTGACTAAGCCATAGTTTAGTTCTCATGGAAGCAGTAAAACTAAAATGTAAAAAATGTAAAAAAAAAATATCCACCCTGGTGTTCCACCTGGAACCTTTTGCATTACCCTTAACATTTCATGTTATGAATCAGATTTTGCTCTTTTGAGTGAGCTGAAGCCTATCCTGGATAATTTTTTTTGGGGGGGAAGAACACATCTATGGACAACTCGAGAGTCCCTATCCAGCCTGTTTTCCATGTTTCCCTCTTGCAGCACAGCTGAATCTAATGATCAGCTAATCAGCAAGCTTTGCAGAAGCCTGATAACGATCCTGATCATGAATCAGGTGTGCTCGTGGAGAGAAAAATGGAAAACAGGCTGGATAGGGGCTTTCGAGGACCGAACTTGAGCACCCCTGACTCAGTGAATCGAACATGCAGGAGTAAGCACGAGTACATGCGGAAAGAGCAAATGCGGGTTTCACCGTGGACCGGTCGCCAGTCAGTCTCAGAGCACAACACATCAACATGCACCAAAAAAAGCCTTCACAACACCATCTTTACATGCACTTTTTCCGATGACTTCATAGGACCAAACAGCATTCATGCATTTATTGGCCTCCAGGAATTTGTCCGCTTCCAAACGAGGGTTAGGGTCTCAAAATTGTGTTGAGAATAGGGGAGGGTTTTTCAAATTAAGTTTCAAAGGGTTTCAAAGTAGAATTAGACTCCACTTGAGATGAACAAAAGGACACGTTTACGTTCGGGACGCTTTCACAGGACGGATAAAAAGGACGACGACCTCTGGCGACGCCGTCTGCTAACTCATTTGGTTTTGTCAGAATCAGATTTTTTTTTTGGGGGGGGGGGGCGGCATTTGGAGACGTTTCAATGATCATCCCGTTTTGATGAGTTTGGCCAATCACAAGCTGCCTCTTGAACTTCCTAAATGTGAATGGAGGGAAAGTTGAGACGAATGAAACGGTGACGTTTGTGATGAAATGAGTCACGAGACGTGTGAAGTCGGAGGACGCCCGTCTCACCTGATCACCCACTGTCCTTAGAAGACAACAAGCGCAATGCGCAAAGCATCGGATAGAAGAGAACATGCACTCGTTAGAAGAAGTTTCGGGCGCATTCAGAGATCAATCACTCAATGGCTTTGTTAAAAAAAAAAAAATAATAATTAAAGTAAAAAACTGTCGCCCCTGGTGTGTATTTTTGGTTTGGCAAAAATCTACTAGTTGTACAAAAGACACAAAGCTGTGACGGTTTTGACAAAGCAAAGACTTCAAATTACAAAAGAGTGTGAATGCATTGGGAAGGAAGTCCAGCCGTTTTTTTTTTTTATGTTGCACCTGTCCAACTGAACCACACCAAGGGGGACCCCAACTGGAGTTCCATTTAAAAACACACTCAAGTTTGTACTAAAGCCCATCTTGAGCTGGAGTCTCACCATGGGCTTCTCCGTCTTAATGGACTTGACCTGCAGACAGTCGTCCTGCTTGGAGGCAACGTGGTTGCTGTACTCCCTCTGGTCCGCGTAGCCGCCCAGGCCCAGCTGGCCCGGCGAGTGTCCCTGGCCGTTAGCGCCCGGCTCGCGGGGCTGCGCCGAGGGCCGCGGGTAATCGCCGCGCTGCTTCTTGGTGACGTGCGCCTCGGGCCCGTGTACCGTCTTCACGTGCTTGCGCAGCGAGCTGGGGTCCGTGTAGCGCTTAGTGCAACCGGGGATCTTACACACGTAGGGTTTCTGACAATGAATACATAAAAGAATAGAACGTAGTCAGACTTGGCTTTGAGACAAAGCCAGATTACAGCGATGCAATGTATGTAACCGTCTAAGCCGCAGGGGTGGGCACACTCGGTCCTCGAGGGCCGGAGTCCTGCAGGTTTTGGAGGTTTCCCTTCTCCAACACAGCTGATATATGATCAGCTCATCAGCAAGCTCTGCATAAGCTTGGTAACAATCCTGTTGATTGGAATCAGCTGCGTTGCAGCAAGGAAACCTCCAAAACCTGCAGGACTCCGGCCCTCGAGGACCGAGTTTGCCCACCACTGGTCTAAGGTTAACGCAATATATTGTCGGTAACTGCCAATGTTTGCCACGATATAACGTCTGTAACCATCCATGATGGCCGCGATACTTTTGTCCCGTAACCGTCCGCAATATAACGGCAATAACCTTCTGAGGTTACCGTGATATATAATCCGTAACCCATGTCCCCAGAACTAGACATGGGTTTACGGATTATATATCACGGTTGAGGTGGCTCGGGCATCTGGTTCGGATGCCTCCTGGGCGCCTCCCTGGGGAGGTGTTCCGGGCATGTCCTAACGGCAGGAGGCCCCGGGGACGACCCAGGACACGCCGGAGAAGACTACGTCTCACGGCTGGCTTGGGTAACGCCTTGGGATCCCGTCGGAGGAGCCGGCTGAAGTGGCTGGGGAGAGGGAAGTCTGGGCTTCCCTGCTAAAGCTGCTGCCCCCTGCGACCCGACCCCGGATAAGCGGAATTGAAGACGGAACGGAATAATCCGTAACCGTCCATAGTGACTGCAACGTTAATAACCGTCTGAGGTTCCAGCAACATCCAGAACCGAAATATGATTACTGCGATATAACGTCCGTAACCGTACGTGGTTATCCTGTTGTATCGTCCGTTACTATCCATGGTTACTGCGATATAACGTCCGTAACTGTCCAATGTCACAGTAAGGACAAAACTGGCTCAGTGAGTACATGGAAGCGTACCTCGTTTGAGTGCGTCCGGTTTTGATGCTTGGCTCGGTCCGAGGCGTTGGAGAAAGCCTTGTTGCAGCCTTCGTGCTCGCACACGTACGGCTTCTCGCCCGTGTGCGAGCGCAAGTGGGTCTTGAGATTCTCCAGACGGGAATAAGCCTTTGCGCAGCCCTCGAACTGGAAAACGAGACAAGCAGCATCCGCCGTCTTTAAGACTTTCTTTTTCATTTCACATAAACACGTCAGGAGTCAGTCAAGTCAGTCCAACGGCGGTTTGAGCGTTTACCGTGCACTTGTGAGGCTTCTCGCCAGTGTGCCGCCGCATGTGGACCACCAGCATGTACTGGGCCTTGAAGGGCTTCTGCTCCCTGGAGCATTCCTCCCAGCGACACACAAACTCCTTTTTCTCCCCGTGGATGTGGTCGTTGTTGATGTGCTGCAAACACACACACACGCGCGACGGACGCAGTTCAGGTTTTCATCCGCGGTGACGGAATTTGCGCGGAAACCTTTGCAGACGTTTGGTGGCGCGGGTCAAGGGAAACCACTTGACAATTTGGAACAGATCTTGTACGCGGGTACCGAAGTCACGCATTTTTTTTGTTCTGCTCGCGTCGCTTGTAAGTCTGTGGGAGGTCGTTCTACTTTGGTGGATGGACATCGGATCCCCTGATTGGTGGCTTCCGAGGCTTTTAAAAGCAGATCAACGATGACCAGTAAGAAATATTCCGTTTGTTGTTTTGGCCTTGGTTCACCCAAAAGTCCTTTTTGTTCAGTTGTGAGTTCATTATAACTCTAAAATAGTGAATATTGTACATAAGTCCATCCATCCATCCATTTTCTGTACCGCTTGTCCTCACAAGGGTCGCGGGGGTTGCTGGAGCCTATCCCAGCTGGCTTCGGGCAGTAGGCGGGGTACACCCTGAACTGGTTGCCAGCCAATCGCAGGGCACACACAGAGACGAACAACCATACTCACAATCGCACCTATGGACAATTTTGGAGTGTCCAATTCACCTGCCATGCATGTTTTTGGAATGTGGGAGGAAACCGGAGTACCCGGAGAAAAGCCACGCAGGCACGGGGAGAACATGCAAACTCCACCCAGGAAGGTCGAAGTCAATTTCTTTCATCAAATTTGGTGTCTATTGGGACTTGACGGCGTTGGGGTGTTATGTCCTGGAACACTCCTAAACGGGGCTTAACAACCAGGAAGACTTCAAAATTGTGCGCTCGTACTTGATAGGTTGTTTGTGACATCGAAGAACCGCAAAGAAAAATACAGAATGACTCAGAAAAGAACTTTGTGGGCCAAAGAAGCATTCATTTATGGTGCAGATCTGGCTAAAAGGTTTGGTGTTAAGGGTTTGGGGTTACCCTTACTTGTGTAGGGTTCGGGTTGGGATTAAGAGTTGGGGGTTAGGTATGGCTCAGGATTTAGGCTCCTTTTCGGGCAACGAAAACATTATTTTTCCAAACGTTTTCCTCCCCTTCTTAGCATTGGGGCATAAAGAATAAGGTTGCATTAGAGAATCAAAGAATTCTTTTTTTGCTAGGTTTTTGATTCTCTTTTCGAGTAGGGTTAGGTTGAGTTTTTAGGGTCAATCTACGGGTTAGCTGCAACTTTATAGCTTTTGAAAGAGCCAAAGAGGGACAAAGTGTTTTATGAGTGAGCCCCCTCTTTAGGATCTTTAAGATGAAGTCACCAATGTGCTTGTATTGGGAGACAATTTACACCAAGCTTTGACCTCGAGCGGCCAATCAGGATTGTCTTGAAGAGGCTGCGGACAATGAAAGCTCTTAAAAGTCTTTCGTGGAGTTGTCAGGGTCACATCCTGACCGGGGGCAGGCTTGACAATGGCATCTTTGTCCCCGCCCCCTTGGCCCGCCACTGACCCGCCACCAAGCATCCGACTTTGGCAACACTCGCACCCTCCAGGCCTCATCTGCGAGAACAAGTGTGCTCATTGGAAAGTGTGTCCCCCCCCCCCCCCCCATTACTCTCACATGGCACTTTTTTCATTTTAAAGTGACAAAACAAGACTAATCCCGTGGAAAATGATTGTGTGGTCGATGAGCGTTAGTGAAGTCCCCCCCGCCTGCCCCCCCCCCCCCCTTCCCCCACCCTCGCCTCAGGAGATTGATCTCCTCGGTCGGAGGCCCTTTAGCCGCCGCTTCGCTAGGGGATCCCCGCGGCGACCGATCGTTCTGTCGGCCCGGCCGCTCGATATCCTCCCCGAGAGCGATGGACGGGCGGCGCGCGTGGCAGCGGCGGACGGCGGACTCGCCGGCGCTGGTGTTTGTACAAATGAAGGGAGGCGCTTGACGGATGTGATGCATGAGCCGGCCAGCTGACAGCGAGCGGAGGAAGCTAATGGCAATTCTTATTGGATCAATAATCTCCATGCTGAGCAGAGCCGGCTACATCGACAAAACAGGTGCTGATAGCGGCGGCGCGCCGCTTATTCGTCTTCCCCCTGCCAGCTTATCGGACCACAACTGTAAAAACGCCACCAAGATGGATTTCGGAGGGGGGGCGGCTGACAGGGTGCGCAAACGGGGAGGGGGGTGGGGGGGGAATGTACGCAGCCGCTGGATTCTCAGGCACCAAAAGGCCACGAGTAATCGAGTCTTACCCTAAAAATGTTTATAATTACCTTTCTAGTGGTACCAAAGCGTATAAAAGATGGCACTAAGCAATACTTTTAGGCAGGACAACGACCCGTCTAAATGAAGAAAGATGACGCCAAAGTGCTACTTTTATTTCACACAGGAACTTGACCTGAGCACAAAAACGGCATCGTGACTAGCGAATGGAATAAGAGTACGCACAAACCACACGTTTTATACAAGTCTCGGTGGGACGCGGCCCCTCATGCGTGAGAATGTTTACACGGCAATTGCGCCCCCCCCAACACCCCCCAACAAGCCTCGGGACCCGCAACGTCGTTTAGCTTTTATCAAACGGCCGCCTAATAAATCAGACGCTCTTTTGTGATGTCACTCTCCAAAGTGCTTTGTTGTAAACGCGCGGGGAGGCGAGGCAAAAGACGGAAGAGGGGAGGCGGCGGATAGTTGGTTGGGGGGTGGTTGAGTTGCAAAAAAAAGGGGTGGGGGGGGGGTAGTTGGCATGTGTAATTCAGCGCACTCTTTTCATCTCGCGGCGAGATACTCCACGCCGATAAGCGGCCTAATCCTTCTCTCCATCAAAAAAAAAAAAAAAAAATCTGCATTTTACCAATTAAAGGCCTGCGCCTGCAGTTAGACGAAGAGGGGGGGGGGGGGGGGGTTGGGAGCGGGGGGGGGGGGGGGTGTTGCCGTTTCTACTCGGATATTCTGCGTTTATTTCACTTGAACATTAATGACGCCAGCAGGCCCCTCGTCCATGTAAGCAACTTTTTCATTCGATTACTCCAATTGCAAAAAAAAAAAAAATGTCTTCTATCGTAATAGTTTAAATCACAACCCATGATTCCAAAAACGATCCAAGCTATGATTCAACAAACACTTGAATATTCTTTGATTTCAGAAAAAAATGTACTGAAGTGTGCGAGTACGCGCGGGCCAAGACGCTCTGTAATTTTTCATCTGTGCTACTTGGGGGGGGGGGGGGGGGGGGGGGGCACGCACTTCCTAACCAGATGTGGCACTAAAATGCCATTTTAGATATGGACAAAATACCTGTGATTTTTTTTTCTTCCCCGTGCAAAGTGCTAACAATTTTTATTCAAGGACAACAAAACTGCTGAACAGCAAACTCAAATTCAGTGCAAGAATTCATTTTGTGCATTCCCCCCCCCCCCCCCCCACACACACACACACAAAAATTAACAAGTAAGTAACAATACAAGATGGCGTAGGAAGGCCATACGAGGGCATTATGCGAAAGCGGGATTGGAGAAAAAAAACAAAACACTTGAAGCTCGACATTAAAGATGCCACCAGGCCTTATCTTGAAAAAGTCGTCCCTCTGAGGGGAAAAAAAAACGCCAGGGAGGAAAATGAAAGTGAAAATGAGCGTGGTGGCGGGAGGGGGGGGAGGAGTGTTGAGGGTCACCCCCCCCCCAAAATCAAGCGGAGGGTCCAATTGCGGGCCGCAAATGGAATCAATGAAATAAAAGAGCGCAAAGTGAAAGTGACACCCGCCTCGCTTGTGCTGACTGGCTGGGCCAGATAAGTGAGCTAAATTGCACAGATCCTGCCTTTATCTTATCGGCGCCGGCGATAAAGTAGCGCGGGGCGCGGGGCGGCGCCGGCGTTTGGCATGTTTGAGGCTGGCAAAATATGCGCCCAGAGCTTTTTGAACAAGGTGGAGCGCGACGAGGGTGGTGTGAAGGCTTAATTCCCGAAATGAGGCCAAGCACAAAGCGGCGGCGGCGGCGGCGGCGGCGGCGGCGGCGGCGGCGGCGGCGGCGGCGGCGGCGGCGGCGGCGGCGGCGGCGGCGGCGGCGGCGGCGGCTTGTTGAAACGATTCTCAGTACACCTCCGTGGAAATACTTCCAAGCAACAAGGTTGTTTATGCTTCCATTACCTCCGCCAAGGAGTGCGCCAGGGCTATTGTTTTGATTGATTTTGTTTGTTGTGTGTGGATTTCAAGGACATTGCCGGAATGGTTTTGCATTTACAGAGAATGAAGCCAGTACATTTTGAGAAAACATCTAAAGAAAGGTATTAGGCAAGCAGAAGTGGCAAATCCAGGTCCAGAAAGTAAAAACCCTCCCACAATTTGGCTTTATCTCCGGATGCTAGCTAGCTAGCTATCTCCCTAGCAGGTAAAAGAGCACGCGGGGAGCTAGCACGCTAGCTAGCATCTGGGGACAAAGCCAAATTGTGGGAGGGTTTTTACTTTCTGTTGGCAACTACATCCAAAAATACACTTTAAATGCAGTTTAACGGCTAAGTAAGCACGTTCTAACGTACTTTCAAATATGTTTGAATGTGCTTGCAAATATGTGGAAACGTATTTGAAAATACATTCAAACGTAATACGCGAGAAAAAAAAAGAAGAAATTTACTGATCCGATCAGAAGTTGGATTAATATATTTAAACAACTTGTTCAGCTACTGTACAGTCGTTCCCGGACCGACCCACAAATAGCCAAAATGTATGTATAATTGACAGCCAATATAATGTATTGGGGAAAAAAATTAACAATTAAACCGTAGAAATGCTTCCAAAAAAAACAAAAAACGACAACACACAAATCATTTAAAAATATTTGAAAATATGTGTATATGTTGAGAAATCTTGGATTAGTTATTTTGCAGATGCAGATCGGCCAATTATGACGTTCCAATTTTTCATAATTTGATGTAATTTAATTTGGTCAGATTTTGAAGAAAATTAATTCTTCTTTTCATTCATTTTAGTGAAAAACACAGACGTTTTGGACAAAATTGTTTGGTCATCTTTCTCACTTTCTCAGTGAATAGTAAATACAGGCAATTGGAGGCCATCTATGGATATGTACAACTTGGTGCTGATCCAAATTAGCGGAGGTCTATACGCAACCATTTGACTTTTTTTTTTCCTGCATTCCCCCCTAAAGCAATTTCAGAAGACAAATGCGGAGGTGGGGTGGGTGTGCTCCATTGTGCTTATATGGAAATCCCCCCCCCCCACAACCCATCAAGCCGACCACCCCCCCTCTTAAAGCCTCCAGCAGTCTTGTGAGGGGGACCCACTGTGGTCCAAATACTGTACTTATCCTATTACTGAGGAGGAGGGGGGCGGGCGGGGGGGCGGGGGCAGGCACAAAGCAGATAAGAGCGCGTTCTCGTCGGCGTTCGCTTGAATTAGAGGACGCGGCGACTTTTAAAGACATCTTGCCGTCAAATCTGCGTGGAAAATGAGAAATCAAATAGCAAAAACAATTGAGAGAAAATGGATTTGGTTGCTCATCGGAAGGAAGGAGAAAATGTTGGCGCACGCGGCCACCTGCTGCGATGCGAGCAGCCTTCTGTATGCTTTAGCGTTTCATTTAAAAATAATTTTAAACATATAAATACGTTTTGGGGACCATGGTAATATTTAAAATAGAACGTATTTATACGTTTTTGGGAGCAAACAAGTTTCCCCCAAAAAAAAAAATTAGTCTGTAAATGCTCTATTTTTTACAATCAATGTTATATTTTGTAAAAGCGCCATTAAAGGATCATCTTTTCTCAAGACATCTGTATTCAAAAATGTAAAGGCTGCAGCATTTGCCCTCAAAATCATCTGTAATGCCGTGTTTTTTCATGTGAATGGTATGTTTTTTCACAATAAACACTAGATTTGACATCATAAGTGCTAGAATGTGCAAGTTTCTGCCTGGAAAATAAAAAAAAATTGGTCATTTTGCCATAAAGAAACATTGAAATGCTACTTTCCATCCATTTTCCAAACTTTACATAAAAAGTGTGTTTTAAGTGCTATATTTCCTAAATAAACCCAAATTACAATCAAATAAAAATGTGTGAGCAAATGTATTAAATGTGGCTGAGGCGGCCACCTAGTGCGACCCCCCCCCCTCACCCCCCACCCCCCCCCCCATCCCACTTTCCCCCGCCAGCTGAAAGAGGCGCAAGAAGTTGTCAAGCCCCTCAAGCGTTTGAGCCTCGCCCTTCAAACGCGGGCGGCAGGTGAGGATATCAATTATAGATAGAGGTTACCACCACGATTGCCGTGTCAAGACGCCCAACAGACAAGCGTGGAGAGCGAGCGCCCCATCGTTCTATCCGCTCACGCACGCACACGCGCGCGTCTCCTTTTTTTTCGTGCGCCCTCCTCCAACTTGGTGTCTGACAGGAGATGATTTTGCCGGTTGAGCACGGCGACGGCATATATATATATATATATATATATCTCAACGTCATTATCAACGTGACGTCCATTTTACCTGCACGAGCTGTTCCTGAGTATCGAACTCGCGGCAGCAGTTCTCCCAGTGGCAGTTGGTCTCGTAGACCACCTCGGGCTCTTGTTTGCCTTCATCCTTGTCGCCCTCCTCCTTCACCAGCGTCATGCCGTCGGGGTGATCCTGCCGCACCAGCGCAAGATTTGACACATTTACCGGTCAAACAGAGCAGAATTTAAAAAAAAAAAAAAAAAAAAAAAAAAAAACGAGGATATTTTCACATGTGATGTTCGAAACAGATCTTGAAGTTTAGAGCGAGATATAAAGTTTTCCATGCTTGACGCGAGTCACCGAGACTTTAGGCCTTGAGAGGCAGACTCCTCCCACTTTTTACGGCTTTTTCCAGCACGGGAGGTAACGGGAGCCTCTCGTCCCGTCGCAGGCGGCTCCGTTAGCGCACGCACGCACGCACGTTTCACTGCCACACTCGCTGAAAAAGCAGAAAGTCTCGGCCTCGGCTTTTACGCCATCGCCGCATACCGCGCTCTCCACTCTTTTCATTTACGAACCCTTGGGTTCAAGCGGAACGAGCCGTCGTTTCCTCGAGCACGTAAAAGTCAACCAGGCGAAGGCAAGATGGCCGGCGGCTCACTATTTGCAGGGTGTACAGAAAATATTGAAAATATTGGCATTTCGTGAACGGAATCCAAAAATAAAAGGGTTACTAAAAAATAACATAAATATAAATAATATAAAATAACAAATTAGGGGTGGCGAAATTAGTGCAAAATTTGGAGTTAATGTAAAGTTCCTTTAACGGCACTCGTTTCTTTAAATGCGCAATTAATGATCGTCCCTTACTTGGAAAGCCGGTATTGGGAGAATTCACGTCCGCGTCAAAATTGAGAAGTAATACATTTAAAAATGCAGATATTTGTGGAGACTGGAGTCAAGTTGTATTTTACAATTTTGAAATTGTGCAGAATTTCACAAGTTACTCCATATTAAAGATTAAATAGCTCTTAATATGAAAAGAAAAAATGTACTAACCTGTCATTAATGTCTTACAAATGCAATTATGCCATCTAGTGGCAGAAAAAAATGACCTCAACACAAATCAATATCACACTCACAACTCAATTTTATGAAATGACTGTATCAATGACGCAGCCATATTTCTATTAGTTTAACATTTGTTCACACTTTTATGTTAACAAGGGTATGGAAACTTTGTACTGTACATTTAGAACAGATACAACATTTGCGATTAATCTTAAGTTGACTGTTGAAGTCATGCAATTAATTATGACCACAAATTTTAATTGTCTGACATCCCTCAAAAATATTTAGTATAAAAATAGGAGTGTGCTTGCAAAAAATAGGATTCAAATAATTCAAAATGGGGATTAAAAAAAAATATTTAAAATAAAAGGGATTAAAAAAAATTGAAGAAAGTTATTCTTATTCAATTTAATTGAAAAATAATATTTCTTATGGCGGTACAAAAATGCAATAAAAGCAATTTGTTAAAATGTAAAAGGTTTGGAGAATCTTAAAGGGAAATCAACTGAGAAATTAAAGGGAAAAACTGAGTAGGGAATAGGGAGTAGGGAATCCACAAATTTAAAATAAAATGTTGTAATTGTTTTTTAAAATGCATTACTAATAAAAAGTAAGATATTTGCAAAGTAATGCAAGAAAGCTTTGACTTAAATATAAATAAATAAATAAAAATGAATAATTTCATGTAACAAGAAAAACTAAAAGAAAAACAAAATATGTCACGGCAAAAAAATGGTAGAAGTCCAGCTTCTCGAAGTTCCAAATAAGGTCAAAGGTCATAACGTGGCGCCTCATCTGTACCTGTATGCTGAGCGCTCCCGGGCTGGGCATCTCCTCCTCGGGTTTCATTTTGGAGCGCTTGTGGTGCATCGGGTCGCCGGTGCTGCTCACCGCCGACTCGCTGGTGGGTTTCATCTGCACGCGGGAAACGCAATGGCGTCAACTTCAAAAGCAAAAACATCAATAACATTACGCAATGAAAGGTGCCCCCACCCCCCACCCCCCCACCCCCCAAATCCATATCGAGATTAGTCAAAGTACACAAAAGACGGCTCCGAATTCATGACAAACATCATCGGCTTCATTCAGCCTGATTTAATATTGGCCGTACTTGAGCGGGACGCGGCAGCGGTAATAAAGACGGAATACGTACGTGGGCCCGCACGTACGCGGGTCTTCAGGTAAAGCAAAGTAAAAACCCCCTTTTGGTCCATCCATCCATGTCAATATCAGCCCCCCCCCCCCCCCCGCACCCCCCCCCCCTCTCTTGTGATTAATGGAGCGCGCTGCGAAATGCGATGCTAACAAGCCCCCCCCCGTTGTCGGGCGGCCGAAGTCCCAGGAGGGCCGACGCTACGGCGAGCGTTTGCCAGGCGCGGCTGGCGTGCGGCGCCAGCTATCTATTACCTGCCATGATGAATGGCCAGAGGTGGCAAAAGTACTCGCAGGCTCTACTCGAGTACAAGTACAGATACAGCAGTTGCATTCCTTTCATGACATCATATAATTAAATACAATTGAAAAGTTTTTGTCATATGGCATCAATTGATCGCTGCTCCTTTTAGATGCTTTTTAGAACAGGGGTGGGAATGTTTGACTGTCGATTTCGATTTTTCGGGCCTGCGATTCGATTCCGAATCGATTTTCGATTCGGAATGATTTGATTGGCAATGATTTCTGCTTCAATTAATAAGACGTGCAAAGAATCGTCACGATCGACTCCAGTCTGACTCGCTAATGCTAATTAGCGCTCTACTCGCGGCACTTTTATCACTCAAAAGAACGGCTATTCGTACAAAACGCTTCAGGAATGTTTACAGAGAAGCATCTTAACATTGCTCACCGGCATATGCTTTTCCTACGCTGCAAAAAATACAACTTTTATTGACATCACTTGATCGTGACTTTTTCCTTCTACTCTCTAATGTGGCTACAATTTAACAGTGTATCAGAACGCGCGGAACCACACTGCCCCTCAGTGGCCAAATTGAGTACAACATGAACAGCGCTCCCAATAAAGGCACACACAATTTGGGGACATCTTAAAATCTATTCTGAATCTAAATGAGAATCGTGATTCTTATGAGAATCGATTTTTGGCAGACCCCTATTTTAGAATTAGCATTAAACTAGCGGAATGAAAGTCTGAGTGTGGCATTAAACATCTTGTGCTTATGTAAAAAAAAAAAAGGACGGCTAATAGTACAAGTGCGGATCCAACAATTCTCATTTGTCTCACCTGCGAGGAGTCGCCCGAGACGACCGAGCGTTCGCCGGCGACCAGCCCGGCGGCGGCAGCGGCGGCGGCGGCCGTGAAGCCGGACACGGGCCTCTGTGTGGCAAAGGCCGGCGTCGGGTGGATGAGCGGCGGGCTGTGGCCGAAGGCGGAGCCCACCATGCCCGGCTGGCGGCCCATCAGCTGCTGGTGCATGTGCAGGGCCACCGGCGTGGGCGGGTACGCGAAGCTCAACGCCGGGCTAACCACGAGACACACACCAAACAAGAAAGTCACAGAAATAAATTCAACCAAAGTTTTGTCTATTTACTTATTTAAAATTGTGTTTATTTATTTACACACAATCTTAAAAAATACAAATATGGCAGTAAAAATTCATAAATAAATAAAATAAATACAACACGTGTGAAGGTGAGGTATAAACCCATTACGGGCTTATTTAGGAGCTCATCTAAGACAAATAAACATTTTAATAACAAAAATATGTATTGTATGTACAGTATAAAAATGAGTCATTTTTCCATCTTTTTTACACATCTCAAAACTCAAAATGTATTTCTATAACATCCATATCATTTCTACATTGTTTATCTTTTTTTTCTCTATAAAACTGAAAATTTCTACATTATTTCAAAAATACTTAATTTTTTTATTTAATCCTAACATTACACAAATATAATATAATCAGTATTTACTCAAATATTTTATTTATTGAATTGATTAATTTTAACTCTGTAGTTGTTTTAAATTATTTATTAGTCAACATTTATTTTTAAATGTAGAAAATCTACATTTAAATAGTAGAAATTTTATTAAAATGTCTTAATTTTAGTGCTGTCATTATCGAAATTTTTTCGAATTATTCATGATTAATCACTTGAATAATTGATAGATGAATCGACTAATCTGGTCCATATTAATTTTGCATTAAAGTGTATGAGAAAAGCTTGTTTTCCCTAATTACTCTTTATCAACCAGTGACTGCTGTTTATTTTGAACTCCGTATTCGTATAGTGATAAAAAAAAAGTCATTGATTTCCAAAGTAAAAAACAAAAGAAGATGTTTGCAAATGTCTTATTTTTTATTTAACACTGAAGATACAGATTACTGTTGATATGCTGAAATCAGAGTCCAATTCTCAATAAAAAATGTTGACAACAGTTGTCGATGAATTTGATAAGCAATTACTTGTCGATTGATCGATGAATTTTGACAGCTCTACTTGGTTAAAAAAAAAAAAAAAGTTCCAATTACTGCATGAGAAAATTGTTCATCACTCCAGCGAAGCCACACATGAACAACCAGAGAGTCGTCGACGCTCACCCCCCATCCTCACCCCCACCCAACCCCACCCGAGGACAATCTGACAGGAGGCGACGTTGCGCTAATGCCGGAACCAGCCGGGCCGGCGGCGAAGCTTTAGCGGCGACGACGAATCCTCGGCGCAAGTAACGATCCGTACGATAAATAAAAAGTGTGAAATTGAGCTGGATTCATCAAAGCTTCACAAAACAGGAAGGTTTATTTCAAGTGCGTAGTTAGCTTGCACTGGGGGGGGGGGGGGGGGGTGTAAGTCAGCTGACTTTTTTTGCAGTGTACCTTGTGGTGAAGCCTCATTGACTTCAATATATGAACAAACATACAAAAAAAAGATGCATAAGGATAATTCCAACACAGCCAGGTGGAATAAATGTTTTGGTACAAAACAAGAAAATCTTTAAACGTTAAAAATAAAAATAAAATATTAAGACATAAAATTATTTGAAACATTATCATTATGCAACTTTTGGATGAAACTACATTTATTAAATTAGTTATTTAAAAAAAAAAAAGGTGCAAATGTATGATTTTAACTCATTTGCTCCCAAAAACGTATAAATACGTTCTATAAAAAAGTCCAAAAGACTTATTTATACGTTTTTTATGTTTTTATTTTAAATGCTAGAGGATATTTGATACAGCCTCTCAACTGCAGAGAACGGTTGAGGAAATGGTAGTTATTACAAAAGCGACCAGCAGGTGGCAGCAGAGCAAAAGAGATCAACCAGGGCCAAGTTGCAAAAAGCTCTTTCCACTGTTTTCAACAGATTTGTGAATAATGATGAAACGTAGCTATATGCTAATTGCTGCAAAACGGAAACAGATAGAAATATTTTTTTTCCTGATGACAGAAGAGACTCTAATCTTTCTTTTGGTAGTCCATGTTTTTACAGCAATAGAACACAATTTTCTGTGGGCCTTGCAAAATCTGAAAATCGAAAACAACTCGAAAACTAATATTATTAATAATCTTTTCTTTTTTTTTACGATTATGCTGATTTTGTGTAATAATTGACAATGTAATTGAATTTCCATGAATTGCACAGCCCTCGTATTCCAGTCTATATTTCTATTTTCAAACCCCAAGAACAAAGTGAAAACAAAATTCAGACAGATGAAAGTATTGTTTCCAACTTGCACTTCGGCATCAAGCCGCCCATGCGGGCGCGCATCTCCCGGCCGCTCCCGCCGAGCCGACCTCGCCGCCTCCCTGGCGGCTGGTGTCAGTCACACGAGCGGCCAAAGAAAAGAAGCCAGAAGCGAGCGGCGGGGGGAAGATCCACGGCCCCACCCGCGGCCATTGATCAGCGATCCGCGCCGGGAGCCTGATCAATCACGCGGCGGGCTCGGACCGCCGTCCCGATGACAGGAACCCAAATAGGCCGAGGCGGCGCGCTGGTGACTGATATGACAAGCCGGCGGGCCCCCAAATGCGTCTCGGCCCATCGATTTCCCTCCACGCCGGTAATAAGATGGGCAGACTTATGAGCGAGGGGTCGCGATGAATGGTCGCCCGCGACAAACAATCGTCACTCTTGGTTTATACGGACCACGCAAGTGAATCTTTTGTTTTCGTTTCGGGAAAAAAAGTGTCTGTGAGCGAGCCCTTGGTGCACTTTGACCCCACGGGGATTTAACAATGGGGCAAGTTCATGCAATAGTCTACGGCATGCTTGTGCCAAGATTTGGACAGATTTGTGGGAGAAATTGGTGTTTTGTGATCGTTGAGTTCAGCTCATGAAAAATATTTGTATGTTAGAATTCTTGTCCAATCAGATTTCAGCCTTTTGTGTGTTGCCATGTCAACCTAACCTGCCCAGGACAGTGCAATAGTGAAAGAGGATCAAATTAAAGGGGCGGGGCTTTAATGGTTGAGGAACTAAATCAGTACAAGAAGCCAGTTTGTAAGGCCAAATCCAAGACAGCAGACAAGGAATGTGGAGTCCCACAGGGTTCCATACTTGGACCATAATTGTTCATTTGTATTTTGTATTTAAATTAGGGGTGTCAGGCCATTAAGATTTTTTAATTATTTGTTTTTCTTTTTTAAAATGCTAGATCATACAGAAGGCTTTGATGCAGCTTCTTAAAGTAATGGTAGGTATTCCAAAAAATGGCCAGCAGGTGGCAGCAGAGTATAAGAGATCCGCCAGGGCCCTGTTGCAACAAGCTCTTTTCCCCACTGTTTTAAACAGGTTTGTGAATGATGATGAATCTTAGCTAATGCTAATGCTAATTGCTGCAAAACGGAAACAGATAGAAATATAGTTTTTTCCTGATGAAAGAAGATACTTTAATCTTTCTTTCTTTCGGTAGGTTCCATGTTTTTATAGCAATAGAACAGAATATTCTGATCTCAGAAAAAAAAAAAGGGGAAAAAATGAATATTTTGTAGGCCTTGCAAAATCAGTCCAAATCCAGGAAAACAGCCAGGAGCAAAGGGGGTTGCTTCAGTGGAAATGGCTGCGAGTGAATGAGTTCATTAACTGAAAATTACCGCACAAATTTTGACCCCCCCTAATCTTAATGTAAATGTTTGTCGCTTTTTTTGTCACGTGACTTGACAACTGGTGATTGCTGGCGCGCTTACCTGATGGCGCCGGCCGACAGGTGTCCGTAGGATCCGCTGGTGGACGAGCTGGAGCGCGAGTTGTTGAGCATGGTGACCAGCGAGTTGGGCGAGTTGCGGATCATGGTCTGCAGGTCGAAGCTGTGCTCCGACAGCGGCGAGATGGGCAGCGCTCGCTTCCTGCTGGGCCTCGACGGCAGCCTGGGGCTCGAGAAGCGAGAACCTGCGGGGAGCGGCGGAAAGTTCATTCCCAGTCCGGGAAAAAAAAAAAATCCCATTCTAGCCGTACAAAAAGTTTTGCGCTTGACATCTTTGTCAATCACGTAACAAAAGCGACGGCGCGACTGAGTGCTCGGTTGTCACTTGATGCACTGCTTGCATTTCACGCCGAAGAAAACAAGCCTTTCATGTCGGCCCGAACGCTCCGGCGGTGTATGCTAATACGTCTCCCGGTCCAATTTGACTCCTCATTCAGATGCAATCAAGGGAAAAAAAAAAATACAAAAAAACGGGGGTTTGAATGGGTAAAAAAAAAAGGAGGCAAAAGACGGCCGCCATTCTCCGCCATTCTCCGTGCGTGCGCACAAAGAGCCACGGGTGGAGATTAAAACATGACTTTTGTTGTCTTTTCACACGGCGATGTCACAAACAAGAAGGCGAACAACGGTGGTAGGAGGGGTGGGGTGGGGGCGGGGGGGTAGGGGGGGGCTGGGGGGGCTGAAGGGATGCGGCACTGTGACACAATGACTTTGTGACTCAAGACTCGCAAATAAAACATTTGGAGTTGTTTCATAAAAGGCAAACAAAACCAGCTTATGCGGCCTACATCAACACCCAATCCCCCCCCCCCCCCGCACACACACAGCCACCCCCCCCCCCATTTACGTCCCCCACAATCCATCCATCTCCCAAATGTAAATGCTCCGTTTCTTCACTTGACACATCCAACGATTACAGAACGCTCCATTCACATGTTAATCAGTGTGTGTGTGCGTGCGCGTGCGTGTGCGCGTGTGTGCGTGTAGCAACACCGTTCTGGTTTGAAGCAAAGCAACAACTACCTTTATATTTCCCAAAATGGAGAAAGTCTTGCCAAGTCTCTGATGCAGACGCCATCAACGGGCCGAATCCTCAAAATGATCCTCAAACTGACAACATGCTCCGCCCACATCAGATAGTATCGGCAAAAAAAAAGAAAAAAAAGAAGAAAGCTCATTGAGCGTCGTCCATCTGTCAAGGACACCTGCCTCCAATTAGGGATCATTTGGACGAATTCCCGAGTTCATCAAAGTAGGAACTTCGGAATTTGTCAAATCGAGATACGGATCGAATCGCCAGGTACGAGGCAATTCACACCCCTAATATATATATATATGTGTGTGTGTACGTATGTATACACACTGTAGCATTTTTGCTCCAGGGACAGAAAATAACGTGAAAACAACGCGGGGAAATCAACGTATTCAAGTTAAGCTGGCTTCATGAGTGGCAACGTAAGATGGCCGCCACGCATACAAGTAGTTCCCGAAGACCGCGATTCCTTGCGAATAGAGACCAAAGTTCCGTTCAGAGGAGCCACCCCGACGACCGCGTTGATATTTGGAAATGGGGTCCTATTCTGTTTACTTTGCGCGTTTACGCGGCCTTTCAAATAATGTCAATATTCGGGCTTTGAAAAGGGTTTATTGACGGCATGTAAAAACGTAGCCAAAGTCTTGCTTACTTCCCGGCGCGGTCGATATTCGCGCCAACTGCTGAATTTTGTCAGTCTCCTGTCTGCAACCTTGCGCAACCGCAAGAATTAATGACGCGGTGCATAAGCAGGCCTGCTGTCCATAAATCAAGAGGAAATTAGAGGGACAGTTGTGCTTCGAGGGGGGGGGGGCAGGTCGCCCCTCTCTGTCTCGGGCGTGAGGCCGATTCATCATTTGGGCGGCGCGCTAATAAACGTCGGTCCCGTGAGGCCACCCCCAACATGGCGGAAAGCGTCCTGCGCCATCGCAAACCTCTTCAAACTTCTTCGCAGAAGTTCCTTTTTCGATCGAGAAATGAAATGAAGATCTGGCGACATTCGTATCTTCATTAAGGCCTTGAATTCCGGCGATTAAAATGAATGCTGACGCATTCCCACACGTTATTGTGATTTTTACTCTCCACACTTTTTTGGCCGTGTAACAATTCCCACATGTTAGCTTTTAGCATCAGATGACACTTTTCAAAATAAATTCATATTAGCCAATATTTCCAATTTTTGCCGTGTAACAATTCCCACATGTTAGCTTTTAGCATCAGATGACACTTTTCAAAATAAATTCATATTAGCCAATATTTCCAATTTTTTGCCGTGTAACAATTCCCACATGTTAGCTTTTAGCATCAGATGACACTTTTCAAAATAAATTCATATTAGCCAATATTTCCAATTTTTGCCGTGTAACAATTCCCACATGTTAGCTTTTAGCATCAGATGACACTTTTCAAAATAAATTCATATTAGCCAATATTTCCAATTTTTGCCGTGTAACAATTCCCACATGTTAGCTTTTAGCATCAGATGACACTTTTCAAAATAAATTCCTATTAGCCAATATTTCCAATTTTTGCCGTGTAACAATTCCCACATGTTAGCTTTTAGCATCAGATGACACTTTTCAAAATAAATTCATATTAGCCAATATTTCCAATTTTTGCCATGTAACAATTCCCACATGTTAGCTTTTAGCATCAGATGACACTTTTCAAAATAAATTCATATTAGCCAATATTTCCAATTTTTGCCGTGTAACAATTCCCACATGTTAGCTTTTAGCATCAGATGACACTTTTCAAAATAAATTCATATTAGCCAATATTTCCAATTTTTGCCGTGTAACAATTCCCACATGTTAGCTTTTAGCATCAGATGACACTTTTCAAAATAAATTCATATTAGCCAATATTTCCAATTTTTTGCCGTGTAACAATTCCCACATGTTAGCTTTTAGCATCAGATGACACTTTTCAAAATAAATTCATATTAGCCAATATTTCCAATTTTTGCCGTGTAACAATTCCCACATGTTAGCTTTTAGCATCAGATGACACTTTTCAAAATAAATTCATATTAGCCAATATTTCCAATTTTTGCCGTGTAACAATTCCCACATGTTAGCTTTTAGCATCAGATGACACTTTTCAAAATAAATTCCTATTAGCCAATATTTCCAATTTTTGCCGTGTAACAATTCCCACATGTTAGCTTTTAGCATCAGATGACACTTTTCAAAATAAATTCATATTAGCCAATATTTCCAATTTTTGCCATGTAACAATTCCCACATGTTAGCTTTTAGCATCAGATGACACTTTTCAAAATAAATTCATATTAGCCAATATTTCCAATTTTTGCCGTGTAACAATTCCCACATGTTAGCTTTTAGCATCAGATGACACTTTTCAAAATAAATTCATATTAGCCAATATTTCCAATTTTTTGCCGTGTAACAATTCCCACATGTTAGCTTTTAGCATCAGATGACACTTTTCAAAATAAATTCATATTAGCCAATATTTCCAATTTTTGCCGTGTAACAATTCCCACATGTTAGCTTTTAGCATCAGATGACACTTTTCAAAATAAATTCATATTAGCCAATATTTCCAATTTTTTGCCGTGTAACAATTCCCACATGTTAGCTTTTAGCATCAGATGACACTTTTCAAAATAAATTCATATTAGCCAATATTTCCAATTTTTGCCGTGTAACAATTCCCACATGTTAGCTTTTAGCATCAGATGACACTTTTCAAAATAAATTCATATTAGCCAATATTTCCAATTTTTGCCGTGTAACAATTCCCACATGTTAGCTTTTAGCATCAGATGACACTTTTCAAAATAAATTCCTATTAGCCAATATTTCCAATTTTTGCCGTGTAACAATTCCCACATGTTAGCTTTTAGCATCAGATGACACTTTTCAAAATAAATTCATATTAGCCAATATTTCCAATTTTTGCCATGTAACAATTCCCACATGTTAGCTTTTAGCATCAGATGACACTTTTCAAAATAAATTCATATTAGCCAATATTTCCAATTTTTGCCGTGTAACAATTCCCACATGTTAGCTTTTAGCATCAGATGACACTTTTCAAAATAAATTCATATTAGCCAATATTTCCAATTTTTGCCGTGTAACAATTCCCACATGTTAGCTTTTAGCATCAGATGACACTTTTCAAAATAAATTCATATTAGCCAATATTTCCAATTTTTTGCCGTGTAACAATTCCCACATGTTAGCTTTTAGCATCAGATGACACTTTTCAAAATAAATTCATATTAGCCAATATTTCCAATTTTTGCCGTGTAACAATTCCCACATGTTAGCTTTTAGCATCAGATGACACTTTTCAAAATAAATTCATATTAGCCAATATTTCCAATTTTTGCCGTGTAACAATTCCCACATGTTAGCTTTTAGCATCAGATGACACTTTTCAAAATAAATTCATATTAGCCAATATTTCCAATTTTTTGCCGTGTAACAATTCCCACATGTTAGCTTTTAGCATCAGATGACACTTTTCAAAATAAATTCATATTAGCCAATATTTCCAATTTTTGCCGTGTAACAATTCCCACATGTTAGCTTTTAGCATCAGATGACACTTTTCAAAATAAATTCATATTAGCCAATATTTCCAATTTTTGCCGTGTAACAATTCCCACATGTTAGCTTTTAGCATCAGATGACACTTTTCAAAATAAATTCCTATTAGCCAATATTTCCAATTTTTGCCGTGTAACAATTCCCACATGTTAGCTTTTAGCATCAGATGACACTTTTCAAAATAAATTCATATTAGCCAATATTTCCAATTTTTGCCATGTAACAATTCCCACATGTTAGCTTTTAGCATCAGATGACACTTTTCAAAATAAATTCATATTAGCCAATATTTCCAATTTTTGCCGTGTAACAATTCCCACATGTTAGCTTTTAGCATCAGATGACACTTTTCAAAATAAATTCATATTAGCCAATATTTCCAATTTTTGCCGTGTAACAATTCCCACATGTTAGCTTTTAGCATCAGATGACACTTTTCAAAATAAATTCATATTAGCCAATATTTCCAATTTTTTGCCGTGTAACAATTCCCACATGTTAGCTTTTAGCATCAGATGACACTTTTCAAAATAAATTCATATTAGCCAATATTTCCAATTTTTGCCGTGTAACAATTCCCACATGTTAGCTTTTAGCATCAGATGACACTTTTCAAAATAAATTCATATTAGCCAATATTTCCAATTTTTGCCGTGTAACAATTCCCACATGTTAGCTTTTAGCATCAGATGACACTTTTCAAAATAAATTCCTATTAGCCAATATTTCCAATTTTTGCCGTGTAACAATTCCCACATGTTAGCTTTTAGCATCAGATGACACTTTTCAAAATAAATTCATATTAGCCAATATTTCCAATTTTTGCCATGTAACAATTCCCACATGTTAGCTTTTAGCATCAGATGACACTTTTCAAAATAAATTCATATTAGCCAATATTTCCAATTTTTGCCGTGTAACAATTCCCACATGTTAGCTTTTAGCATCAGATGACACTTTTCAAAATAAATTCATATTAGCCAATATTTCCAATTTTTTGCCGTGTAACAATTCCCACATGTTAGCTTTTAGCATCAGATGACACTTTTCAAAATAAATTCATATTAGCCAATATTTCCAATTTTTGCCGTGTAACAATTCCCACATGTTAGCTTTTAGCATCAGATGACACTTTTCAAAATAAATTCATATTAGCCAATATTTCCAATTTTTGCCGTGTAACAATTCCCACATGTTAGCTTTTAGCATCAGATGACACTTTTCAAAATAAATTCATATTAGCCAATATTTCCAATTTTTGCCGTGTAACAATTCCCACATGTTAGCTTTTAGCATCAGATGACACTTTTCAAAATAAATTCATATTAGCCAATATTTCCAAACAAGTCAAGATAGCTAAGTGGTTAGAGCAATTACCTTACAAATTACAAAATGACAAAATCACAAAAAAACCCGCTTGGACCACTTTTGAGTACCTTAGCAATTTATCTTTCAATTAATTTCATAAGCACATGCATTCAAATGTTAGCATTCGGCTTTTCAGCATTCGCACGCAATTTCTGCCGAAATGACACTTTGTCTAGTTACGATGGCTAATTTATATTTGGTAATGATACAATGTCCGTCTTTGTTTGTGTGTTCACTTTCTATGCTAATTGGGTACCAAACTGAGTTCAAGCATTTACTTGTGATAATTAAGAAAAAGGGAAATTAGGCAATAAATCCAGTCCGTAATATAGCGCTATAATATGGACATTTTGGCACTAATTAGGCAGCAAGACCACAGACAAAAGCCTGTGAAAAAGCACGGCGAGGCTAACGGGCCCATTGTTTCCTTAGCGCGGCTCACGCTGCCGCTAATTACGCTCAAATAGTCGCCGCAGTCCAGATTATCACGGAAAGCCTCCTTGATGGAGTCCATCCCGCTTCCTATTTGGAGTTATTAGCGCCGATGATCACAGGCCGCTCTTAAGTCAAGTGCAGCGAGCGCATCGTGGCTTCAACGTGCCCCTAATTGTTTTGTTTCACGCCATTAATCTTAAAACGTGACAAAGAAGAAAGGAGTTCTGCCGTGATGAATGGCGGGACATTCCGATTCCCGCTTAAGAGCAATTAATTTCCTGATAGCCGCGCAAACTTTGCCGACTTTTAATTAGTTTGTGGGCAGGCGCCCGCCCGCCCGCCCGCCCGCCCGCCCGCCTGCGAACGCTCCCCATCAAAGCGAGCCGGGGCCGAGGCGCTCCGACCTCGCCCCCCCTTTACACTTTAAAATAACTCATTAGCATAAGTCCGCTCATGATAATGGCTCATTTAAATCATGTCACAAGAAGTGGAGCTGTTGGGTCCGTCCGTGTACAGTCGCAGGTACGCCTCTGCCCGGCAGCTGGTAAGCATTTATAGTAACTTTTGATTTACATCAATCAAAAAATCAAAAAGTTACTTAATTTTGTGAATTTTTGTGAAGCAACATGATCAAATTGTCATGTTTCGGTTCTGTGGGGGTTGGATTTTTGTTTATGGGTGTTTTTGTCTTGTGTTCCCGGTTTCTTCCCTTGTCTCGTTTTGTCTAAGCACGTCCACCTGTGTGCGTCTCTTTAGTGTTGATGTATTTAATCTGATGTGTTTGTCCAGTCGTTGTGGGTGCATTGTTTATGTTATGAGTGGAAGTTCGTGTGTCAAGTCCCCGCTACAGCCAAGTCAGCGTCACAGCGAAGCAGCCATTGTCACAGTCAAGTCATCCTCTTCACGGCCAAGTCATCCTCTTCACAACCAAGTCATCCACGTCACAGTCAAGTCGTCCTCTTCGCAACCAAGTCGTCCACGTCACAGCCAAGTGGTCCTCGTCACAGCCAAGTCGTCCTCGGTGCAGTCAAGTTGTCCTCGACCCAGTCAAGTCGTCCTCGTCACAGCCAAGTCGTCCTCGGTGCAGTCAAGTTGTCCTCGACCCAGTCAAGTCGTCCCCGTCACAGCCAAGTCGTCCCCGTCACAGCCAAGTCGTCCTCTTCACAGCCAAGACGTTCTCTTCACGGCCAAGTCGTCCTCTTCACAACCAAGTCGTCCTAATCACAGCCAAGGCGTCCCCGTCACAGCCAAGTCGTTCTCTTCACAGCCAAGACGTCCTCTTCGCAACCAAGTCGTTCTCTTCTCAACCGAGTCGTCCTCTTCACAACCAAGTCGCCCTCTTCACAGCCAAGTCGTCCCGTCACAGCCAAGTTGTCCTCGACACAGTCAAGTCGTCCCCATCACAGCCAAGTCGTCCCCGTCACAGCCAAGTTGTCCTCGACACAGTCAAGTCGTCCCCATCACAGCCAAGTCGTCCCCGTCACAGCCAAGTCATCCCCGTCACAGCCAAGTCAAGTCAAGGCAAATCAGGTCCTGTCAGGCGTCACACTCGTTCTAGTCATGGTGACCAGTCTACTCACGTCCTGTCCAGTCATGGCGACCAGTCCAGTCCAGTCCTGTCATGGTTGTCTGCTCACCTTTCTCCCTAGGGTGAATGAAAGTACCACGCTTTGCACTTGATTCCTATTTCCCTGCATTTGGGTCCACCATCCATCATCCACTCACGTTCCATCATGACATAAATACTGATAATGATGGCTTGGACTGATGATTACCAGAATCAGAAACAATAAAGCATGTCCTCCACGTATTACATTACAATTTACTACTATGAACTTTATAGCTCTCATTCACTAAAATTGTCCGCCTAATCATAAAGTTGCCCAAAATCAAATCCAAATGGAATCTCACATGGTCGAGTTTGCGTTTTGCACTTACTGTCCATGGCCTGCAGGTACTCCATGTGCAGGGCGCCGGCGGCCCCCGCCCCGGCCGAGGACGGGAGCAGGTCGGCCGCGTAGGGGCTGCGGTGGCCCGCCAGCAGGGCCATCTGGTGGTAGTACTCGGAGGGCGTCAGGCCTGCGTGGGGGGCTGCGGGGCGCAACACACATGCAGGAAGTTCCATTTGAAATTGCCGTTCAAAAATTGTCAAACGTCCAAGTTGGACTCAAATTGAAAACATTTGTATTAAAGCACTTCATGATGCGCTCTTCACTTTTTTCCAATACAGTTGAGAGCTCTCCCGTTATGATGCGGGTCAAATGGACCCATCTGTTATGGTTGTTTCTCAGAAACAGCAATAATATTCCTGGGTCAAAGGGCAATGGGCAACATGGCCCTGTTTGGATGGCTTGTACTCTGCTGCCACCTGCTGGCCGTTTTTGTAATAACGACCATTGCTTCAAGTATTCTCTTCAGTTCAGAGGCTGCGTCAAAGCCTTCTGTATGCTCTAGCATAAAAAAATAAAATTAAACGTATAAATACGTCTTTGGGAGCATGGTAATATTTCAAATAGAACGTATTTGTACGTTTATGGGAGCAAATGAGTTAACGTCGCTTCAGGTAAAAAAAAAAACGCAATCAATAATAACCAAAATGTATGGTCTCTCTACTTATAGCCACTTAAAACTCAGCGAATATTAGAACGATCACCCCAATATTTGGGATTTTATGAACGTTAAGCCGGAAAACGCTGATTAAATCCAAAATATTGCGACGATGGTTGACGCGACAGCGATAAATATGTCCACATACATTTGGGTGACAGCCTTGTGACGTTAAGCGCCATTAAGCGTTTTCGATTGTGCGCGCTGGCACGCATTTCGCTGGTGCGCTGCATCTGCCGTGCGCAGATAGGCAACCGGCTCCCTTAAACGCTCGGCGCGGGAACACAAAAGGCCGCACGCACCAACACTGAGATATCCCGCCTCCGTTACGCCTTCCCATTCATTTTCCCAGTCGTTTTCCCCCCCTCGTCACGGCGTGCCCGTAAGTCCTTCAGCCGTAGCCTAAAAATAAACATCTGGCGCTGGTGGCTTTTCCTTATGCAAATATTCCCTGAAAGAGGGAAAGGAAAAGACGGCGCTTTTGGATGCGAACGTGGAATGTGTTGAGAACCACAAAGTTCAACCCCGCCACCCCCCCCCCCCCTTCCACTTTTCGCTCCAGAAAAGACGGAATGAGGAGATTTCCCGCATGCGATTGGCTGAATGGCGCTATAAGGGAGGGGGGGGGGCTTGGTGGGGGGGGCTAAGAGATGCTAAATTAATTTGATCTGGGTATTATATCCCCGGTGGAAGTGGGGACTTTGTGGATTGTCTCCGCTGTTCCGCCCGAGCTTTGCATTTGCATTGAGCCGTAATGTGGCCCATTCAGGGGGACGCGTGCACACAAGACCAAGAAAGAGAAGAAGAAGAAGAAGAAGAAGAAGAAGAAGAAGAAGAAGAGCTTTGCTGGGCTTTCTAAATAAGAAACGTTGGCATCGCAGTGCGATCCTGAGGGCATCTTGTGTGTGTGTGTGTGTGTGCGTGTGCGTGTGTGTGCCAAGCGTGTGTTATCGTGGTACTTCAATGTTCTCGGGCGCGTTCCTCCTAAACGAGGACGGAGAAAGCGGAGGATCCCACAAAGCGGAGGATCCCACCCACTTTTGAAGATGTCATTCATCGACGCGCCTTTTTTACTGCCCAACTTGCTGACATGCTAACAACAGCAAAGCCACTGATGAGTTAATTAACCCCAGCGCTGATTAAAGACCTAATTAGCATAAAGATCATGAGCGTAGAGGGAGAAATAAAAGTAATAATTAATCCAGAAGAGGCGCAGACCGTGTATCATGAACCTGAACGTGAACACGTTTTTTTCGTGACATCCGTCAATGCAACGCTGAGCCTCACAGCTGCGAGGCACATAATAACGAGAATATTGCCGCGAGATCGTTGTCATGTCAAGATATTAACTCAAACCCCAAAACGTATAAATACGGTTTAAATATTTTGTCCTTCACTCCCAAAAAACGTATTTATACGTTGTTGTTGGTTTTTTTTTTGTTTTTTTTAATGCTAGAGATGCAGCTTCTGACATGAAGTGGTCACTTAATGCAATGGTAGTTATTACAAAAAATGTGGTAGCAGAGTATAAGAGATCAACCAAGGCCATGTTGCAAAGCTCTTTCCCTCACTGTTCTAAACAGATTTGTGAATAATTCCTGCAAAACGGATACAAATATACTTTCTTTTTCCTGATGAAAGAAGAGCCTCGAATCTTTCTTTTCTTTTTCCATGTTTTTATGGCAATACAACCCAATATTCTGTGGAACTTGCAAAATCCGTCAAAATCCAGTAAAACAGCCGTGAGAGAAGGGGGTTGCTTCAGTGAAAATGGCTGCCAGTCAATGAGTTAAAAAGTAGCGTATCTGTTCAAAAGAAGAGGTTGTATTCCATTTGTGCAGTTCCGGCACCCTCTGGTGGTGAGTTGATTAGTGCAGTTTAATTTTAATTAGGCATGTTTTTTGGAAAACGCATCGTAAGCAAGCGCCTCGATATGAAGTGTTATGAATGATTGTCGGTCGTAGTTGAACAATATGTATAATTATGACCTCAGCTAATTAGCATTGCATAAATGAGACATTTACATGCAATTTCTCATGTTTATTTTTTCGGGTACACCAGAAAATATTTTTCAACCTTCTCCGTCACAAAACGTTACTTTTCACATGATTTATGTTTATATGTCCAAACAAAATAATTCAAAATACATTCATTCAAAAATGCGAATCCAAATATGAAGTTGATCAAATGTAATCATCTTCTCATCAAAAACCTATTATAGAGGAAGTGTGTGAACTTGACCCCTGCCAAGCATAACAGTGAGTGACCCCGGCGGTCTTGGACACGACTCACAGATCAAATGGATTAGCCTCCTGTGCCCCCTTCCGCCCTCGCCGAACCCCCCCCGCCCCCCCCGCATATCACATGACCCTCATCAGCCGGATAGCATCTGAGCCAAACCCCTGGGTCCTAATAGAGACCGATCCGCTTGCCTCTCGTTTACCAGGAATTTGCCTTATTATGCCGGCAATCAGGTGCGCTCAAAGCTCACAAATCAATCGGAGCAATTCCTCAACTCCATTATTTTTTTGTATTATGTCCACCTCGCTTGCTTGATGATGAGTTTGTTGTTTTCTTTCTCAACAATATACTGTTGACATCAAATTGAACCCATGGCCACTGTTGACTTTCTAAAAAATTCTAAACCAAACAAAAATGTGAAAAAAAATAAACAAAAAACGGAGCGTTTGTTCTCACCGTCGGCGGGGCTGAGGCCTCTGGTGGCCGACAGCACGGAGAGGGAGGGGCTGGCGAGGGGCTGCAGGGAGCGCAGGTAGTCCACGTAGGGGTTGATGTACGGGTGCGAGGGGTGGAAGGGAGACTCGGCCCCCACCGAGGGGTTCCGCTGCGGCGAGATGCGGATGAGGGAGATGTCCGAGAAGGCCGGACTGCCCGCCAGCGGCCTGTGTGGGGGGGGGGGGGGGGGGGGGAGACGAGCCCAAATCAGTCATCGCCATTCGATCAGCACAAATAGAAGTCGCCATCCTCACGTTGTACACTGTAGTATCTGTGATGTTGAATGTGCGTGCGCCTGTTGAGCGAATGAAAACGGGTCTGGCGAGGAAATGGCGAAACAGACGGCATCGATTATTGCCCATCGAAGAATATGCTTTTTAGAGGTGCAACGATTAATCGACTATCAAATGAATCGAAAATGTTTTGGTCATCGATGAATCATTTGCATATCTTTTTGTTTAAAATTGTCCAAATTCTCGGAATTTCAGCTCACAATAGTAAATATTCTCCGGTTTCTTTAGTCTTCCATAAAACAATTACTTTTGCTTTGGAAAACAATGATCAGCATTTTCGCCTTTTTTCCTTTCGTTCAGGCGACTGAAAAAGAGCAGCAGCTGTGGAGGGATTACAATTCTTGAAGTAATATAATATAATACAATACATATAATGCAATAAACTATAACATGTTCTTTCTTTTCTCTTCTGAAATTCGGAATCGATTTTCTGATTTCTGCTTCAATTTATAGACGTGCAAATAATCGTCACGGTCGACTCCAGTCCGACTCGCTAATGCTAATTAGCGCTCCACTCGCCGCACTTTTATCACTCAAAAGAACGGCTATTCATACAAAACGCTTCAGTAATGTTTACAGAGAAGCATCTTAACTTTACTCACCAACATATGCTCTTCCTACGCTGCAAAAAAATATAACTTTTATTGGCATAACTTGAACGTGACTTTTTCCTTCTACTCTCTCATGTGGCTACAACTTAACAGTGTATCAGAAAGCGCGGAACCACACTGCCCCTCAGTGGCCAAATTGAGTACAACATGAACAGCGCTCCCAATAAAGGCACACACAAAAGAGGGCAAGAAAATAAAATAATTGAAATAAAATCGATTTCGGGACCTTTAAAATGGATTCTGAATCGTGCTAAACGAGAATCGAGATTTTTTTTTTGACACACCCTTAATATCTGATGTAGTGAAATGTTGGATAATGAGGGATGATTATTCATAACAAACCAGGAAAATTACATTTGAGTGTGGTGATGCCCCGGTTCTAATAAAGAATTTTGAGTACCATTGATACAGAACAATCAATCCATCCAGATTTGATAACAACTTAAAAATGTTTCAATTCCACCGACACGTTCCCGGGATCAACGCGAGCCGCTCGTCGCCGACCACCGCCGCGCGTCTTCGAATAGAACGTGCGAAGTGATTTTCTTCATCTTTTTGATGTGTGCAATAAAAGTGGACAAAAGTTCCCCCCGTGTAATTGGCTAGGAGGGGTCGGAAACTTCCTAATGAGGGCCTTCATCGCAAAGACCTTCGCTCGAGGATGAGGAGAAATCCACATATCGGCCGCACATTAACAGGCCGAGAGATTAGAGCGAATTAGCCCCTCCGCAGCTCTTCCTGCTCCCAGCGGACCCCGCGCGCCGCGACCCAAGGCCCCGTGAGGCGGCCGAGCGAGGAGCCGGACCTGGCCGAAGAGTTTGTCTCGCCGTGACCGTGACTGAAGGGGGTGGGGGGGGGGGGGTGTGGAGGTTGACCGGAACGGCCCAATTACGACCTCCGCCCCGTCCCCCGATCCCCCCGTCAGCCCTCCGCGCCACAGCTAATGAAAGAGCTCAGGCCCGGGGCCAATAATGAGGCCGGCACACATTATTAAAGGTCGCGCGCACACACTTGGACACACGCTCACTGCTAACGGCGCCTTTCTTTAATTAGCCCAAAGGGTCTGCCGGGGAGCGTTCAAGGCTCTCACTGTGTTGGTGCGCGCGTGTGTGTGTGTGCGTGATGACACGTCTTGCACACACATCAACACTTTGGAACATAGGCTAGGCTGCAAAAAAAAAGACAAAAAGAAAAAAAGATCCAATGTGCTTTTACGTCATCCCATTCCATTCCATTAGCTTAATGCTAACGCTAAATAGCATCGATGTTGCGGTACCATCAGCCCTTCGGCAACTGATTGAACACAAACGTGCAGCGAAACATGCAGACAGGCACAATAAGAGTACTCAGAGTCATATATTCTTGATCTTCTGTGAAGAATGACTAATATCAGTGCCGTGCTAATGGGCTGGGAGGGGCTGCGATATCTCAATGAATGTTTCATCGTTTTTAATTGAATGCAATGATGTCATATCTATATAAAGTGCAACATGATGGAGTGCAAATGGCAGTACTAAGTGAGGCAGTGACCCACTCGATCCGGTGCTTGCCGTGTATGGCAATTGGCACCAGTTTTGTACCATACGTTACTTGTTGCTATACAAATGGAGTTAGTCAGTGAGCAAGTTTCTTAATTTAAAAAATAATTAAAGTAAATTTAAATGATAATTTATCATTTATATATAAATCATTTATTTATAATGTATTTAAAATTAATTTAAATTATTTATTTAATTACATTTTTTATTTCTTTTCATTTTTTTAAGTCATGTAAAAACAAACAAACAAAAAATGCCAACATTTTGGTGCACCCTAATCTTCTATATTGGAACGCTTTTACTGCCACCTTCTGGACTGGAGTGGAACAGTACCAAGATTTTTGGGGGTATTTCTAAGGTTATCCGGCATTCGGACTTGAAATAAAAGATTATGGATCGGCTCCTTTTTCTGGATCTGCAAAGTCGAGCGATGACAGTCTCCTTGGAGGAGGTAACGATGCC
The DNA here is from genome assembly GCF_054856555.1 of Leptonotus elevatus. Classification (NCBI taxonomy): domain Eukaryota; kingdom Metazoa; phylum Chordata; class Actinopteri; order Syngnathiformes; family Syngnathidae; genus Leptonotus; species Leptonotus elevatus. Next base: position 14,490,285 of record NC_141259.1, on the reverse strand, counting down.
GAGTTTGGCGAGTATCAACCACCAAAAAGGAGGATATCGTGTACCCAGAGTGGTCCGATGCCGTGTATGAATCCAACGTGACATTGAATGCGTGTCGCTTTTCCCACACCTTCACAAAGATTTACGCGCCCCCCCCCTGAAGCCCCCCGAAGATGTCTAGCCGACGGCGCGCAAGGAAAGAGTTAGTAACGCACATGTGGAATCCATTTCCTTCCCCGCGGCTCAAAGCGGCGTCTTTTTACGACGAGGCATGTTAACACGCGGGGCGGCCACAGGATGTTGTTTTATTCCCACTCCCGCTCGACTGTGCATGTGCCAGGGTATAAATACGCCATCGGGAGACGTTTGAGGCTTTCTTCTTCTTCTTTTTTTTTGTCCGCGCCGTCCGAGCGAGACTCGTCTTTTGTTTGGGGAAGCGAGGTCACGTCAACACGGACGCTTTTTTGTTGCCGTGCGCGTGACGGCTTCATTTAGGCACCCGCGGTATCATTGTGGCGGCGGCGGCGGCGGCGGCGGCGGCGCTGGAGCAGACTGGACCCGTGTTGACACAGAGGTCTGCAACAACAGGAAGAGAACCACGCCGGAATACCTCCGCCGCGGAACGGCGACACCAAAAATACAAGCTTGATTTACAAGTTCCTCAAACTTACGACTTGTCGTGTTTCCGAGCAGTTGATTGGTGGATTTTTTTTTTGTTGCTTTGTGTGACGAGCCAAAAATGGAGTTGCGAGCAATTCTGAAAAACGCCAATGCTCATCATTTAAGGTACTATAATGCGTCAAGGCAATATATATATATATATATATATATATATATATTTATATATATATATATATATATATATATATATATATATATATATATATATATATATTAGGGCTAGGTATCGATTCTAATTTCCTCAATCGATTCGATTTCAATTCACAAGGGTTCAGTACGATTCGTTTTAAATTTTTCCCGATTTGATTTGATCCGCTTCAATTCAATCGACATTGTTTAATTATAGAACATCAATTCTTACTATAGATCAAGGGCATGATTTAAAAACGCCACAAACAAATTCCAAATGACATTTTGCGGAGGCCGTAAATGGTTAATTAATTCAATAATTGTAAATAAAGAATACAAAAGATAACCTTTACAATTATATTTTCTTAGGAATTTATGGGGAAAAAAGGTTGATATTAAAATACTCAATTCATGGTTTTATGAATTGATATCAGGCTCAAAAAGGAAAATCAATTCCATAGCAGTTATTTGATTTTTTTAAACCCCGCCCTAATATATATATATATAAATATATATATATATATATATATATCTCTCACAAAAGACGATTCGATACGGTTTTTGTTATGTGGGGTGCGAAACGGTTCAAGGACGGTTCGATTTGAAAGTGGAACGGTTCGATTCGGTTCAATTCAGTGGGATTACAATTCGATTTTCAATATGGCGCGACTCAGTTTGACAGGGTAAATTATTAGATGATGCCATTACTGTAAAAAAAAAAAATAATCCGCTACGTATCTTGATACGGAACGAAGTGGAACGATCCGATTCGATTCAATTCGGTTCGGTGCCAATTTCCGGTATATCTTATTTTTTTAACCCCAAAAATGATTGATAACATGAGAACAAACCTAAAATAAATGTACAAATAATACCCCCCAAAAAATATTAAAAAGTATATTGACAAAAATCTGAGAATGGTTTATTCAGGAGCTGATCAAAGGCGAGTAAGCGGGGGGGGGGGGGGGGGGGGGTGCTCACTGGCATCTAAATGTCCTCCTTCAGTGGCCTGGCCTCGGGTGGGAGGGAGTTGCCAAGCACGAGGATAAATATGTGACCCCATTGGGGGAGGCGCACCCCGTCCCAAACATCAAAGGCTTTGGGTGGAAGAGGGCGGGTCAAGTTTTCCTTTTCAATGTCCCATCAAGTGATGGGACTCTTCTGGAGGCGGGACATATACGTTCCCATAAAATGTACAGCAATCTGATTGGATGCTTTTTAAGTGCCATGCACAATTTTTACTCACTGGCGTATGCAACCTTTAATGAGCAAATGTCGACATGAGGCGGAAGTGCGTATGTTTGATCCAGAAAAGGATGGTCAGGCCTTGGCGAAGGTCCGCGTTGGACGGAACTCCATTCTAGTTCTTAAGTTCCCATCGTCGGGCCCCTTTTTCCACGCTGCTATCAAAGCTCATTCCAATCAGCGAGATAAGAACAAAACAAATCTACTGAGGAAACATGAAAGAGAAATTACACAAAATGCCTGCTCCCCCCCCCCCCCCCCCCCCCCCCCCCGGTACTATCAAAGTAATCAGGGAACAGACCACTTTTTTGTTTTTTCAGTCTGCTTTTTCGAAGCAGCGCATGGAAGGTTCCACTTTGATGACTTTCCAGTCTTGCCACTTTGAGCTTGTCCCTGCAGGGGGCGCCACAGCGAGTCAACTCGCATGATTTGTTTGGCGCATTTTCTACGCCGGGCGGCCCTTCATGACACGACCCAACGATTTGAGATCCTGGCTTGGGAGTGAGCGTGGTTGTGTGTTGCAGGGAATCGAACCAGCACCATGAACCCGTATCAACGAACTAACTCGCGAACTCAATTCCAGTTGTGGTGGTTATTTAGAAATGAGTATTGTTGTATACTCTGCTCGCATGTGTTGCTGCTCCGTATAAGTGAAAGTAGCAATTGTTAGCATGACATGTTAGTTAGCGTTAAGCTAGCAGTCTTTTGTTAAAACCTAAATGGTTTGATTGGACAATTTGTTGTTTGAAGAGACCATGTTTAATTATGTTTTGTTTTTATGTGTGAGTTTTTAAGTGAAACGAGCACAATTTTTCTCTCATTTGAAGAATTGTTTCGCTCAAAGTGACGTTACATGATTGTCTGCCATTTTTTGAGAACAAGTGAATGACAGCAGGCGCTGCTGAGGTATGTTCGCTAAATGACTGATGCAGGCTAAATGCTGCAAACGTAGCATATTTTCCTCCAAATTAGCATTTAGCCTAAGCGCAAAGTTCAAACATATTTGCGAATATGTTCGAACAAATTTGTAAGTATATTCAAACGTATTTAAGTACGGTCAAACGTATTCGCAAATACGTTCGAACATACTGGCAAATATGTTCAAACGTACTTGCAGGCTAAATGCTATAAACATAGCACAAGGGGCTAAAGCCAAAACTATGGCAGGGTTCTTTCCCAAAATTAGCATTTAGCCAAAGCTTCCAAATCCAGGGCCAGAAAATAAAAACCCTGCCAGTTTGGCTTAAGCCCCTTGTGCTAACTCGCTAGCTTCCCTAGCAGGAAACCAAGCACATGGAGAGCTAGCTAGCTAGCTCTCTAGCTAGCCACCTCTGAGTTCGAATGTATTTGCAGTGAAACATTTTTACTGAACATTGACAGTTCCAAGCTTCCGTACTGAGGAATGCAAAAAGTGTGTTTAATGAGTTAAAACTATGAGGTAAAACTATATATAAAAAAAAAAAATTGGGTCTCTTTTAGGGTTTGAAGGTTATAAATACCGTAACATCTATGCTAACTTCTATTAGCAAATATCAGCTAGTGGACTTTTTCGTTATTTTAACATTATGTAGCTTTTGGTCGAACATTTTAGTACGAACTGTGCGAGCAAGAATGTAATAATTGGAAAAAGTGCGTTTAAATCTGTTTAAAGTATGTGGCAGGGGTAAAAGTACATGGAATTGTTTTTTTTTTTTAATATCGCAGGAAGATCAACCCCATGGGGTTGACTGTATATCTTGACTTTCTGTCTGCAGTCCAGCAAGTAGCATTGTTGTTGCGTTGCGGTTCCAGGTAAAAGGCAAGGTGAGAGTTTAAGCGGCGGCGGAATTAGCTGTCAGTGTTTTGACTTCCCGCGGCTCGCCCCGGGCTAGCGGCCAGTCCACAACAAAAACAGGAAGGAAGCGCATCTATCTTTTCCTTTCCCGCCGTCTGATTGCTCCCGCGCAGGGGGCTCGCGCCCGGCGCCTGCAGCTAAAAACTCCAACCCCTGACCCCCCCACACACAAGTGTGTCAGGTGAGGGGAAAACGGCATGGATCCATGACTCAACCCCACATGCTAGCGCCCGCCCCTTCCCTTTCAATCCGCCGCATCACGCCGGGCGGGTTCGGGCCTGAACCGGTCACAAACAATAGCAGCGCAAACACGCCGCCGGAGACGCGTAATCCTCCCGATTGATCCGAGCTGCACGGGGCGGAGCGGGCGGCAGGAAAAGCAACAAAGGGGAAGAAGCGTCGGGTACGAGAATATGTTTGGCTTGTGCACCGTGAAATCCCTCACCGGCTGTTAATGCACACTTGCCGCCGTTAGTGCGGAAGGATGGAGAAGACGGACAAGCGCGGGCACAACTGAAGAAGCCAGCGGCCGGCCGGCCTACTTTGCGACGGCCTTTTCATCCATCTTGTTGCGCTAATAAAACGTCAAGCGGCGCTCCTTCATATTTCATCCCCCGCGTTCGGTTCGCAGACGCGGCGGGATCACGCGCACAGCTGCTAAACGGCTGCGGGAAAATTCAATCATTTATGTTTTTTTTTTTTATAGACTGATAGCATTTATTTAAAATCTATTTACATCAGTGTGTTAATTGTGAGTTAATTTAAAGCTTCTTTAACGCGCGATTAATTTGACTTGGAACGCTTGTGCTGGCGTTCACGGCAAACATTAACAGCAATACGTTTAATAATAGCCACGAATAGCCAACATTTGCGTAGAATTGAAGCTCAACAAAATGCATTTCAATACACGGAAAATGCTGACAAACTTTGAGTTATTAACGATCCCTAAAATGAACGAGATTGTGTTTGCTGTCACGTCTCATTTTGCCGATCGATCCGTAAATGATGACTTTCCAAACGATCACCGATTTTTCATCAAATGCAAAATATTCGCTGACCCGATCCAGCTGATCACATCTATGAAAAGCCAAATTAAAACAATTATGATGCATAGTTAGTAATATTTTAAACAATCCATACAAATAATAAAAAAAAAAATTTTTTATGTTAAAGTAAAAAACAACTTTTTTTTAAGCAGTTCTACACAATTTTTTTTTTTATTCTTTCCAAAAAGATTGTCAAGGGTTTCTTTTTGCCGCAAAGCGATACAGCCATCAGGAGTAATGGACGTCACATCTGATAAGACGGGACGGCTTCATGCGCCGCAAATTCATTTTCGCTGCTGTAAAAGGAGTGAAATTTGCCGCCGATAACGAACGGCGCTGCTTGGAGAGAGGGGACGGAAAAAGAGCGGATTTACGACGGCCTTCCTCCGGCTCGCTCTCCTTCCTCGCTGGCAGTAAGTGGCCCCCAGAGTGGACTCGTCGGGTCTGGATGCCTCAGATGAGACTAATGCAAAGTCCACATTTGCGTTGTGGGAGCGAGCGCTCGTCCCGTCACGCGTGGGCAAGAAGAACACTTTTTTTTTTCTCCAAGGTTTTTACAGCATGCAGATGCGAGAAGGAATTTAGAGCGTAATACCACTTTGTGCCACAGCATGGCCGGGCAGCACTGAGCTCTACTGGAAGATGAAGCATAATTACAAAGCAGAGGCAAAGAAGGTCCTCAACTAAACTCTGGTAAAAGTTGTTCAAAAAGAGCAGAGAGGGAATTTCTGCTAGAGAATATTGTTGAATGTCACATTTGTGTGTTTTAATTCTCTTTTTTTTTAAAGACATAACAAGTACAATAATAGAGAGTATCTCAAATATCTCTCAAATAAAAGCATACGAGCTCACATTTCACTCTTAAACTGAGCTGTTACCAATTCCCACATTAGCAAATTAGCATTGTTATCATTACAACATTAGAAGAATTGTCCACATTGTCAACAGTTTGTTCGATAGATAAAAGAGCCATGTTGCAGGAGGGAGGTAATAAAAAGGCAGCACAGGTGACACACACACGCGCGCACACGCACGCACGCACGCACACGCACACCTGCCCGTTATCTGGTCCCCTCAGACGCGCACCCCCTTTTGTGCTCCACGGCGGAGCCGCAAATGGAGACCTCAAACGTAAATTGCTGGGGACAAATGACTGCTGTAAAGAAGCGCTAATCCGCTAACGTGCTACAAACAAGAGATGAATGTAGGCCCCCCCCCCCCCGCACCATCCCTCCCCATTAACGTACCGAAATGATACTTGATGTCAGTCAGCATTTACAGATTAAGAATAGAATAGACACCACAAGTAATTCCCGCCGTTAGCATGTGCCGCTGCCATCATAACAATTGTGATTTTATAAAGCGGAATCCATAAATTCCGTTTTCGTTTTTTGAACATTAAGCTGGACCGTTACGATCACATGATCGGAAATCGGGGCCAATCGGGTGATTTTCTGAAGATCGGTATCGGCTGAAAAAGATCAGATTTGGAAATTGTCTTCATTTCTTAAATCACGACCAAAAGATTTGAGCAATTGTTCTTCTTTTGAACCACTGCTGTTTGTTTTTTTATGCTAGAGCTTCTGACACGAAGAGGTCGCTTAAAGCAACGGCCGTTATTACAACAATTGTCCAGCAGGTGGCAGCAGAGTATAAGAGATCAGTTATGTTTTGACCGTGTTTTCAACAGATTTGTGAATAATGATGAAACTTTGCTATATTCTAATGCTAATTGCTGCAAAACGGAAAAAGTTTTTTTTTTCCTGATGAAAGAAGAGACTAATCTTTCTTTTGGTATGTTCCATGTTTTTGTAGCAATAGAACACAATATTCTGTGGGCCTTGCAAAATCAGTCCAAATCCAGCAAAACAGCCAGGAGCAAAGAGGGTTGCTTCAGTGAAAATGGCTGTGAGTGAATGAGTTATTGGATCGGGACTTGGCAACGGCAGATCCCCCCCCAAAAAAAAAAAAAAAAAATCAAGAGGCTTGGACCCGAAACCCTCACATTCTCTCTGATTGTATAATTTAGACTTCATTGAAGCTAACTTGCCTATTTTGGAAGGTGGTAGGTTTGAAACCTACACGAGCACGAGGAGCGCAGATTCAAACCCAGAACCTCAGACCTGCGAGGCGGACCCGTGCTGACTTTTTCCTCACTTCACTCCCATTTACAAACACAACGAAAACATCCCAGTGGAGTGCACAAAGCGGCCCATTTAGGGTGTTGGGGGGGGAAAAAAACCGGGCAGATATAATAAAGCAGCTTGAATCTGCCCCATATATTTATCTCCATTCTGTGAAAATCCCGCATTTCCACACAGCGCTGCATAACTTTCTGTATTTTTTTTTTTCCCCCCCTCCCGCTCGAAAATTGAAGAGGCTTTATGTCAAATGCGGCTCAAGCCAGCCTCTCCATATCAAACAAACGCGGCGCGGAAAAATTACCGCGGCGACGATAAGGCTGCCAGATAGAGCTCGGCGAGCCGGCGAGGATGAAGAGGAGGAGGAGGAGGAGGAGGAGGAGGAGGAGGAGGAGGAGGAGGAGGAGGAGGAGGAGGACAGTGAAAGGAAGTGACTCTACTCAATTATACTGCAAAATTGGTATGACTGAATATTTTTCATTCAGGTGACTGATAGTATCAGCCGGCCTGCAATGCAGATAAATAAAGGGAGGCTTCTGTCAAGAATAAACACCATTAATCATGAAGAGAGCCACTGCGTGACCGCCAGCCCCCCCCCCCCCCCCCCAAACCCCGCCCCCCCACACACACCCAACACACACACACACACACCCCCTTCTTCAACACGCAAGGAGGTGGGAAAGTGGGGGAGGAAGGCGAGGGGCGGACGAAAAGGTGACCCGGGACAGTCGGAGAAGAAGATGAAGAAGCGGAATGCGTCTCGGTGACAGCGCCCCCTATCTGGACAGAGATCACCTGCCCAGATGGGAGACGCGCGTTTCATTCCGGATGTAATTTATGAGCCAATCGTCCCGTCTAAAACGTATTCAACTGCATCATTGGAACATTACGAAAAGACGCTTGTCCCGCGAGGATGAAAACAGATTATGAAGGAACATAGCAGGCCACAAAAAAAAAAGAAAGTTGTAATTTGAAAAAGAAAATTGTTATTTTATTTTACAAGAATAAAGTGCAAATATTATTCTCGGAGAATAAAATAATGATGTTATGCCGCGAAGAGCAAAAATCCGCAAAGAACTGGCGCTGTTAAAAAAAAACATGAATAAATGTTAGGTTAAAAAATAATAATACTGCAAATAAGTGGTGATGGTTTATGTCATCATTCAATAGAATGTAAAGAATGAAAGTGTTTGTGCATCATGATTTTATGCTTTAATTCAATGGCGCTTGTGCTGCTCATTGTGGCGTGCATGCCACCAGGGGGCAGTACAACACAATATGCAGATTTCATGACGAAACACAGAAGAAGACACTCACAACTTTAGTTGCGGAATATTGTTAGTTTTTGCTTTTCTTTTTTTTTTCCAATTTTCAAGCATTACCATTTCATTCTCTGAACATTTCAACTTTTTTGTTTTTTTTATGTAAGGTAACTTTTTTCCCTCCTAACTTTTTGACTTTTTCTCCCCCCCAAAAAATTGTCAGTGTGGCCCCAATACTACTTAGCAGTTCCAAGTAGACACAAACACATCATGCAGTTGTGTGAAAATAGTGCACACAACACTACACACCACTTTAAATACAGCCCAAACACACAAATGTAAGCAGATATTAAAAAAAAAACAAAAAAAAAACACACACACACATTCTCTCTTCACAACAAAAACTACACAAGGGCCCTTTGTCTTTCTATTGTTTTCTACCATGCATGTGTGTGTGTGTGTGTGCGTGTACGCGCGTGTGCACACGCTCGGCCTCGTCCCATCTGGATGGGAGGCTGGGTTTTTGGGGGGGGGGGGGGGCGACGATAAGGCTGCACTCTTTATGCTAAGCGCCGCGCCGCTCCTCCATGCGCAGATTGGGCGCTCTGACAACAGTTTATGTAAATAACAAAACAGGGCGCACACCCTTGAAAAACACACAAACACACACACACACGAGAGGATGTTGTGTGTGTAAGTTCGGAATAAAACTTGTGGCAAACATGCATTCTGCTGGAATGTAGATTTGATGCAAATTCAGAGCTTCATGACAACACTCAGGCAGCAACAATATGGACGTGTATTAGCATAGCTTAGCTTTAGCTGTTGTGATTCATTCAAAATATGATATTGATGACACACCGGCTTACAAATACTTATGTGGTTCCAAATCACCTGCAGTGGTAAGAATAACAAAAAAATGATGGTTTAGCTTAGCTTAGCACGGCAAGAATAACAAACATTTTTGTTTGTTTAGCTTACCTTAGCATGACAATAATAACACCATTTTTTTTTTAGTTTAGCTTAGCTTACTTAGTATGGCAAGAATTTAAAAAAAAAATGGTTTAGCTTAGCTTAACATTGCAAGAATAACAACAACATTTTTTGGTTTAGCTTAGCTTAGCATTAGCTGTAAGAAGCGTAAAAGTTAGTTACAAGTTACAACCAATTTGATTTTGATTTATATTTCATTCCGGTTGATTTCTCTTGCTGCTTTGTTTTCCTTGTATGCGTTATCAACATGTTTGTTGATGCTAAGCTATCTGCCTCCATTTTTTTTGCATGCGTACATGTTTGCGATGTGCTTTAACTGCGTGTTGTGCGACTGAAATAAAAAGCTCACTTGCTTAGTAGAACCGTATGCGTAAAAACCCAAAGAAAACAATAATTCCTTACTCTGCTTTAAATTCAGTCCCGTCTCTTTCTTGGCCTCTCCGCGCTTGTGCGTGCATGAAAACCTCCCGCAGCTGAACAAACACGCACTCCCGAATGAAATAAAAAGCACACACCCTTCGCCATCCAGACATGCAGAAAATAACTTCCTTTTTCGGACTCCATCAGCACCGAAACGCCTTTTGGGAAAAAAAAAAAATAGATCTACAAAATGCACACAGTGGATAGAATTCATTGCTGGTGCGGCGTATTTGCATTCCAAGCAAGTTCTTGAATTCAGGGCCTTTTCGGGAACTTTTCGAGTCCAGGCTGAACGCTCGCTTGATCGAACAGCCATTTGGCCATTTTCAAAAAAAAAAAATTTTTTTCCCAAAATTGTTTATACATATGACTTATGCTATTAGACGAACACAATTCTTCATGTAGGAAAATAAAGTCTGAGATGTAGTAGCCATATTATGATTTTTACGCTCAAGTTTAACATGGGAAGAAAGTGAATTTCAAAAATTCAACTTAATTCTCTTAGTTATTTGATTACTTAAAAAAAAAAAGACTTTACATTTTTTCGATTAATCGTCCAGTAATGTCACGTTTATGTGATATGTCACCATTATAACTTTGAATTGGCCCAAAGCAGGAAGTAGTATTCACTTGTAAAAATAAATAAATACTCCCACATCCTAATTTATAACAAATTGTTTTGCAGAGCCCCAAGCTCGGGTTCGCCAACCCCCGACTTGAGAACCTTGCTTTAATTGACCCATTCGGAGTAATCATCTCCTAAATCCACATTATGTCAAAAGGCAGCTCAGTCAATAAGAAGCTTTTGTTGTTGCTGTCCTCACAACAAGGATCCGGGGATCCGGGGGTCCGAGGTCCCCCCCCCCCCCCCCCCCAACCGCTGACTGAGCGCCGATGCCGATCATTGACATAGTTGCGATTGTTGCGAGCGGTCGCTAGGTGACGGCGCCGAAGCTTGGCCCTGTTTACCGAGGTCGGCCAATAAAAGGAGCGCCCCGGGCTGGAGGACCCTCTCGCCCCCGGCACAAAAGCGACGGCAGGCGGCAGCGGGACCCCCGCGGATGGCTCGGCTCTTCAGCTGTTAACGTGTTTATTTGAGCCGGAAGCTGCCGCTTGTCGGAAAGCGCATGCGAGCTCTGAAACGCCGCGTTTCCACTGAGGTTGACTGGAGCAACAGTTTGCCTTTCGCGCCTCAACAGAGCGCCAAAAAAGGGATACGCTTCAGTTCAGGTCCGCTTTTTTGACCATGGTAACATTTTATTTTTCAATAAAGAAGGGTTTGGTGTCGGGATAGACTATAATCGGCTGGGGTAATTATCGGGGCCGATATTGGGTATTTTGACGAATACCGTGTCTGCCTTTTTTTTAATCTCATTCACTGGCAGCCATTTTCACTGAAGCAACCCCCTTCGTTCCCAGCTGTTTTATTGTTTTTTACTGATGTTGCAAGGCCCACAGAATATTGTGTTCTATTGCTATAAAAACGTGGAACCTACCAAAAGAACGTTTAGAGTCTCTTCTTTCATCAGTAAAAAGAAGTATATTTCTATCCGTTTCCGTTTTGCAGCAATTAGCATTAGAATATAGCTAAGTTTCATCATTATTCACAAATTGATTTAAAACTGTGAGGAAACGAGATTGTTGCAACATGGCCCTGGTTGATCTCTTATACTCTGCTGCCACCCGCTGGCTGTTTTTTGTAATAAATACCATTGCTTTAAGCGCCCTCTTCAGGTCAGAGACTGCATTAAAGCCTTCTGTATGCTCTAGCATAAATTTAAAAAAACGTATAAATATGTTTTTGGGACCATGGCAAGATTTAAAATAGAAACTTTTTATACGCTTTTGCGAGCTTCAGATTTCAGATATTTTTAAATTTGGGTATTGTTTAAGATTTTTAAAAAAAATTCTACATTTTGAAAAGTCTGAAAAAATGTTCAATAAACATGCTTTAAGACATTACAACAATGTAAAGTTTGGCATTTGTATTGAGAAAAATTTCAAGGCCAAAATTCCCCCCCCTCCCCTTTTTTTTTTTTTTACTGAAAATAAATATCAGATATCAGCTATCGGCCTCCTTGACTACTAATACTCGGCATCGATGTCGGTTCAGTACCTCCAACAAGGTCAATAACCACCGGCTTAGAATGCTAAAGCTCAATGGATTTCAACCCACCACCCTTTTCAAAGCCTCGGGCTTTAATATTCAATGGCATATTGTTACCTCCCCCCTTCCGAAATTCATAAAGTCAACGATTAGCCTGTGTGGGTAATTGTGCCCCCCCCCCCTCGCTTAATAGCGGCGGAGAGGAGAGGTAAGGAAGGAGTTTCGGGGAGACCAGCTGAAAAACAAAGGACAGTTAATTTGTGATTTCCTTTGCTCATTTGAAGGCAAATTAAGTGTCAAACAGCTAATACGGAGCATATTTCATTTTATGAGCTTTTAATTCAATTCCGCCCGCCTCATAACGCCGAAGCCCCGTTAGCCCGCGCCGCTAACGGCCGCGCCTCGTCCCGGAGCGGGGGCCATAAATAAACATGTTTCAATTAGGCCGTCACGCTAATAGGATATGATTGCGTTGCCGCGACACTCGCGGCAGATGAGAAAACAAGCGCGCCGTGTTTTTTTTTTTTTGCGGCGGCCTGGCACGGGGCGTGAAAAAAAAAAAAGAAAAGAAGGGGGGAAGCCGGGCTGGATTGATGGAAGCGCCGCAGGGTCCGACCCAAGTGTAATTACAGCCCATAATGAGAGGCTGCATGGGGAAGTACTGCAATAATAGCGGCTGTGTACTTAGCCGCAGTTCGCGCGGCGGCGCTAATAACGATGAATTCTCCTCGCCGAGGAGAACTTGTTTAAAACAAACGCCGTACTTCTCCGCGAGCGAGTCTGTCCTCCAGCCGCGCGACGCAATCCCCACGATGCTATCACTGCTTCGATCTGAAATTCGGGAGATTTGATCCGCTGCTCCGATGTGCGAAAGTCAAAGCAGGAAGTGGCAATCAGGTGGAAGAGGAACCCGGCGAGAAAAGGGAAGCGGAAAAAAAGACGAGCATCTTGCTTCAAAAACGCTCAAGTTTTGGAGCGCTTGGGAATTTCGACTGCAGCGAGTAAAAACATGGATTCGTTCCGACACGTGCACTTTTTCCGGGAAGACTTTTTTGCGTCCCCTAGCAGAAAAATTGCCTTTCCCTTGCAATAAATGCGAGATAATGCAAAGTTTTTTGCCACTGGACGCCTTTTTATTTATTTATTTATTTTTACGCGTTTATGTACTTCCGGGTCAGTTTGGAATCCGTCGCCTGGAATGTGCGGGTGACAAGTGGCAGCACCATAACATAGAAATCTACGGCAGTACCTTTTAGCAATAAAATTCAATGAAGCTCTCCCACTTGATCCCTCAACACTTTTGGTCACACCAAAGTTGACCCGAAAAAATGTGCGTCCCCTCGCAAAGAAAACGCAAATATTGCGAGATAACGCAAAAAAAAAATATATAAAAAATCCGCTACCATGTCAACCTTAGGGTCTTTCGTACATTTCTCCAAATGATACTCAAAAGGCCACTTTTGGTGCCACCCTGCATTTTACCAGCTCGCCTCTCACTGCAACAAAATGTCTTGCTAAAAAAAGAAAAAAAAAATGTCTCGCTAAGACGGAAGACGGAAGACTGAGGGACAACCGCGAGGTAGCAGAAAAGTGTGGCATTAAAGCGGCACTGGGGTAGCAGCGCAGATAACTCTCGAGAACTTGTCCCCCCCCCCCCCCCCCCCCCACCTAATTCAATTCCCGCTCGCCATCCTTCTCCCCCCTGACGGATAACAAGCCAGCCAGCCTGTTTGTTCGCGGCCGTGTTTGCCGGCGCGTGTTCGCCCCATTATCTCCGCATAAGCTAAATGCTAAATTATATTTGCCATTTTGTTTGCGCTGACACGGGGCATCAATCAGCTCCCCCCCCCACCCCGAGAGGTGTGATGGGCCGGCGCGGGAGGGGGGGGGGGGGGGGTGCATAAAAAATTCATTACGCGGCGAGGGGGAGATATGACTGCGTGAAGAGAAGGAGGAGGAAGAGGACGAGGAAAAAAGGGGGGGGAGCTGATAATGATGAGGAATATCAAACATAATGCGGCCCAAGTCGCTGCCCCGTCCAATTTGTCCTCGTCGCGCGCTGATCGCTTCCTCCGTGTCCCAACAAACGCCGCAAGGACGGCGAGGCGTGCCGACACGGGGGAATACAAATGACGCCGTGTTCCAGAAGGGGGGGAGTGAAAACGTGTGATTAAAAAGGTGCGAGGACAGAAAATGGGACTTTAATACTCCGGACTGACCACGAAGACGAAGACGAAGGCTCCGTTTTTTTAGACACATTCTCGCAGCTTTTCAAAACTCTTTGTTTTGGGGAATCGATTTGGGGAAGATTTTTCATACCCAAATTCGGGGGCTTGTCAACGTTCGGACAAATGGAAATGAAATATAACGATCGTGTGGCTAAATTCTTGAAGAATTAAAAAAATATATAAATATTTCCGGGGGGGGGGGGGGGGAAGTTGTAATGTGAGGCTAATTAGGCTTATTAGACAAATAGCATTATTGCCGGCATCATTTTTAAGTTATCAAATTAATAAAATAAAATAAAATAAAATAAATAAATATAAAATAAAATAAAATAAAATAAAATAAAATAAAATAAAATAAAATAAATAATAAATGTACTGCTGACAATGTTGTTTTTCTTGTTTTACGAAAACAAGAAAATAAAGCAAGATTTGTTTTCAAGGAAAATCTTTACAAAAATAAGTATTTTGCCAGGATAAAGTTGTCATTTTATGAGAATAAAAACCGGAAACAAAAATCACAAGATTATTTTATCAAAGGCAAAGTTTAACGATGTTGCAAAGTCTTTTGACTCAATTTTTTTTTTAAAAATGTGACTTTTGTTCTTGAAAAGCAAAATAGAACATTATTCCAGTAATACAATAAGAATGAGAATATATGGTTTTATGTTGTGAAGAAACCAAATTGTGTTTAGCGGCAGAGGCCCAAAACGCTTCGCTGTCATTCGTTTTCGCCAAGTCGAGGTGAACAAAATAACTTGAATAAAATACCACCACCGCGTCATTATATGGCTCGAGGGGCGACCACTTAAGGTGAACGTTACCTGTTGATCATAAAATGGACATCATACATCATTTTACAGCAGTAACTCACATGGTGTAATTCTTTTTAAACAATTCCATCGATTGCCATATGTTGTCATTTTAAGAGCTTTATTAAAAATCTTTTAAATGTGAAGTGGAAAGGGGAGAGCGGGTGGGCAGATTTCAGCCCCCCCCCCCCCCCCCCCCCCCCCCTGGCTCTCCTGAGGCATGACATCGCATATTTACCTGAATTTACGTTTGGCGGCTTGCGGTCATGTGACCGAGAAGCGCGAGGGGGGGGCGGCGAGCGCATGTGTCAAGAGTGTGCGCTTTCACGTTTGTGTGTGTGCGCGCGTGCGTTTGAGCGCTCGCACTTGATGAGCAGCTCTTATGAGGATCACATGCTCCGGGGGTCCCGCGCCTTCCCTGACACATGTTCATTTGTGCGTGTCTGACGCGCGGATGGTGTTGCTCGTGTGCTCGCCGCTGCCCTTTGATCCCGGAGGCGCCCGAGAGGTGCAAGGAAGCTTGTGAGCGCCGTCCCTATTGCCATTAAGTTAAAGGGGCGATGTGTGTGCGTGTGTGTGTGTGTGCGTGTGTGCGTGTGTACAGTGTTCTCTGCTATATGGCAGATTTTGAAGGAACCGTTTTGGAGGGTTTCGCAGGAAACAGGCAAATTGTGTAGTACCGCCTCATGCCTAAACACGCCGTGCAGCGCTGAGCCATTGTAATTAATAACAAGAAGAAGATACACGCTTGAGTAAAAAATAACTCGATTATGGATCAAAAATGGACCGATCCATTTTATTGGGTCAATTTGACCCAACTTTATAGGTCGTTCCATACAAAATGACCCAATTTTTTTGACCCAAGTAAATTCATATCTATGAGTTGTTTCACGCTGAAAGACCCATTTCTTCAAAGTTGGGTCAAATTGACCCAAGTAGAGGATCGGTACGTTTTTGCCCTTTGTTGGGTTATTTTTGACCCAACTGTTTTTAGTGTAAATTAGGTCAAAAAGGGACCAACCCAAAATTTTGTTTTTTTTATTCAACCCAAGCGTTGGGTGAAATGAACGGCATACAAAACAAAACAAAATGTTCTTAATTTTTTGTTGTCAAAATGAATAGACTACAAAACTACACAAAATATTGGGTTTTGAGTTATTCTTTTGACCCAGCTTTTTGGTTTACCCGCAGAACCCAAAGAGCTGGATCGGTTCCAAAAAAACGGAGTTGTTTTGTGGTTTATCCATTTGACCCAACTTTTTAGTTCAAATAAATAACCCAAAATGTTGGTTCCGTCCCCAAAAAATGGGTAAGTTTCTTGGGTTATTCATTTGACCCAACTTTTTGTTTTAGAAAAAATAACCAATTGGGCTTATTTTTGACCCGACTGTTTTTTGCTGGGAATGCCTTCAAATAAGATCCAGTTGTATGTCGTTGTAAGTCGTTGTATGCTCTCTGTTTGTATGTGTTGCTGCTCTGTTTGTGTTCATATAGCAGTCGTTCACAAGACATGTGACATCATCTAACATCAAACCTCTACAAACAGCTCATATATGTGCTTAAAGTTTGTAAGACGGGTAAATATATTGAAAAAATATTTGTTGAAGTGTGTTTTGGCATCGTGGTGCTTTTCACTTATCGCTGGTGTTTGTGGAACGCATCCTTGGCCGATGAAGCATGGTTGACTGCCCCGAAGCTACTTACACGTGGAGAGGCGGCACCGGCGACGGCTCGTAGATGTAGCGACCCTGCGCGTGCCTGTCGTCGATGGGCACGGGGGGGTGAAAGGCCGGGAAGAACTGCGGCGCGGCTGCAAAAAAAAAATAACAACGATGGATCATTTTAGGGACGCCTCAACAAAAGGCGGCGGGCGACCCAAAAAAAAAACGGATCCAGAAAATTTGAACCCAAAAAATCGTTACTCCTGATTCCGACTGTTTTTAGTAACCTTGAAGACATTTTCATGGGAAGACTAAATTCATGCCCATTTTCAAAAAAGGCGGCTCCGATTAGGGCCCTCCTTCAAACACACGAGACAGAGAAAAGTTGTTCCACGGAGCGAAACGAGACGTTCTTTTTTTCCCCTCACCTATTACACACACGCACACACACACACACACACACACACACACACACACACACACACACACACACGCAAATCCCTAACCTGCATTTGCACTCCTAACCGCCGTGTTGAAAGCGTGCTTGTGCGCGTGTGCGCGCACTGACGGACAAGCTGGGACGAGCCTCCGCAAAAGGCAGGCAGGTCCACTTGTCGAACTTGGACGCCGTTCAACAGCAACAACAAATCATGACATTCCACCTTTGCATAAAACGCACACACACACACACACACACACACACACAGCTTCATTCACTCATAAACACACGCGCGCACGTACACGCACGCACGCACGCACACACGTGTGGCTTTAATGTTGCCAAGCCTCAGCACCCCGAGGCAAAACATGTGTCAACATCTGCATACCTTCACGCAGCGGGACTCTGATGCGATCTGTACGCTTGTTTTTTTTTTTGCTCAAATATAATTTTTGCACCATTTTTTTTTTTTTTTTTTTTTTTGGCCGGGGGAAAACATCTGGCGCCATTCAGCGCCATGGCAGGTGGCCGACGGCTCAACAAGCGGCGCTTTATAAGGACGAGGAGGAGGAGGAGCTCTCAGGTTGTTTGACCTCATCGCTTCTCATATTTAATGAGCGCCTGCAGGACTCAAAAGGGGGAGGCGGCCTGCGTCTGCGCCACACGGACAAAAAGTATTGGGACAGGGATAAAAAGCAATCAACCAGGAAGACTTTCTCCAATAAGCTGAACTTTAAAAGTCGAACCCTGGCCTGAAACCTTAATTTGAACCCCTAACCCTGTCCTTAAAAGCCTTAAATCTTAATTTTGGTTTAAAACCCTAATTTGGAACTCTGACTTGAAACTAACTGTTTTGACGCATGAATTTGAACCCATAACTTTAACTGAAGACCCCTACTTCGAAATCCTGAACCCAACCTGAAAACCTCATTTGAAACCTTGATCCAAGCTTGGGCCCACTTTTGGTAGACAGGCGCACGTGCACTCGGCGTAAAAATGGGCGCATCTTTGTTTTCGTGCCGGGGCAAGTCTCGTTTGCCGTGTTTGTGAATTTGGCAGACATCTCCCTGGGCATTGTGGCAGACTGATGGCGTTGTCAAATCGGCTGTGCTCACTCCCACAACGGCACAAATGCCTACAAAATTTCTAACTACGCCCGTCTACGAAAATGCCAACGAAAGGGCACGAAAATAGGGTCCAAGATGTTGAAACCTGACTTTATATTCCTAATTCTTGTTTGAAACCATAACCCTGTCTCAAAACCCTATTTTTAACCCCTAAACTCTTCTAGCATCAATTTGAAACCATAACAACCCTAACACAGGCTTGAAAGTGTCTTTCAAATCCTAACCCTGGTTTGAAACCCTCATTTCGAAATCTTCATGAGAAACCCAAAAGCTTGTCTGAAACTTTAAAACCAGAGGTGGCGAATCCAAGTCCAGAAAGTAAATAAATAGTAAATACCCTGTCACTGTTTGACTTTAGCCCCTAGCACAAGCTAGCTAGCTCCCTATGAGCACCATGGGAGCTAGCTAGGGAGCTAGCTAGCTAGCACCTGGGGCTAAAGCCAAACGGTGGCAGGGCTTTTACTTTCTGGACCTGGATTTGCCACCTCTGTTTAAAACCCTCATTTATTAAATAACATGACTGGACTGCATTACCCAGAATTCCTCAAAGTCTTTTTTTTTTTCCTCCTCCGTCCTGTCGCTGTGGTTTATTTAAGTCGGGCTCCCAAGTTGACTTAAGCCAGAACAAGTTTACTTAAAGCTAAAAAGAACCGGCCACCTCTTTTACGCCAGCGCGGCCTTCCATTAGCGAGGCAAACAGCCGCGTGTCACCAGGAGGAATGTACACTCTCAAGGGAGGGGGGGGGGGGGGGGCGGAGTGGTGGGGGGGTTCTGGATCCATCCTGTCATCCATCTCAGCAGCTTCCTGTGGGGACTCCTCAGTGTTTACTTGAGGGCTAAATTACAGCCGCTCTTGTGGATATTCAAAAGGAAGGGCATTTAAGGCCGCTGATACAGCCGAGGGGGGGTTCCGAGGGGGGGGGGGGTGGCTGGGTTGGCGGGCAAAAGCTGAAAGTGGGGTTTTGATCAAGACTTTTCATCATCCTCCAAATGTTTTCTCCTAATGACCCTGATGTCACTTTGTGCAGTAGCACTGTTTCTTTTTTTTTGTTCACTCTTTTTTTTTTTTTTTTTTTTTCCCACAAGTCATTAAGACACGATTACAAGTTGGTCTTAATGAAATGGCAATTAGAGGCAAACTTTGACGAGGCTCATTAATTTCCACACACCGAAATATACTGTAAGTTCCCCTCCAATCAAAGCGGGACGCTAATTGCCTCGTCCTTTATTGGACACTTGAATGCTGTCAAAAGAAGAAGAAGAAGATCAAGCCTAAAGCGCATCAGCGCCCTTTTAAACATATCACTTTTCATTTTTCGATTCCATTGTCATCACGCATTTTAGATGAGATTGTATGCTTGCAATTTCTTTTCTTTTTTGAATTCAAATATGTTTACGACGAATTTAAAAAGCCTGCTTCGAAGCAGTCTTTCCCCATCTTTATTGCGCCGTCACATCTTTTGTATTCCAAAAAGAGCTTCTTTTTTTTTTGCATGTCACTCTATGTTGCCAGAATTGATAGATGAACACAAATCTTCTTCTTTTCCTTTCGGCTTTTCCCTTCAGGGGTCACAACTACTTTATATTTATTGTAAAAAAAATCTTCGATTTTGAGACCAATTTAGTGAAATTGGCTGATTTCCTGTGGCTCATCCAATAATCGATCATGGCATTCTACGAACATTTACAAACTACAAAATCAAGGTGTACTAAATAACTTTGTCCCAAAATTGCGATTTTTGAACAACGAAATTCAAAAAAATTTGTTTTATTTATTTTTATTTTTTTCCCTTTGTTTATTTTTTTTAAACAAACATTTATTCAAGTACACTTTTTTATTTAACTTCTATGTGTCATACATTTTAAATATATCATTCTTTAAGCATATTAACAACAAAAAACTGCTTACGTAAGAAAAGTGTAAATTTCCATCCCCCCCCCCCCCCCCCCCAGAGGAGGATCACTGAACCGCGCAACCCACTCGTAAATCTCCGTCAGGTTTTCATAAACAATTTCCCATCCGTGGTTTTGTCGTTGTCAAGTCAGCCCGCGGTGGAGTTTTTACGGTCACGGGTTGAGCGACGGCGAGCGGCGAGCGCAACAAAGAGCCTCTGACGGATTGTCGAGGCGCTGCGGGGCGGAGGCGGCGCAACGCGCGGCTTGCAGAGGTCTTGCCGCTTGTTAATGTGGAACATATGAAGCCCGACGCCCGGCACGGTTTATTATGCCAACTCGCCTACGACGCCTGAGCTCACCGCCGAGGCGCGCTTGGCATAAGCCGGGCCTCGCAACTCAACGACGACGACGACATAGAAACAAACACGAAAGGCGCTCGAAAATGCCGATAGGACTGAACTCGATAATAGTGAGAACGATAAACGAAAAACAATATTGGCAGTACGCTAAATCGATATATTTGAAGTTGTGTAATATATATTTTTATTTTTTAGTTAATTTTTATTTTTTTCCCTTTGTTTATTTTTTTTTAAACAAACATTTATTCAAGTACACTTTTTTTTATTTAACTTCTATGTGTAATACATTTTAAATATATCATTCTTTAAGTATATTAACAACAAAAAACTGCTTACGTAAGAAAAGTGTAAATTTCCATTTCCCCCCCCCCAGTTCACCAGGACAAAATGTGAACTGCGCTCGATTCAAACTAAACTCAAGCTCCACTTGAACCACACCAACCCCAACACAACCCGACCTTAGCTCGGACTGCACTGGAACGACGGTCAAACTAACAATTCTAAATGACAGCAAAGTAGAAAAACGTACGAGAACTGCGTCAGCTCCAAGTAGCATTTGAAGCTGGTGAGAGGGATATCCCATAATCCACCCCCCCCAAAGTTCAAAAATAGATGCGAAACAAGCCTGCGGAAGGGGCCCCAAATCTGCGGCCTTAAAGCAAAGCTGTGATTAAGTTTGGAGGTAAACATTTGGAGTTAATATCAGGTTTGCGCCGCCTTTACGACTTTGCTGGGAGACGTTCGCGTACACGTTGGTCCGTCAATCATCGCGCGCTCAAATTATATGGAAGCCGTTCGCTTTGCGGGACACACAGCGAGTGAAACGGGGGGGGGGGGGGGGGTGGACAGTGAGCCTGGATTGTACACATGCGCGTACACATTCACACTCGACAGAAGTAGCATGTGTGTTGTTGATCCATTTTTATTATCATTTATAGTATTTTTATTATTGATCACTTTTTCCACAATTGGTTAATCAACTCATTCACTCGCAGTCATTTTTTGCCCCCGGCTGCTTTACTGGATTTTGATTGATTTTGCAAGGCCCACAGTGTGTTTTATTGCTAAAAAAAAAAAAAACATGGAAGCTACCAAAAGAAAACACTGACCAAAAGAGCTTGTTGCAACATGACCCTGGCTGATCTCTTATACTCTGCTGCCACCTGCTGGCCGTTTTTGTAATAACTACCATGGCTTCAAGCATTTCTCTTCAGTTCTGAGGCTGCATCAAAGCCTTCTGTACGCTCTAGCATAAAAAAAAAACATAAATAAACATATAAATACGCCTTTGGGAGCATGATAATATTTAAAATAGAATGTATTGATATGTATATCAACATATATAAAAAAAAAATCTCATGAAAAAGTGAATGGTTGATTTATTGTAAATAAAAAAAAATTGTAATAAAAATACAAATAATAATGACTCATTTTATTATTTAAGCTTTCTCCTGGCTTACAGCGTTCAATAATGACACTGTCAAATGTTGCTACAAAAATGAACACCTGAACTTTATTTGCAGAGAATAAGCACAGGTGTGCGCGCCAGCTCCCATTGAATGGGATTGAAAACTGCCACATCACCTGTTGTAGGCGGGTGTGCACACTTGTGCAACCACATCATATTAAGATTTCGTTTTTCAATAAAGTTGTATTCAAGTAAGCATGTAATGTTTCACTAATAATGTATGTTTATGTCTTTGTGCTTGAAATTTGAAGAAAAAAAAATATTAAAGCTATTTTCTCCCCATTTCATGATTTATTTACTTTACCTGGCCCACGCGTCAATGTTTAAAATCAAGTGTCTCTTGAGCCGCAAAGTCAGCCCACCCACTTGATCATTTTGCTTAATGACCTGTATTGTCTTGGTTCTAATCAACTCATTAGCAGTGAATAAATAGAGGACCCTGGTTTTGCACGGACGACACCCCCCCCCCCCCCGTCCCTCCCCCAACGTCTATCCCGCCGTGGATCAGGGAGTGCGGGTTATTTCAGCAGGCCTCTGTGGAGCGCCAATCTATCTCCCACATTTGCTGAATTTCTCCAGATTGGGATAAGCTGGGGGGAGCCGAACAAAGCGCTATGTGCCGGCCTCTGCCCCCCCCCCCCCCCCCCAGCTTCTTCTTTCCCGTCCTCCCTTCCAAGGCTGAGAAAGATTCACACAGCAGTTTAGTATTTGGAAGAAAAAAAAACACAGCCCTACACACCTCCCCCACAACAGTCTTTATCTCCCTCAGATCCCCCCCCCCCCCCCCCAAACGCTGATATGTCTCCGACACAAGGCGAGTTGATTTAAACCTCAAGTTAACTCACCAGCGCCGGGCTACGTCTATTTTATTTCCGCCCCGGCTGGGATTTATTTGGCCCCGTTCCGACATTCTGCCGTTTATGGAGAGCGTTCCTGCCAACTGACAAAGAAGTGAAGGACGGTGTTTTGTCTACGGGGTCCGTAAACGTCGCAGGCCTTTTTTCCCCTCTTCCGAGTGTCTTATCGCTGAGGTCGTAGATATGACAAAACGCGGGGGCCGGGATGTTTCTAAATAAAAGCCGCCGCCAAGTATCCGCTTAGTGAAACTCTTGTTTGACACTCGCAAGGGAGATTAAAAGTCCCAAAACCGGACCAGAACCACGTTACAACAACACGAGAACTACTCTACCAGAGCTACCCAGCGTTTTATAAACTGGTAGGCCGGCCCACCAGACCTTTTTCTCGCGGTCAATGCGTAGTCGTCGCCGCTTATCACCGGCCGTCACCGGCTTTCCCAATTGACAAACCAATCGTAATCGTTGCCGATTCTTGTCGTCCACGTCCCCCACCACCCAACTCGATGAATACGTTTCAGTGCTTGTCGTTTGTCGTCCGCACGACGGTAACAATTATTTTCCCAGGCTGTTTGCGTTTCCCTGGTCCATCCCAGATCAACCGGGCCTACTAAGTTTTTCTGGGGGAAACGACTAAAAGAACTACATTAGAAATACAGTAGAACTAAATTACAACGACACTAGAACTAGAGCTGCAATAACACAAAACTGGAGCTAGTCGTTCAATATAACTACACTAAAACTACACTTGACGTACTCTGGACCACGAGACAAGCAGCAGAACAAAACGAGAACCGCCCTAAACCTAGCACCAAACCAGAAGTACATAAGACGTCGTCGGACCAACACTAGAACTACATCAGAACTAAAGCATAATAAGTGCATTTAAACTCCAGCTGCTCCCTCACTTTTATATCCGCTCTTTCTGGAAGCTAATCGCTTGTTTTCAGCCTGTATTCCAAAACAAGGACAAAGTTGTAATCCGTTTAGCGCATCCCCGTCAACCGCGTCCACCCCGGAATAATCCGCCGAGATTGTAAGGTGCCATCAAGGGAAACGAGCGGCGCAACACGAGGGGAAGTGAGGAAGAAGTGAAAGGGGGGGGGAGAACTTGCGTCACGGTAGATTTTTTTGGCCCCTTTGTCACACGCAGGTGGCGCTCTGGGCTCTTCCCCCGCGCCGCAGCCCGGGCGCAGAGACAAACCTCGAGCCCTTGGCTGCAAAAAAAACCCTCGGAGAGGATTAAGCACCGGCGGAGAGCGCTTTAATGAGACCTGAGAAGTTGCCGGGGCCGAGGCGCCGCTTCCCAAAGGTCCGCCCTCGTGGCCCCCCGAGCGGCCCTCGTTGCGCCGGCGGCGGAGCCACATCAAAGGGAGAACCCGGAGACGGTCGGGGGGCGGGGGCAGGGGGGGGGGGGGTGCGCAGGGGCGGAGGGGAAGGTGCCCCGCACGGAGGAATCCCTTATCTCCTCCTGAGAGGATGCTGCTCTCTCTGCGCTGTGAGATTGTCTGGAGCTGCCACCTGTCTCGGGCATCTTTGAAGGCAACACTAAAGCCTGTGATGGGCCTGACCTCCTTGCGCTCCCCATTCTTTTATGTCTCTCTTCATTTTGGGCTTTGTTACTCATACCTCCCCCCCCCTCGCTCCTCCACCTCGCCTGCCAACCGCCACCTCTGCTCGCTTTCCCGCTCCTTGTAGACGTCTTGTCTCTCTCTGGCACGCTCAGTTTTTGAGAGATATCGCCGCGGTCGGAACAGCTTTAATCGTCAGCTCAATTAAAAGCACACACATTTCAACCAATAGCTCACCGATAGCAACTGAGCATTCTTATCTTTTTTTTTTTTTTTCTTTTCTTTTCTTAAAGAGCTCAGTATTGTTCATTCGGAAATGTCATCATCATTGCTCTTTATTTATTTTATTTTTATATTTTTTTATTTTTTTATTTTTTTATTTATTTATTTTTTTATTTTTTTATTTATTTATTTATTTATTTATTATTATTATTTTTTTTTATTATCTTAGCGTGATTACCTTTATCTCAGGAAAGTTTGCCCCTACCTGTATAGCTCAATAAAATTTGAACTACAACTGCAATGAACTAACATGCTAAGTTGAACAATACAACTAAAGCAAAACTGCATTAAAAACCCCAAAGCTAGCTAGCGAGCTAATTCAAACTTAAAAACACAGAAATATGATGCACCCCGATGGCGAGCCGACCTGCTCGATGGACGTAACAACAACGCAACTTTTAAATAACTTTAAAATGGCGCGATTACTGTGGGAAATGAACGCGCTACGGACGAGGCACGGGCGCCGCAAAGTCGCCGACGGTACCCGAGGACCCGCTGCGCAAATGAACTTGACTTAAAGTGCAGAAGACGTCCAAGCCTCTATTGTGCAAGCGAACAGCATGTTCAGCATGTTTTTGTATCTCATTAGAAGTCTCAAGTAGCTAAAGTTGTGCCCCGCTGAGCAAAGTTAGCTTATCTTCTGGACTTGTACAACAAAAAAAAAAAAACGACAACAATAAAATGAGCAAAAGGGCCTGAATTAACAAACTAACAGACACAGACGCGATTATCCTGCTAATAAGGCGGCTAGCGAGCCTCTAAATCAAATTGTTATTGTCGTCAAGACGCCGCAAATCTTGCTTTTTAAGCTTTGGCGACATCAGCGCAGTGTTTTGTGCGCGCGCGCGGCTGAATGGCGCGATTAAGAAAACAAGGAAGTTTAGGGGAGGGGGGGGGTGAAAAAAAATGCTACAGCGGAGCTACGACAGATGTTGCCGCGCTGATACGCCGGCGAAACGCTCGTCTTTGAACGTGCTAAGTTTCCCTGGAAATTCTGCTTAATTCTCCTTTAGCCCCGTCGCGTTTAATCTCGTCATTGTTAACGAGACGCGTCGTTATTTTCTCCAGACCAGTCACATGACTTTAAAACACTTGAAACTCCGATGAACCCCCCGCCGCCACTCTCGCACCCCCCCCCCCCTTCCTACCCTTCAAGTCATGCGGTTCTTGCTACAAAGAGGAAACTCGCACGCCAGATCAGGGCACTATCTTGCGAGCGATGCCGCTAATAAGCTGTAAAAAGGGGATCATCTGATTATCCCTGGTGTGCCGGACCACCGGGACCCCCGTGTTGTTCTGTCCTGATGAAAGGCCTTGGCCGCGGATGGAAGGCGTCCCTTTCGTTTGCCTGCAGCGCGCCCGGGGCTGCTTCTTCTTCTTCTTCTTCCCGCTGATGCCGAGGGACGGCACCTCGCCACCGCGCTCAATATTTGCGGCGTCGCAAAAGACAAACATTTACCCTGCCCGTGTTTTCGCACCTCGGGCTTTCTTTGAAGGCACGCCAGCCTCTTCTTGCGCCGTTCTCTGAGGGTCACGCGTCTTGCTTTTCAAAAGCGATATACTAAACTAGAACAGCACTTGAACTATAGCAGAACTAGAACTACACTGGATTTTACCCCGCGTCTTCTCACCTTCGGGCTTACTTTGAAGGTACGGGCAAGCCTCTTCGAAGAGCTCTGAAGAGAACAAAATTAGCAGGACTTTCGCTTACGTGAACCTTTGTTTATTCCAGGAGGGCCACTGAGAACAGATTCGTATTTGCAATGCCGAGTAAAAGCAAGGCACAATTAAAAACAAAACAAAATAAAAGTGTTTTTATACATTATTTAAAATTTAAAAAAAACTGTACTAAAACTGCATTTAACTCATTCACTTACAGCCATTTTCACTGAAGCAACCCCCTTCACTCCCGGCTGTGTTACTGGATTTTGACAGATTTTGCAAGGCCCACAAAATATTGTGTCCTATTGCTCTAAAAACATGGACTCTACCAAAAGAAAGATGAGAGTCTCTTCTTTCATCAGGAAAAAAAGTAAATTTGTATGTTTCTGTTTTGTAGCAATTAGCATTAGCATTAGCTAGGTGTCATCATTATTCCCATTCCTGTTGAAAACGCTGGGAAAAAGAGCTTGTTGCAACATCACCCTGACTGATCTCTTATACTCCGCTGCCACCTACTGGCCGTTTTTTTTTTGTAAAACCTACCATTACCATGCTGAATCAAAGCCTTCTGTATGCTCTAGCTTAAAAAAACAAACATTAAAAACATAGCGATACATTTTTTGGGAGTGCTGGACAAAGTATTAAAACATTTATTGATACGTTTTTTGTGTTTGAATGAGTTCAAGTTAAACTACAACTACACTTGAAACACTCAAACTATATCAGAACTTGGAATAAATGAAATAAAACTACATCTGAGAAACAGAACTAGAAATAAATACACTAGAACTGCACAAATGATTGAACTACACTTGACCCAAACTCGAACGACATTAGAACCACAATAAAACTACACTTGAACAACTATTGAACTAAAGTAGAAATTGAGTTCATTAGAAAAAAAAAAAAAAACTACAATTACACTTGAACTATACAAGAATTCCCTCGGTATCTTCTCACCTTGGACATTTTTTGAAGCCACTCCAGGCCACTTCTTATCAGGTTCTCCAAGGGTCACTTCTTGGTTTTCTAACCCCCCGCAAGCACTTCCGCCACCACCCCCCCCCCCCAGCCCCCCTTTCTCCAATCCGAAACATATACACACACACACACTTGAAGATAAATGGAAATGTCTTGTGCAGTCCACGTGAAGCGGAGAACTGTAATTACTTGTCGGCACTGCGAGGCCGTTGTTGTGCCGATCACGTTTGGCGGCCGTGACAGCCGGCTCACATAGTTCACTGGTCAGCTGCATTTTGATATTGAGACGGATGCGTGGACGGACGGACGGACGGACGTGGCACGGCTCAGCGATCCCCGAGATCAGCTGGCCGCAGCAATTTTGCGACCGCTCAAACCCCCTCGACCTCTGTTGTTCTCCTTTGCGAGCCCCCCCGAGTGATCCAGGTATGAGTCAACTCTCCGGCCAGGATCAGGATGTTAAGGAAACAGAAGAACTAAATCAAACCTTTAAATTAAGTGAGCCAAAATTGCACGCAATTATCCAAAACATGTTGAAGTTCAAAATGGCACCATCGACAATTTCTAAATTATTATTGTCATTATTATGTGGGAAACAAATTTTTATAGTAAACATACGTACAAACGTCCAAATTTTGGACCATTGACTCCCATTATAAATAATAATTTTTCATGTGTTTTGATGCACTGTACACATTATGTGTAATAGTGCATTTCCCACGATTACCCAATTTATCCCTTCACTGGGGCATCAACTAAACGTATAAAAAAAATGTTTTTACTTTGGAGTCCTAAAACGCCATAATATACCAGATGGCGCTAGAGAGCTAATTATCCTTTTTGGTTGAGCTGATTTATGCTTCCTAAGTCCCCATTCTTATACCAAAACAAGAAAGCACGGTGACATCAAAAACAAATAAATGAATAAAAACTAGATATGTTTGGAATAGGTCTGATGACATTGAACATTTTGATTTTGGTCGCAAGTAAAAAAATAATAATAATTCCGAAATGACTTAGATATCACACTTCCAATAGTGAGCCAAATGTTGGCTTATTTTACGCAAAAAAAATTCACGTTACAAGGGCTAGAACTACACAAGACTGCAATAAAACGACACTCGTCTAATACTAGAAGTAAACAACACAATAAAAGTAGAACCCTTTATTAGCCACGAAACGGCATGTTCAGCTCCATTTCGATATTGAAACAGATGCGCTACGGTTCGGCGGTCCCAGAGATCAGCTTTCTGCAGCAGTTGTTGTGACCCGACAACCCCCCGTGACCTCCTTTTCACCGCCAATCTCAGACTGATCCAAGTAGAAGTAGTCACCTCCGGCCGGGGCTCAGTCGGCAGGGTTAGCGGGGGATACTCCAGAATGTGAATCCAGCGGGCCCGGGGAGATCCGCGCCCGCGCCCGCGCCCAGCGCTGCCTACGGCTTAGCCAGCTCGGATTGTGCCATCAGTCAAAAACAACGAGGCTTTTGTGTGCGAGGATCTGACAGGACCGAGAGACGGTCATCACGACGGCATAAAAAAAAAAAATAAAAAAAAAAAGTCATTTTGTCAAACTAATTCTTAAGCGGAGAGATTTTGTTTGTTTTTCACCACCGCGTTCTCTGGCGTTTTAGCAGCCGCTTTAACATTTGCAAGAAATCCGTGGCTTGAAAAGGAGAAAAAAATGGTCTTTGTCTTCAGTCTTGGCAAAGGCGGGCCAAATGTTTAAGAAAGACGCACTTTTAAAGAAGAAGACTGTTGCTGGACCGCTGACCGGCTAATCGGCGCATAATGTAGACAAGATGTCGCATTCGCGCTTAAAAGACAATTAGGATCTTGAAAAACAAAAGCGCCGCCTCCCTCATTAATCCACGGCGCAATCCGTTCCTTCCTTTATCCCCGCTGCGCCAAAAGCCTCAGTGTATTAACGCGGCGGTAAGAAGGGATGCGGACTCTTATCCTGTGTGTTTGCCCAAGAAAAGCGGCTCAGACCCGAGCATCACCGCGATTAGCTAATGCTAACAATAGGGGCCATGTTTCCTTAGTGGCTCCTCTGCGTTGCGCTTGAAGTGGGTGGAAAAGCCCAAAAGTAAACATCGACTCAGGCAAAGTAAGGATCACGCGTCTGCCTGAATGAAGACAACGAGCCAGCCGAGCCTCGTTCTTTTCTTTTTTTTTTCTCCTTATTTTTCTTCGCAAGCAGCCGCCAGGTGTGCGGAGGCTGCAGGTGCCGTCGTATTTAGACGCATTACGCGCCGACGCGGGCCAAAAAAACAACGCTAAGCCGATTTATGGGCTTCTGTGTAAGGTCTCTCCATCACCGGTTCACACCTGGGATGAATTTCAGGAGGTGAGATGGTTACATGTGACGGCCTCGGCCACATTTTCAGATAATGAACAAAAAAGCTAAATCATTGTTTTAAAACAAATGTAAAAAAAGTGAAAATAATCAAAGGCGTGTTCTACGTGTTACACCTTGGGGTGCAAGCATGGGTGACCCCCAAGTTCAAAGGAAGCCCATTCACCCCCCCCCCCCCCCCATGTTCCCGACACCTGCGGCCTGCAGGAGGTGGTGGCTTTTCCCGCAGATCATAACTCTGACTCGTGACGCTAATGCGTTTTGTGACTGGCTATTATTAGCGCAAACGCGACTCGCTGTGTCTGCGCGGCTTGTTTACTCACAACTCGCACGATGGATTGGCCTCCCCTCCAACAGCATCCCAATAAAAATTGTCTGGAACGGAATTATTAATTGTGTCAAACATGTGGAATTTATCACCTTTTTTTTTTACGGTTATCACGAGTTATGGTGCGAAAAACTGGAATGACAGCACGGCAGGTTGAGGCCATAAAAAAAACGAGCTACTGGCTAAAGGTGGCTGGAATTGAGTACATAACTACACATTGCATCATTTCATTTTCTGTTCCATTTAGCGCGGTGCAATTAATCGAAATTCAATTACAATTTCAATTATTTCACTCCACAATTACAAAATCAGCATAATCAAAAAAATTATTATTAATACTAATTTTGGAGTTGTTTAAATGTATGCATTTGCAGCTATTTCGAATTTTAAAATAACAAATTTTGTGAATTTTGTTTCATCTAAAAGGAACTTGCATAATTATAGTGTTTCACAGAACTTTATTTGTCTTAATATTTTTTATTTGTTTTTTACGTCTAAACATTTTTCTTGGTTTGTACCAAAAAATAAATGATTGCCCATAATCGTTATTTCAATTATTCGTGATTTTTTTTTCCATAATTGCGCAGCCCTAATTCCATTTGTCCCAAGTGGAGCCTATCCCAGCCTATCTTGGCTAACTGCTCACCATGCATACCACCAACCGCACAGCAGTTTATTTTTTGTTCCAAAAGTCTGCACTACTTTTGGTCCTTCTTCTCCTCAATTTTCTGCCCTGAACGACTGGAACGCTCGTTCCTCCCAGTGTCATCCTTTAAAAGGTCGGGGTTAGAAAGCGTATTTTCTTGGGTGCAAGGCATAGAAAAGCTTGAGAAATCAGGGAAGGGAACAGTTGAACAATGAAAAATGTCTCTACTTTTTTATGTAAGGAGACCCAAAAAATAAAAAAAAATGGGGGGGGGGGGTAATTTGGAAGGAAATGTATTCTATAAAAAAAAGGAATGAGATTTATTGATATTGTCACTAATAAAATATTTTTTTATAATAACAAAAATAATAAATTATTAAATTATTATTGTTATTAATTATTTAATTATTTTATTTATTTTTATTATTAAAAATATTTATTGATTTATTTTTATTACTTTATAATTTTGTTTTCTAGTAATAAAACCAAAATGTCTTAGTTGTAATAAGGAGTTATTAATATTAATTATTTCAGTCATTTTAAGACATTCTGTGGACCCGAATGAACTTTGACAGTTTTTTTGTTTTTGTTTGTTTTTTACTTTTTCAGCATTTGAACTCAATCAGATTGCCTCTTCCGCAAGACCCTTAGCTACAGGGTGACCCCGCCCCGGCATTTCGTTCCTCCCACGCACACAAACAAGAAGTGGCAGTGTTGCTGAGTGAGGCCAGGATGTAATGGCCCCTAATGTGGCGGCCCCCAGGGTCCTGCCGGCCACACCGTCACCAGCACGCTTGGCTTTCCCTTCAGTAAATAGAGTTACACTCGGCGGTCGGGGTCCGCTGGACTTTTCATTAGCAATCGGCCCCGACTCCATTCACAGGCGATTGATGGCGAACCCAACAGGCCATTTGCCCCCTAATCAGACTCTTGCTAACCCAATCATCTCGCTGCCGTCCAGCTTTGCTTCAGATGATCTCCACTATCTCACGTAAAGGCTTGCGCCGGCTTGTCAGGTCTCACGCATGCGGGGTGGGAGGGGGGGGGGGGGAGATGTGGTTTGACTTTGGGCCGTTTGAAGTGCGAGTTGACGAGAGCGAGCTCGGCGTTCAGACAGGCCGCCCCTAATGAGGGAATTAAGCAGGCACGCCGGCCATACTAACGCCGCCTGCGCCATGTATGACGGGCCGTCAGGCACAGACGGGATTACCTCTCACATAAACTGCTGAAATGCTCTCTCAGCGCATACGTACTACTGAATAATTCTCAAAAAGTGACATTTGTGAAATTCTTTCATAATAAATTGACATACTCTCATTCAACTAAAATGAGTTTAGGAGCACTACGGAAACCCTCACGAACAGTACGGAAACATTGACATTCACTAAACACTCTCACACGCGCACAAGTTAGAAATTATTCACCAGCACACACTTGAAATGTTCTCACATTCTACTGGAATGAGCGCTCACACCACTGAAACACTCCCATATTCACTTCTAAACCACTCTCACATACCATTGAAATGTTCTCACACATTCCTAGAACACTCTCACATTCACCTCTAAAGCGCTTTCACACACACTACCGAAACACTAAGATTCACCACTGAAATGCTTTCACACACAACACTGAAAAAACACTTTTCGCCAATACGCTATTGAAACGCTCTCACAAACGAAATGCTCTCTCACATAAAAAAAAGGAAGAAATCCTGACTCGCACACCCTACTGGAACAGTCTCACATGCACTACTGCTACAAAGAACACTTGAAAGTTTCTTACGGTAGTGCGAGTCCAGGTAGCCGTTGCGGGGGTCCATGGCGAAGAGGGTCCCCCGGTAGGGCAGGGCGTGTTCTGCCAGGTGGGGCAGGGATCCAAGGAGCTCCTTCTTGAGCGGCGAAGGTCGCTCCTCGGTGGACGTGGACGGCTCCTCGGTCACGCCGCGCTCCGAGCTGAGGGCGTTGCGCCTCTCGCGGTGGTACGGTGGGCCCGAGCTCTCATCCTCTGCCAAACGACAACAAGGGCTTCATGAGGAAAGGCGTTGCAGATACGAGAACGCTTCAGACCCTCACAGTGAGATGGCGCCGCAGCATCTGGCCACCATTAACTCATTCAAACCCCAAAACGTACTTTTTAATACTTTGTGCGTCACTCCCAAAAACGTATTTATATGTTTTTTCATGTGTTTTTTTTCATGCTAGAGCATACAGAAGGCTTTGATGCCACTTCTGACCTGAAGAGGTTGCTTAAAGCAATGGTAGTTATTACAAAAAATGGCCAGCATGTGAGTATAAGAGATCAACTAGGACCATGTTGCAACAAGCTCTTTTTGTCAGTGTTTGTGAATAATGATGAAACTTAGCTAATGCTAATGCTAATTGCTGAAAACGGAAACAGATAGAAATATCTGTTTTTCCCTGATGAAAGAAGAGACTCTAATCTTTCTTTTGGTAGGTTCCATGTTTTTATAGCAATAGAACACAATATTCTGTGGGCCTTACAAAATCAGTCAATATCCAGTAAAACAACCAGGAGCGAAGGGGGTTGCTTCAGTGAAAATGGCTGAGAGTGAATGAGTTAATTCACACCATTATGCTAGCAAAAGAAAAAAAGATTTGGGGTGTTTTTGGAAGTGGCTGCAACGGATTAATTGCACTTCCATTCATTTCAATGGGGAAAGATGATTTTGATTTTAAAATCTGACAATGGGTCAATTTGACTCGCACCATAACTAAGTGCCGTTTCGTTGTCTAACTGAATGAAACAATTACAGATGACAGGACTTGTGAGGAACTCAACAATCTTCCCAGTTACAAGACTCAAGATGTTTATTTGTCGTATGCACAGTAAAAACACAAAGATCGCGTTGAGCAGTGAAATTATTCATGTCCCGGTAATATATATTTTTTTAGAATACATCGTCTTTCCTCGCCGACTACCAACTGAGGCTTTTTATCACCAGTGTAAATATGCCGCACGGGTTCAGCCACATGTGGGAGTTGCGAAGTGTACGAGCGAAAGCGCTTCAAACTTGAGGATTTCCCAGAAGTCTGCTCTTAAATTCTGCTTTTTTTTTTCTCTCTCTCTCCTTCATAATTCCCATGGAGAGAGCAAGAGAGGCTTCCCGACCGCATTCCAAGCTGCCCATTAAACAGCGTCATGGGTTGTATCAAGCGCCCCCCCCTTCGCCCCCCCCCCCCCCCTCGCCATCCCCCCCTTTGGACTGGTCTTAAACTAAATCTCTCATCCGCTGTCTGACGGAGAAATTGGGAGGAGCGAGATCTCTGGGGGGAAAAGCTTCCTGGCACGCTGGCTAAAGAAGGGGATAAACGCCGAGTTGAGTTCAAGGGCTGAGCTCAGCTAAGAAAGACACGGCCTTTGACATGGGGTTTGACCTTTGAACTGCCATCTACGCTTGGAGGGGCCTAAGGGGGCGCAAAGTCAGTCAGCCACCCGACTGGAGTACGAGCCCTCTTTTTTTGTGTTTGTTTCTTTGGTACTTTAAGAATGTGTACGGGTCAATATGACCCGTATATAAAAGAACAAGAAAGTGCCCCCCCCCCCCCAAAAAAAAAAGGCAAAATTAAAAAGTAGGAAATATTGTCATCTTGACCTGCAACATGAACAACATGCTTGTCATAAAATAAATACATGTAAAAAATAAAAATAAAATTAAAAAAAACTGTTTGAAAAACTTTAAAAATATATATTGTTTATTTTGGATCTTTAAACAGTAATTTAGGGATAAAGCGATTGTCAGCCAGGCCGATTATCAGCGCCAATATTTGGCATTTTGACAGTTTTTTTTTTTTTAATTTCGATTGTTGATTTACTGTCGAAAACTTCTGGGAGCTTTTTATTTTCTTGCGGTTTTCGAACTTTCTCAGGGATGCTGCTGAGCCCGGATCTCCCTGCACTTTTTGTTAGAATTTGAAAACAAAGATGTCTATTGTCTAAAATAAAAAAAAAATTCAAAGTTATTTGATAAACATGCTAAAAGGAATTTAAGTCAAGTCATTATAACATTTTAAAGAATTTTACAGAAATATTGAACTTTTTACTACAAACGAATATAATCTCCAAATATCAGTTATCAGCATCCTTGACTACTAATAATCTGCATCTATTGTATTGTACCACTAATTTAACGATTTCTACAGAAATTTCGAGGCAATACTGAAAAGTTGAATGCTATTTATTAGCTGAATGCTAAGATTTGAACGCATGTACTTATAAAGTAAGTTGAAAGATAAATGACTAAAGTACTAAAATACGGTCCAAGCAGGGTTTGAATCCGCGGTGGAAGGTAATTTCTCCAAGCACTCAGCGAACGTGACTTGTTTGAAATCATGGCCGATGGCGTATTTGTTTTTGAAAAATTGTCATCTGATGCTAACAGCTAGCATGCAATTTTTCATTTCAGTGAAATTAGAATGCATTTCTTGATATGGTAGTCAGTTGGTATGCATGCATTTCACATGGACATATTTGCAATGTACAGTCGAAGGTGGGATTCAAACCCGTGACCCGTGACCCCGTGAATGGGGAAAAGTTGATATTTAACATTAAATTGAGCCAATGCTGTAAAGTAATGTGAAATTAGACGATATATAACTCGGGAGGCGTGAATTTTTGAAGCAAAATATATTGCTTCAACTTTTGGCGTGCACGTTACGTCACTTTGACTCAAACGCACACACTTGAGCGTTTGACGCGCTTTGCGCTATTTTTTCCAAAACGTCCGCTAGAGACCACTTTTCAAAAGTTTGTATTTCCTGGGCGCAAAAAAAAAAAAAAAGCCTCCTAAATGCGTCTTCCGCAGCTCAAATTGGCCAGTAGACATGAGCGCCCGGCGGCCTTTTAACATCGACATGGCTCCATTTATAAAACATCAGAGAAATAAGCTCATAAATATGTACTCCAGTCAGCTTGCGCGTTCTCACATGTCGACGTCAGACCGTGCGAGGGAAGCGGCGGATGCGAGTTTTTTGGGGTTTTTTCCTTCCGAGCGCACGTGGCGCTCGCGGCCTCCGCTTTTTTCCAGCCCGTGTCGGCGGCAGCGGCAGCGGCAGCGGCGGCGGATGAACCCGATTCCCAAAATCCCTTTATGTTAATATTGCGCTTTGCGAGAGCCAGACCTATTAATCCAGCTTTAGAGCGTATAAATGCCATTATTCCCTTAATAAGATCACGGGCTGTGCAGTATGGGATTAAATGCTTATATCATAACTGACGCTGTCATTTCCTGCGGATGAGGGCGGCTCGCTTCTCCCTCAGCCTGTCAGTTCCGCGTTAAAGGATCCCGACAATTTGCCGCCGCCGCCCCGTCATGGAATACGAGCGGCACCCGTGGGCTGCCGAATTGCTT
This sequence comes from Leptonotus elevatus, assembly GCF_054856555.1. Lineage (NCBI taxonomy): Eukaryota > Metazoa > Chordata > Actinopteri > Syngnathiformes > Syngnathidae > Leptonotus > Leptonotus elevatus. The sequence continues at coordinate 14,454,408 of NC_141259.1, read as the reverse complement.
CGCCGCATCCGCACCGTTCTTACATCTCGCCTCTCTTAAAGTTGCGTTGTATAATCTGGCCTGCTTTGTTGTTCGTAATTGGCTGCGAGGACGCCTGCCGCGTTGCGTCGCTTAAGGCGGCGCCTCTCAAACTTTTGACACCAAAGACCACCTTGAAAAAAATACTTGGCATTGACAACCGTCATTACCGCCACTGAAATGCAACAGCGTGGGCGGGCCTAAGGCGATGTTCGTATCGCAGGTTCATTTCCGAGGGTTTTGCCAATATTGTCCGTTCCGATTCTGATTTGTTGATATCGGACCCAGTCTAAAATCCTTGCAATTGCCACACACGTGTCAGGACTGAGACCATATTAATTCCCGTAAACACTGCGCCATGTGAAGTCGTGTTTTGTGCGCATGCATGTCACTTTAAATGTTTTTTTTTTCTCCGATTTTACCGATTTGACATGTCATCATCATTGCTCTCTTTTTTTAAATTTATTATTATTTATATATTTTTTTTATACATTTTTATTTTGCATGTGGGTGTGCATGTGCGTGCGTGTGAGTGTGTATGTATTAGTTCACCTAAAACCTATTAAAAAATCCCATACCTAAACCGAACACTTCAGAATCCAGTCAGAGTCGTGACTCCAGTCAGGAGACCCGAGGAAGGACCAAAGAAAGGAAAGGAAAGTGTCACTTCAACTTCCCTTCACGTTAGCTATCGCATTTCTTTTTGCCATGTGGACAATCACACAAAAAGAAACAAAAATCCAACTGGGCTGCAGTATGAGTATACCCCGGGGCAGTTTTACTAAAAAGGATAGTTAACATTTTTGTAACACTCTGTTACATTATGTGCAATTTGAATAGCAAAACTGTGCTTAAATAATTCTGGATAGGGATGGACGAGCCATTTTATGATCAGGAGCAAAGATTTAGAAATTAGGAAAATAGAAAATTTACTTTATCAAATTTTAGGGGAAAATGCTGTATTGGGACATTTCATTAAAGAAAAAAGTTGGGTCAAAAGTAATATTTCTGAGTTGTTTTACACTAAAAGAACAATTTCTTGACTCAAATTTGGGTCTAAATGGCTCGAGTAGAGGATCGGTCCTTTTTTTGCCCCAAAGTTTGGTTACTTTTGACCCAACAGTTTTTAGAGGGATCTTTTTTTGTGTGAGTGTATGTGTGTGGGACTTGGGGGGGGGGGGGGGGCTATGTATTAAAAGTACTAGTGGTTTCAGTGTCTTGTACTGGTAAAGGTTTGAAGAAGAAAAAAAGAAGGTCTCGAACATACCAAGTACTGGATTAAAAAATACAATGTTTAAGCTACTGTACACTCTAAACACAGTTGGGTCAAAAAATAACCCAACTATGGGTCAAAACTTGACCGATCCTCGACTTTGAGTCAAGAAACGGGTCTTTATTCTTTTAGTGTAAAACAACTGATAAATATTGGTCAGATCCTTTACTTGGGTCCAAAAATTGGGTCATTTTGTATGAAACAACCCAGAAAGTTGGGTCCATTTTGGATCCAACTGTTTTTAGAGTGTAATACTGTGCCGTTTAAACATTAAATGGAGTATTTCTTCGCGTAGCACAAGAGGGATTTTTCTTCGCATAAGTGCAGAACCTTCCGGCAACGACGCCTGGTTACACTTCACCAATATCAGTGCCGGGAAAACGGCCGATGTGAAAGCGCTTTACGACCCCCCCCCCCCCCCCCCCCCCCCCGCTGAGGTCAAGCGACTAATAGCTCAATCACAGCGATGTCACACGCTCGCCGTGCCCCCGCGACGCGACCGTTACCATGGCGAGACCGCAGGCTTCATCAATGTCCCATATAGCACCTTAAGGGGCTTCATTATTGCGGTCCCGAGCACCTTCAATGGTTAGCCCAAACACTCGCGGGCACAAAGGCCCAATTGACTTCCCGGGTGGACGGACACAGAAGAAGAAGAAGAAGAAGAAGAAGAAGCTTTTCTCTTCCCAGTTTCAGAAGAAGTTTCCCCTCCGTCATGTTTTTATTTGCCTGTTTTTTCCCATGGTGGCCGCATACAGGCCCTCCCCTCCGCCAGTTCGTGGGTCCGTTCAAACCGACAGAAAAAACAGCAGGCCAGGCCTCTGCAGAACAAAAAAAAAACAAAAAAAAACAACTAGAACTATCCCGTCTCTCTCTCTCTCTCTCTCTCTCTCTCTCTCTCTGGTGATTGAATTTCTTAACATCTTTTCAAAAAGCGCTTAAATGCCTGCAGGCGAGAGGAAGAAACAAGCTAATGGTGGTTGGGGAGCGCTGAACAAATTTCAGAGGCCTTTCCTGCTCGCGTTTGAGCTTGAAAGCGCGCTGGCGCCTTTCAACTGTTCAAAGTCCTCCTTCCTCCTGCAGTGTCACTGAAGGATTTGAAAAGAAGGTAATTGTGCTCGCTGCCGTCCTGATCAGAGCGCGCGCCCCGGCTTTAGTACTTGCCGCGCCACTAGAAAAGGTACCCGGCGCTCCGTTGTGCCGTTCTTCCCCGAGCACCTTTTAGCGTTGTCGCTCGCGCCGCCTGCCGCGTCGTCCTCTCCTTTCAACACCTGCGAGCCGCTCATTAAACTCCCCAAAGTCCCAAATGCGGCTCTCTCTCTCTCTCGTCCGTCTGTCTTTTTGTCAAAACAGGCCGCAAACCTTCAGGAGGGACGCGAGAGTAAAAGCGACGACTTGAAACGAGGAAAAAGCGATCGCCCTCCGTTTTCATGGTTTCTGCGGGTATCATCAAATCTAATTTCATGCGTTTAATGCCATTTTTAATGCATTTTTTAAATTTTATGTCATTTGATTCAAATGTTTATTTCTAACTAATTGCATAATTTCCATAGTTAACTCGCCATTAATCGCAAATTAATCGCATGTTACATCTGCTCTAAATATGCAATGAAATTTAAAATTCAAGTTTTTCATACTCTTGTTAATGTTTAAAGCTGTCAAAATTAATCGATTATTACAATTAATCGACAACGATTTTAATAATCGAATAATCGCTTGGAGACTTTTTTTATTTATTTAAAATGGTTCAAATCCTCTGATTTTTAGCACATCAACGGTAATATTTGACTGATTTCTGTAGTCCTTCATGAAAGAAGACTGTTTATCGTCTGTGTTTAATCAAAATAAGACATTTACAAACATCTGCTTTAACTTTGGGAAGCAATGACCGAGCCGGTAACATAGAACAACATCACTCCTTTTTTTTTTTTTTTATCACTATACGAATACGAAGTATGAAATAAACACAAATCCCTGGTTAATAATAGTAATCAGGGGGGAAAATGCTTTTGTGATACACTTTAATGCAAATTAATATGAATCCAATTAGTCAATTAATCGATTGGATATAAAATCGCATGAATTCCATAGTTAACTCGCGATTAATCGCAAATGAACCGCATGCTACATCTGCTCTAAATGTACAATAAAATTCAAGTTTTTCATACTCTTGTTCATGTTAATGCCATATAAGGCCTTCTTAATTTGAACCAATTCCATTTATTGGCTCTTAATGCTTTTTAATAAGGTGAATGTTTACAAATGGGGAGCAAAGGAGTAACCCTTAGCGGGCGGATGACTGTTACAACCAATGAAGTGGCACCCCAACAATTCCGACAACCCTTAAAAACCTTCTTTTTTTCTCCCCCCCCCCCCGCCGAAGGCAGAGGTTAAAAAACAAGGACTGCTCCTTCCTCCACATGCTAATCCGCCTTTCACTCTCAAGCATCTGATTTGCCCTCCGGCCTCAACTCTTGTCAGTCTCCGAGGCCGGGACGTGCGCGTTTCAGGGGGTGCACAAAGGCCCATTGCAAAAAAAAAAAAAAAAAAAAAAAAAAAGAGAGAGAGAGAGAATCCCACCCCCCAACCCTCCGCCAACTCTCCTCCAACCCCCAACCAGCGTCTTTTGTGCAGCCCAAACATCAGACGAGGTGTTGTTGTACCTCTGAGCCAAAGCCAGCGAGAAGCGGCGCTTCACCTTCCCGCGCCTCAAAGAAGCGCTTGTCAATGGCACAAACAGGTTTTGGCTGCACTGCGAAGGAGACATGAAGCGAAATCTGCGCAGGCACTTCGTCTTCAAAGCTGCTCTCCTCCTGTGCAATAATCTCTTGCTCCCCTTTATTCACCCCTCCTCCTCCTCCCCCTTTTCTCTTGCAAATCAACTCCCGGGGAAAAAGACGGGAGACTCCCCCCAATTAACAATGAGCGGGAGAAAATTCCAACAGCTGGCTGGAGTTTAATAAGAGCACCTCTCCAAGCGGCTTAAGGCTTATGTACCTGATTTGCGGCAATAGACGCGGAGGAATCGGCGGTGATTAGCGGACGGCCCGGAAGAATCGGCGGAGAAAGCCGAACCAGCCTGATGCGATGACGGCGAGCGGGATTAAGGCGAGAGGGTCGCGTTCTTGTCGCCCGACAGGTGACCTGCGAGGGAAGTACCTGCTGTCCTTTTAGCAAATTAGCTTGGCTCAGTTTAGGATGCTTAAAAGGAAAAAAAAAACAATCTCTGGAATCCTAAAAGTCATGGCAAATATTTATGCAAGCAAGTATTATCTGCAGTCAAAAGTAAAAAAAAAAAAAAAAAAAAACAAGGATGAAGGAAAATCGAATACAAAATAACACACAAAAAAAAGTTAAGGAAAAACTTTAAAGTTTGCTGGAGAACTAACAACAAAATATTAATATATTGAATAATTAAAACAATTACAATAATTAAATATATATATTCTATTCTATGGTAAATGTAGAGTAAACAAATATACAATACAATAGTAAAGGCTAATATAAACTAATTTGACTAGCAATAAGAAATAAAAAAAATTATGAAAAATACAAAAAAATTAAATTAAAATAAATAATGAATCTGAACAAAAATAAGTCTATTGTACAAGTATATTTTAAAAAATTATTAAAATGCATAAAAACATCGAAACACTTGTATATTTGTCTACTGCAAAAGTAAACTACAAATAATCAATGTAAAAAATACTGAAAAATACTAACGTAAAAATAATTCTACTAAATCTACAAAAAAAATAAAATAAAAAATACTACAAATAAAGATAAAATTATAAATAAGTCTATTGTACACATGTATTCAAAAAAAGAAAATACTTGACGAAAAATGTCAAAATAATTGTATATTTGTCTAATATCTGCTGTAAAAGTAAACTACAAATGTATTAATATTTAAAAAAAATAATAATAATAATTCTACCATAAATCTACTAAAAAAGAAAAATATGAAGACATTTTTTAAAATGAAAATAATAAAGTGTAAAAATAATAATAATGTAAAAAAACTGTACAGGTAGTCTAAAGATTATCCAAAAAAGTAAAAAATAAATAAATAAAGCAACTGCTGCTTTATAAGTTTAAGTAAATCGTATCCTGGTGCACGTGCGTGCTGGAATCCTGCCAACTTCATCCACGTTGAAGCAAATTATCTTGGCAAAAAATCCAACGCGCGGTGGAGGCAGTGGTCAATTTGCCCGCCTTTAACGGTAAGATGTTTTTGGTCAGGCTCAATCGTCACAGAAGACTGAAAATTGTCTTTGCATTTGAATGTGACTGCCAAACTCCGGGAAAAAATATTTTCCCTCTCAATGAAAACTTTGACCGATAGTATCTTTGCCCAATAAAACTTGGGAGTTTCCTGAAAGTAACCTGTGTTGATATCGGATTCAATAGGCGAGCACGGCGGAAACTCGATTCAACTGTCAGCAGGTAGGAGGGTCCCACTCCTGGTTAGCAGTCGGCAGCTGATTTCACACACCACAAATGCCCACTTCAATATTCATGCAGGCAAATTCAACAACTCCCACATCTCAATTTGGCTCCCAGCAGCCCGTTCACCCCCCCCCCCCCCTCCCCCAGCTACGCCAACCGCCGCCCGCTCTCTCTCTATGCCGCCGGGGGTCTGCTGGGACGCCCCCCCCCCCCCCCATCCCCACCACCCCGGCCCCCAGGAGCTCAGCCTCTCGCAGTCCCGGCCGCCGGGCCCCAGGGCTGGGGAGGGGCAAATCAAAGCCTGCCCGGCTCCTTCCATCTTGCTGGCGCTCACCTCAAATCAAGCTCACAGCGGGATTGTGTCATGCCAAGACTCCGCCGGCCCCCTCGGCCTCCCCCCTTGTTCGCCCATCAGGGGCGCGGCAGCTCGAAACCCCACCAGCATGTCATCAGGACCACATTGTGATGGAGCAATGAGCAGGGGCCCGCGACAGCTAAGAAAGCCGCCACTCTCAAATGCACATTGTTGCCTTTTTTCGGACTGTCGATAGTTACGCGGCTTTTAAGACTTCTCACTTTCACCTTGGCCTGAATCAAACACCGAAAGATGCATTAGACGGCAGCTTCAAAGCCAAATATTCCATTGGGCTGTAACCCGTTACGTACTTCGAACCGTTTTCTGTAACAATGCGACATGATTGCGCAGCGACGTAACTTCAGTTCGACAGTATGGAATTAGCAACGCGACGATGATGTCATTGTTTTGGCCTCCGCACAGCAAAATGCAACTTGGAAAGCGAAACATGTGAGTAGCAATCTGCACACGTTTAACTCATTCACTCGCAGCCATTTTCACTGAAGCAACCCCCTTTGCTCCCGGCTATTGTGGATTCACTCGCCGTTTGCTTTTGGGTCCATAACTCATACATTGCAGGGTTTACCTCGGGTTGTACCTTGATATAAATCGCTGGATTTTCAGAGATTTTTTGAAAACTTTTTTGGGCAATTGTCCAGTTGAGTCGCTTTTTGTTTGTGTCGCTCGCTGTGCGGCAGGCTTGGGACTTTCAGCAAAGGGCACCTTGGCCTGCGTTCAAACACCAAGAGATGCATCTGACCGCAGCTTAAAAAGCCAGAAATTCCATTTTAACGCTCCCGGCCAATCGGCTTACGAAACGTATCAGCGCGGCTTCAGACCGCTCACCAGCCGAAAAACAACGGGCCGTAACCTGTTACGTACTTCCAAATGTCCTCTGGAACAAGGAGACACGAGCGCCCCGAATTAGCACCGGCTGGGACGATGCTTCGTTGATTTAGGGGGGCTTGATCTGGGAAAGCTTCCCAGCATACCAGCAGTGGGCCAGTTTCCACCAGGGTCCAAACAGCAGAATCCCACTTCTGACACACTCACACACACACGAGAGCGAGAGCAAGCCGGACCGGTCTGTGGCACTCCGATTAGGACGGGCTCGCCAAGAGAAATGGATCCGTGGCCAAGGCAAAGAAGTGGCGAGCCAACAGTTGGGATCCAGTAGAGAGGAGGGAAAAGAAATGAGAGGGAAATCCAAAAAAGGCCACTCTGCATGATAAAGCATCGGTTCATTGCACTTCATGCAAGTGCTGTAAAAGCCCTTGTTGCACTTAAGGATCGAGTAAAATACGGCTTTTAGCAACATTTGAGCAATAACAAAAACATCCATCCATCCATTTTCTGTACCGCTTGTCCTCACAAGGGTCGCGGGGTTGCTGGAGCCTATCCCAGCTGGCTTCGGGCAGTAGGCGGGGTACACCCTGAACTGGTTGCCAGCCAATCGCAGGGCACACAGAGACAAACAACCATACTCACAATCACACCTGTGGACAATTTGGAGTGTCCAATTCACCTGCCATGCATGTTTTTGGAATGTGGGAGGAAACCGGAGTACCCGGAGAAAAGCCACGCAAGCACGGGGAGAACATGCAAACTCCACCCAGGAAGGTCGAAGCCCGGACTTGATCTCACAACCTTTGCACTGGGAGGCGAACGTGCTAACCAGTCAGCCACCGTGCCGCCAGTTTTGTAGTTTGCCAGGTTTCGAGAAAGGGGGGGGGGGGGGTAGTGGACCTGAGCTCTCAGTACCACGAGACCATTTACTCGCTTCTGGACACGTTGAGTCCGGGCTACAGGGAACTGACTATAATACAAACATTTTAAACAAAAAAAAAAACATTTCACTCTTTTGGACGAAAGATCGGAAAATAGACCTAACAAAGTGTACTCAGAAATTCACAAAACAAAAGAATGCGGGGGGGGAAAAAAAGCTCAAATCCAATTTTTTTTGTTTGTTTGCTGGTACTAATGAAGACATGCATGGAGTAGAGAAGTCGATTAAGGCAGGAGGCGGTGGCTTAATGAGGCACCGCCTCCCGCCAGACATGGACAAGCACGTTACCTCCTAACGAAGGCTAGCGGGCTAATTTAACTTTTGACATTTGATAGCTAAAGGAATGAGGGGGGATCAGCCATTTATCTGGAACAGGATTACTCCCCCTCACCCTCGCCCGCTTCCCCCTCCACCCTGCCCCCTCTCACACACACACACACACACCAGCCAAAAAAAAAAAAAACCTCTCAGAGTCAAGCCCGGATTCATTAATTTTCCTACTGCTAAGCACTTTATCAATGACTGGCGCTGCTCCGCCGCGGTCTCTCTGCGCCTTCACGCCGTCCGCCGCGCTCTCGGAACTGCAACCGTAGTTGGAAGTGGGACATCGCCGATGCACATTTTCGCAAGTTTGGAAACGGTCACGGTAGCGTTTGCCACACAAAGGTCATTCACTAGGACGTTAAAATGACGTCCTTCGCTGTTCTTAGTGATTCCAAAAGGGATTCAAAGGTGCTCCTTGTACACTAAACTCACACAGTGAACAGAACTGTTCACACAAAGTTGCAATCATCCGCTTAAGATTCAGAGTTCAACCCAAACTCTTACTGGATTCATTCATCCATTTATAGTGGACTTCAACAGCTTCCTTTTAGCTGAGATACGAGAACTGCATAGTCCGTTGGCCCCGCGCCGTCTTGTCATTGTGCGACTCCTTCTGGTGTGTGCGCCACCAGGCCACCAGGGGGCGATATAATACATGCATATGTAAATAACATGAAGATGGTCACAACTGCTCAATAAGCTGCAGTAATTGTCCCATTTTCTGAGAATAAAAAAAATATACATCTGTGACAAACCCAAACTTCACCATCTCAAGAAAGTCGAATATTACGGAACAATCAAAATGATTTCTAACATACAAATTGCGTAACAGTTGGCCATTAAATGAATCTGTATGACTTTTGAATTTAATTATGAAATAAATGATCTTTTGGACCATATTCTACTTTATTGAGATGCACCTATACAGTATATTGCCCGGAGTGATTAACTTGCTCACTTGCCTGATACGGGGCCGCCCCCTCAAAAGTGGATAATTTCAACAAGACTGGACGTTAGTTAGTCTTGATCCTTGGGATAATACACGTACATGCATTAGAGATATGTTATTAAAACACCTGGTTTTAAGTCGTAAAAAGAAAGTCGCAGTATGTTTCCTTCCAAATGTCGGTCCTATGTATGACATCACCCGCACGCACCTGGAAGCGAACGATCGCAGCGACTTTTGGAGTGTTAGCATCCGAAACCGAAAACACATTGGAAAGCTTTCACGCACTGTCCAGTGACGGGACCAGCGGCGCTATCACTCATAAGAGGTGCGAGGAGGAAATGCGCATGGGGTAACGGCGAATTAGTCTCAGTCGGACACCCCCGCTGAAGGCCGAGCGTCTCCATTACACGTCGGACGAGGAGCTGCTGCGCGAGTGTGACAAATTCGGGGTGAAACGAACGGCACAGTCGGGGCCTTTCATGCCGCAGCTGGCAACACTCACGCTTGTCTAGCCCGTCGCGTTGAACTTTTTTTTTTCTTACCAGCAAGTATGACAATCACAATAATTCCAAAATCGCCGGGCCAGGTGCCGTAAACCGAACACGCTAACTACCCGGCACGCACAACGAGAAGCTGTTCTGGACACAGACGAACTCACTGGTGTTTCGACCGACAGGCTAATCGCATCGAGGTTTGGCCTTAAACGTTCCGACGCGTGATTTGAAATAAGGTTAGTTAATTTCTCGAAAGCTCAGAGGCGCCAATGTGCCTCACAAGGATTCTTTTATACGCGTGTCAAGCATTGTTTGCCTTCCAATTTGTAAAACATCATTACGACGTCAGCTTGTAGCTCAGACTTGACCTTGGCTGCTTGATAGAAAGCTCTAGACCGAGACCTTCAAAACTTAAGGTGAACTCCAAGTCATCTTGAGGCCACAGTGCGGAAAAACTGTTGCTGGTTGCAGTGACGGAGTCCAAATATAGTCGCTCCACTTCATGGTCTTTCACTTAAAATGTCATCTGTGGGTTTTCCATAACACGCCGCACCCTATGTCCTTTTTTTCCGCCGTCCTTCAGCTATCCCGTCCCCTCCACTTTAATGACCTGTCCTGTCGCTCGCATTGCCTCTCAGATCCCATTTTTCTAATCTGGGCATTACTTCACCATTAATCCCACAACCCACATACAGTAAATATCGACTTGAGCCGCATATCTGCTATCCTTATTGGAATGTCGAGGGGAAAGTGGTGTTAAAAAGTGATCACTGTAAGCTCAAGGCTACTTTAGGATTTAAGTGTAGCGTCACCTTCCCAACCTTCCTCAATCTCTACTCTAGTCACTCATCGCAGTCTCCTCAATATCCTACATTTTACTGTCCCCCCCCCCCAACTCTGTTCCCTTCCTCACTGCATGCAGCTCCCTCTTCATTCACTGTACACACCACCTCCAAATCCCTCCCTCGTGAACTCCATGGGGGGGGGGGACTCGCACAGACCCACGCAGAGTTGTCCCAGAGCCAAACCCAGAAACAAAGAGCCCACAGAGAGAGGCCCAGACATAATATGGAGTGCCTCTGACAGCACTCCAAGATGAAGTCATGAGGTCACCAAATAGTTAATAATAATGCCTCTAACACCAGCACCATCAATACCACCATTTAGCGGCGGAGAGAAAATGAGCGCCTGCACGCATGCGTGAGTATCTGCAGTGTGCAACAAGTGTGGACGGATGAAAAGCTTTTAAAAACGTAATCAGATACTCCGGCGGGTCCTTTGTGGATACCAGAGGAGGGAAAACAAAACTTTTGGCTTTGCTCCAACTAAGTTGAAGTAAACCCCCAACCCCGCGACTTTCCTTATTGGAGTTTGTCTGACAAGAAACATACCCGAGTGGTAACGGAGCTGTCGCAGTCAGGTCCGCCCCTCTGGACATTGGCGGAGTCTCCCAGCTTCAGGTGAGGTTAGATAGGGTAAAGAAAGACACGAGTGTCTCGAAATTGTTCAGGGTGTTTTCAACTGTGCTTCTTCATAAATGAGCTGAACGCAGTGCGTGTTCTAGTTTTCAGCCAGAAAGAACTCCAGTGAAAAACTCTATCCACTGATGACTGTTGAATCCACAGAAGAACCTAAGTGTGAAAACCCAGACCACCTTCTGCGATCTGAATTGGCTTCACTTCAAGTCCAGTTTGCTTAACCCGTGCATTGTGAACACAAAGTGGTCCAGGTTCATCTTCATTTCAGCTTTGTTTTTGTCATTGTCTTGGTCTGATGTGTGCAGTACCAGAAAGACAACGAGGATCTATTTTTGAACCAAGTTTCAGTTGAACACATTCAACTTTTCTGTTGGTTCACTTTTTGATTCACTTTGGAGGATTGTACTTGAAAACACAATGAGTTCTCATCAAAACTGTATTGGATGTGAAAGAGAACTAGAAGCTATATCAAATGGCCTCGTAAAATAGACCAAATATTCAACCTAAAGGGAAAAAAATGACTCAGTTCTGATTGGGTCTGATCTCAATACAATCTTGTGAACTTGAGAGAGTACTTTACCTATAAACTGTGCAGATGTGAAACTAATCAAACCTTGAGACCCTTTCCAGAGCACTCTGGCTTCTTTTAGAGTGTTGGATTGGACAGATTAAGGAACCCAATGTGAAAACGTCCTGACTTCAGTTTAACGTGCAGAGTGTTCGCATATGACCAAAAAGTTTGGATAGACGGCTGAGAAGGACCGAGTGTGAAAAGACCCTCACCGGATCTTTGCAGGTGGGAGTGTGGATTCCATCATTGATGTCACAAAAATGAAGTGGGCCTCTTAAAATGCCTTTACAGGATGACGGAGTGGGAATCGAGGTAGTTGGTGAAAGACAGCTATGCAATTGCTTCACATTAGAAGAGCTCGCTCAAGTTCATGTTGCACCGTCGCTACAGACATTTGTTTCCCCGACAAACTCCGTCCGCGCAACACATCTGAGTTCAATTCTCCGCATGCCCTCTCCTTCGGAAAATCAATTCCTCTCAGAGCGGGGGGCAAGGGGATTACACCGTCCCTCCCCGGATCCAACCCGACAAATGGTTCTTATCGCTGACAGGCCCCTTTTGCTCCACTTCCTCATCTCCCTTTTCCCCATCCAGGAGGAGAGACTCACCACGCCAGTGTGGATGTGATCCCGGGCTCTCTCTGCCAATAGCGGCAACTCTTTTCGCACTCCAAACCTGAGCTATTTACGAAAGCCCTGGGTGAAACAAGGGTGGGAAGAAGAGCGAGCACGGAGCACAGAGCACAGAGCGCTGCTGCCTCTCCGCCGTGTCTGCTTCCAATCAATCGCCAGGAATCACTGCCATGCTTTTTGGCCTTTGATCCAAGCTCCTCTTTCGAGAGAAAGAGAGATCTGGTTGGTGGGGAGAAGGGTGAGACTCGAGGCCCAGTGGGAGTGAAGGTCAGGGGGGGGAGAGATTAAGGGGGATGCAGGGGCCTCTTGTTCATGCAAACCTGAAAGCTTGAGTTGATCAACTTTGTCAGAGGCTGAGATGCAAGCTTGTGTCGTTAACATTACAGACTGGAGTACTGCTTTGGCAGAGGTCACCAGGCACTGAGAGGAATAATCCAAAAGATTGTGGCGCGGATCCAGATAAAGTTGGCTTGGGGTGAATGAGTATGACCCACAATGCAAAAGTTTCTGAAAATATGCCTTGGTTCTGATATCAGTAGAATGTTTACAAGTGCTACAACCCAAATTTCACTCGTGTAAAAAGTTGCGACAAGAATTTTGGCCCATATGGTGGCACTTATGATGCCCCACTTGAAAATTTAAAGTATTGAACTCTTTGTACTTGAAAAGTCCTGTTTGTGCTAACAAAACTGTACCCGATGCTGATCTGAGATGAGCGTTCCAACTCATGTCCCAATTTTCTCACACAATTACAAGCACAAATGAAAACTAACATTTGCAAAACCCGCATATTTTCTTGGCTGAGATCTGAAAAAAAAGTGTCATTCAAGTTGTGTCTATTTAGCCTTTTGTGCACACGTCCAACTCAAATCCACAAGTAATTCCCCAGCCAAACTCGAACCTTTAACTAATTATATGTTCTCACCACAGGATGATGTGTGTCAAGGAAGCATTTAAAACCCAAAACTGGAAAACGTTTTTGCCATCGCAAATTTTCTTATGATCAACACCAGATGCGGCGTGCAAAAGCTATTAGACGTGAATGTCCGTCACTGCCTGAATAGAAACAGCAGGCCTGTTAGGCCAGGGCCACGCAATGCCACCATGACTTTAGCAAGGGCCCAATAGCGGACGAGCACAACAGAAGAGCGCGAGGGAAGGAACGCACCATAATAAATCCTCCTGGCAGGCTCGGGACGCTCCTGCTTTTGTTCCTACTGGCAGGGGGGAGGCCACCGATGCCTGACAACAAATAGGAAAAAAAGTACAAGCATAATCAACTACTGTTTCCCCACTTTGTGGGTTTACGGGGCCCCTGCACCTCCCGCTCTCAGAGGAATGAGATCTGGCATGGGTGGAGCGGTGTTGGGATGTTGCTTGGCTAACCCCAACCCTAACCCCATTACATCATATCCCTTGGGACAGGCTCATTATCTTTTCTCTTTTTTTTTGGGAGTGCGGAGGGGGTGTTGATCATTGGTCTGGGGACTTGTCTGTGACCTGCGGTGACATTTCTCACTGGCCTGCGGAACCACTTCTGTCCAGTGTGACTGTAAACGATCTGTCAGAAATCTGAATCTATCTTGTCTGCAAGTCACTTTTCTTCAATGAGGAGCTCCATGGCCGGCAAGCTACAATTCTGAGGCCCTTAGTTGCTAGAAACAATTCTGGCCGCACCTCCCCGCCTCCCGAGGCCATTGAAGCAAGCGTGCTTCATCCGCCGGCGCAGCGGACGGAAGTCTGCCAGACGAGCGAGTCCAAGGCCGGGCTGGAAGGCTCATGTTCCCCTCCGCCCTGAGTAGCAGTGAGGCTAAGCTAATCCTGCGCCTCGGGCCCCGGCGAGGTGGCGCTGCCAAAGCCCGTCCCCCTGCTGCTGCAGGAAATTGCCTTCAGTCCAGAGGTCCATGAAATGAGCGTGACTCACTGGTGAAAGCAAAAGCACGCCCACAGTTTTTGTGTCTGCAGGTACATCCTAAATTAACCTTCTTCTTCTGAAAGCTTCTCATGCATTTTTATGTATTATTTATGCAACAAGAAGGGGGTTTATTGGACACAAATACCTAGTTTTGCTGTGAGGGGTTTGTGTGTCAGCCCCAAAACGCCTCCTCCATTGTGCTGTTTGACCCGCGGGCCAGGCAGTACTCCCTAGAGGTTCCTTATCCCTCCATCAGTCCTTTCTCATTAGCCCCACAGACCCAGAACCCGGAGTAAAGCAACATGAAGGGAGGCCCTGCTTCCTCCTCTGGACGCCACCAAAAGCACACAGCACAAATACAGATGGAAGGAATCCCCGTCGGAGTGGTTCCGAAGCACGGATCAGGTCGCTGCATATGCCCCCCTTCTCAGATGTATACTTTTTTTATTCTTGAACAACAAAAGAGGAGATTTTTCATCCCTTTGGTGGCAACGCGAGGAGGGAGGAGGAGAAGGCGGAGATGGGGCAGGACACAGTGGAGAAACAGTTGATTATGAGTCCCATCAAGTGATCAATGATTTCATTAACAAGACGGATCACGCAGCTGTCATAGTGCTGACACGGGCTGAGGGATGATCCGCTCCCAAAGCTCCATTTTCCCCCAGACTCCCAGTTTTCTCCCGCCCTGCCCTTCCAATATCCCTCTCCGGGCCGCGAATGAACAGGCGGAGGAGAGAGTGGTGTTGGGGGGTTAAAAATCGGAATGGAGCGCGGTGTTGACGGACGGTGGGGGAAGTCACGGAGGGGGTGAAGGAGGGAAGGAAGAAAAGTGGAAATCCATTTTGAAACCCATTTTCAATTAGGGGTCCACAAGCTGTTATCACAGGTGTCCCAGAATGGCGGCCCGTAAGTGAAAATGTCTCCTATCCGTTTGTGAAATGAAACCTTATCTGGGCGGCACAAAGATGGCGGGGGACAGCGTATCTGTAAATTACTTTCCATCCGTGCTGTTAACGGGAACTTTATTTCTGTCAGATGACACCCCCCCACCACCCCCCCATCCACCGCCTCTTCTATTTACTGTTGATCATTTAAATGTCTGCCTAAAAAGACGGTGGCCCCTCGACCCCTCAATTCCCCCCACCTCTCTTGCCACTCTTCACCTGTCAGATTTTCTTCCTTTTCTTCTTGAAAGCGGTCCTTTTGCCCTGGGAATTCTCTGGCCAACCCCTTTGTTGTCCTTACTTGAACTGCTAAAAACCCGGTCGTCAATTACAAACTTTTACAACCTCTTTCACGAGCCTCTCATTCTCCCGCCCTGCGCCCCTAATCTTCCAACTCGCATTCCACACTTGCCCCTAAATATGTCAATTCCAAAAAAAAAAAAAAAACATCCCACCAATGGCAGTGATATCCTACTTTTTTTTTTAACCCAACAAAAGAATCAGAGGACTTTGTGGTCCACCTGCCCGTTGAATGACGAGAGTAGGAGGTGGAGGTGGTGGGGTGGTGGGGAAGGAGTGGAGAGAACCTCTACTGACCCCCCCCCCCCCACACACACACACACCCCACACCCCTAATCATGGCATTGTCGCAGCACAGTCGTCTCTTTTGAGTTGTCAGGCAGGAAAAAGGGGGTTGTAGAAGGGGGGTGGCTGCGGTGGAGCGTGAATGGCACAGAGGATGAAGCCACCTTTTAGTAGCCAACCACATGAGAACACTGTGCCAAAAACGCCCACTCGGTGTCTGAATAAAACTTCCAACGAGGATGAGAAACTTTGTGAAATATCCCATCATCAGACTTAAAACTATTCCGCTATCATTCGGATCTCGTGCCCACGGGGTTTCTGTGGACTTGGGATCAGGGGCTTCTTCCGATGAGGGGAACCCGCCACAGAGGCGACTTGGCAGCTGCTCACAATTACCTTTTTGTTTGGAAGGGGAATGAAAGCAGCAGGGGTTAAAGTTGGGTGTCGGGTTACACCTGATAAGAGGTTATGAGTTCTGGCGGAGGGGAATGTGGCGTAATTATAACCGCCCAAAGAATGTTAGCTGCCTTATGAATCCGAGACAGAGATTCAGGTCTGGTGGTCTTAAACTTCCGGTTCGGTGACTTTGAAGCCGATATTAGCTGTGTAAGTAGATCCGGCATTTACTCACCCGTCCTTCACGTGGAACTTAACGAGGCAGGATGTTTCCATCTCTGTGGATGCTTTCACAAAGTTCACACAGTGACACACTTTCAGAACTGAGTCTCACGTTTAAAACTTTACACCCGTTTCCGCTATTCAGTTTCACAGACCGCCTCTGACACGACATCTGAAGTTGTGAAATTGCTTGCAACATTCAATAACTGTACCTTTCACACAGTGCAACGGGAAAACCCGTCGTGTCTTAAATACCGAACAGGTGCAGAAACACAATGAATCCTGGTCTTTCTAATCTGGTTCCAATCCGGGAATCTTGCCTCTACCTCCTGCAGTTTTCCAAACAGTCATTACATCAGGAAAAAGAAAAATCTGCAATTATGATGCCAAATGATAACCCTGCTTTTTCCACATCCCCCTTTCAACGGCCCCCTTAATTAATAAAACGGTGTTGGCCATCTGGCAATGACTTTTTTTCCAGGATGTGTGGTGATGTTCAGTATTACTTTACCCACTTCCTGTGATAACTGCCATATGGAGGGAGAAAGTCGCCACCACATATTTACCCCATATACACTGGACACTTGGGATTATCATGTTTGACAGAAGCCTCCTCTAGGCCAGTCCACCTCCAAACCCCCAAAACCAGTCCAAAATCCTCTCTCTACTAATGAGCGCAGCTGTGGCTTAAGGGCAGGCAGCAGCGATCTCAACTCTCTTTTTGCTACGTCTTTAGATTTTCCTGATATATATATATATATATATATATATGCACACGCGTCATTCTCGCATGAAAAGAGGACTACTGCCGTAACGAGCTGTAAGGTACGCGCATCGTTCATAAGAGCATAAATTGAAGGCATTGCTACGCAAACAAGTTCAGCGTCAACGTGTTATATACGGCATGACTCACAGCAAAGCATGGGAAAAAAAGGGGGTAAAGCAAACAGTCACATGTTTAAATACAGCTTTTGGGAGTTGTTCAGAAATGACATCATCGCGGTTAGAAAAAACATGCAACGGGTCATGGACATCTGCACTTAAATGCGATGATGTGGCCACGACGTTTCTTTCTTTGACATCAAAATCAAATTTCAAAAAAATCAGTAAGACACTACAACGCTGATCATAATCTTGAAAAAAAAAAAGTTATAAAGGATTTTGTAAAAGCTGACTGACTAGCTAACTAACATTCTTCATCCTTCCCAGTGATTTAGACCGACAGGTTAAACCGTTTAGCTAGCTACACATCTGGCTGTTAACTAAATAGCTCATTCACAACCTGCACACTCTAGCTAGCCACCTAAATTATCTTAATAGTAGCTAAGTAACTTGCCAGGACACTCTTGTAAAAAAAAAAAAGTTTAATCTCAAAAGGTTTTTCTTGCCTAATAAAGGCTAATTAAAATAAACTAATACTGACTAACTGGCTAATTAGGTCATATGTTAAAAACATTCGACCACACATGCTATGCTTGAAAGGGTGGCCAATATAGCTAACAAATTAGTTAACATGGTAAACAGAGGAAAGAAATGTTAACCATAACAACCATAACTTAGGAAAACTTCCTGATCTGCAATGCAAGAAAAAAACAACCCCCTAAAAAAAAAAAAAAAAGCATGTAGGCCACAATGTTGCAGGCATGTCAAACTATTTTTTGCTGCGAAATGCCTTGAAAACATAAATCAAACATTTTCTCTAAAAAAAAAAAAAAAAAGGCTAAAAGGCAATTTAGTAAATGGAGCTAAAATCAATTGGCTATAGCTTCAAGACCAAGACTAGCGTTTAGATTCAGCACGAACTGGGGAACAGGTACACAAAAAAGGAACAGAAGTCTTGGGATGAGTTATCACAATCAGATGATGTTGACGTGCGCGGAGAGCGTGTCGTACCGTTGGACGTGGTGCTGGAGGCCACCGCCTTCTCGCTGATGTCATTGCGCGCCGACGAGCCCTTGGTCGCCACGATGGTCTCCACCCTCTTCTTCTTCTTCTCAGCTGCGGAACTGGCCTGGGACTGGGTTTCCATGGCGAATGCTCATTCCTCAGCACCGCATGGAGACCGGATAACTACGGGAGAGGCAAGGACAAAAACGGGTTTGAATACAATCTTTACAGTTTCTAACACACTTGTGCAGAGAACAAAATTACTTTTCTTTTACCGTCCCTTTGATAATTAGTGGGCTACCTTGTGGTTCATGGGAACCACCAACTAACTCACTAACTAACTGACTAACTAACACATTTACAACATCATGCCTCACACTTTGTGCTCAACAGACACTGCAGCTATAAACCATGTCGCTGGTATCTAGGTAGGCCTACTTAACAAGCTAACTACCAAAGCACATCAATGGATACGGCTCAACTCTCTAGCCAATTATCTAGTATTATCTACTGTAACTAACTCACTAACTGAATGATATCCGGCTAACTCGCTGATAAATTGCCTCGATAGTTCTAAACCATTTAGCTACCTAGCAAACTAACTATTTTAGTGGCTAGCTAACGAAGCAAACATCTCCCTTTTTTTTGCGTGACAGACACTTCTAAATTAATTTGCCAGTTACGTAGGCTAGCTAACCGACTAGTTAACTGGCTAGGTAGAAATAATAAATGAGAATGCCAACATGAAATAGCTTAAAAAAAAAACTCCGTCCCGATCTGTAATGCTGAATATACAGAGCGGCTCGGCTTCATTCCTTTTTGGCTATCTAGAAAATCTGAAGTTATTTAGAAGTATGTCACCTTAAACTTCTGACTTCCTGCCAAGAAAAAACAAGCCACAAAACAACAAGACGAGATCTGGGAGATCTGACAAACAAAGTAAAAGCGAGTGCAGATAGTCATGCTCGTGTTAGGCAGTGAGGAGAAACCTTAAGGGTATATACCGGAGAATGAGTATAAAAAATGTAAGGGGGAAAAAAAGCAGTCCTGGAAAAAACAAGGATCGTTTGAAGGCCCTGTTGGGAATATCATGGTGCCGGGCAATTTTTCTTTCAAAGAATAAAAGGTGGTTGAAGTTAATGCCGTCTGTGGGTTTAGAAGAGCGAGCGCCGCCGCAGCGTGCCGTCTGGCAGTTCAGCACCTCGGAGGCCGTCTACAAACACGAGACCATCACCGGGTCTATGATTATTAGCCAGACAACAGCGCAAGCCCTCATCGACAAGCTCGTAAGTACGAGACAGGTCAACATTTCAGATGCCAATGGTCATGGAAATATTTAGCCTGGCTTCCATAAAAACTGGCGGATTCCACGTAAATATGCGCAGGCTAAGTCAGGCTACTTGCCCGTTCTTGGAGGAGGACGCGGGTTGCCATTTAATTCCTGGGGTTGCGGCTGTACCATCTTTTTGCCACAAACACCAAAAGTGTCATGGTTGGGTTGTTTTTGTAAAATCTTTGCCAACGGTCTGGAAAACGAGCTAATATCTCCTGCAAACTCTTACATCGAACTTTGTTAAGTAGTGTTTTGTGAGCTAACTCGTTAGCACGTGACTTTTGCTACATCCCTTCCATTTTGTGTTAGCTACCTCAGTAAGTACCTAACTAACTGGTACTAACAACTAATAGCATGACTATAATGGCATACGGTATATACTGATATTATAATACTTGGTATTATGTTGTTGCTGTTGTTGTTAATTTTACAGTCTGCCATCTAGTGGAAGAGCATTCAATTGACCTGACTCGCACTGTGCGTCATGCGGCATTGATAGAAATGAAAAGAAATTCCACACTTTGATCCCAAATGTTACAGGAAGCCATCTTGTTTCCTAGCCAGCGACCTCGCTAACTAGCTCAGCTTAGTCTAAACTAGCTAGCTACCGGGCCAGCTAACTGCTTAGACGCCATGGAAAGATTGAGTCTGTCTAACGTACAGACTGTCTAATTAGCCAACAGAGACATTTAATTGCCATGCACTCTGTAAACATGCTTGCTTTATTGCAAGCAGACTCGGGGTTGGGGGGGGGGGTGTTTTGTTTGGGGGGGGGGGTATGGAGGAAGTAGCGAGGGCTAAACTTCAGACAAACACTGCGCGCTTTGTTTGTTTTACTCTTTTTTTTTCACGCATGTCATCTATCCCGACCCGTAGCAGCAGGCAGCATCTGTAAGCAATTGCCAGCTTGCCAAAGAAAAAAACAAAAAAGAAAAGAAAAACACACACACAATTACTCCCCGACCCATCAAAACGGAATTAAACAAAGCTTCGTCTAATGGCTCCCACATGACACGGAGCGCCGTCGACCAGCTAAGTACATTTTGCGACAGTGCTTTGATTCTGTAAACAGCCCGCGGGCCGCAGGTTTCCCACCGCGGAATTACCGTTATTAAAAAAACTAAAAAGTGTAAGCATTGTTTTGTTGTTCCTGGAAACTAAAAAAAAACAACAAGTAAATAAAAGATGTGCTCCGAAATAATAGATTACAAGTGGTTGCATGTCTTTGGAATAGCGCAGAAGCAGCTACCTTTTGTAAACAAGCACGTCAGGATTTATCTGCGGGCCCCATTTTGATCCGCATGTGAATGTTGAAACGTTTGCTCTTGTGTTCTTTTTTTTTTTTTGGGGAGGAGGGAACCTGTCATGTCATGTGATCATACAGTACAGGTTTTGCCCTGTTTAGGATTGAGGTGAACCGTTTTGGCTAAGTTTATTTGGGTTGTAGCTGCAAATAACCTCATTGAATTTTTTTTTTGGTTTTCAGAAAAACAAAGCCAAGGAATTTATTTATTTATTTATTTTAAATTTACAAAGAATTTATTTTTAGTTTGTTTTTTAAGTTTTTTAGGGGAAAAGAAGAAAAATGTAGGCTAAATGAGACATCATTTAGAATATAAGAATATAGATGTATTATTTTATTTAAAAAATATTACACAAAGTTGTCATTTTTAAAGTTAAAATAGTCTGTATACTGTATTATGAATATTATGATTAGAAATTCTGAAGAGTTTTTTTCTACAAAGCAGTTCATCATACAAAACCAAAGCCTATCATTTCTATATTCTTTATTCTATAAGAATAAAGTCATAATTTTTTGGGGTGAGATAATGACTTGTAACATTGCACTGGTTGTATTTTTTTCGACTAAAAAAGTTGAACACTTATGAAACTAAAGCAGTGCTTCTCAAATGTTGTGCACACCCATGAGGAAGAAAACATTGATGGGCAACGCTGATGATCTTGTGCAGGTGTGCCTAATGAAGTGTCCCATGAACGCGCAATCCCATCTGAATTTCCACTCCGCCTCCAGTCTCATGATTAATCCTCATGTTGAATTTTTCCTTACACTTAATAATAGGAAAGAAGCGTGATGATTCAAAATTAAAAAAAAAAGTGTGTTTAATGGTTCAGGTGCGACGTGCCCTCCAGGTGAGCTCCACTCCAAGGAGATGGAATGGATAGCGGGGTCAAGTTTGCTGTTTGTAGCGGGGGGCGGCGAGCGGCATTCCGCCGCCAAACATTCCCAAGTCCGGGCCAGTGGAGCGTGTCTGACCGACTTTTTGTGTGCCGGCAGCTAGCGAGCGGCAATTAAAAGGCAGAACTTTTCACCCCTAATCCCGCTGACCTGCGCGCCACGCCCTTCACACGCAGATGTTCTCTCCTCCGTAAACTTGATTGCAAGTTGTTGTTGTTGTTGTTTTTGGGGTGGGGGGGGGGGGGGGGCGAGCGCATCTTCATTTTGTGCTGTAATCCCTCCATGCAGAGAGCGAAGCCATTTAACAGGTTTAAAATGCGGCAATTCACACAAAAAACATCCTTATTTTTTAAGCACATTAAGCAAATCAATTTAACATAAATTATACGCCCGGCGAACAAAAGGCGGCGAGCTGAATGTCAAATTGGACACATCAAAGCCAAGAGCAAAAATAAACTCTTGACTGCTTTTTGTTTTGTTTTGTTTTCACCACAAACTTCCTTCGCACACACAAAAAAACTGAAGCAAGTGTTCCAAAGAAGTCTTATGGGAATAAAGTCATATTTTTGGAGAAAATGAGTTAGCTAGCGTGAGCAGCAAACGAGAGTGGCTGACAAGAACTCACTGGAGTGGCTAGCTAGTGGCTAGCAAGACCTAGCTGTAGCAGCTAACAAGCGCGGCTAGCGGGAGAAGCTAGCAAAAGCTAGCGAGCGCAAAACCGAGGTAGACAAGCGGCGCGAGCGACAACCACCTACAGTCCCGCTTTTAGTATTATTTTTTTCAGGAGTTGTTCCACGTCACGCATGAATTGTTCACGGTGATATACCGCCAATGAGTCGATCCCCCCCTAAAATAAACACAAAAATGATTACGCATTATTGCAAGAATTTCCTTGTGACGTTATGCTAGCCTAATAGCGTCATATTTGAATGTTTTGGGAAGTAGCTAAAAATGACTCAGCGATTGTGCTGTTAAGGACTTATTGATGACTTCCATTCAATACAATACAACGCTATTTTTATTATTTTACCAATCCATCTTTTTTCAAGGATTACAAATTATTTTCAGACAAGGGGTGGGTGGGGAGGGTTAATTTCCTGTAAACCGGTGAGGTGTCTGCTTGGATTTGCCGCACCTCCTCCTCCTTCCTCACACATGAGCTGCTGTATTTGTGTTCATTTCATTAGGGTGACTGTTCAGTGTCGAGGGTCCCGCCGGCCCCGTTGAAGGAGGAGGGTGACGGTGGGGGGGGGGGGGGTGTGACGGGGGTGGGGGGACTGGCAGCGGCGCAGCATTCATCATCATTACATCAGCGACCACCGAGATCTGCTATCTGCGCCTTATCACGAGTGCAGCGACGCCGCAAGTCGGAGGGGAGGGAAGCGATGGAGACGATTGGGCCAGATTGCCAGAGAAAGTGGGATAAAAAAAAGTGGGGGGGGGGGCAGAAAATGGGGATGGGGAGGAGTGAGTGAGTAGGTGCCCCTGCATGCCTGCACATGTTTTCCCGTGTGTGTTTTTGCACATTTCACAGCTATGCCAACGACATGAAGGTTCTGCTGCACAGCTGGAACAACTAAAAACACTCCAGGGGCGAAGGGGGATTGAAGGGGGATTGAGGGGGGGGGGGGGGGGGGTATAGGGGTTTGAGGAAGGCGGGGTTTGCGGCATCTAAGCCCCGCAGCAAGATTATCCCAATCTCGCAATAAAACAGAACGCTTGCGTGTGTTTGCATTGGATAAGGTGTTGGCCAGACACACGAGGGCCCCTCCAAACCTCATGTTACGTTTGGGTGGGCGGGGGCAAATGGACCCTATTAAACTTTTTTAAAAAATAAAAAATAAAAATCTGCTTTAGTCGCGTAATTAGTGGGAATGCTGAAAGTCTCAACAAATCATTTTTTTCAAAAAGAAAAAATATATTTAATTCACATAAATTTGGGGGGGCTTTCGCAGAAAATATACAACTTTCAGTATTATGACTTTTTCACATTAAAAATACAGTACATTGTTCTCATATTTGCTTTTTCGGCCCAAAAGACTTAGCATTCAATAATGTAACTTTTTTCTCTGTTTTTTCACATTGAAAAGCAACTTCTCACAATATTATGACTTTCTCACCTTGAAAATAAGTTGTATTGGTAAAAAAAGGAACCTAATGGTAGGTTTAAGGTGACAGCGCTGGTGCGAGCTGCACTTCAGCGGACACGTCACGTGTTTGACAATCCCCAAACGTATTGCCTCTCCCAAGGAAAACCACAAAGCCCACTTGCAGCCTAGACGGGCAGCAAAGTGCGGTCGTTCACCAGCCAGCACGAACATGGTGCCCAGATGGTACTTGGTCTGACATGAGGGGGGGCACCAGCCCCTCAAGAGAGGGCTATTTAGCAGGAATTAGTCACACCCTGCCACACACACACACACACACAAAATCCCAGTTATGCGCATGCAAAGTGGTTTTGCGCGCGGCTTTTTTTCCTACTTTTGTGTGGTCGATCGGGACTGAAGCTCATTTACATGTTTGCGTCAGTTATTTTAAAAGGATTTGTGCACAACTATTTTCAATTGGCCTTGGGGGCAAGCAAAATTATGCGCTAGAAATTCTGCCTAGCAACAAGGGACAAAAAATTGACAGATTCTATATTTAAAAAAAAAAAAAGAAAAGTTGTTTGTTTTTGAGGTAAAAACTTGTAATATTATAAAGAAAAATGGAAAAATATTACCAGGATAAAGTTACTTTTGTAACTGAACTCTGAAGGTGATTGAAGTTGTGACATTTTATGAATGAAGTAATGTAAAATCCTATTACATGTATTAAAAGGAGGCGGCCATTTTGCCACTTGCTGTCAACTGCAAATGGCATCACAGTGGCTCAGGTAACGACCAATCACGGCTCGCCTGTTTCCTGGGTTTGGTCAGGTGATGTTCGCAAGCCGAGCCGTTTGATTTGTTCGCGCCCGACAATCGTGTCGGCTATCCAGAGTGCAGCGAGCATTAGCGGACGCCAACCGCTCCATGTTTATATTTTGCGTCAAGGACAAACAGTGGCTTTGAGCGGCGCTAATAGGATTATCCCCGCGAGCCGCGGACCTCTCTACTTGCAGCACAATGCCGCCCGGGGACCCGAGCGCAACTTACATTCCTGCGTAACAAACCCGCTCGATGTAATCGCGACGCTTACACGACGCCTCTTTTTTTTTTTTTTTAGCCGCGCCGGCTACACGGCAGATAAGGCCCGAATAAAGCGAGCGCTCCACAATGGCAGCCTTGCTTGTGTTGTCCCCGACTCCACCACAAAGCATATTATAAAAGTATTATTTATATATTTTGGCCTTTGATGCGACACTTTCTTGACGGGCTGCAGAAACGCTTATTCAGCAAACTGCAGATTAGGACTTCAGCAAAACACGGAAGGAAGGTCCTTGGGAAGGTTTTCTGGCAATCTGTGCCCCGTGCCTGGGTCCACTTGGCATCTTAAAAGGGAACTTTTGCCATCTCTTTTTTTTCCAGCACCGCTGGTGTTGACCGCAGTGACGTCAAAGTGCTCTTAGTCATAGCGCTCCTGTTTTCTAGGTTTTGGTCACGTGAAAATTGAGGGCATTTTGACGTCAATTTTTCCAACGTCAATGATTCTTAAATTGCCTTAAGGTTCTTCTTACATTGCTTCAAATTAATACTTAAATTACTCCATACGTTTTCTTAAGTTATTTCTTACATTGCCTTAAATTACTCTTGAAGGTGCCTTTTAATTACCTTAAGTTACTCCCTTACTACTTAGATGACCTTAAATGAATCCTTAATTACTCTAAATCACTCCTTAAGTTACTCCTTTGAGGACCTAAAGTTACTCGTTGAGTTGCCTTCATATTATCCTTAAATTGCCATAAATTAATCCTTAATTACTCCTTTACTTAAATTATTACGTGAGTTGATTACGTTTTTTTAATTTGTATGACTCCTTGAATTACCTCACATGGCTTCTTAAAATACCTTAAGAGACTTAAACTGCCTTAAAATCAGAGACGGCAAATCTAAATCCAGGAAGTAAAAACCCTGCCACAGTTTGGCTTTAGCCCCTGGTGCTAGCTAGCTACCTAGCAGGTAAACGAGCACCATGGGAGCTAGCTAGCCTAGCTAGCACCGGAAAGTAAAAACGCTGCCACAGTTTGGCTTTAGCCCCCGCTGCTAGCCAGCTAGCACCCTAGCAGGTGAACGAGCACCATGGGAGCTAGCTAGGGAGCTAGCTAACTAGCACCTGAGGCTAAAGCCAAACTGTGGCGGGGTTTTTACTTTTTGGACCTGGATTTGCCACCTCTGCTTAAAGTAATCTGTTCTGTTACTCTTTATGTTTCCTTATGATACTCCCTAAATTGCCTTAAGTTACTCATTAAGTCACTCCTGAAGTTGCTTTCAGTAACTCAAATCCACTGCCTTTAAATGACTCCTTAAAATAATGCTTTTGATGCCTTTATTTAGTCTTCCGTCGCCTCCAAGTTACCCTCGTCTACTTCCACCTGCGTTGAGACGGCGGCTTGATTAATGGCGACGAGGAGCGAGCGTCTCCGAGGCCGAGGTACCTCGACAACAAGTGCCGGAGGGGTGCGATAATGCGCAATAATCACGGCGGCAGACAATCAGGCGAGGGCCTATTAGCTCGTCCCATCAGGAAGGCTAAGTGAGAAATGAGCTCTTCCCGAGCGCCTCCGCGAATCATCAACAGCCCCCGCCGCCCCCGCCGCGCCCGCTGCAGCGAGAAGTCATAATGTTTACTTAAAGACTGGACCGGATGCCCCAGCGGCCGGCTTTATTGGCTCTTATTAATTCCCGCGCTGGCCCCCGGGCGGCGCCATTTAAAGCGCATTAAAGGCTTTCAAATTGGAGGAGATGAAGTCGTCGAGTCCGAGTCCTGACGTTGGGCCGCGGCGTGATGAAGTCCCACCCAAACGCGCGCGGACGGACAAGAAAGCAAGCGAGCCGGGATGTGAAGGAATGCTCGATGAGGCCCGGCCTGAAATGTGCCGCGGGAGGAATGCGGCGGGAAAAGGGGGGCAGATGGAATGGCGAGGCTTTAATGTTGCACTTCCTGCACGGATGGGAAGACTTCCAGGGGGTAAACGGCGGGTTACGCATTCCGAGCATGCTGAGAGCGATGACTTTTCTCCGGCCGCGCGTTCACCTTATCTGTTCGGAGACGGCACCGACATTCCTGCGCGGGAAGGAGGACGCGCCGTCGCTACGACAACCGAAGCATCACACGCTCGTTTGCGTCGACGTACCCCTTAATTTGAATGAAGTTACTTTACTCCTTACCATGAATGACTTCAAGTTTCTCCTTCAGTTGCTTTTTAGTGACTCCTGAAGTTACCGACTCTTGAATATGTTTTTAGACATTTCTTAAGTTGCCTTAAATTTTTTCCATAAGATGCCTCAAGTCACTTCCAGTTACGGCGTGTTAAGTTATTCCTTCAAATGACCTTAACACACTCTTTTATATGCCTACAACTCCTTAAGATGCCTTAAGTTACTCCACAAATTACCTTAACTTACCTTTGACAAGTGACTATGCCTTAAACTAAATTTTTCCATAAGTTCCCTCAAGTTACTCCTTAAGATGCCTTCAATTACTTTTAAATATGCATTTGAATATGCTTTAAATTGCTTAAGTTACCTTTAAGTGACTACTTACTCCTTAAGTTACTCTTTTATATGCATTAAATTACTCTTTAAGTTGCCTTTAAATGGCTCCTTAAGATGCCTTCAGTTACTCTTGAATGTGCCTTAAGTACTTAAGTTACTCATTCAAGTTACATTAACTTACACTCACAGGTGCCTTCGATTTTTGCATTAGTCGCCTCAAGTTACTCCTTAAGATGCCTTCAGTTACTCTTGAATGTGCCTTCAGTTACTCTTGAATGTGCCTTAAGTACTTAAGTTACTCATTTAAGTTACATTAACTTACACTCACAGGTGCCTTCGATTTTTGCATAAGTCGCCTCAAGTTACTCCTTAAGATGCCTTCAGTTACTCTTGAATGTGCCTTCAGTTACTCTTGAATGTGCCTTAAGTACTTAAGTTACTCATTCAAGTTACATTAACTTACACTCACAGGTGCCTTCGATTTTTGCATAAGTTGCCTCAAGTTACTCCTTAAGATGCCTTCAGTTACTCTTGAATGTGCCTTCAGTTACTCTTGAATGTGCCTTAAGTACTTAAGTTACTCATTCAAGTTACATTAACTTACACTCCCAGGTGCCTTCGATTTTTGCATAAGTCGCCTCAAGTTACTCCTTAAGATGCCTTCAGTTACTCCTGAAGTTAGTTGCTGCTTTAAGTGGCTTTCCGATGATGTGTGTGTGTGTTTGTGTAGGCGGGATGCAGCAAATCCTGTGAGACCCCCAGTGTGCGTGTGTGTGTGTGTGCGTGCGTGACTGAGCGCGACTCCTCCGGCGGCGCGGAAGCGACGGCAGTGGAGGTGCGTGCACATCAAAAGCCGAGCGCAACTCTCACGATGAAGTCCCGCCGATTTTGGAGACGAGGCTCTCCCCTCGCTTTCATATCGGCCGCGTTACGCACCGGCGCCATGCTGACTTGTTGAGCACACACGCGCAGACACACACACACACACACACACACACACACACACACACACACACACACACACACACACTGGGGGTCCCACGAGGATTTTCTGCACCCCACCTGAACACACACACACATGCATGCACACTGATGGGAAAGCCATCAAAAAGTCTCAGCTGCGTACTGGGGAAGCAACGAAGGCACACAAAGAAAATAAGAAGAGAGGAAGTCCCAACATCCGCATGGAGCACGAGCAGAGGCCACTCCATGAAAAGTGCGGGTGTCCCCGGGTGCGACGCCCCTGGAGAGATGGGGAGCTCCAAAAAAAAAAGTCCAAAAAATTAAGTTTCTCTTAAAAACAGTTGACCAGGCACATTCCGTTTTTCACCATTTGTTCACGAATTACCCTATCACGGGGAAACTGTGGGTACTGCCACACCCCCATAGAAAATTGTGGGTATTGAACCATTTCATGCGGAAAAGGGTGTGTTAAAACACCCACACGTTTTCAGCGGGATGTGGGTCTTGCAATATCCAGACTTTTTGAAGTCACCCAAACTATTACCAATGAAAGGGTTTAACACCAGAATTTATCCTGGTGGCACACCCATGCATTTGCCGATGAAAGGGTTCAATACCCACACTTTTCTCCAAGGCCATTGCAACAGGGGGGGGGGGGGGGGGGGTTCAGCACCTATGTGTGTCCCAATGAGAGGGTTCAACACCCACATTTTTCCCAGTAAATGTTTTCCACGCCAACAAATTTCTAGGTGAAAGGGTTCAACACCCACACTTTTCCCCCGGCACATCACATCCGTGTGGGATGTGGGTTTTGCAACACCCGCACATTTGAAGTGCAAGAGTTCAACACCCGAACTTTTACCAGTGAGTTTAATACTAAAACTATTTCCTGGTAGCAAGGTTCAACAGCCATGCATTTCTCAATGAAAGGGATCAAACACCCACATTTTTTCCCCCCAGAAAAGGGTTCGACACCGACAATTTTGCAAGTGATGTGGGTTTTACAACACCCACATTATTTTTCCAGTTCCCTGCACGTGGCTGTATTTATTGTCAGCCATTGACGTGAGAGAAGAGGAAGAAGATTGTGACTTAATGAAGACGTGCGAGGATCGTGCAAGTTAATTGGAAGTTGAACGCGGGATAATAAGCTCACCCGTCCTCACACCCCGAGAACGACGGCCCCATTGCTCACCCGCGCAATCAGCCGTCGCTCCTGGATACAACGCGACAGTTTCCCAAGTCTTGCGGTTCCTCATATGGAAATGTCCCCAACAATGGCGGCGCTAATGGCTTATTAGCCCGCGTTAGCTGGTTTGCATTGATCCCCCCCCCGCCCCCGCCCCCGCCACCCCACACACACACACACGCACGCACAAACGCCAGAGGGATGACAGCACATGCAGGACTCTAATCACATCGCAGCTTCTTTCAATAAAGGCAACATTAACATAAACCCCGGCAAACGCGCAAACTTCGCTAGGTGCGTGCGGCCAGGGCGGGGGGGGGGGGGGGGGATCAGGAGGGGGAGCCTGTAATGCACGCCATATGCGGCGGGTCGGCGCCGACTTCTCGAGGCCTCTCTTATGACAAAAATGCTCTGTCGAGTGTGAATAAAACTAAATGGAAAAAAAAAAAAATATTTGGTTAAGCATTAAAAATACATTTTAGGGTTAGCATGGCTACATGTTAGCATTAGGATCAGAAACACCACATAGAAATATTATTGTTTTAAATGTGAAATCTGTTGTAATCCAAAATTTGGCAAACTTTTTAAAACATGCACCCCCTTTAGACATCCAGATGGGCGCACCCCATTCGGCCTCATGTGCGCAAAATGATTTAGTAGAAGGTAAACAAAATGCTTAAATAAGTATTTCCCCAAATGTTTAAGCCTTCAACGTCCAAACAAAGTTGGCGCACCCCCGCCCTCATTTTTCTTCAACTAAATGAACATAAAGTAACATTTCGAATATCATAAGACAAGCGGTTTGAAAAATGGATGGATGGCTAATTAAAACTGGTTCTGTTGTGTGTGCCTTGTCCACCAGGGGCAGTATAATACTTACATAAAAAATATACAAAGAAGAAAGTCATTTGCAGACTTTTGTTTTTTCAATATATTGTACTTTTAAACAAATTTCCTCCAGTTTTACATGGGAATATTTATAAGCAAAAAAAATGTTCTCTCCATTTCAATTGGTTTGTATTACCTCAACGGCGATGCTAGTTGTGTTAGCCTGTCTTTTTGTGCTTTGCGCCGTGTGTTAGCATTAAGCTAGCAAGACAAATTGACGTGGTTTGATTCAATACGCCACAGGTAATACTCTTTGAATTTTGTTTACTTTTTTGAAGACTCATTGACTGGGCGAACTGTTGATCGCTGTGAAATTGTCACCACAGTTTTTGTTCACAACCCAAAACAAAATGGGAGAAAAAAAAAATCGACTAAGCAATTGTTCACATCCTGAAAAACTTGTCGAGATCACACCGTATTGAAAAGTCCATCTGTTGACCTAACAGGTGTATTTTGGCCCCATTTTACCCTTGAGGATTAAGACCCTCTAGATGATGTGGGTGCTTTTGGTGGCATAAAAAAAAGGGGGGGGGGTTTGGGGGTGTTGGGGGGGCGCACAGGTAAAGTCGTATCCAGTAATGGGAGGAGACAAGAGACTTAGAGGTGCCACACACATAAAAGCTTTATAAATAATTCTAAAAGGTAACGCGATCCCTTGTCAACGTGCGCCATGCCTTCACACACAAACACACACCCAAGAAAAAAAGACACACACGAAAGGTCAATTTTTGTGAACACACACTCACACACACACACACACACACACACAGTGGCCGGCTGCGAGTCGTCCACTTATCATGCAGGGCAGCCCAACACACCGGAGAGCTGTCTTGTAAATCTCTTTGTGAAAGCAGCTTTGGGGGGGTGCTAGTGAGGGGCTTACACACTGCTGAGCCCCGAGGTGCAGCTACACACACACACACGTGCGCGCGCACACACACGCACGCGCGCACCTCCCTCAGTGGTCCCTCTCCCACACACTCACTTCACATCCCACATTCCCCGCTTTTTATTTTGTGGGGAGGAGAAAAAATGGGTCAATTTGACCCGCAACATACAGCATTCGAGCGGCGCACCTCTCGACCCCCCCCCCCCCCCCCAACCTAACCTGGCTCCTCGGGGTCCCAGTCAGGACTCCCAGAGGCCGCGGTGACTAATGTCCTGCCCGGGTCCAGACAATGACTAGGCGCACGTGTGGGAAAAGTGGTGAGGAATCAGGTGGGTGCGGGGGGGGGGGGGGGGGGGTGCGGTGGTGCGGGGCTGTTGGGGGGAGTCAGCCACCTTTGACAAATAGACGCTTTTTTTACAACGTATGGCGAAAGTGGGAATCTAATGAATTCTTTGGCTTTCTTCGTGAATAAGATCTACTTCCAACAAAACTGCATCCTGACAGAGGTGGCGCACCCCCCCCCCCCTTCCCCACCACACACCCCCATCCACGCGGACCGATGTCAACATAATAAATTAAACGATAAATGTGTAAACCAGTATTTGCCGTACCTTTTAAGCCACGCAACCTTTTCAACGTCCCAACAGATGCGGCGCACCCACTTTCTCGCGCACACCTCCTCGTTCACAGGAACTGACGGCAACAAAATAATTCAGCATGTAAGGTAGTCATTTCCAAACACCCCCTTCCACATCCCTGCACAGTTCGTGCACCCCTTAAACATTTATATCCTCAATTGGGTGCGCCGCGGTGCGCCTCCTTCAACATGTCAGCATGAGTTCATTATCGTGACGACGAAGTGTTAAGCGTGTAAGACAATCGTTTCCAAATTCTTTCAGCTACGCACCCCCTTTAACATCTCGAACAGAGATAATGCGCCCCCCCCCCCCTCTGTACACACCCTCATATACATGAATAAATGGAACATAGCATAGCATAATAAATATAAATGCCTTACTTGCCATACTTTTTTTTATAGCCTGGTGGTGCACCACCTCGTATACGAGTTGACATAAAGTTGGGTCGCCCGCCACTTTGTCTGGACTGGTGAGACGTAAAGTCAACATGACAACCAACAAATAAGTGAAGTCAGTCTTTTCAAACCTCCCTCAACGTGGCAATGAAAACAGCGCACCCCACTTCCACCACTTCCACGCACGCACAAATTGCATATAAGGGCCACCATAAATAATCATAAACCTCAAAAGAATGCTCGTCTTTCACAAACTTTCTAAGCCACGCGTCCCGACAACGTCGGCGCACCCCCCCTCGCACCCCTTGATTTCACATTTAGAGAGAGCAAAAGCATACGTTTAAGTATCTTACTATGTGAATACGTACGGGGAAAGACAAGATTCCATTTGCACAGCGACATACGTTTTTAATAAGAGCAAAACTGGTTGGACGAGTGGAGGTCGGTTTTTTTTTTCTTGGGGGGGGGGGGGGGGTTCTACACACGAATGTTTTCTGCGTCTTCATACATTTTTTCCTGTCAGCACAAGGCCCGCCCCCACAATTTCACCGTAAAGTTCAAGCGGCATGATGACAAACTGTCATTAAAAATGTTTCCCTCTCTTTCTAGGAACTTGGATTCAAGACCCCCCCCCCCCTCTCTCTCTCTCCCCCCCACCCCCATCCCGCTCCTCATGCAGCCCTGAAAGGAACTGGGCTTTGTCTACAGAGCAAAGCAGAGCAGTATAACCCCCCCCCCCCCTTGCACCCTCCCCAAAACCCTGTTCCTCACTCCCCGTGGAGTATTGTTAAAACACAACACCCCCTTCCCCATCCTCAAACCCGGACCCACAAGCACCCCCCCCCACCCTTAAAACAGCATGCTTTGCATGAGAAAAAACGATTAGTCTTCAAATGCTGCGCTGTCAAAGTGGGGGGGGGCGGTGGAAGCTGGGGGCAGAAGTTTGCTCCGGTAGTCGAGTTCTTCTTTTGTTTCTCCTAGTTGAGGACGACGAGGCGCCGTTGAACGCCGCCCGCCCGCCCGCTTGCGTCAGCATTCTTCACAAGATAGCAAGAGAGCAAGAAGAACACTCTCCGACCTGCGCGGAAACGAACAGCGGGGAAAACCGGGGGGGCCGCTGGGGGCTCCTTTCAGGTATTAATCCACCCCACCCCGATGTCCCCCGACAATGGGCCCCTCGTTCGCGTCCACCCCGGGAAGCGGCGAGGCTCAAAAAAATGAAAGGCCGCCACGACAAACCATTCGGGCCTTCAATGCAGAACGCCATTCAAAGCGTTGCTACGAGCGGTCGTCACTTCAGGGCTGATACCGACTAGTAGGACGCCGATAACCGATATTTGGAGCCGATATTCAATTCCACAAAAAGGGAAAATATTGGTATCACAAATTTTGTTTTTGTCTGGTTTGGTTTGTTTTCTAAAGTTAAATAAAAGCTTTTAAAATGTCTTAATATCTGAAGTATTAAAATGTTACTTTCAAATAAAGACAAAAGAAGCAGAGAGTTTCCAGGGTCAGAAGCATCTCTGAAAATTGTAATAATTAGTTTCCTGATTTGTTAAATGGATCTATTATCGGCCGTATGGTTCCTCAAAATGGCCGATGCGATATCGGGCCCGATAATCAGCCCGGACGATACTCGGTCTAGCGGGAATACAGTGCCACAAAAAAAATGTAAAGAATTGATTTCAACAATTGTGCAGTGATGAACACTTGAGACAAAATCAAGTGAAATTAGAAAATGGAGTCATTAAGGTACTGTGATGCCCTCACATGTGGGCAAGGAGAGTTGGTACATTTCCAGACATCAATGGAGCACGACAAAATGAGAACACACAAATCATTCAAATATAAATGTCGATTCTCAGTCAACTCTGTCAAATGTTTTTTTCCTCGACTTCCATTCCAAAATGAAAAACGCCAACACTCGCAAAGAGCTGCTGTAGGCCACAACTCACGCCCAGATGCTCACACGCAGACTAACCAGATCACATGAATAATGTAGCATGTATCAAAATGACACTTGATGAAACGAGCTTATTTCTTTACAAACTCAAAGAGCCCATTGACACCCCGTCCTTAAAAAAAAAGAAAAAACGTCCCTCACAGGCGGTTCCCGTCAAAAACGACACAAGGCGACATGTGCAAAAACAAGCGCCGACCTCCCCGGCCCCCCCCCGTCTTGCATTCGACAAATGGGGCCCCTCGAACCCCCCCTTCGCGCCTGAAGCCAAACACCTCTTGCGCCACACTTCACACCCCGGCAGCCGTAACGATGCTTTTACGGACCGGGACCGGGGGGGGGGGGGCGTACATAGGGATGGCGTTCGCTGTCCTGCGTCTCCTCTTGTGAGAAAAGACAACAAGGCACTCTACTCAAACAAACGCCATTTTCTGTTGCAGTTGCCAGAGTGCACAAAAAGGGAAAAAATCGACACGCTCTTCCCTGACGGCAATTTTGCCGAGCAGGGAAACACATCGAGACGTACGCATACTTCGTTAATTTAAAAAAAAAAAAACGACTTTTCTATTAAACCGGGCTTTGGCGCCATCTTGTGGCATCTAAGGGAATTACAGAAAGAGTGAGGAAATAAAAAACAACGATTGTAAAAAAAATCCCTCAAGATAATCAGCCGTCTTTCAAAGACGTCCAACAATCGAGGCTTCACTTTGACTTTATTTGCTCGGCCCGATTATCGGTATGCACATTAGCTGTTTTAAATGTTGAACAGACTTAACATTTATGATTGTCAGCTTTGACCATTTTCCGAGCAAATTAAGGAGAGAGAAAGAGAGAGAGAAAAAACTTTGAAAACTCTCCACACCAGAAGGATAATCACATAGGATCCTCTTTTCGAGACAACTGAGTCTGGATTTTGCAAAAAAAAAAAATTCCCTCCAGCACACCACATGATAATCGCTTAGGATCGTCTTTGGAGATCTTGTAGTCTGCCGGTTCCTGAGCTGATCCAGTTGGGAAAAAATCCATTTTTAACACATGCCACGCCATAAGATAATTGCTCAGAATCATCTTTTAGAGACAACCAACAATCTGCCATTCGCTAACTTCGAAAGGAAAAAAAAGTTCAAATGTGGCTCACGCGATAAGAAATCGCTCCTAACAAACCGCACGCTTCAGGAAAATTGCTTAAGATCATCTCTGGCCTTTGCGGACTTGAATCGGAACGGAAGGAAAGAAATGCTCAAATTTAGCCAAATGATCGGTATGCGTAATACGCCGCTTCATGATTGTCAACCCCAACAACTGAGGAAAAATCTATTTTTACAGATCCTCTTTTTAAATTTGTCCAAATTTGTCCTGATTTTCGTCATGTGCGCGTACTTTTGCATGCAACGTTTTTTTGGGACCAAGGAAGCGATTATGTCGAACCCGAAAGAAGATTGTTCCGAGGTCAGTGTCTCCTCTGAGTGCCAGTCTGGCTTGCGGCCTATTAAGCAAAAGGTCGCGGGGAGCAAAAAGCAAGCGGAAGACGCGCCTCGGCCGGGTTCGACATATCTGAAATTACCGTGCGTGCGTGCGTGCGTGCGTGCGTGCGTGCGTGCGTGCGTGCGTGCGTGCGTGCGCCTTATCCAAAGACATCGCTCGGCCTGAAAGGTGCCTTTAGCAGCTCCTTGAAGCTGGGGGGAAAAAGGGGGGGGGGGGGTTTCAGGGGTCCCGCTCTGGGACAATGATGGTTTGGAGGTTGGAGTGGGGAGGGGGAACACATAGCATATTAAATGGGCCGTCGGAGCTGGGCCGGTCCGCACGGAGGCAGATCTGAGGCATGCCCTGAAGGGACGGCCGGCCGGGGGATTAGCGGGCCAAGGAGGAGCCCTCCTGCGCTATTCACGATATCCCGCCCGCCCGCCCGCCCGCCCGCCCGCCCGCACGTTTTGGACGCTTTTCACCCCCTGCGTCCTCTCGTCTTCTTCTGCAGCCAAATCAAAGCAGGAGGAAGTCTTCAAAATGTGACTTTCAGATACGGAAAAGACCGACATGAGTTTTTCAGCGCCGATATCGATTATTAGCAGTCAAAGACGCCGATGACCGATGTTTTTTTATTTTATAAAAGTAAAATTGGTACTTTGGTACTATTGGCATCAAATCCTTAACTGAACTGAAAATCAATGTGAATCGTGAATCGAATCGAATCCATTTTGGAAATCCGAATCGATGCCCAGCCCGTGCGTCTTTACGCCATTTAGGGCCTTCATTTTAGCAAAATCCGTTTCATGACTTTTTATGCAGGAAATTCTGTATTAAAAACTGAATTTTAAAAAAAATAACGTTGATTTTGTTTTTTTAAGAGGCTGCCATTAATTGATGGACTTTTGTTGTTCTATGTTTTAACTGAACAGTTCAGTGTCTACATTTGCAATATTTCATTTTCAGTTTTACAGTAAACTTCAACTGGAAGTGACAAATAACTTGAAAGCAGGAACGCCTATCCTCTTTTTTTGGGGGGGGGGGGGAGGGGGGGGGTCGTGCAAACAAGTTATTCCTTGTCAGCCAGGCAGTGAAAACAAGCACTAAGTTATTTGAAAAAGTGTGATCATGAATTCCAATGTCATTTTTTAATCACCTGGTCCCTTACGTGCCGGATTCTCACCTGCGGAAGGTTTGAATGGAGGCACGCTTGGTTGTTAGCAAAAAACAAACAAACAAGCCGCGACAAGCAGGCGATTATCTCCAAAGGAAAGTCAACTTCCTTCGCACGACGCGAGCATTAGCACCACAACAGGACTCATTAGGGCCGCTCGCCTGATACGCACCCGCTCGCTCGCCGTGTGTGTGCGTGTGTGTGTGTGCGCGTGTGTGTGTGCGTGCGTGCGCGTGTGTGTGAGGAGAGGCCATAGCTCAAGAAGCTAATAGAATGTCACCTCCTCGCATTAACATGACAGCCTCCATTCTGCGGGGGCAGCGGGGCACGGGGTGGGGGGGGGGGGTTAGTAATGGGAGGGGGCGAGCACAAACTCTGCATAATTTGGACTTTTCAAGTTGAGATAAACGCTATCGGGAATATTGCTATGATGACCGCGTTGGGAGGAAAAAAAAAAAATAATAATAATCCTGGTCGTGGAGATTCAAATCTTCAACGCCGGCGCATTTATCAGCGTCTCCTGATTTTTTTTTTTGGAGGGCGCACCTGTTTGGCGTCAGTCCCCTTGACTCTTGCCCTTAAATGAAACAATTCAAGTCAACATTTATCTTGTCAATTGCATTGCATATTTTTGCTCCTGACTGTATTATGATTATGATTATGATTATGATTACACCAAAACCAAATTGACAGCTAATGAATGCAGAATAGTTGACAGAAATTGATGACTTCGATTTTCACAAAGATCACTTGAAGATTTTTTTTTTTTTTTCCCGCTAACATTTTTTTGTGCTGTCAAATTATTTTCAGGCATCCGGAACGTCTTCTTCATGCTTTGCATGTTTAATTAATAAAACTAAATAAATAACTATAAATTACAAAAAAAAATAAAAATAAAACAACAATTTTACATATTATATATTGATAAGATGATATCTTCACAATGTTTGTTTTCATTTTTAGAATATGTTTTTGTAAAATGCAAACAATATTTACAATATATAGAAAATACAAATAAGAGTAGTATTGATTTTTTTACAGCATTACTTGCATATAAAATACTAATTAAAAAATATAAATGAAATTATTTTTGATTTTTTTTTTTTTTTTACTAAAACTTTTTGGGCAATTCATCTTCTCCTAAAAAGGTATCGAAAAGGAGATTTTTTTTTTTCTTTTGCTGATAATGTCCCAGGTGTGAAAAAGGGGATTGCGGCGCAGGAGGAAACCCGAGACGCCAGCGAGCACCTCAAATGTGGAGCAGCTGGCCCTCGACTTTCAAACAAAATATCTCCACATGTGGACGCTTTTCATGTGGACCCCCCCTCCCCCCCCCCCCCCACCAACATCCCGCCTTAAAAAAATGAACATAAACTCGCCCCCTTGTGCATAAACACGCACGTGAC
Organism: Leptonotus elevatus; assembly: GCF_054856555.1. Classification (NCBI taxonomy): domain Eukaryota; kingdom Metazoa; phylum Chordata; class Actinopteri; order Syngnathiformes; family Syngnathidae; genus Leptonotus; species Leptonotus elevatus. The sequence continues at coordinate 14,415,998 of NC_141259.1, read as the reverse complement.
TCATGCAATGCTGGGATTTCACATTCCTGACTTTAGATTTGGGAAAATTTCCTTTAAAAAATAAAAATAAAAAATTTATACGAGCACATGGAGCAACACTTCAAGACGCTTTTCATTTTTTTATGATGCTGCCTTAAGCAATAGCTGTGAAAACGACTTCTCTTCATTTATTTGGATTATACCGATTTTTTTTTTTTCAATGATGTGATTTAAAAATTGGCAAAAGTGGCAATTCAATTTTAATCCTGCGTATCACATTCACAATTCATTATTGTACTTTTAACTGCAACTAATACTAATAACAATAATATAATAATAATAATAATAATAATAAAGAGTGTGTGCGTGAGTACGTGTGTGTTCTTGGTCATGTTTTCACACACAAACAATATTGCTAAAAACACTCAAAGTGCGAGATGAGTGTGCGGAAAACAAGGCGCACGCGCACACGCACGCACACACCGCCACATCCCACGCATTTGACCTTTGCTACAAATAATCCTAATCCTAAAAATAATAGCAACAACATTAATCGTGATGAGGATAAAGCATACGCGACGCGTTGCGTGCGTTGTGTGCACGTGCGAGCGTGTGTCTTCTGGGCTCAAAGTACAACACGCAATAAAAGCACAAATGCAACTGCAATTAATAATAATAATAATTGTAATAATAACAGTTATTATTGCCTGTGAGATACATTCTGAGTGTGTGTCTTCTTCACACACACGCGCGCACACGCACACACACACACACAACTGCGAATACTCATGCTAATCATAACAATGTATGAAATATATTGTGTGTTTGTGCGGCTTCTTGTTAACGGTTTTAGCAAGCCCGAAACACACACACACACACACACAGTGAAATATGATCACACATGCGGCCCCCACAAGACACACACTCTACACACTTTCTCCACACACACACACACACACGTTTCTCCCAGTGTGCACCCAAAAAAGTTGTAGCTGCTCCAAATCATTTTCTCGTCTTTTCCCACACACAACATGAATTAAAATTGTCCTTGTTTGTATTGCAAAACTTTGGAGCAAGTTTTCGGGGGGGGGGGGGGGGGTGTCCAACTTTGAGAGGAACTTTTCATGAGCAAAAAAAAAAAAAAAAAAAAACGAAGAAGAAGAAAAAAGTATGTCAATGCGCGTGGAATCGGCGAGACTTACTTGAAGTGTCTTTGTGGGCACTTTTGGGGGGGGTTCCTCCCTCTTCAGGTGGGGTGCAGATGCGCCTCTGGACGAGCCCGGGACCTCTTCTTCTTCTTTTCCTTCTCCTTCTTCTCCTCCTCCTTCTTCTCCCTTTTCCACGCCGCAACTCCCAAACGGGGCAGCCAGAGTTGGTCCTCCTCTTCTCCTTCTTCTTTCGTGTCTTCTTCTTCTTCTCCTTCTTCTTCTTCTTCTTCTTCTTTTGGGCGCCTTTGCTGCCTTCAAGGGCCGTCGGACAAGCAAGCGTCCGCTGCAGCCCGCCACTAAAAGTGTACGGTCACCCCAAGAAAGAAAGAAAGAAAGAAAGAAAGAAAGAAGAAGAAGAGTGCGCGCGTCACTCCGGGCTTGTTGCGTTTTTGTTTTTTTTTTCCTCGAGAAGAGAGGACGAAGTGTGCAACTCCAGCTGCTCCTTCCCCCGTTTGACTCCTCCCTCCTTCAACTCCACACAGCCCTCCTCCTCCTCCTCCCCCTTTTTTGTACCCCCCTCTTTCTCCCGCCTTCTGCTTCCATTCACTTGACACAACTTTCTTTTTTTTTTTTCCACAATGAAACAACACCGAAGTGTGTACATTTGCATCCATCATCATTTTTGAAAAGCTGCATGACGTGCAGTCGTCCTTCAACTTTTTTTGACCCCAAATGACCCCTTAAAAATACACGTAGTAGCTCGTTAGGCTCAAAGTGGTCGTCGAGAACACGAAGGTGGTAGACATGAAGCAGTTTTGAACATTGAAGTTAAATATAGGACGATAAGTGTACTTACTTTCCTCGTAGCCCTTTAGAAAACGAAAAACTATTTTACTTCAATTTATATTTTAGACTTGTAATGTGTTTTCTTTGTGTTTATATGTTCAATAAAGAAACAAACAAAAAAAAGTGTACTTGACTAATAATACAATTCAAATGTATTGCACGTAAAACTATAAAGGATTCCATTTTCCTTCGAATTGAGTTAAATACAACCAAGCTGTACTTAGGAAGTGAATCTTTCGGGAACCACTAGAGGGAGCCTGCATGTCACGCTTTGCGTTATCGAGTGTGGTTCTCAAACATGACTTGAAGTACCACCTAAAAAAAAATGAAGGTACCGCCGTCATAACCAACATTAAAACACATCACAAACAAGAACAATATTTTATCCATAAACGTACATAATGACACTGCACTTAAATATAGCAAAATTTAAAAAAAAAAAGTGCAATCAAATAATGATTAAATTGTAACGTGCATACAAGAATGAATGAAATACACTGAAATTGTAGTAAATACATGCTTTAAAAAAAACAATTCTTTGAGATGAAATGAAATTGTACTGGGTGAATTTAACACGCAAACTGTAGTTCTTTTGCATACCACCAGAGGGAGCTACTTGGGGCTCTGATCTAAAATTAGAAACATAGCGCACACAAAAAACCTTTTATGAAATCAACAAAGAAAAACAATGTTTCTAATATATTGTCGCATTTGTGCAGCTTTGTAAGAAATGCAAAAATGTTAGAAACAGCAATTGACTACAATCGCAATAAAAAAAAACTTTCAAATAACAATCACTACTAATGCTAAAAACATATAAGGCAGCTAAAAGGAAGCTCAATAGAATCACCAAAATATTAGGAACAACATTCATTGTGATGGATTTGAATATAATCAGCACAATAAAGAGTAAAAAAAAAAAAATGTTACAATATAATATTCAAAACAGACAGAATTTTGCCTGCCGTTAACTAAAAATAATCATGAATAAATCATAATCGTGAGAGGCTTCACTTTTGCCCGCAAGATCAATGTATGTACCACAAATATGATGAAGCTATTTGGAATAAATAAATAAATAAATGGTGTGGCGCCCCATGAGCCTGATCAATATACACGATTGATCCAATAGACGGTCAAATCATGCGCTAACACGCCACTTAAGTGGCGCGCTAATCAATGGAGAGCTGCCAGCAAAACTCAAGGCGGGAAGTAGGATTTCAATTTGTGTGTGTGTGTGTGTGTGTGTGTGTGTGGTTAAAAATAAAAATAAATTGGGGGGGTAGCAGTTTAAAAATGGAGAAAAGATGACAAAACGTCTTTACAGCCTTATTTATGATCGCTACTTCTTTATATTGCGTTCATTAAAAAATATATATTATTAATTTCATGATGTCTGAATGGGGGGGTAAGTAACAAAAAACGTTTTTTAAAGAAAGTTAAAACATTTTCTACAGCTGATTTTTTTGCATATATTTTTTTAGATACTCTATTTTCAAATGTGGCGAGGTACGCTGCATAAATCAATGCAGAGGCGTGTTAGACCAAATGTTGGTATTTTCACAGATGCGCACAAGCCAACGTATTTTTATTTTTAGTGTGCCGTTGTGGGCGTGTACAATTTTTATTGATTGATTTATTTAAAATCGAGAAAGAATGAGATCATGCTTCCTAATCGGCCATCAATAAACTCATCACAGTCAGTCATCACAAACTCATGGGATTTTGTTTCGGTTGTCTGGATGGAAAGAATCACAATGGATCTATTAAGGTTGCAATCACCGAGCGGGTTGCCATGACAACGGGTGTGGTGTAATTCCGCCCTCATCCGCTGCTCATCTGAGCCTCATTCCCGTCACGTCAAAGTCCTTGTTGTTAGGAGCGTGCGTGCGTGCGTGCGTGCGTGCGTGCGTGCGTGCGTGCGTGCTGGGGGGGCGCACATGGGGCAAGAGGAGCGGGGTTCCCCGAAGTATTCCATCAAAGAGGGGCCAGGATCTCGGGGATTGCGATTGTGCCCGCAGGCGACTAACCCAACGTTGGCTCTTCCTCACATTCCAAAGTCGGACCCGGCGAGCCAAAGCACACATCAAAAGCACCTCTGCGCTCGCCAAAGACATTGAGGAGGAGAAAGGGAATGGAAAGAAAGAAAGGAAGGGGAGGGGGGGGGTCTCGTCACAGACCCCCACCCCCTTTTTGAGCCCAGCATCTCACCCCAATTAAAGAGTGGTCGCTACACATGTTGAAACCGCACACACACCAAGCTACCGAGTTGACTATGGAGAGAGCCAGAGCCGATATCAGGTATCGGTATCAGATCGAGACCCGGCCTTAAGTCTTAAGCCTCGAGTTATTGTTACTCGCGACGCTCTCTTGTGGCAGTTTTGCCATCAACAACATAAGGCGCACATGTGCAAAAGATGACTCATTAAGAATATATTTATCTATTTATTTATTTAAATTAATTTTATTGTGCATTCTACAGAAAATATGCATTTTAAAAAATTAAGGAAAAATTATTTCTTGTGATATATACAGTAGGTATTGGTTTAAAATGATTTGCCATTGTTTTTTTTGGTATTGGTATTTGGTATTGGTATCGGTGACTACTCGTACTGGTATCGGTCTGAAATAAGTGGTGTCAAAAATATCTACATATTTTTATTTTATGCTTATTTTTTATTTGATCTATTTTTCATATATTAGATGTATTGTTACATGATTTGATTTACAATATGTTATTATATTTCTGCATTATGAATTGTAGAATTTATATTAATATTGTAATTTTTTTGACATGATACTAGATATTTTATATTTTTAAATGAATCATATTTATAGCATTTTATTTATAAATTTTCATAAAATTTTATGATTATATGTATGTATTTATTTATTATCGTGTTTATACTTGGAATATTTTATTATATTTTACTGCACGTCACATTTACAATATATTATATTATTTTTGATATTGTGCATTTTAAATCTTATAAAAACAACATTTATTGCACTTTACCTTGTAATAGTTTGACATCTATTAACATGCATTTACAGTATTTTATTATAAATCATATTTTATATATAAAACTCATATATATACATATGACAACTCATGTATTACAATTGACTTTTATGTATATAATATTCGACGTATAAAAGCATCGGTGATGCATTTGGACTCCAACACAATCGCTAGTTTCTCTCTGACACCGCTCCAAAAAATGAACGAAGGCCTGCCAGCCGCAGCGTCCTCTGGCTGACTGAAAGGAAGAAGAAGAAAAAAAAAACACACGACAATTTCTGCTTATTGAGCAACGCGGCCATGTGCGAGCAAAATCAATACATGCCGCCATGTTTCTTGACGACGTGACACGCGACGGGCGAAGTGAAAGACGGACGCCACTGGAAGCAAACGCTTTCGTCTGCGTGGACCGCAAACTTCAGGAAAAACACACACACAAAAAAAACACATTTGGAGAAGCGGTAGTAAAACAGACAAAACTCCAGGAGTCACATTCTAAAAAAAAGTTGGGCCAAAAATAACCCAAATATGGGTCTAAAAAGGACTCACCCTACTTGGGTACTTGGGGTTATTCATTTGGCCCAAGAATTACATTTTTAATGCATAACTGACAAAACAACCCAATATTTTGAGGGTGCTTTGTACAAAAACAAATCCTATTCTTTATTTGTTGATAGTTTGACCCAAAGTGGTAGCTAGTCATTTTTTGACCCATTAATGGGTTGTGGGTTATAACTCAAGCCTGGGCTTGAAAGTCAAAGCAAAAAAACATGTAAATAAAATAAAAAGAATAAAATAATATTTTTTCAAAAACACACACACACACACAGAGAATGACAGCTTGTATCTCAAAAAATTTAGTTGACACAATACACTCTAAAAACACTATGGGTCAAAAATGCTCTACTTGGGTCAATTTGACCCAACTTTGAGTCAAGAAATGGGGCTTTTGTGTAAACAACTCATAAATATTGGTCAGATCCTTTACTTTAAAAAAAAAAAAGGGTAATTTTGTATTAAACAACCCAAAAAGTTGGGCCAAATTGACCCATTAATTGGATCGGTCCATTTTGGGTTACTTTTGACCCAACTGTTTTTAGAGTGTAAAAACGGTTTTGGGCTCAAAATAACCCAAATTGGGTCAAAAAGGGACTGCTGGATGGGTCATTAATGTGAACTTCCGATATGCGTGAGCACTCGGTCACCCCAAAAATGATATTTTGTGGGTTATTTTGCATGCCTGGGAAATAATAAGGGTCCAAAGTGTAACCACTTGAGCAATTGAAGCAATTTCCCCGCCCGGCGACGCCCGGCGGGCTTACTTTTCACGCCGACTCCAAATGACGGCATCATAAAAAGGCCCCCGCACCCCCCCCCCCCCCCCCACCTTATCAGGCGGGATTAAAAGGGAATCATGAAACAAGAAGCGCGGCTTTGCAGCCTTGTGTGGTATGAATATGATTATCTAATGGAGTCCAATGGCGAGCGGCGCCGTGGATTCCGCCAGACCTTTCCCAGACTATCTGCTGCCCGCGGGTCCTCGGCGGCCTCCTCGCTCCCGCTTCCTTCAACTTGTTCTTTGCCGCACAAGTCATTACGGCCGCCGTCTATCAGGAGGCAGAGCGATAAACCCTCCCTCGGCTCCTCCGATTGGAGCGCGTTGCTCTTGTAAGTTCCACAGACAAAAAAAGCACTCAAGGCACTTATCAATATTCAGATTTTTTTTTTTTTCTCTTTTGTGTCTCAATGTGGGTCACTTTCATGCAAAGTCCCTTCAAACTTCAAATCGTGTTACATGCAAGGCCGAAGTGTCGGGAAACTGGGACAAAAACTCAATTTGGGCTTTTCACGCCAAAAGTAAACATCTTTTCAGACACTCGCTGACGCGCATCCAGTGCTCGTCTTGCTAATCTCTTCATTTTGTTTGTCATTTTCTTCCGACAAGTCTGCGGGTCATTGCCGTATGCTGCCAGGCAGGTGGCGCCACCGTTTGTTTTCAAATCAAAGTTGTTTAAAAGTTCTATAACAGCCAAAATACCTATGCTAATTTTGCTAGCTTGTCTATGGTGTTTGTATTGTGTGTTAGCATCAGGGGTATCATAGTTTTGGAATTTTCATTTTTATTTTGATTTTATTTTGAGTTTTATTTTGTAGATTTAGTTAAAATTTAGTTAGCTCTACCGTTTGTTTTCAAAATCAAAATTGTTTAAAGGTCTATAACTACCAAAATACCTATGCTAATTTTGCTAGCTTGTCTATGGTGTTTGTATTGTGTGTTAGCATCAGGGGTATCATAGTTTTGGAATTTTCATTTTTGTTTTGATTTTATTTTGAGTTTTATTTTGTAGATTTAGTTAAAATTTAGTTAGCTCTACCGTTTGTTTTCAAAATCAAAATTGTTTAAAGGTCTATAACTACCAAAATATCTATGCTAATTTTGCTAGCTTGTCTATGGTGTTTGTATTGTGTGTTAGCATCAGGGGTAACATAGTTTTGGAATTTTCATTTTTGTTTTGATTTTATTTTGAGTTTTATTTTGTAGATTTAGTGAAAATTTAGTTAGCTCTACCGTTTGTTTTCAAATCAAAGTTGTTTAAAGGTCTATAAATACCAAAATATCTATGGTCGTTTTTGCTAGCTTGTCTATGGCGTTTGTATTGTGTGCTAGCAACTTAGCATTAAACCAGCAGACATTTTCGTAGGACAAAGTTAATTTTGGTTGGTTAAATACACATTCTATCGCAGTTTTTGTCGTTGATATAGATATTCAAAAATGAAAAACCACAACAGTTAAATATCCAATACATGTCACCAAATGTAATCGCTAGTCAATCTTTGCCAACCAGCGGGGGCCTGCGAGTGAAACAAGGCTGACAGGGAGGGCCAACCGCTAATGCTAAATGCTATCCTGTTTGACAGTTCAACAATGCTAAACAATGCAATGCACTCACCATAATCCAAGTTTTTTTACTCCGTCCCGACAGCGATTGGAAGCTGTCTGTGCCGTTTTTGTAACATTGGAATTATACTGCTAGAAAGCTTAGCTTGCGTTGTCCGACCGGCGAGTGGCAACCAGGGTGGATAGTAGGACTACATTTCCCATGATTCTTAGGTGCAAAAGCAAGAAATAGTTCCAGTTCAGGTCAATTTAATGCTAATGTCAATCCGGAAGTAAATAGGAAGTTAAGTTCCCTTTTCATGGGTTTAATGTATGAATCGTTATGACAACTGGTTGGTGAAATCCGTCAGGACCCAAGGCTCAAAACGGGACTGTCACCCTAGTTTGAAGGTCAAATTTTTCATCGGGTCATTTGAATCGAAGGTACCACCGTGGTGTACAATCCAATTAAAAGCATGACTGACGTGCATCCAACATGTTTGTGGTCATCCTCAATGGTGCCCATTAGGACCAATAACACTCCCTCAAACAAATAGTCATGGAGCTCCACACACACGCTCACGTCATGGGAGCGCACCGAGCTCCCCCGGGACTCTGTTAAAGAGAGAAAAAAAAAAAAAGGCATCAATATTTCATCTGAGCGCTGCGTTTGTGGTCCACATCAAAGTCGAGCGCGACGGTTCAGGTAGACGCCGCAGCGCTTTTGTTCGGCCTCCTCGGCAGCATTCATCTCACGCCCGACCGACCGACCGACCGCAAGAGGTTGCACGCCGAGGCCTGCCGGGGCCGCCGCTCGGCGCTTAACGACGCCCACTGATTGCTTTATTATCAAACGTGAATTATTGATCCTCCTCTTTTAACAGACGCACGCCTCGTTCGTTTCGGGCCTGATTGATGGGGAGGGACGCGAACATCTGTCGTACAGCAAGAAACGCATTTTGGGTTTGTGTGGTTTTTGGAGGAGGAAAGAACCTTGTTGGGTAACTTCAGGCCAAAATGGACGCCGCAGGCCTCACGACAACCATGTGACTTCTCCCGGCCAATCAGAAGTCACAGGCAATGATAACGACGCTTTTAGAGAAATTGAGGAAAACAGTACGCTGACGTCATTCTTACACGTGGAATCATCTTGTAAAAAAGCATACAATGTTTGACAACAGGGTTACAATTTGCTTTTAATTTACCAAGATGAAGTGAAGAAAGTATATCTAAAATAACACGCGCTGCTTTAAAATTCAGCGTGGTCACTATATTCATTTATTTATTTTGCCAACAAACTGCACGGTGTCTTTGAGTGCCAAGATAGACGGCTCTGGATATAATGCATTATTATTATTATTATTATTATTATTATTATTATTATTATTATTATTATTATTATTATTATTATTATTATTATTATTATAATTATTATTATTATTATTATTATCATTATTATTTTTATTATTATTATTATTATTATTATTAAATATTATGGTGTAATCAGTCTGAGGGGTGGAAATGTACATTTTATTTATTTTATTAATTGTTCAATTCTTTCTGTTTTTGCTGATACACATTATTGCAGTTAATTATTGATAAAATATTGTAATACATTTTTATGGCAATAGAGTTATTTATATTTTATACATAGGATATATTTTTTATAAATAACTATTTAGATAAACGTAACAAAAAATACACATTTATTATTATTATTATTATTATTATTATTATCATTATGATTATTATTGAACGGACTCATCAAATGCACACCCACCAATTTGATGACGAGCACATAATAAACATTGTCAGATTATTGCAATATCTTTCTGATGATGTCCGTTTTTAAAAAAAAAAAATGCCATCTTTTGAAATCTTTTTAAAATCACATCTTTTGAAAGTGGTATTGGATGCCGTTACAGGTGTACCCAATACACCGGGTCACCTATTCCTGGGAGTCTAAATCAATCTGTCACACACTTTATGGATGTCCTGCTGTCACCGGGGGACGTGGATAGCGACTAACGTCACACGCACACGCACACGCGCACTCAGCACTTATCACACCAGCGATGAGTGACATCAAATGGAACCGTCTCTCATTTCTTGGCTGAATTATTAGCTGCTTGTGGAAGAGCGATTGTTGGCCAATTGTGGTGCGGAATGTCGCGTTTGCAAGGCGGGGGCTCCCCGTTGCGGGGGTCCCGCTTGTGCTCCACTTCATTCGATTGTATTCAGTCCGGGGCCTACTTTTTGACCCTTGTGGTGTCTTTTGCTCTGCTCCACTGTGGGGTCCCCCCCCCCCCCTCAAAGACCAAAGAGGTCACATATAGGCGAGCTCGCCACAATAAGTCTTCCCTGTGCGCACGCAACGCGCGCGCGCGCTCGTTTCCCTCCACAATTGCAGCAAGATGGATGGGCCGCTCCCCAACTACAGGTGCTGCTCTACTTCGGGAGCCTCTCACATTTTTCACCGCGCTCCCCGGTGGTGATTAAACAAAGAATGCATCACAACACACTGGATTCGTTTAAAGGCACACAATCCATCTTATCGAATTGTTCTCGGTCTGGTTGCACGGTGCTTCACGCTGCGCAGATCCAACAGTCGCCGATAGGGGGCGGCGCTCCTTCTTATCAGCTAAAAAAAAGTGGCGAAAGTGCTTCGTTTTTTTAACATGCAAAAAAGGTGTCGAAAGTGCTTTTTTTTTAACGTGCAAGCTACGCCACCCTGAGGCGAAAAGCGGATACACAAGAGGCATATTATTAGGTACACTACTGCAGAATCAACAGTTCTGCATTTACAAAGCTAATGTTGAGTATTTAGTGTAATTATATCACTTTAGGTTAGTGAAAGGAGAAGAAATATAGATCACCACCTTCCTTTTTTCAGCTTATTGAACTGAAGAACGAGATACAAAATATGAAATGGCAAATTTTATTTGAGGGCTAGAATTTCATAATCTGTTCAAATGAGGATGCATCATGATGAAAAAAATCATTTATGTCACACACAAAAAAAAGCATAATCCTTTTTTCCTAGATTCCCAAGTTGGTCGTAGGCGGCTAATATGGTGACATGAGACAATATGTCGGTCATATATTTTAGAGTCATGAGACAAAACTGTCAAATGTGTTTTGCAAGAGGATATGATGTTTTTTTTTTTTTATGTAGTTTCTCCTTTTTTTAGACATACATGACAGCCGCTTCCTGGTTCAGGAGGGATTTGGCACTTTGTTAACCTTCTTCCATTAAAATATCGCCAGCGTCTTGGAAACGCCGGCAAGGGCAAATGAGACACTTTACAAACTAAAGTTCAGGGACAAGAAAAGCATCTTGTCTTCTTTTGTTGTTGCCAACTTCCTGTTGTGACGAGCAGCAGCAGCAGCAACAAATGTGGCGGAGAAGATTTCAAAGCCTCACCTGATGGCCACAAGGTAAAGCAGCACTCAAGGTTACCTTGAGGTTATGCACCCAACCCGCAGCATATGCATGCCAAACTTTTTCTTTTCTTTTTTTACACACAAGACATCGTGCCAACGAATCCACCAGCAGCCCCATGTGACAGTTGCAGAGTTTAAGAAAATCAATGATTTTATTTCATTTAAAAAAAAATAAAGACCACAACATTTTTAATGCATACATTGGAAGAAAAGTGACAATACAAATGAGTCATAAAACAGTATTTACATTTGTATATATTATGTACAAGAAGGTCAAAGGTCAGGATTGAGAATTCGCGACCAGTCCATGGGGTACCCTGACCTACTCCCATGAGGACTTTGAAGTACCGGAAATGGATGGATGCTTGGGATTTGTTTAGGCGGCACAGTTGCTAGTGGCTAACAGATCTGCCTCACAGTCGAGAGGTTCGGGGGTTCGAATCACAGCGTCCTCTGTGGAGTTTGCATGTCGACTTTGAAAAGTACTGAGCGAACATTCGCCAGTTTCTTTTATCTTTAACGCTCTCAATGTTAAACTGATAGTAACTACCACAAGTATCCGGGTCATGGCACCAATTGAAGAGTTCTGAGCCAACCTTCACCTGGTCCTTTTATCTGGAATGCTCGCAATATACCAACTGTAACTACCAGAAGACTACATATTTTCAGTTGAACTATTTAGCGGAGTGTGTGGAGCCCTTTCTCTGCCAGAAGAGGAAGAAGGTCTAATCTGTCCAAAATGGTTCTTCCTCTTATACTGTCCTGGCTCTACCTAGCCTACGTGACAATGTGTAGCTCGATTGGTCTCAAGTGGTAAGACCCAGCTAGCCTAGCTCAAGAGCACCTTAGGCCTAATCTAACATCACCAAGGAGAGCCGCCTCTCGCCTTTGTCAGCTGGACGGACTCCAGCTGGACCGAGACGCCAGTAAGGAAATAAACGCTACAGAAAAGTGACGGATGACGCTGTTCATAATGAAAGAGCCGGCGTGGTTTCAGTGTCAGTCCCGACCGACGGCCGTTTGGGAACCGCCTGGAATTTAACGACCCCGCCGCCTCTGCCCGGCCCGCGGGTGCACGACTGCAACAACTTCAGGAGGTCCTGCCGGAAGCGCACGCCGACAAAGACGTACAGGAAGGGGTTGAGGCAGGCGTGCGTGTAAGCCAGGCTCTTGGCGACCTGCCCGGCCACGTCGAAGCGCTTGACCACGCCGCAGTCGGTGATGGTGGCGTTGGCCGCCTGCGAGGCCGCCACCATCAGCAGACCGTTGTACGGCAGCTGCGAGGCCAGGAACACAAAGACCACGATGAAGATGACCCGCAGGGCCTTGTGCTTCTCGAAGTTCCTGGCCTGCAGGAGGGTGCGGATGATGACCGAGTAGCAGAAGATCATGACGAGGAGCGGGACGACGAAGCCCACGCAGATCTGCAGGGCCAGCACCAGGATCTTGGTGCGGTTGTTTGCGTTGTTCCAGTAGACCAGCACGCAGAAGGACGAGCCGCTGGGGTCCGTCTTCACGCGGGCGAAAAGGAACTCGGGCAAGGCCAAGAGGGCGGAGGTGAGCCACACCGCCACGCACGCCACTTTGCTGTAGAACAGGCGCTTCCGCTTCCAGTTCTGGGCCTTGGTGACCTGCACGATGGCGATGTAGCGGTCCACGCTGATGCACGTCAGCAGGAACGTGCTGCTGAACAAGTTGATCTTGTACACGGCGGACACGGCCTTGCAGAGCGCCCCGCCGAAGTCCCAGCCTTTGACGGCGTCGGCCGCCCAGAAGGGCAGCGTGCACAGGAAGAGGAGGTCGGCCACGGCCAGGTTGAGCAGGTAGACGTCCGTCATGGTCTTCAGGCGCTGGCGCACCGTGCTGTAGATCCACACCACCATCAGGTTGCCCAGCGCGCCCAGCGCGAAGATGGTCCAGAAGAGGGGGGGCTCGTACCAGCCTCGGAACTGCCGGACCCAGCTCCTGTCGCACATGCCGGCGATCTGGGTGGGGCCCGTATCGTAGTCGCCGGAGTAATCCAAAGGGTCCTGCTGAAACACAAAATCAAAAGTCAACAAATGTAAACTCAATAAATAAAACAAATGACTACAAGTGCAAATGTTCTGCAGTTGTAAAACTGAATTTAGTGATCGTGAACTTCACCACAGACACAGGTGGCAAATCCAGGTCCGGAAAGTAAAAACCCTGCCACATTTTGGCTTTAGCCCCTTGTGCTAGCTAGCTAGCTAGCTAGCTCCCTAGCAAGTAACTGAGCACCCGGGGAGCTAGCTAGGAAGCTCGCTAGCTACTACTACCTTGGGGCTAAAGCAAAACCGTGGCAGGGTTTTTACTTTCTGAACCAGGATTGGCTACCCACAGACTTCAGAACTTCCGACTGCCGCGCTTTTAGTTTTTAATCCATCCATCCATTTTACCATAAACTAGCCTTTGAAACGGTATGGACAAAAAACCTCAACCCAAAACGAGAACGTTTGGAGGACTTTTGTTTGTCTGGACTGCAGAGCTGTTGTCGGGGGAGATTTTGGGGGTCTGCTTAGAGAAGGGGCGCGGCAAGGACCTCTAAGGACAGGATCTCGTCATCCCTGGCTTAAAATCTTGTTTTCCATGTTTCCCTTCTCCAACACACCTGAATCAAACAATCACCTCATCAGCAAGTTCCGCAGAAGCCTGATAATTTGATTCAGGTGTGTTGGAGACCCCTGACCTAAAACAAGCACTTAATGGCGCACTACTGCCACCTACTGATAATGCGACGCTGCCATCTAGCGCTGGAGGTCTGAAGCGCACGCGTAGACCAAAACAACAACAAAATGATCACGTGACTGCTGGTCTCTCCACTCGGTTTGTCTTTTTCGTTTCCTGCCATGCATGTTTTGTTTTCACTCTCGGTAAAGCATCTGCTGCTGCCAGCTCGCCGCACTTTTAGAGCAGCTTTTGGTGGTGATGTGATGTGGTGACGTGACGTCACACACGCACACGCGCACGCGCGTGATCCCACATGGTGAAACCAGAGCGAGTCGACTTGAGGGCGTCACGTGCAGCTGCTCGCGTCTCGCCTGGAGAAACCACATCGCTGCTGCACGACTTCCTGCTGCTATCTAAAGAGTGTGCGGGCGGGGGCCTCAACGATCCTTTGGGGGTTTTTTGGTTAGGGGCCCGCCAGTTTAGATGAGGGCCATAGATAAAGGGCGTAGTGAAAAGATAATAGGTAGGAACTGACTGACGTTCGTTTTTTTTTTTTTTTTTTTTTTTTTTTACGGTTGAGTACATACAGCACTGTTAAATAAGCATTAAAATAACACAAAAAGAAAATCAGTAGGCCATTATTCATTTACAATGAGATCTTGCCAACTGGTGGAACGGTACACAATTCGAGTGTTGCTTGTACCTCAAGGAACATAAACTTTTTATTTTGTTTTTCGTAGCTGCTATTTATAGAACAGTGCAAGTCTTAAGATGCAAGTTGTCATTTCAACAAAATAAGCATATAGTTGTCAGCAATGGACATTCATTATAATTTTTAATTATATAAAACTTTGAGAAATAAAAAAAAATATATATATATAGAGGCTATACTTTTCCATATCCATTATTGACTAGTTGAATCAATATTTAGTGCTTTATTTATCAAAATCTGTTTTTTTCTTCATTAAAAGAGATGAGAAAACTATTTGTATTTTATGTGTACAAAAGTGAATAAACATTGTTCATAATGTTGATTAAACATTAAGCCAAGCAAAAGTTTCATAATGAAAAAAAACACACGCACATTTGGCCAAATACAAGAAATTTCATACTGAACTATTTTGTTTTAGGTCAATTTAACCCACAACATAAGACTTTAAAAGAAGGAAGCTCTAAAGGGAAGTCAGACTAAATATATTTATTTGTATTTTTCGTTTACATACAACAAATACTCACAGTGACAAAGTCATCAGTTGCTGTCGTCATATACGGCGAAGGGAAAAAATCAGCCATTTCACCTGTAATGATTAAAAAATAATAATACAGAGACAACCTTAATATGAGATTTAAACCAGCAGAACAACATTAGTCATAATCAAAACGAGTGTTATTAATAACTTGCTTTACCTTGTTGTGGTTTGGGAAGTGTGGATGCTCTTCGTCTTTTTGTGCGAGTGCGACTCATCCTCGGCTCTCTTTTATGACTCGTCTGCCGCCGCAAGACCACGTGCTGATCATTCCGCCTCTGTGTCAATCCACAGCCGGCACACACGCGCACACACTGACGTGGGACCCCCCTCTCATGCTGCGCGCCACTTCCTGTCCAAGGTTTGGCTCCAACATGATCCATGGACCACGAAGCCCGAAAAAGCGAAAACTTTTTCTCTCCACAGATGATAAAAGTTTCAGGTCATATTAAAAAGAAAGTTTGTGCGAAAGCCGGAAACCGTCAGGTGTGATTAAAAAGGCCGATGCTAAGACGGACCCCCGGACATGGGCGGGAAGCGTCTTTGATGACATCCAAGGCGTAATTGGACACTTTTTTGCCTTCTCTTGTCATTTGGATGATGGATGAGATGAGGCGCTTTTTTGGATTTGGGTGTCATCGGATGTGATTTCACGGATCACTCGCATTTTGGGGAGAATCCGTCTTCAATATATATATCATGTAATATATACAGATCCGTATTCGTACGGCAAATAAATCACCCTAAGATGGGCTTCAACGTGCCTGAAAACGCACCAGAGTTGGCAATTGTGTATAATCTGGTGGGAATCTATTTTCGGGTTGCCCAAAAACACCCCCTCTCCCCCCCCCCCTTTTGTGAAATAGTCACTTGTCATTGTTTTTGACTGCACAGTCCTGGGAACTGTTACTTTTGGCTAAATAAGGAAATGAAAATGTATGTGTGCTGCATACCACGGCAACTCTAAACTTTTAAAATGACAATCAAAACAAGACGTTGGATTTGTTGGGGTCTGGATGTTTCTTGGGCTGGGGAGGAGTTCTGGTGGGGGGTGTCTGGTCGGTGCTGGATTTCACCTTCCTTGGTTTTCTTTGGTCCTTCCTCGGGTCTCCTGGTGTTCGGTTTAGGTGAACGGTATGAGATTTTTTCTAATAGGTTTTCTGGTGAGCTAACAAATACACGCACGCACGCACGCACATACACATACTCACCCACACACACACACACAAAAAATAAAATAAATATATATATATATAAAAAAAATAATAATAATAAAAAAAAGAGCAATGATGATGACATTTCAGAATGAACAATACTGAGCTCTTAAAAAAAAAAAAAAAAAATCAAAACAAGACGTTTTGCGTTGCACCTTGCGTTGTTGTGACACGATGACGCTGCTGTAAAAACATTCATGTGACATGACAGACCTAAAAAAAAAAAAAAAAAAAAAAAAATGGGACATGCCAGTCTTGCCAGTAAAGGGAAACACATCAAATGACCCAAGTCACATTACTAACCGCAGCAGCACAACACATGGCACACAAGGAGACAAACAAAGCTGACGGGTCACGCCGTTCGATTGGCAGGCTTGATTGTTGGTTTCGCAAAAAGAGGCACTCGTCTCACTTTTTTTTTTTGTGGGGAGGGGATCCGTTTGCACCGCAACGAGGCCCGGGGAAACAGCTGCAACCAGACTAATAAACCCGCCAGTGTTTCCTCCACACAGCAGTGGCTGCTTTCACTCAAACAACAGAAAATCGCAAGGAAGGAGGGGAGAAAAAAAAAACACAAAGAAAATAAAAGCAGGCGGTGGTGAATGAAATACTGAAGATGGACTGCATTTGAAAAAGATTTATACCAGGGGTGGCAGGCGATTACAATTTGGAATCCTAATTATTCGCATGACTTTTTCTAAGTTGGAGGTACTTGAACCCCCAACCCCACCTCCTATGCGCATTCATCGAACCCTACAGCAGTATGCAATGAAAACAGCAGAGGCCCTCTAATTGAACCCTGTGGGACACCATAAATGCAATAAAATAAAATAAAATAAAAACTCATTCACTGCCATTGACGTAAAAAATTCATTTTAACTATTTGTATACATTTGACACTTTTTACACTTCTGTTAATAAGAGTATGAAAAACTAAAAACGTTTTTTTTATTATTGTACATTTAGAACAGATATAAAATGTGTGATTAATCGTGAGTTAATTATTGAAGTAATTTGATTAATTACGATTGAACATTTTAATCGCCTGACACAATTTAAAAAAAGAAAAGAAAAGATTATTAAAAAATTAGGGGCGTCAGGCGATTAACTTTTTTTTATTGTAATTAATCGCATGACTTCACTAGTTAACTCACAATTAATCACAAATGTTATAACTGTTCTAAATGTACAATTAAAAAATCTAGTTTTTTTTCACACTCTTGTTAACAAAAGTGGGGGGAAAAAAGTTAAACTAATAGAAATAGTTCAAATTAATTTTTGACGTCTTTCGCCGTCAATGGCAGTGAATGAGTTAATCACTTCTATTCCAAAACACAATATGAAAGCATGCAGCTGTGCACTTGAGAATCATTATTTATCTAATAACATGACAAAAACATTTAATAAAAAATAAAATAAATATAATAAAAAAAAAGAATGTGTACATTCTTAACAGGATGCTCTTGTTTTACAACAAGTTTTGCTCCGATCAACCAATCGGAGGACAGAAAAATGCTGATATGCATATTTGAAATCGGATTGGTTAAAGAAAGTCACCAGGCAGCGCTTCCCATTCGAAAGGCCCCGGGGCAGATTACGCTGGCACAGCAACGCAAGGCTGAAATCCGATTGGACGAAACAAATCCACATTCTGGAAGTAGTTCAGCAAAAAGAAAGACTCTGAAATGAAGTTGTAAGTGTATGTCAACGCTTCTGATAATGTTTAGGCAGGCAAACGTGGTCAAAACATTCCAGTTTATTTGCAAACAGCATTTAATTGTTCATGTTGCACAGCTGACAAAACGCATGTCGATAAATAGTACGTGCGTGTTTATTGTATGCAGATCATGTGGATTTTGGCTTCACTTTCCAGGTACACATTTGCTGAAATAGTCGACAATTGTTATGTATAGAAAAACGAGGAACTGGGACTAATGAAGCAGCGCGTCATTCCACTCATTCGCTGCCATTGACGACGACAGACGTCAAAAATTTAAGTTGAACTTTTTTTTTTCATTTCATTTTTTATGAAAACCTAGAATTTTTTTATTGTACATTCATAACATATGAAATTATCATGCGATTAATTACGATTAAACGGCCCTTATTTTTATTTTATTTATTTTTTTAATTACATTTTTTAATTGTAATTACCACACGACTTCACTAGTTAACTAACGATTAATCACAAATTTTAGATCTGTTCTAAATTTACAATATAATTTTTCTTCTAGGTTTTCATACTCTTGTTAGCAAAAGTGGGATTTTTTTTTTAAACTAACAGAAATAGTTTAAATGAATAAAAAAAAGAAAAAAAAGAGAATTTTTGACGTCTATAGCCGTCAATGGCAGTGAATGAGTTAATAAGCCAGAACAGAAAAGCATTTGTGGAAAAAACATCAGACAAGCTTCTCAGTGAAGAATATTCAATGTAGTGGCCTGTTTTTTGTTTTTTTTGTTTATTCTGAGCGTCCAATTCAGTGAAGGCCTCTCCTAGCTGGGACATGATAGCAGTTGCATCGAACCCCTTAAAAAAAAACGGGTGCTTGACCCGCTCAAGAATGTTCTGATGGGCACATCCAAAACCAGAAGCCAACAACAGAGAGAAAGAAAAAAAAAACCCGTGAGATTAAGCGTGAATAAATCAGTCCTCACAAAAGTGCTTGCGTCAGGATCGACGGTTTCTCGTCCCAAAACGCGTCGTCATTTCTGTTTCCATCTTTCGAGCGCAACTTCCCTCTCAGCGGCGCCAGGTCCGGCGGCGGCGGCGGCGACTCATTCGTTCGGCTCGTATCTGAAAGAGGAAATCTGTCAACACAAATCATTCAGCATGTACACAGAAATTTCCATCATTCATTTTTCATCTTCAGAGATCAAATCTGATTTTGTAGATGAGAATTGTTACAAATTCATTTCTGGATCTGTTGGACACTTTATTATTTTTTTATTTTTTTATTACAACCACCGGCAACATTCATAATATTTGTATTTTTTGTGTGTAACACCTTCAGATGCCACAAGATGGCGCCAAAGTCAAAACTGATCATTGGTTTAGTTTTAGCTCATTCACTGCCATTGACGGCTATAGACGTCAAAAATTCATTTGAACTCTTTCGGAGTTTCACAAGAGTATGAAAACCTAGAAAACGTACGTTTAGAACAGATCTGAAATGTGTGATTAATCGTGAGTTAACTAGCGAAGTCATGTGATTAATTACAATTAAAAAATGTAATCGCCTGATGCCCATTTTTTATTGTAATTAATCGCATGACTTCAAAAGTGAACTCACGATTAATCGGAAATTTTATATCTGTTCTAAAATTCTAGGTTTTCATACTCTTGTTAACTAAAGTAGAAAAAAAAATGAAATAATATAATATAGAATTTCAATGGCATTGAATGAGTTAATAGGACTCGCCCTCATGCCGAATTCCCTCGCATTCCATTTTTAGAGATGACACGTGCTCACGTACTTGTGCAATCTTTTTCGAATGTCCTTGATCTGCTCGTTCTTCTTGGACAGGATCTCCTTCATGTTGCGATAAGCCGCCGTCTGCTGGAACTTCTTGTCCAGCTCCTGGACGCCAACAAAAAACACACCGACTCAATGAAAAGAGTTCAAAGCGCAATTTTCCCACGCAGGACGACGGCGGACCTTCTCCGCCAAGGCCAGCTGCTCCTGCACTCGCAGGAGTTCGTGTTTGGACGAGACCAGGTTCTCCTGCAGGTCCTTCTGGGAGGCGGCGCTGACGTTCAGCGTGCGCTCGTAGTCCTCCTTGAGAGCGGCCACCGTGTCCTCCAGGCAGCTGATCTCCTTGGAGTGCGCCGTCAGCTAACGTGTGTGGAAGGCGGCGTTAACGACGGGAATCGTGTCGAAAAGTCGAGATGAGCGTTACCTGCTGGTCGCCTTGCACCTTCTGGAGATCTTTAAGGGCTCTCTGGGCCTTTGTCTTCTCATCCAGCACATTCATTGCCTGGTGGAATGAGAAAAAAGGTTGAGTGAAAAGTTGCTGCTGTCATAAATTAATCGATTCATCGACGAGTAACCGATGATCAAATTACTCAACTATTTTAATCATTGCGTAATGGTTTGGGGCCATTTTTAATTTGTCTAAATCCTCAGATTTCAGCTGATTTCTGTAGTCCTTCATAAAAGACCGATTACCTTCTGTGTTTAATTAAAATAAGACATTTGCAAACATGTTTTTACAAAAAAAAATTAATCACTATACAAATAGGAAGTACAAAATAACCACCAAATACTGGTAAAAAATGAATCAGATTAGTCGATTAATCGATTAAATAATCGATAGGTTAATCGATTCTAAAACATATTCGATAGTGACAGCACTAATGAAGTGCGTTTTAGAGCTATCAAAATTAATCGATTAATCGACAAGTAATCGATTGTCAAATGAATTGATAACGATTTTATTAATCGAGTAATCGTTTGGAGACATTTTCTTAATTTTAAATTGGCCAAATCCTCTGATTTCAGCATATCAACATTAAATGTTCACTGATTTCTATAGTCCTTCATGAAAGAAGACCGATTATCTGCTGTGTTGAATCAAAATAAGACATTTGCAAACATCTGTTTTTACTTCTTTTTTTTTAACACTATTCAAATACAAAGTACAAAATAATCACTAATCACTGGTTAATAAACAGTAATCAGGACAAAAAAATTAGTAATACACTTAAATGCAAAATTAAAAATGAATCCGATTAATCGACTGAATACTCAATAGATTAATCGATTCTGCAAATATTCGATAGTGACAGCACTAATGAAGCGCGCTTTGGTTTCGTACCTGCGATTCTAAAGTGCGCAGTTTGGCTTTCAGGTTATCGTTCTCCTCCTGAAGTTTTGCAATCTCCTGAAACGTACGAGCAAGTGTGAATGACGCACAAATTCAATTCTTCTCAATGCAGCTGAGCTCCAAACCTTGTTCAGGAGGTCAGAAACGCCGCTTTCGTTAAGCGGCGCCAACTTGGGTTTGCCGCCGTCCTGGTTCATCTGCCGCAAATACGACAAACAGCGTTCAGCGCAAACACGCGCTAACGTTTGCCAACGTGGCCGTCGAGCACACTCACCTTATCCGACACTTTGAAATCAGTCTTCTCAAATTCAGCTACTTGCTCGAGTAACTCCCTGTACGAGTAGAGAACACGGGTTCAAGCAGACTCGTCGACTTTACCGAGCCAAGAAAATGAGAGCTTGAAGTGGATTTGGCATTTACAACGCGGATGACTCGCTGAAAGCGTAACAGGTGGAAATATTTCACCAAAAATGAGACTGGCAGCGAAGTCACTTGCTGCAAAAATCAATTCTCAAATGTGTGCCGCGCACGTAAGTTATTTTTTGGAATGAAAATGACAAGATCGTTGTGCTTATTTTAAGATACTTATTATTTAATTATCTGATTTATAAATAAGCAGCCTTGGCATTGAGTGTTGTTAACTCATTCACTGCCATTAATTCATAAAAAAAAAAAAGATGATTAAAAATTAGGGGCAAGAGGCGATTAGTTAACACACGATTAATCGCAAATTTGATATCGGTTCTAAATGTACAATAAAAAATTCTAGGTTTTCATACTCTTGTTAACAAAAAGTGGGGGGGAAATGTTAAATTAATAGAAATAGTTTAAATGATATTTTTGACGTTTATAGCCGTCAATGGCAGTGAATGAGTTAATTAGTGAAGTAATTTGATTATTAAGATTGAAAATTTGAATCGCCTGACGCAATTTAAAAAAAGAAAAGAAAAGATTATTAAAAAATTAGGGGCATCAGGCGATTCTTTTTTTTTATTATTGTAATTAATCGCATGACTTCACAACAACAACATGACTTGTTTTTAGTCTAAAAATTCTCTTTTCAAGACCGCTGTGGTTGATATGAGCCTAGTATTACTTTTTTTTTTTTTTTTCAAAATCTTACTTTCAACTTAAGTCAACTTTTCTTTTCAGATGTTCTTTTCTTCAATTTTCTACCGTCCTTTTTTTTGCAGCGTGCTCTCACTCGACATGATCTTTCTGCACATTTTTTTGCATCACGAAGATGACGGCGGCCTGCGCGGCGATGACATTTTGGGCGCACCCTCGCTGAGGGCGGCAGCCGAGCATCGATGCGAAAGATGCTTTGGGGCCGCCGAAGGAGCGCGCAGATGTGGTTTGAAAACGCGGCTAAACTGCACGTCGCTCGGGCGGGGCGTACGCGACGCTTTAGAAAGTCACGTATGGCGGGGGGGGGGGGGTGAGAACATGAAATCCACCCATTCGGAGCGCGTTTAGAGCAAAGGTTACAGAGGTGAAATGTTACATGAAGTTCACCGCAACATTGTAGCATGTAAAACAAACGTTCCTCAGCAAGGACGTGGCCTCTTACTATTAACTCATTCACTGCCATTGACGGCTACAGACGTCAAAAAAATCATTTTAACCATTTCTATTAGTTTCACTTTTTTTTTTCTTCACTTTTGTTATCAAGAGAATGAAAACCTAGATTTTTTTATATTGTACATTTAGAACAGATATCAAATTTGTGATTAACTCATTCACTGCCATTGACGGCTATAGAGGTAAAAAAAATATAATTTTAACTATTTCTATTAGTTTAATATTTTTCCCCACTTTTGTTAACAAGAGTATGAAAACCTAGAATTGTTTTTATTATTGCACATTTAGAACAGATGTAAATTTTTTGATTAATTGTGAGTGATGTCATGCTATTAATTATGATTAAAAATTGCCTGACGCCCTTAATTTTTAAGTCTTTTCTTAAAAAAAAATGTTTTTTTTTTTTTAATTACTTTTAATTAAAAAAAGAAAGAGGAAAAGATTATTAAAAAATTAAGAATTTTTAATAATTAATCCCATGACTAAACTGACGAATGATCACAAATTTGATAGATTTTCTAAATGTACAATAGCACATTTTTGTCTAGGTTTTCATACTTGTGTTGACGTCTATAGCCGTCAATGGCAGTGAACGAGTTAATCGTGAGTTAACTATTGAAGTCATGCAATTAAATAAAAAAAATTAATTGCCTGACGCGATCAAAAAAAAAGAAGAGAAACGATTATTAAAAATTCGGGGCGCCAGGCGATTAAAATTTGTAATCGGAATTAATCGCATGACTTCACTAGTTAACTCACGATTAATCACAAATTTTATATCTGTTCTAATACAATAAAAAAAAAATCTAGGTTTTCATACTCTTGTTAACAAAAGTGGAAAAAAATGGGAAACTAATAGAAATAGTTCAAATGAATTTTTGACGTCTACAGCCGTCAATGGCAGTGAACGAGTTAAGTTCACCGTGCAGGTATGATACTCCAAAGTAAGGTTACATCTGAAATTGTCTTTGATTTACAGAAACACACGATAAAAAAAAAAAAATCACAATATTTTTTGCAACCACAACGTCGCTGAGCAAAACGTGGGACCAGTCGTTTCCTCACCTGTTCTCCAGCTCGGAGATGTCCGCCTGCAGGCGCAGGTAGTACTTTTCGGCCTGGAAGAAGAGCTGCCGCAGCAGCAGGACGTTGGTGTGCGCCGTGTTGATGAGCTCCATCTCCACCTCGCCTCGTACCACCGCGTGCAGCCCGTCCAGCATGTCGCGCACCTCGTCCACCGTGAACGTCTCCTCGACCAGCCTGTGGATGCAAGCGCACACATTGTTGTCCATTCTGAAGCAATTTTGCGGTACTAAGACACTCACCTGCTCTCTTTGAGCTCTTCAAAGCAGGAATCCACGGTTTTGAGCCTCAGCAAGCGTTTGGATCGAGCAAATCGCATGTAGTTGATCACCTCGTTCTGGTGATGCTCATTACATCCAAATTCAGCCTAGGAGGAAAACAGGAGCAATTCATTGATTTTGAATTGATTCTTTTGAGTTTAATTGCAAGAATCTGCAACGGAGCTAACACATGTTTTTGGGAATGTGGGAGGTTGCCAGAGTACTATTCCACTCAACCTGTGGAGTGTGGATTGTGTTTACGTGCATATTTGGAAGTTTTTGCACCCACAGTTTCTGTATAAAAAAAAAAAAAAACGATTCCTATTGTTTCTGTCGAAGTTGATGCACATTAATGCTAGGGTGGCAGCGGGCTGTTTCAAGGCTTATTTAGCACCAGCAGAATTAAAGCAAACCCCGGCTAGTGGGGAAAGCCAGCGCTAACACGGCTAACAGAATCAAGCGGATGACAAGCAGCCAGCCAGCTAAATTAAAAGCCTAACAGCAATCAAAAGGCCCTCGACAACACCACCATTAGGCGTCGGTAGCAACAACTTTCACTTTTGGATTCAAACAAAAATTGATTTTAACAAAAAGAGTGACTTACCATGTTGGCTGCGAAGCTAACGTTAGCGTCACTTATACAGCAAGCGTGTGGCTCAAAATGGCAGGAAAAGTGATGATGGACGGCTAATTTAAACCAGATTGGGAAAAAGCAACGCTGCACTGGCGATACTGCGGGTTGGTAACGCGAACGGTAATATCTTTTGAGCAAATACTCAAATTCTGGGCGGTGGTTGTTGGACGATAATCTGTCAGATTGGCCAGGCTAGCAGTGAAGCTAAGTGTTTGCAACAGAATGCCCTGGTAACCAACAAGAGCGTCATTGCCTTGGTTACGAGCGGTGCGTTCATGGCAGCTCCGTAAACCACAGAATCCTACAGCCATGACGCTAATGTCGTAATTTCACAAATAAATTCGAATGATTAACACTTAATTTTTTGACATAATATCATTCATATCACACATCTAACAAGTGTATCTTAAATTTTCTTGAAATCGAGAGCAAATGTTGAACCTTCTTTTAACGTGAACCGAAAAGTCTGAGCCAAGTAAAAAGAAAATACACACCATTATCAATATTTGTGTATTATTATGAAAATTCCACAGCTGCTGTAGGTTATTATTTTAGAGCTTTTAAATGGCTTATTATTATTATTATTATTATTATTATTTAATGTAAGTTATTCTTTTAGAGCTTTTAAATGGCTTTTTTTAATGTGAAGTTTTAATTTTCATCATTATGAGGTTTTCAATAATTTATTTCCACAGTAACGGGAATTATTGGAGTATCTCCCCTTTCTTTCTTTCTTTTTTATTTTGTAAATTTATATTTTTAATAGTAACCCACGTTTTTGCAAAAAACGAACTAGAATGCCTGACGTTTTTTTTTTTTAAATTGTATACATGTTAGTTGTTGTTTTTTAAGCTAATATCGTGGTCTTTTTATATATAGGTCAATCACACTTGTTTCCTGCTTCCCCATATGAGTTCAAAGCATTAAACAATAGATGGCAGCATTGATCTAAGACAAACTTCCCATGACCTTTCCCATTGAACTTTGAACATATTGACTCCGTTTTTTGGTTGTACAATTGGAGCAACGTGACACTAATATGGCAGCAAAATTCCATTTAGGAGGACTGTATTCTGGCAGTGCAATGAATGAGTGGGGAGCACATTTGCCTTACAGTTCTGAATTTTGGGGTTCAAAAGTCTGGCCTCCTTGTGTGGAGTGTGCATGTTCTTCCTGTGCTTAGCGCCATTTAACTCTAATAAATTGCCCCATAGGACTGAATGTGAGTGGGCATACTTGTTTATTAAGTGCCCTGCGATTGGCTGACCGGTTCAGGGTGTATGCCGTCAGTCACCTGTGATCCTAAAGAAGACAAATATTTATTCATGGCATCACCAAGCAGTAGTCTGTCAAACTAAACTACACACAAACTAAAAGTCGCAGTGTTTTCTTGTACTGTAGCCTATTTATCATGCAATTGAGTATTTTAGGCTTTCTTCCACCACTGAAGCTTTTTCTTGGGGGTGTGACAGTTGCGGGATCTTGAGAAAATTTTGACAGGAAACTCCACCCCCGAATTTCTCTTTAGCTCTTAAATGAATTAGACTAAGGGGCAGCGCATGTTTGGTCATCAAATCAGATGCTTCATTATAACGTGACTGACTCGTCTGTATGTGCTCGACCCCATTCAAGTTGAGTGTACGGCATCAAAAAAAAAGGCCAAGATGTTTCCCCTTTACCTCCAGTCAAGGTGAGTTACCTCAAATTTGGGTGTAGGTGGGCAGTGTGTTAAAAAACATAATCCAAATGGATTTTTCATCATGCAGAAACTACTAATCTAGTTTATCTTTACTGATTGGGTGTGTGGTTGGGGGGAAATTATAGTTCAGATGTTCTCGGATGGTTGTTTGACACAAGCAGAATAAATCATTTTTATGTCTTGATTGGATCAAAAATGATTTATTACAAAACAAATTATGTATCTTTGTTGATGAACTGTATCTATATGCCAGCGATGTATGGCGGAAGGTGAATTAACATGTGCATCCACTTGTTGCCATTCATATAAAATAATGTTTGTTGTTCTAATCCACTGCATATACTACTGCACTTTTTATGACATTTTTGTTTGGAGAGGTACTGTGAAAGTTTTCAAATGTAAAATTGGCTCAATGGAGGTTGGGCTCACACTATTCTATTAACGTGTGCTTTTTGTGTGTGCAGTTTTTGTTGAGTTGGTAATTGATCATTACTGCCACTAGATAGCACAATAATCCTTAACCTAACTATGTTGCAGATTCAGGCGTATTTTCGTCTTCTTAACATGCATTTTCTATGAACAAAATGCAGTATCAGTGTTTCTTGAATATTTTTCAAATCATTATTATTTTTTGTTAGCTTGTTTTCCAAATGCATGTCAAAGGGCTTCACTTATACGCGGGTTTTTCACTATTCGCGGGCCGGCCTGGCTCCTAACCCCCGCGAAATATAGTCCACTTTTGATTGTGAAACACGAACGGACAATTGGAAGATTTGCAACTGCTCCATTATCAGTTTGATTTGTATTCCTACGTTTAAAAAGAGGCGAAAAACGGGTTACACGCTGATCTGGAAGCAGCTACGGCGACTCTCCGCGCTCATACGAGCCAATCAGCTGACCGCCGCATGACAGGCAGGCGTCGCGCATGCTCACTGGCGCATTCTGGCTGGGAGGAATATGGCAGCGTCCTGAGCGCTGTTGGGGGGGAAATACGGCGTAAAGCGAGCACCTTCGGAACCCGAGCGGCTACAGCGAGAAGCGGCAACAGCAACATAGAGGAGGGCCGGGGGCCGAGGGACGGCTGGAATTGACATCCGCTCGCGATTTGACAGGTAAATGCGTCCTTTTTGTCCCTCTTGCGAAGCCATCTCGCCCATGTAATTGGAGCCTTTTTGCTAATGCGACTAGCTTAGCTGTCGTAATGAACCCTGGTGATGCGCGAGCTAGCCGCTAATCTTAGCATAACAAGATGGAGCTCCAAACTCAGTTTTGTCTTTTTAACATTTCTATATAAGCATCCGGGGCTTTGAAGTCGTCTCGTTTGCGTAGCGATGTGGAGGCGACGGCGTCTAACATGGAAAGTCATTAGTCAAGATCCTAGGCCGCTTTTGGCGGTGTAGCAGTCTCGTTAAGTTGTCTACTGATAAGCCAGGTGAGGAAACGCTTGTCACAAGCACAGCGCAAATTAGCATTAATTCCCCCCCCCATGATTGAAAATAAGTAGCGCATAAACTGTCAAAGTGGTTCCAATGAACTGCTACTGCCTTCCTTGGAAAGCTATTGCTTCGTTAAATTTGATAAATGACAACCTGAGATGTGTTTACTTGTCAAGCCAGCCTTTAATTATTTCATGTTTCACGTCCAGTTTGTGAAGCTTATAACCTGACACGGACAGAGATATACAATATTTGTACTTTTTTTTTTTTTTTTTTTAGCCCAAAACAGGACATTATCTTAAATTGACAGTGCAGAAAATGCACAAAGATAAAATGTATTGGGATTGAGATACTGGTGTGATCCGTAACATTTCAGAAAATTGGCAAACAAAAATGTCGATCATTGTTTTCCAAAGTAAAAGCAGACGTTTGGAAATGTTTTATTTTTTATGCCACACAGATATCTGCTTTCATGGGTGACCAAAGGAATCGTAAAATGCTTAGTGGCTGAAATCGGTGGATTTGGACAATTTTAAGTTGAACTTTTTTTGGCACAATATTATTGAATGTTTTTTTATAAAGAGTAATAAAGAATACATAATTTGCAATACAAGTGTGTATACCCACAAAAGATGTAAAAAATATATATTTTTTATATAACTGTATTTTATATCAAAATAATATTTGTCTAAATTGGTGCTATGTCCAGTTTGTCACTGGCACGCTGTGCCGCAATGACGCTCGCTAGTTTGAACCTTGCACCCTGGCTCTTCTCCATTCATTCAAGTGAGGCAAAGATGCATGTAAGGCACATTTAAAGGGTTGTAACTTGTTGGGGGGTCACGAGTCGATTGAAACGCCATTGCGGATGCTTCTCGTGACATCACTGATGAATATCAAACCTCACTGGGAAGCCGCTCAAGCTGTCAGGAGGTCTTGGCATGTAAATGTTGATTTTTTTTTTCTTCTTCTTTTGGTCCATTAATACCTCTCACTATTGATCCGCCTATAAACAGGAAGCGAGGGCCGGCCCCTGTATGGCTTGTCACATGACTCAATCCTGGAATCCGACGTCAAAGTCAACATTTATTTATATGTCCCTTAATTGCAAGAGTTTCGAAAAAGGCTTCCCAGGCCCACAGTTGACAAATATCAACAACATCTCTTGATCTAAACCTCCAAGAGAGCATAGTAAACCCCAAACCCACCGTGGCCTTATTGTCAATTTGTACTCTATGAAACTTTGGCGTGAGTGTATTACAGTGTGCATTGTGAATAATTTCCTCAAAGTGTTGCTTTTTAGCAGCAGGCATGTGCAGGCATTCCTTGATTTGGCCCAAGAGTAGAGGAAGGAAAGCTGGAGTCAGTTTTCCCGGATCCTGGCGGAATGCTGACACAGGTCCCCCTCACTCCGTCCCACCCCCCCCCTTTTTGTCACAGTGCACCCATCAAGTGCTCAGCAAGGAAAAGACCGCTGAAATGTGGTCATACTTTATTTTTTTGAGGCCACATGCAGTCAATTTTCTCGAGTTTTTAAAAATTTCGAAATAATAATAAATAAATCTGAATTTATTGTATCATGATTAAAAGCCGGGGCAGAAATAGCACATCTGTCTCTTTAAACGTCTCTTTAAATGTGTTACTACAGCTTCATACATAGAGATATCTTTTACTGGCGTTTCAATCATATTGAAGTTAGGGATTATTAACCCCTGGCCTTCTAAATGTAATCAATATCTTTTCACAGTTTTTTTTTTTATAGACAAGTAATCGCTGCTTTACTGAACTTTGACCTCCTTTATTGTGCATTTGTAATCCGTTGTGTGTGACCCGGTTGATTTAAACCCGATCACAGCGGAGAGGCTGCTTGGATGATATGTTAGCCCAGCGGCGGTTTTTCCCATCTTGCCGCAGAATGTCGAAGGGCAGCGTAAAGTGTGTGCGACGGTGCGGTGCAAATCTCGTATCGGCGATTTGCAGACGGCTTTGCAACGTTCGGACTTTGTCGCCGAGCTGCGCTGCCAAAAAAAAAAATGAACGACTTGTTGTCCGTGCTCAACTTTCCGGCGTCTGCTGTGTTCCTCAGGTCCTGTGAAAAGATGAACAACCTGAAAGACAACAAGGACCTGGCCTGCTACTACACCACCAAGCACTCCTGGAGGGGAAAGTAAGCTTTTCTTTGCGTATGGATTTCACGCCTCGTCCCTGCTGTGTCATCTTTGTGTCGGGTGACGGCGGCGACTGTTCTCTGGCTTCACGCTTGGGGAAAGCGAAAAAATGACTCGGGGGTGGGGGGGGGGGGGTGGGGGGTCTCCATTGTGCAGACTTCATTTGCCTTGATTGAGGGGGGAGAACGAGATCTGAAATGGATCTCAAATAACATTCATGGCTTTTTGTATTATTGGACACGGTTGATATTTTCCCCCACCAAGGAAGTTTGGATGCTACTTCCTATGTAGAGTTTGTAGTTAATGATTATTTAGGATTATAAAAAAAAAACAGTTTGATGAGTTTGAAAAAAAGGAATACGTTTATATGCAAATCAGGTATATAGATATAATATATAAATAGCATTTCGCCCTAAATATATACGTATATAAAGTATTTTAAATACAGTAATAAT
The DNA here is from genome assembly GCF_054856555.1 of Leptonotus elevatus. NCBI lineage: Eukaryota > Metazoa > Chordata > Actinopteri > Syngnathiformes > Syngnathidae > Leptonotus > Leptonotus elevatus. The sequence goes on along the minus strand of NC_141259.1, from coordinate 14,385,392 downwards.
TGTGAATTTTTTTGTAATTCAAATATTTATTACAATTTTGATTACAAAAATACATTGTTATAAAAAAAATTATATAAAATATCATATCCCTCTCACCCAGAATATATATAAATTATGATTACATAATAATGATTACATAAAAGCAAAATGGAAAATGTAGTAAAATAATAGCAAGAGATTGGCCACCAAATTAAACGGAGCATCCAATGCAAACACTCGTTATCTTGAATATGAGACCGGTCGCCGCGGCGCTTCACGGAGGTCGTCATGCTTTAGACAGCGGATGATGTCTGGCTCTGTACCGAGAGACGGAGATATCGTATTACCGATTGGCGCTTTCGATGTCGTCCCATTACTGCTGTAACATAAGTGAAGCCGCCGAGCATTTTGCTTTCGTCAGACTCCCGTTCGGCTAATGCCCTCATTAGATTCTAGAACTGCGCGTGATGTGCAGAAGGGCAACATAATGTCATGCCGTCTTCACTTCAAATCATTTATCATCACTTTTGCACATGTTGAATGAAGGAGAAGTCGTTCTGTCCCGTGCAGGAAGTTGCTTAACTTGCTGTGTTATGAAATATCACAAGTGGAAGGAAAAGCTTTTAAAAACGGAATCCAAATCTCAGCCTGAAAGGAAACGCGACGCGTGCGCTGTCTTAATAGTCAGCATGAATGTAACTGTAGTGCTTCATTTGTCCGTCACGAAGACGTGATTGAAGCGAAACTCCCTTTTTGTGTGTGAATGATACTTAGCGCGTCTTCACTTGTGCTGATTGGCTTGTGTGAGGCGAAGAATCCTGATGTCAGCATTTGTTTCACCTGGTTAGCTTGCTTATAAACATCTGCTCTGCTTGCTCATTAACCACACTCCACTATACTACACTGTGAATGCTAAAAGTGGGCTAACGCACAGTAGTAAAAATAGAAATGGTTTAACTCATTCACTGGTAGCTTTGCTGAATTGATCTGAAGCGATCTACAGGATCTGTTAGTCTTTACAGAGGTTTATAAATCTGAATTTCACAGTTTCCTCCCACATTCCAAAAACATGCATGGCAGGTGAATTGGACACTCCAAATTGTCAATAGGTGTGATTGTGAGTATGGTTGTTTGTCTCTGTGTGCCCTGTGATTGGCTGGCAACCAGTTCAGGATGTACCCCGCCTACTGCCCGAAGCCAGCTGGGATAGGCTCCAGCAACCCCCGCGACCCTTGTGAGGACAAGCGGTACAGAAAATGGATGGATGGATGGATGGGCAAAGTCCCTCTTACATGTCGACCCGTTAAACTATATACTACTTGTCGGATATAGTCGTCAGTGGCAGTAAACAATTGGATTCCAGTTGATAAATGTAAACATTCACAACAGTGATTGAGTTAATAGGCTTCCATCAGCATTTTGCATCTTGACTCTTTTTCTCACTAAAACACTTCAATTCTACTCTGCACAGCCTATTACTGCCTTTTTTTTTTTTTTTTTTTATTCATAAAAACCTGCCATTTTACACATCTTAGTCAGCATTTTCGGTCGACTGGCAATGTGGTGTCACACTGCAGAACCGTTTTTCCGGAGAAGACAATTACAAAGGGAAAAGCTGCATTCAAATGACATGACATAAATCGGAAACGCAGGCTGAGCCTCGGGCCACTGCGTGTCCTGTCTCTCGGCGTTATTTCGCCTTAATGGAGGCGTCGCTCCACCACACCTCCTCACCAAACTTGTGCAGCCTAATGAGGACGTGCGAGAGGAAAAGCAGAAAGAGAGAGAGAGAGAGAGAGAGAAGCCCAGTCAGCATGTTCAGTGTGCGAGCTACTCGTTAAAAAAAGAAAAGAAAAAGTGGAGCAGTGTTTATGTGACAGATGCATAAAATCCACTGTGGCCATTTACATCGCAAGATTGGTTTGGTGTCTAAATAAGATGTCCTCCAGTATAAATGGCTTATGGTATGCCGCCTAATCAGTTATGTAAATTTGACAAATTGACAATTGTCAGTATTTTGTCGCGCTTCATATTCTTGAACAAGTCTGTCAGCAAGCCGTTACGAATTTATGAACAAAGAAAAAAGTTCATCTAATTCACTTAATAGCCGCCCCACGCTGAGTTCGTCGTCGACATGACTTGAAAGCTTGCCTGGGTGACGATCCAGAGCCACTTTCAGGCGGCAGACGGAATCTGTTGTGTGCCTTGTCCCGATGACTTCTTTTTTTTTGCCCCTTGATATTGATGAGTATCCATGATGGCAAGTTCCAAGTCCTCAGAAAAATTAGAGCACCGCCAAATTGTCTCAGTTGATTTTTGATCCCAACATGGTATTTTTTTAAATACAGCGTAAAGTCTCGTGAAGCAGTGGTTGAAACCAAGTAAACAAATAACCACAAATAGTGTGTTTTAGGTTCACCTCAGCAGCTCACCGCATGTTTTCGTATCTTTCAGGTACAAGCGCGTCTTCTCCGTGGGAACGCACGGCATCACCACGTACAACCCCACCACGCTCGAAGTAACAAATCAGGTTTGCGACGGCTCTTCGGCCCAACGTGGCCGCATAAGTTCCTGTTGGAAAATCAATCATACTTGCTGGCATGTGACTTTTGAAACTTTTTGTCCATGACTTTGCTAGTGGCCTTATGGAGACATTTGCGGAATCGGCCCGGTGGGAAAAGGCCAGGGAACGGAGTTCAGCCTCACATTCCGAAAGGGCACCGGCAAGAAGTCCGAGACGCTCAAGTTCTCCACGGAGCATCGGACGGAGCTGCTCACAGAAGCTCTGGTGAAGGCCAATGTGCACCTGTTCAATTCGAACGCGGCCCCCTTTGTCGTTGCTCACCAGCTTTTCCTTCGTTCTCAGAGATTCCGAACAGAATTTTCAGAAGGGAAAATCACCGGCAGGGTAAGTACCAAGACTGAAAGAGTGTTCACTTTTTTGTCCGTTATTTAAAATAGGAATATTTAGTCTGTCCATATCTGAAGCAAATTAAAGTAATTAAATAGACGTCATGTTAAAATGAAATTTAAAAAAATTCCAACAGCGCAATCATCAATGGCCTGTTTGTGTACTGTAATTTTCTGTCTTCATTCCCCAAAAAAGATGGAAATTAAAATAATAAAATCTAGTTTGGCATTTGAGCAAGAATTTGTAATGTTATAGACCACAAAAATGATTTTTGGGGAACTAATCAAAATTATTTTCTGGAACAAGACCTTAAAAAACCGGACAGAAAATGGATGGATGGATGGAAGGGCGGCACGGTGGCTGACTGGTTAGCACGTCCGCCTCCCAGTTCAAAGGTTATGAGATCAAGTCCGGGCTTCGGCCTTCCTGGGTGGAGTTTGCATGTTCTCCCCGTGCTTGCGTGGGTTTTCTCCGGGTACTCCGGTTTCCTCCCACATTCCAAAAACATGCATGGCAGGTGAATTGGACACTCCAAATTGTCCATAGGTGTGATTGTGAGTATGGTTGTTTGTCTCTGTGTGCCCTGCGATTGGCTGGCAACCAGTTCAGGGTGTACCCCGCCTACTGCCCGAAGCCAGCTGGGATAGGCTCCAGCAACCCCCGCGACCCTTGTGAGGACAAGCGGTACAGAAAATGGATGGATGGATGGAAGACCTTAAAAAACAACAATGCCACAAAGCTAACTAAGCATGCCGTCTTGTACTACGTGACGTGTATTCTTACTCTGCTGCGCAAACTAGTTCTTTGTGTGCCGTTTGTAACCTCCGAAATGTGTCCACAATTCAACCGACACCTTTTTGCAAGTTATTTAAGTGCATGGTATGCCTGCCCTGATTTTATAGTCACCTTTTATGGCTGGCGCTGAGAGGTGTCTTGTGTGTTTTAGGATTGCTCTGATGCGTATGTAAATATTGTTTTTAAGCACTGCAGGGAAGGGCGGAATGTTTAGATTGCGAGCATAGACTTTGGAAAACATTTTCATCGGACTGAATTGAAAATTTGTGTCTTTCCACTCCAGTCCTTTAGGTGGCGGTAATGCACATTATTAAGTGTTTACCAACCGCAGACAAGCAGGAATTTATTATTATTTTTTAAACCAATTCCAACTGCCTCATCTGTTTGGTTGTTGCAGTGAAAACAAAGCCCTTGATCCGCATTCTTATCCTGGATTCTGCTAGCCGACATGCTAGCTAACAAACACAAATCAAAGCCTTTTATCTCATTGTATCTCCTTCGATGTCCACCAGCGGTACAACTGCTACAAGCACCACTGGAGCGATTTGCGCAAGGCGGTGAGTTTGGAGGTGACGCCGGGCGGCATCGACCAGATCGACCCGCACACCAATCGGGTGCTGTGCTCCTACGACTACCGCAATGTGGAGGGCTTTGTGGAGACCTCCGACTACCAGGGCGGCTTCTGCATCCTTTACGGCGGCTTCAGCAGGCTGGTTCGTATATACAAAGAGATGAGGATTAAAATAATTGTTGATGAAATGAAAAGAGAGATGTTTTAATCTCACGCTTTTCTCCCTCAGCATCTGTTTGCTTCCGAGCACCGGGACGACATCATCCGCAGCGCCATCGAGCACGCGGGCAACTTCATCGGCATCGTGCTGCGGCTCAGGAAGGAGGCGCTCACCTTTGAGAGTTTTGTGACGGACCGGCTGGGGAAGTACAGCTCGGACGAGAGCATCACGTCGCTGGCCGAGTTCGTGGTGCAGAAGATCACCCCACGCCATCCGGTCAGGACAACATCTCATTGGTCCACTTGCTCATTTCTTCTCCTTCACTAAAAGTGGAGCCTTGTGTCGCTTCCAGGAGCCCGTGAAGCGAATCTTGGCACTGACCGAGACGTGTTTGGTAGAGCGGGATCCCGCTTCCTACAACATCGTCACCATCAAACCGTTTGGAGAGGTGCGATCACAACATTGTGGCTTTTATGCAGGACGTGTGGAATGAAAGGGCTTCTCTCATCTCTGTACTTCCTGCAGGTGTTTGCTCTCATCTGCGATGTCGACAACCCTCAGGTGTTTACAGTCGAATTCATCCGAGGCCAGATCAGAAAGTACTCATCCACAGAACGGTATCCTACCCTTTTTTTTTTTTTTATAGCGCTTGTCTGCTAGAAGGATCGCAGCATATTTTTTTATTTTTTAAGCTTGAGTCTTTTACCGCCAAAAACATTAAATGACGTATACTAAAATCCCAATGAATGCCGCCAAGGACGTTAATTGACGTTAACTAAAAAAATTTCTCATTGAGCAGTGCAAGGTCTTGTGCGGCGCTGGTTTGTGAAATCCCAAAACAACCACTAACTATGGCCAGCAGATGGCAGCATTGTATCTCTTTTCAATGGGCTCCCATTTATCAAATTACATGAAAACATGGCGGATCTCAGTTTCCAAGGATGACGTGAACGATCAAAGGGAAGCGTCTGTCACATGAAATCTAATTCACAGAGTCACTAAACAAAAAAATATTAGCGTCAAAGTCACTGTTGTGCAGAAAATGTATCTTTTCACAAAAAGCTTGTTTTCTCCTTGTTTTTTTCATTTTCGCTTGATGTCACTCAAATGACCAATTTTCAAATGGTGATTACTAAAGAACGGAATAAGGTAGAAACATACTTTTTTTTTCAAATGAAAGAATGGAATCCAATTTTTCATATGGTATCCATTACCATTATTATCCATACTATGTTTATGTAGGCTTAGCACACAATATTCTGTTTGCCTTGAAAGATGAGTGAAAATGCTCAAAATCGTCTGGCACTGTTAATTGAATCTTTTCTTTTGCGGTTGACGAAACCAAATTAGCCACTCCCCTCTTCGTCCCCCATTTTCAAATCTGCAGTGAACTAAGAGTTATATATATATATATATATATATATATATATATATATATATATATATATATTTTTTTTTTAAGAACGGATTATTGTCATTTCAATTAATTTTAACGAGTAAAGCGTATTATCTAAACCAGCAAATTGTGTTACAACTTACAAGCTTGGCCATAGAAGGAATTAAACCATAAGTCAAGATACTACTTCATATTTAATTTGATTCTCTCATGCCTATCATTTCTGTTGCATCATTACCTTAGAACTATTCCATGATGTCACTCAATCTTTTTCCCTGTAACCCAACAGGGATTCTCTGCTGGCCAGCCTGCTGGACGGCGTGCGCGCTTCTGGCAATAGGGACGTGTGCGTCAAGATGGCCCCCACGCGGCGCGGCCAGCGATGGGGCCTCCTGAGCATGCCCGTGGACGAGGAGGTGGAGAGTCTGCACCTCAAGTTCCTGGCTGCGCCGCCAAGTGAGTTGTGAATCCAGAATTTTTTTCCCCTGACAAACTATTTTCTCCTTTTGTGTAAGTATGGCCAGCAGAAGAATTAGAATCCCATTATTTTTGTACATTTTACTTTTTTTTTTTTTTTTTCAAATTTTTCTAAAAACATTATGAGGGATGAAAATGTATCCAGAAAATCTTCAAGGCTGTTTAAAGCTACTTTGTTTCATGGCTGTGGCTGATTTTACAATATTATATTGCACTCCATCTCCTTTTAATTTTATTTCTCAGATGGAAACTTTGCCGACGCAGTATTTCGATTCAACGCCAACATCTCCTACAGCGGCGTGTTGCACGCAGTCACACAAGACGTGAGCACTTTCAGGTTGCCTGCCTCCAAATGCGCACGAGCAGCTCATTTTCCCCGTTTCTGTTTTCAAGGGTCTGTTCTCAGAGAACAAAGAGAAGCTAATCAACAACGCCGTCCTGGCCCTCCTGTCGCAGGAGGCCGAGCTCCCCGCGCTCAACGCCGAGCTGGAGAGCCACTTCCAGGCCATTCGCCGCCTGGTGGCCTCCAAGGCCGGCTTTCAGGCCTTCACTCAGCTGCCAAAGTAAGAGCCGCCGGCTGCAGTGGCGCGCAGGTCCCGTCGTTACTGAGCTGCTGGTAATGGGCATGCTCTGTCATTCCAAGGTCTGGTCAAGGGTCTGGACTCACAGACGCAACGTAAATATGAATCCATACATCTCAGTCTGCCCGGCGTCTGCCTCTCTTTCCCGCCTGTGCTCCTTTTTTTTTAGTTTGCTTTCGCTCAATACGTCTTTTTTTTGTTTTGTTTTTTGCATCTCTTTGTAAGGCTCTAATCGATCTGTCAGCCTCAATTTGTCTTGTTTTGTTGTTTTGTCTCAGTCTTTTGTATTAAGCGTCTTTCTGGGTCACTGAGATGTATGATAGAATTGAATTTGTTACCTTTTTCAATATTTTTGGAAATGTTCCCAGGCAAAGGAGAGAGAGAAAATTGTTTTATCCTGAGTGTTTCCCCTTATGTAACCGGCATATTAAAATGGACTTACCGTACAATGTATTTTTTTTTCACAATATAAAAAAAAAGCTGTTCCCAGGAGTTAAGAACGTTTGACATGCTTTCATCCAAATCTACATTAATTTGAATTTATCCACCCACATTGCTGGGATTGGCCAGTTTTGATTTGTCTCATGGCAAATTTGCTGCGATTAATCATTATACTAATAGCTATATGGATTTCATTGCAATTTCGACGAGAGGCAGCTGCTTGGCGGTCGAAATAGGCAAGTAGCTTTGTCATTTGCTCACTTTTTCACTGTAGCTACTAACTCGATCGTAGGTGTCAAACTTCGGTCCTCGAGAGCTGCAGTCCTGCAGGTTTTGGAGGTTTCCCTCTTCCAACACAAGCTGATTCCAATCAGCGGGATCGGTTATCAGGCTTATGCAGAGTTTGCTGATGAGCTCATCATATATCAGCTGTGTTGGAGAACGGAAACGGCCAAAACCTGAGTTTGACACCTATGAGCTTGATTTTCATTTTATTTATTTTTTTAATAAAGACATTTGCTGCCAAAATGCACATTTCCGCAACCAGGCAGATAACAAATTATTTATGCTTTACTTTGTTGTTTAATTTCAAACTTAATGCGTGGGCAGGCATTCCAGAGACGCAAGTGTTGTATACAAGTAATTAAAAATGACATTTTCCATAACATAACCCCATAATCCGCACCCATACCGGTTTTCAATAATCCAGCATTAGTCCAGTGTCTTGTCTGATATGAAACAAGTGCATTGTGATGTTTTTCAGGTTCAGGGAAAAATTAGGTGTAAAGACGGTGAAAGCTTTAAAGAGGAACAACAACGGTGTGACGCACGCTGCAATTGACATGCTTTGCGCACTGATGTGTGTAAGTAGTGATGAGTTATTAACATTGTTTTTTTAGTTTCAATTTATATTTTAGCCATTTTGGATTTAGTTATAGCAGTATGGCTCAATGAATAGAATTGTATTCTTATCTGTGTTACTTTCATGAGAGAAAGGGCAACGGGTTTGTACATTTGCTATCTTTAATGGGAGGGCCGGTCTCTGCCGGTTGGAAGAAGGGAGTCACAGGCTTATTATTATTGTTTTTCTCTTATCTGATTTATACCCATGGGAACAGATTCTCTTGTATTCACTGAGTTGTAACCAAATGTACTGTGGGCTGATGGGTGGAGACTTTTCACCCACTTTTTAATAAATAATGATGTGCCGGAGTGGACGACACACAACCTGATAGAACACGGCTTCAGTGTCGTCAGCTTTTGTCACCAGAAGCTTCTGATAATTATAATAACTTTGCAAAGGGACTTCTTCACCAGGATCTCACCATTCAGTTAATTGAACACGCAAAGAGTACAATACTTAATATTGTCTACTCTAACAGTAGCGTCTCATGGTCTTCGCACATGCCACACGAGTGCGGCGAAAGCTCTTTTCTGAAGACCACTTCCTCCTCTTCCAATCAGCCCATGCATGACGACTACGACCTGAGGCAAGAGCAGCTCAACAAGGCGTCGCTGTTGTCATCCAAGAAGTTCCTGGAAAACCTGCTTGAAAAGTTCACCACCAATGTGGTAAGTTCATTTATTTCAAAGGTCGAAGTGGAGCGCCATTTTTCTTCAATTGACTGTTTTTTTGTCTTGCAGGACCAAGGAACTGGAGCTTTGGTCATCAGTTCCCTGCTGGATTTTTTAACGTTTGCCCTGTGCGCCCCCTACAGCGAGACCACCGAGGGCCAGCAGTTTGACATGCTGCTGGAGATGGTGGCCTCCAACGGGCGCACGCTCTTCAAACTCTTCCAGGTTGGCAATGGATTCATTCCCTCGACAAGGGTTTTGTTATGCAAACGTTGTTATCCATCCATCCATCCATCCCATAATAGCTATAAGAAATTGTCTTTCTATAATTAAAATAAAAAGTTAACCTTTATTAGTCCATGTTAAAAATAAAATAATTTTAAGAAGTGTTTTTTTCTATTTAGAAATATAGCTTGCTGTAATTGAATTTGAACTGAGCAAAACTGTATGTGTGTAAAAAAACATTTAAACATCCATTTTCGGTTTCACATCATCATCTGGTATAACTATAAAATTCCATTTAAAATTCATTCACGTGAGTGTTGCCTCATTCTTTCTTCTTAGCATCCCTCTATGGCCATTGTAAAGGGAGCTGGTCTGGTGATGAAGGCCATTATTGAGGTAATGAGAAGAATGTCGTGTAAATGGGTTTAAACTGCTTCATTTACGTGGTCACGCTCTCATTTTTTTCACAGGAAGGAGACAAGGAAATCGCCACCAAAATGCAAGAACTGGCTCTGAGCGAGGGGGCCCTTCCTCGCCATCTGCACACCTCCTTGTTCACCATCAGCGCCGACCAAAGGATGCTCACCAACAGGTCGCAGGAGGCGGCGGCGTTGGCAAGCTCATGAGCAATGAAACACACCTGAAATTGAACATATGTCCTGTTTTTGGTCAATTTAGACAGCTGAGCCGTCACCTGGTGGGACTGTGGACCGCAGAGAACCCCGTCGCCATGAACCTCCTCAAGAGAATATTGGTAACATTGTCAACCATTTTAGCTTTTTGAATGGAAACTGGCATGAGACTTGCCAAGGGTTGGGATTTTTGCCAGATTTTTTGTCATTTGAACTCTTCATGGTAGAAAAGTTTTGGTAGCAACGTTGTCTATTGTGTTCACTTTGTAGCCGACAGGCCTGCTCGCTTACATGGACAGTCCCGACCCAGTACCGGAGAAAGACGTGGATCGAATGCACGTCCGAGATAACTTGAAAATAGCCACGGTAAGGTCGTGACCTCACATGCGATATCACAATCCACCTGCCCTCTTTTTAGGACTTTTTTTTTTTTCTCCCCGTCTGGTGTAGGACCTGCTGAACCGCAACAAGGTGCCTGACTGGCAGCGGATAGCCGGCAAAGCAGCCAAAGAGGTGGAGAAATTTGCCAAGGAGAAGACGGATTTGGTCCTCATGCACTGGAGAGACAAGATGGGCATTGCCCAGAAGGAGGTGAGGAATATTTTACTGGTGGTTTCAACTTGACGCTCTTGAACAGCTATACCCGCCTGACAAAAAGCCAACCATCTTGTGGTGTTTCATGCACCAAACAATAATCTCTCTTATGTTGTCTCCACTCCTCCCGTCTGCTGTCAAACTATTTTAGCAGGACAGAAATAACCTGGTGAGTAAGACCTGGCCAACAGGATTTGTGCCCTTTTCTCCATCTGCTGTCTTTCCCGCCATGTGTTCATTGTTTCCATCTTCTCATTAAAAGCTCAGTTTATTTTCAAGCCATGTGCTTACTTTAAAAAAAGAAAAAAAGAGGATTGGATGACAATGGTGGCTGTAAGGAATACATATCTAATATCCACATAAATATATAGGTTTCGGACTACAGCCCTTTATATTAAAATAAGAAATCATTTATGGGTTTTATGGTACAGTAATTCCTTCCTCACAATAGACAAAATCCACGAAGAAGTGACCCAATGTTTATTATCTATTGTAAAGCTCCATGTATATAATACCAAAATATATACATATGAAGTGCAGGTATTTTCTTTTTGTCCACTTGGGGTTGGCATGCTCACATTCTACACTGTCATATCTGTGATGTTGAATGTGTGTGTGCGCCTTTTCAAACCCATTTAATTTGTTTGTCAAGTTAATTTATATAGCCCACTCTGGTGGCTTTGTTTCTGGTGCCATTTTGTCTTTTTCTTCACACTCTCTCCTCCCATGCGTGTTCATTCAGCGCTTTTCTTCTACTCCATTTGTTGAGAATAAACACATTTTAAGTGCTTAATAGTGATATTTTATCATCTGATTGCAGAATACCAATCAAAAGCCTGTCATCTTGAGAAAGCGACGACAGCGGATCAAGATCGAAGCTAACTGGGAGCTTTTCTACTACAGGTCGGCGGACCTGTCGATACCAAAAATTCTTGAGTCTACTCATTTTTTACTAAGGAGCTGCACGCTGATGAGTCACATTGTCAAATTTAAGATTCCAGCTTGACCACGCCCGCTCCAATCTCATCTGGAATCTGAAGACCAGGGAGGAGCTGCGGGACGCGCTGGAAGGGGAGATGCGCGCCTTCAACGTGGACCGCGAACTTGGCAACGCCACCGTCATCTCCTGGAACCACCAGGAGTTTGAGGTTCGAGGTTGATTTAAATGTGAGCTTTTCATCAGTTTGCTTTCAAGTAACAGAGGAAACTTATAATATGTTCGCAGGTGAAATACGAGTGCCTTTCCGACGAGATCAAAATAGGGGACTATTACTTGCGCCTCCTGCTGGAGGAGGATGAAAATGCTGAATCGAGTGCCATCAAGAGATCGTAAGCAAATAAACTGTTGTGACATTTTTTTGCTTTTTTTGTCGTAAAGCGTGACCTTTTTGCGTCTTATTCTTGCGCCTTCTAGGTACGAGTTCTTCAACGAGCTTTACCACCGCTTTCTGCTCACGCCCAAAGTCAACATGAAGTGCCTGTGCCTGCAGGCGCTCACCATAGTGTACGGCAAGTGCTTTGACGAGATCGGCCCCTTCACCGACACCAAATACATCGTGGGCATGCTGGACCGCGTGAGTCATAGCCCGAAGACGCTTGCTCTTGTCATGCCGCGTTTTTGCCTGAAATTGTGAAATTGTTGTGTTTTCAGTGTTCGGACAAGCTGGAAAGAGACAGACTCATCCTCTTCTTGAACAAGTTGATTCTCAACAGGGTGCGCTACTTAAAGCTGCGATCGATCTCCCTCCACAATAAGTTATTTACTAACCACGCATTTTCCTCTCCTGCAGAAAAACGTGAAAGACGTAATGGACTCTAATGGGGTACGCATCCTGGTGGACCTGCTCACCTTGGCTCATCTGCATACCAGCAGAGCTACGGTGCCGCTGCAGGTAAACAACATGTTTGGCCTGGATTTCCTAACGTGTTTTACTTCGTGTTGAATTCAGTAAAGGAAAACTTGACTCATTGAGCCATTTTCAGCAAGTAAAAAGTTAATATTTTGTCCAAAATGAATTTGATAACCTCATTATATTTCTTGTACAATTAATACCTTTTAAAGAACTGTTTTTCCACCTGCTGTCGACTGGAGATGACATCACCTGCGCTGGGGAAGTAGATAACGACCAATCGCGGCTCAGGTGCTTTCTGGGTTTGGTCAGCAAACTGAGCGTTAGCTACTTCCTCAGCACAGGTGATGTCATCTTCAGTCGACAGCAGGTGAAAAAAAATCGTTTTTTAAAGTATAAATTGTTCATCACACTATCTGGACAAGATATTCACTTTTTACTGCTGAAAATGGCTCAATGAAGTCACGTTTCCCTTCAAATGAGCTCGTGTCCTGAACGTTCCCCAGAGCAACGTCTTGGAAGCGGCGCCTGACATGAAGCGCGAGAGTGAGAAGGAGTGGTACTTTGGGAATGCAGACAAGGAAAGAAGAGGACCTTTTAGTTTTGAAGAGGTGTGGATTCCTTTATCTCAATATCTAATGGATTAATAATTACATCACACCCTATTTCTACCTTACTGAAATTAACGCGTTTTGAGCACTTTCAATCGCTGTATTGATCGAACCATAAAACAACAAATGCGCAGTAAGCACACTGAATACATGAGTTTCCGTCAGCAATGCAGACAAGCTAACAGGTTAGCCAGTTAACAGCCAGGCAACTCTTCACGCTCATTCGCTGACACCCACGTCACTCACCAACCCAAGCCCTGCCTTTTAAAGCCATGCGCTCGCTTAGATTTCTTGATTAATATGCAGGTTAATTGGTAGGGTGTACACTATTCTGCTTACCTTATGGTTTTGACGTATTGTTTTTGGCAATGTAGTGGCTTGAAAGTGGCTCTGGATCTTTGTCCTGCCTATCTTCAAGTCAGTGGTACAGAAACTTGATGTTGGGATGAAATAAATTAGCCACATTGTGACATCACAATTCAGATCGACTTGGACACATTAAAAAAATTACCCCTTAAAAAATAAATAAATCACAAATCCCAGTAATATTTAATTTTTCCATGTGTTATGATTTCAGATGCAGGAGTTTTGGACCACGGGCGTCCTGTCGGCCAAGACTCGCTGCTGGGCTCAAGGCATGGACGGATGGCGCCCCCTGCAGGCCGTGCCGCAGCTGAAGTGGTGCCTGCTGGCCACGGGGCAGGCGGTGATGAACGAGACGGACCTGGCCACGCTCATCCTCAACATGCTCATCACAATGTGCTCCTACTACCCCAGCAGGTCTCCGGAGCTTTCTGGATATATCGTGATGATATTAATCCATAATTCAAAACCATGAATGACTGTCGATTTTTTTTTTTTTTTTTTCTCTCTCTCCTTTTCTTCCAGGGATCAAGATAACGCCATTATTCGTCCATTACCAAAGATCAAGAGGATGATAACTGACAGCGCTTGCCTGCCTCATATTGTTCAGGTAAAATATGACTCATTAACAGACATTTTCCGCTTTTTAAATTGTATTTTCTAATTCAGGTTGTTTTTTTTTCTTTTTTAATTTTAGCTTCTCTTGACGTTTGACCCCATCCTGGTGGAAAAGGTGGCCAATGTCATGTACTTGGTGATGCAGGACAACCCCAACTTGCAGCGACTCTACTTGACAGGCGTCTTCTTCTTCATCATGATGTATACGGGCTCCAACGTGCTTCCTGTCGCAAGGTGCAAAATGCGCTTTTGTTCATCTGCTTCGACGTTGTGCTGCTGTTGGATGAATTAAGCATGATGTGAATCTTTCGTCCTTTCAGGTTCCTGAAGTACACTCACTTGAAACAAGCCTTTAAATCTGAAGAGGTAAAATTGTCTTGTTTTTAGAATACAGTTAACCTTCGCTATTGGCGTAGATTTAGAGCCCAAGCATGCAATACTCACAAACATAGATTCTTTATCCTCCTCCTGCATAAAACCGCTATTATTGCATCTTAGTTGCGGCGCTCGTCTTCTGTTTCATCATCAAATCCTCGTGTATTATGTCTATCTATTATACTGCCCTCTGGTGGCCTTTGCACACACACCACTTAAATCTCATTGACTTCATGCATGAAATCACGATGCACAAACTGAGCCTTTACATTTGAGTTTTGAAAATTGAACCGTTCTATGTGAGTTGACACCTGCTTGTATCCCTAGTCCAAAGGTCCAGACATCGTGCAGCGTAGCATTCTTGGACCGGCCCTTCCCGAAGCCATGGTGTGCTACCTGGAGAACTATGAGGCCGAGCGCTTCTCGGAGATCTTCCTCGGAGAGTTCGACACCCCCGAGGCCATCTGGAGCTGCGAGATGAGGTCGGTCGGTCGGTCGGCCGGCCGCTCGCAAATCCTCACAGTTGAAGGCGCTTTGAGTGAGGTTCCGGATTTTGATCACTCTCTGTCTTTCAGGCGCATGATGATTGAGAAGATCGCCGCCCATATTGCCGACTTCAGCCCGAGGCTGCAGAGCAACACGCGCGCCCTCTACCAGTACTGCCCCATCCCTGTCATCAGCTTCCCCCAGCTGGACAACGAGCTCTTCTGCAACATCTACTACCTCAGACACCTGTGTGACACCATACACTTCCCCGACTGGCCTATTCGAGATGCCGTATGTTCCTTTTCTTGCTTTCATTAGTTTTTTTTTTTTTTTTTTTTTTTAAAGAACGACACTTGTTTCAACATCGTTAACCTCTTAGGTGAAGCTGCTTAAGGACACCCTTGAAGCATGGAAGAAGGAGGTGGAGAAGAAGCCCCCTTCCATGTCAATAGATGATGCTTACGAAGTCCTCAACCTCCCCAAAGGACAAGGGATGTAAGTGGATTTCCTCCACTCTGAAACGTGATTGCCATTCGGAATGCTTTATGCATTTTTTTTTTTCAAAGGCATGAGGAGAGCAAGATCAGAAAGGCTTACTTCAGGCTGGCGCAGAAGTATCATCCGGACAAGAACCCCGATGGCAGGGTGTGTGTTTTTTTTTTTTTTTTGTCTTTTGTTATACCACCTATCACACATGGCTTTTTGCATTCCCATGTTTTATTTCCACTCTTTCAGGACATGTTTGAGAAAGTCAACAAGGCCTACGAGTTCCTTTGCACAAAGTCGTCACGAGTCGTCGATGGGCCCGACCCGGAAAACATTATCCTAATCCTCAAGACTCAAAGCATCCTTTTCAACCGGCACAAAGACGGTATGCAGACACGGGCCAATTTGAATGGTGCTTCAAAAAGTCAAATGTCTGGTCTAGACATGCAAACCGGTCGGGCTGAGTATCGATTCTAATTTTCTCAATCAATTTGATTTCGATTCACAAGAGTTCAGTCAATTTCAATTATTTAACAAATTCTTCTTAAATATAAATAAAAACTCCACAAACATTACATTTTGTGGAGGCAATAACTGATTAAATGATTTAGTTTATTATTGAAAGTAACACGTGTTACGTAAACATTGACATCAGCAAGGATGAGATAAAAAAAATATTTTCATAATTCTAATTCAATAATTGTAAATACAAATTTTAAAGATTCTGAATTGTCCTCAAGTGCAATAAATCAGGTCTTTCATAAATGTTAGAAGATACTTTTAAATTCATGTGAACAGTAAATTTCAAGAAAACGGTAAGACAAAAAAAATCTTTAAAAAAAACTATTTTCTTATGAATTTATGGGAAAAAGATATATTAAAATAATTGATTAATGGTTTTATGAATCGATATCAGGCTGGAAAAGAAAAATTTATTCAATATTGATTATTAGATTAAAAAAAAATAATAATCCCATCCCTACAATCCAGGCAAGGAAGAACCCATTTAACGGATAACCACGCGACATTTTTGATGAGTGCTTTATGACGCGACCTTGAAAAATTACACGGACTGAGAAGGATTTTACTGACTCAACAAACAAAACCTGCTTCAGTCGGTGCTCAGTCTGTGTGACTTAAATAACAATCACCAAAAAGGCCGACAGAAAGACAGAAGTGCTCACCTCTGCCAGTTGCATACTCTGTGTAGAAATAAGTCTTAAAAACTGTCTAATTTCAGCAAGTGTTTAAATGTCATTCATGATCCTAAGTACTCAACTGGTGCGAATGTCTTCACTTTTCCAAATAGAGCTGGAGCCCTACAAGTACGCCGGCTACCCCATGCTCATCAAAACCATCACCATGGAGACCCAAGACGACCTTCTCTTCTCCAAGACCTCCCCTCTCCTGCCGGCCGCCACCGAGCTCGCCTTCCACACCGTCAACTGCTCGGCACTCAACGCCGAGGAGCTGCGGCGCGAGAATGGAATCGAGGTTGATTTGTTTTCTGATTTTGATTCGATTTTTTTTTTTTTTTTAAGTACGTCCAACATGCAGAGCAATGTTAGGATTGTGCCTGTCGAACAATCCTCAGGTGCTGCTCGAGGCTCTCTCCCGCTGTGTCTCCGTGTTGACTGCGTCCAGCAAGGCCGATGACATGGCCGTTCAGGTACGCGACGCAAGATCGATCCTGCATTATTGCCTTTTTTTTTTACAAAGAACATTTGCAAATAAAACTGAATATGTAAATGTCTCAGGTGTGCGGGCACATCTGCAAGTGCTACAGCGTGGCGGCTCAATTTGAGGAATGCCGAGAAAAGATCATCGAGCTGCCCTACATCATCAGAGACCTCTGTCATATCATGTACTACGGAAAGGTCAGCAATCAAAATGGCCGCATTGGCTCAATTTCTATGCAATCTGTCGACCAAAACCTGTTGTTTCCGGTTATCGTTGGTACAATACTCGCTTTTTAGAATCGTAATCGTATATCCCAAAAGAGGCTTGTCAGACTTTGATAAAGTTGTGTGTTCTGGTCGTCTTCCCTCAGGGTCTCCCCAAAACCGCTGCCCTGGCGGTGCAGTGCATCAGCTCCTTCGCGGTGGACTTCTTCCTGCAGACGCAGCTGTACCACGCCGGCGTGCTGTGGCAC
This sequence comes from Leptonotus elevatus, assembly GCF_054856555.1. Lineage (NCBI taxonomy): Eukaryota > Metazoa > Chordata > Actinopteri > Syngnathiformes > Syngnathidae > Leptonotus > Leptonotus elevatus. Next base: position 14,368,114 of record NC_141259.1, on the reverse strand, counting down.
CTGCTGGTGCAGCTCTTCAACTACGACTACACGCTGGAGGAAAGCGGCGTCCAGACCAGCCAGGACACCAACCAGCAGGAGGTGGCCAACTACCTGGCCAAGCTCAGCCTGATGTCCCTCAGCCGGCTGGGGGGCTACCTCCCGCCGGCGCCGCCGCCGCCGCCGCACAGCCCCAACGGCGGCAACCCCGCGCCGGAGACCAACGGCGTGGAAAGCGTCCCGCCGGAGAACCCCAGCATCCGCAAGAGCCTGGCCGCCATGTTGACGCCGTACATCTCCAGGAAGCTGGGAGTGGGATCTTCAGCCGAGGTTGGTTGAGGTGGGGGGGGGGGGGGGGGGGGGGTCGCCGCTGTGCGAAGGGAACTCTCGGACTGAACGCTGTTTGATCTTTGAAGGTCTTGAAATTGCTGAACAGCAACACGGAGAATCCCTACCTCATCTGGAACAACGGAACGAGAGCTGAGCTGCTGGAGTTCCTGGAGAGTCAACAAGAGGGGAACATTAAAAGAGTAAGATTGACGCTGGTGTTTGATTGCAAGTGACGTAGCCGATATGCATCTTTTTAGGCCAAAGCCAATTTTTGACAGAAGAAAATACAGATTACTGATTAATCTGCCGAATATTTAATGCATATAATTATCCCCCCCACCCAATTCCTTTTCAATGGGTGTCACTTTTTATCTTGTGTCATTTTCACAAGTCTTGGGATTTACTGGGCTAACCTGGGACCTGGGGGGGATTGTATTTGGTGCCATGTCTTGTGGAAATGTGTGTTAAGACAAAAAAAACAATCCTTGGATGTTTGCATCCTTGAATTTTGAGAAAAGAAAAGTATATAAGCAATAATCGATTAATCGGTCGGGCCTATCCAACCTGGGCAGCACATCTTGCTCTGAGCTTCTGGTTTTGAATCTTACTCAAGATTCATAATGACCCCGATTCAACCCCTTTTTTTTTTTTTTTTGTCACGTAACATCTCTGGTAAACGGATAACTAATGTTCCGTTTACAGATGATGCGCTACTTACATAAACACTAAATGAACACATTTTGTTGTACGTGTTTGTAAGCACTAGGGGCCAGTAAATTCTGGCCTGATGTTGTTATCAGCTCTGAATTCTGATTGGAAGAAATGTTATGCTGTAGGTGAATAGCTCTTATGTTGTTGTTCTTTTATCCTGGCCCCATGTAGGCATTTCTTGATCACAGTGAGGCAGACCTAAGTCAGTCCAGAGAGGATTTGCCCTGGCTCAGCCGCAGTAGAAAGAAACGGCGGAAGGAAGGAGAGGGAGAAGGAATGCAGACAGAAAGAGCAGAGATAGAAGAAGGAGAGGCAGGAGAAGAAGTTGACATTATAATGCTTCAGAAAAAGCCAAATAAACGTGAGCCCAAAGTTTCTGTGGGTGTTTGGCATTCAAGACAGATGACAGATTCATCACGTATGACTAGTGCGCAGGTAGGCTTTTTTTTTTTTGGGGAACAATTCATTATTGGTTTCCAAGAAGAATTCTCAAATGTTTTTATATAGACAGTATATATTTTCCAGCTCTAGGTCGCGAATCTCATGAGAACAAAGTCCTTGGAAAACGGATGGATATTAATTTGACCTTAACTCACTTTCTTGTTCTCTCTCTCTCTCGACAGGGGGAGAACGATGAAGGCTTTGGTGCTGACTTCATATTCAGCGAGCACAGCAAAGAGCTCATCGTCGGCGAGATCTTTGTACGCGTTTACAACGAACAACCAACTTTCCCGCTAGAGGTAAGCTTTTTTTTATTTATTTATTTATTTTTTTTTTTTAATTTATTTTTATTTTACTACCACACCTTGGAACCACTGCAAAGTTGTAGATTCCGACATCCCTATACCACACATTTGATAGAAAATATCGTTTTTAATACATTGTACGCAAATTACCCAAGTACTCTATGGAGTAATAGATTCTAAAATTGTTAGGGACATCCTAAAAGACCTTAAGGAATTGGTTTAAATTGTAAAAAATAAATACAAATGGTGGTGTGCTCGAGATCAGTGGTTCTCAAACCGCGGTCCTCAAGTACCCCTATCCAGCCTGTTTTCCATATCTCCCACAGCAATACAGGTGTTTCAAACGATTAGCTAATCAGCAAGCTTGCATGAAGCCTGATAACGATCCTCAGGTGTGTTGGCTGAGAGAGACATGGAAAACAGGCTGGATATTGGTACTCGGGGGACCGGGGCTGAGGAACAATGCTCTAGATCTTCTTAAACTCATTTAAACCAAAAAACTTTTAAATACCTTGTTATGTTTTTTTTTTTATGCAAGAGTCTGCAGAAAGCTTCTGGCATGAAGAGGTGGCTTAAAGCAAGGGTAGTTACAAAAACGGTCAGCAGGGGGCAGCAGAGTATAAGAGATCAGCCAGGGCCATGTTGCAACAAGCTCTTTTTGACATTTTTACCAGAAATATGAATATTGATGAAACTTAGCTGTATTCTAATACTAATTGCTGCAAAAATGATACAAATATACTTTTTTTTTTCCTGATGAAAGAAGAGACTCTAATCTTTCTTTTTATAGGTTCCATGTTTTCATAGCAATAGAACACAATATTCTTTTTTTTTTTTTTTTAAGAGCTCAGTATTGTTCATTCGGAAATGTCATCATCATTGCTCTTTTTTTTATATATATATATATATATATATATATATATATATATATAGACAAAGGACACAATATTCTGTGGGCCTTGCAAAGTCAATCCAAATCCAGTAAAACAGCCGGGAGCGAAGGGGGATTGCTCCAGTGGAAATGGCTGGGAGTGAATTTAATTACCCACTTTGGAGTATTTATTTGCTGTCGCAGTTGTCACGTCTGTGTAATGACGTTTTCCTCCTCGCGTCCAGTATCCCAAAGCATTTGCAGCGAGCCTGCTTGACTACGTGGGCTCGCAGGCACAGTACCTGCACACGCTGCTGGCCATGAGCCAGAGCAACAAGGTGGAATCCCAGCAGCACGCCGAGCGGCTCCGCTTCGCCGAGATGGCTCTGGAGGCTCTACGCAACGTCATCAAGAACAACCCTGGTGAGACGCGGCTCCATCTTGTCACTGATTTCTAAGATGATGCTTAATTATTATTTTTTTTTATCCCATCCTTCCAGGCTCTGAGACGGAGTGCATCGGTCATTTCAAGCTGCTTTTCTCCCTGCTGCGGGTTCACGGCGCTGGCAGGGTGCAGCAGCTGGTGCTGGAGGTGCAAAAACATCCCAGAATGAACTAATCAAGTGTCTTGGACGCCGCTTCATTAGAGTCTCGTCCGCTTCCCTTTTTAGGTTGTCAACACGGTGACGTCGAACCAAGAATGTGTCAGCAACATTGCCGAGTCGCTGGTGCTGTCAAATCTCCTCTTGCTGCTGCACTCGCTCCCATCAAGTAAGACGGGAAGGAACCAGTCACAAAATGTCATTGTATTTGATTTGGGGTTCTTAACTCATTTGCTCCCAAAAATGTAGAAATACGTTCCATTTTAAATATTACCATGCTCCCGAAGACGTATTTGTTTTTTTTTATGCTAGAGTTTACAGAAGGATTTGATGAAGCCTCAGAACTGAAGAGAATGCTTGAAGCAAAACGCCCAGCAGGTGGCAGCAGAGCATAAGAGATCAACCAGGGCCATGTTGCAAAGAGCTATTTCCCCCACTGTTTTAAACAGATTTGTGAATAATGATGAAACTATATTCTAATGTTAATTGCCGATGTTTTGAAATGTACGTTTTTCCTGATAAAAGAAGAGACTAATCTTTATTTTGGTAGGTCCCATGTTTTTATGGCAATAGAGCGCAATATTCTGTGGGCCTTGCGAAATCAGTCAAAATCCAGTAAAACAGCCGGGAGGGAAGGGGGTTGCTTCAGTTAAAATGGCTGCCAGTGAATGAGTTCATTATCAATGTGTGCCCTTCTAGGTCGGCAAATGGTGTTGGAAACGCTCCATGCTTTGACATCCAACACCAAAATAGTCAAAGAGGCCATGCTCAAAGGTTTGTGTAAACCTTTTTGTTTAAAAAAATTGCGCAGAATCTTTTGTTTTTCCGCCAACCTTTTATGAAGCTAAAGCAAATATTTCCACAATGTGTGTGTGGTTTTTTTTCCCCCTTTCTTTCTACAGGGGCCCTCATCTACTTGCTGGATCTCTTCTGTAACTGCACTCACCCGCAAGTTCGCACACAGACGGCCGAACTCTTCTCCAAGATGACTTCGGACAAGCTGGTCGGGCCCAAGGTGGGTGTGGCAAAAACCCGCTTTGTCGTCAAAATCCATCTGCGTGAAATGATGTCACATTTTCACATCTTTTCTTCCTTTCGCCCATCAGGTTCGCCTGACTCTGATCCGTTTCCTCCCGAGCGTGTTCATGGACGCCATGCGGGACAACGCCGAGGCGGCGGTGCACATCTTCGAGGGAACGCACGAGAATCCCGAGCTGATCTGGAACGACAGCTCCCGGGAGACGGTGTCCACCACCGTGCGGGAGATGATGCTTGAGTAAGTCCCGCGTTCAAGTTAAAAGAGTCACGATCTGGAAAGAAAGAAGAAGCCAAAGAGTTCAACTCTGTTTGTCGTTTTTCTTTTTCCAGGCACTTTAAACAGCAGAAGGATAATCCTGACGTCAACTGGAAAGTAAGTTCACGAACGCGGGCCCGGGTACAAGTACTGATAATGGACCGGCCAATGACTGCGTGATTGTGACTTGAAACGGAACGATAGCCAATCAGGAAGCTGTTGTCAGTCAAATAGAGAAGCAGCTGGTTGGATTGAGTCTTTATACGACCACAATCTCGTTATTAAACAAACTAACAATTTTATGCGCAGCCTATAGTCCAGAAATTACTGTATTTATTTAGTTGTTTGTTTTGGAGTCTCACATTTTGCTGAAGAACAAATGATGAGCTTGCGTGTTTGTGCTCAGTTGCCGGAGGACTTCACCGTGGCCTACGGAGCAGGGCAAGGCGAGCTGGAAGTGGGCGGAGTCTTCTTGCGCATCTTTATTGCACAGCCGGGCTGGGTGCTGCGCAAGCCTCGCGACTTCCTGGTATCGCTCCTGGAGACCCTGACGGAGCTGCTGGAGAAGAACAACCCCAATGTGAGCCGAATGCGGGATCTCTGTTAGAAAAAAATAAAAATAAAAATCGACCCGTTCCTAAAATGTGCTTTCAGGGGGAGGCACTGGAGACGGTCACCACGGCAGCCGTGTGTCTGTTCAGCACGCAGGCACAGCTGGCCGATCAGGTTCCGCCTCTGGGTCACTTGCCCCGCATCTTAGCCGCACTAAACCACAAGAACAACGCCATTCCCAAGAGTTCCATCCGCCTCATCCATGTGCTCTCTGATAACGAGGTAATCGGCTCCCCCTCGTTCAACGTATGTCAACCCTCACAATTCATGCAGGTTTGAAACCAAGAGCTGAACTAAAAAAAATAATTTACATTGATACCCTAAATATACCCCAAACTATGATCGCAAAAAATATATATCAATTTTTCAACCTCATTTTACAACAGTTTCTATTCAAATAGATTTTACACGCTCTGCAACTGCCAACATTGCACCAAAGCACTACTTATACATCAGACAGGGATTTGGCGCCACCTTGTGGCATCTGAGCACATTTCAGAACGAGCAACTGTGTTTACGCAAACCACATAACTGGCTTACGAATGTCTGATAGCTAAATGCTAACGCACAATGCAAAACACAATAGACTGGCTAATGAAACTAGCATCAAATGTTGCAACATTTTAAACAATCTATAAACACAAACTGTGCAGCAATGTGTATATATATATATATATTCATTAACCTCTTTGGAAAAAAATGGAATATTACTGCAGCTTGGACAGTCTTCATGTAAATATGTACATATGCATGTCTTATACTGCCCCCTGGTGGCCAAGACATGCACATCAAAACATGAAATCATGATGCACAAACGGCATTCAAGCCACAACTGTATGTGGTCAGGTGAGAATAGTTTGAAATTTGAGTAGATAAGTTTGCATTTGGTGAACCAATCGGCCAATATTGCTCTTTTTTTTTTTTTTGATGTGCGACATATGATGATGTTTTTGTAGCTCTGCGTGCGTTCAATATCCGCCCTGGAGGCCATCGGCCCGCTGATGACTGGAATGAAGGTCCGCACAGACATGGCCGGGCTGGCCTGCGAGGCGCTGAACCGCATGTTCCAGAAGGAGCAGACGGAACTGGTGGCTCAGGTAACGTTCCTTCGTCGCATCGCAACCTCATGACCCGAATGATTTGAGAACGGTTTTTGCCCCAGTTGAAGTTTCTTCCTGCTGCTCAGGCACTCAGAGTGGACCTGGTTCCGTACCTCCTCAAGCTCCTGGAGGGAATCGGACTGGAGACCCTGGACAACCCGTCGGCCACCAAGGCTCAGATCGTGAAGGCGATCAAGTCCATGACACGCAGTCTGCAGTACGGAGAACAGGTCTGAGGCTTTAGCTTCGATTACTCTTGCGATCAAGGGTCGTTTGATTTTTAACAGATGGTCTCTAATTTTCAAATGGGGTTGGGTGGGGGGGGTCGCTCCACTTTCCAGGTGAACGAGATCCTGGCCAAGTCCTCCGTGTGGAGTGCCTTCAAGGACCAGAAACACGATCTGTTCATTAATGAGTCTCAGACCGCAGGCTACCTGACAGGTAGACAATTTTCTAGCCATTCGCTCTGCTTGTAATTGCATCAAAGAAAAATGGTGGGCGGTGCATTCTTAATGCTTTATTCAAAACACACCTTGCTGTTGAATCCAACCCTCTTTTTTTTTTTTTTTTCTCCAAATCCCCTGAACTTCCTGCTCTGCCTTTCGCCGTGCTCTCGTTTCTGTCCTCCTCCTCAGGAGTTTCCACTCCCTCTCTCCTGGCCGCCAGCAGCCCGCTGCGGGGGGGGCTCTAGACTCCCCAGCTGGGCCCTCAGAGCCCTCCTCTCTGTTGCACTAATGCAGGTAGACTTTCGCCTCCTAATGGCCTGTTCACAAATCCATTTCATTCCTGTCTTGCATCCTTGTCACCTCTTTGACAATCCCACCGCGGGGTGGAGCATTTGGATGACAATCCAAATGCTGCTCGTCTTCAAATATTCATCAACACTGCGTGGTGCCATGATATAATAAATAGTTGTACTTTGCCAGTAGTTGTCGTATCTCTGACCTGTCATCCCGACACCCGCAGGGCCAGGAGTAGCCGGTTACCTCACGGCAGCAGCAGCAAGCAGCACCACCGTACTGCCCAGCGGCCCACCCCCGGTGGACAGCGACCACGCCGATCAAGGCTGACGAGGGGGGGGGGGGGGGGGGGGGGCGCACTCGCACTCGCAAAAGCCAACTCAGGCTCTTAGCTCCCAGGCCGCCCTGTTCGGCTCACCCGACATGCACGAGGGGGACGCAGATGGGGAGGAGGATGTCGGTGACTCCTCCCCGTATCGCCACCTGCCCTCTCCGACCGGCGTCTCATAAATTGTTTGAAATTGTCTTAACAGACGGGCCATGTTTTGTTTCTGTGATACACCTTTCTTCCGATGAAATGCAGAAGAGTTTACTTTTTGTATGAATATATTTTTTACTCTAGATTTTCTTCTGTTTTTCCCCATTGGGGAAAAAACATTGGGAGACTGTTATTGTGCTGATTAGGTCTCTTCTCCTTCATCGTAGTCCTCTTGCAATGTCCCGATTGGCTCCGCTGGCCCTGTCCAAATTGTCAGCCTCAATCCAGGAGTTTTATTATAGAAAATTGCAAATGAGAGTTCGCCTGTCTTTGGAACTCAAGGATCTGTAGATGCCGCCGCCTTTTTGACCTCAATTCCTACTTCATTCCATGGCTGCCCCCTCAATTTTAAAAAAGAGAATTCCCCTTCCCCAAATGAAAAACAAGCACTAGAATATTTATAAGTGAATAACTTCAATATGAAATGAGCTCCTGCTACGTCGACAGGACGAATGATGTTTGAGTCAGTGCGAAAGACTAGTGCAGTTTGTGACCTGTTCGATGTAATATTGCGTATATAAACTTTATATTGAATGTACATTAAAACAATTATGAATCAGTCGCACTTGTACATAAAATTTTAAGAATAAAAGGGAACCTACAGTGTTGTTCATTTGTTGTATGTGTGTCTTTATGTTCTACAAGTGACGTTTATGTTGATAAAAATATTAGTTTATTGAATAAATTGGCCTTGTATGTACAATAATGCAAAATAACAAAGTTAGACAGAGGATACTCGGGTTCTTAGTTATGGATTTTGTGCTATGAAGTAGATTGGACAGTCCGCATTACTGGTTTTTATTTGGTTGATTTAAGTTTACGACCTAGACATATTACTTTAAATAATAAATTAGGACTTTGATAATACGTTAGCGTAAATTAGGGGCAAAGTACGTCATTTTCCGACGTTAACCGAGGACCGAGAACGAACAGTTTATTCAACTTGAATAGATTATAGAATTGTTTGCTGGTGTCGCATTCCACTCGGTTCACTTTGCTTGTAACACCGGAAGTAAAGCATTTCAGATTATTAAAAACATGGTCAATTTAGCGATTTTGTGAATGAACCAACAAATAAATGTTAGTGTATTTGTTACTTTTTCAACGAATTACCCACAGTTAACGACGTTACAAGGAGGCGTTTATTCGCATGTGCCACTTTTCCACACGGTTCAATTAACTTGGAGCCCCGGGAAGTGACGTAGTGGCGCGAATAACAAGGCAACTTTCCAATGTAGGCATCGAAAAAGATAATAGAAACAAAAATGTCAGTGTATTCGTGACGAATTACCCGCAAGTACAAATTAAGTACAGACGATATTTTATCAAATGTAAAGTTGTTTGTTCGTATTTTAACAAATCAACCGGTAACAGCCTTCGAGTAATGTCTCGTATCCAGTTTCTTAAAAAAAAAAAATCGAATTCGTTTGATTAGTGTTTAAGTAAATTGTAGGTTTTTTTCTGACGGTATTCGAGCCCCCGGCGGAGGTGAGTAGTAAGTTTAGTATATGTAAGCTCCATGTTAATGAAGCTGTAGCTAATACGCCATATGAAATGTGTTTTTTAGGTTGGCCATCATGTCCAAAGAAGACAAGGAAGGCTTCATTGTCAAGTTTGTCGGAAGTAAAGGACAAACATCAGAGTATGCTGCCAAAGCTTATGAGGTGAACTGTTGTCTGATTTAATGTGGTTCCAAAGGGGTGGACATTTTCCCATTAATTCCCCTGCAGCGTTTCCAACTTTGAATATTACAAGAATTTTACAACCTTACTTTAATGCAAACAATTCGCACCAACAACATTTGATCTTTGTCATCAAATGTTTCCAGGCTATTATTGAACTGCAATCTGAAAAGTACGTCAAGAAGATCGATGAAGAAGCTGTGTTAAAGATGGACCAAAAGGACAAATCTTTGTTTGTCTTCACTGACTTTGACACACCCGCCTTCCAGCACTGCAAGAATGTATTATCCTGTCTTATTCTCTTGGGTGTTAATGCTGACAATCCCGGGACTCTTTGACGTTATGTTCCCTCTTTGCGTCTTTTCATGTAGCTCGGCTGTCGGATCGTAAGTCCGCTGGTGGTGGTATTTTGCCTGCAGACGCAGCTTTGCGTACCTAAAGCGGAGAAGCCGATCTACAACATGGCCATGGCCAACGTCACCGTCTCCTGCACGAGCCTGGATAAAACTGCCCGGGTCAGTCATCTGTTTATTAGTCTCACGATGGGGAAATTTACAAACTCGCCCAGAGATTAACCCCATATGCATTTTGGAATAACTGGCAAGTCGTATGTCAAATATAATGGGTAAAATTAAATTGCATGATAAATAATAGGGTTATTGTTTTCATCAGTTCTGTGAGTATCAGTTCATTTTAGTAAATAGTTCTTAATGTGTGTGTTTGCAGGCTGAGGTGATGGATCTGGTGCAGCTGATGGGCGGGCGCGTCTATCTTGACCTCAACGTGTCCGTCACCCACCTGATCGCCGGCGAAGTGGGCAGCAAAAAGTACCTGGTTGCCGCCAACCTGGGCAAACCCATCCTGCTTTCTTCCTGGATCAAAGCGTGCTGGGAGAACTCTCAGAACAGGTAACACACCCACATTATTACATTGCTTGAAGAAACGACAGCTGTCACTTGCTGCAGGTGTGAAAATCAGGATTAAAGAGGACATTCAGCAATCTTAAAAGTAGGATTGGTTGAAATACTTCCTGTTTTCATTCTTCTTCAGTCAAATTTACACGTGTCAGACAAACAAGTCTGCTGCTATCTAGTGGTCCACAGTAAAATTACACTCCAAATAAACAGGAGGCAGAACAAAATGCAGGAACAAGTCTGTAGGAAAAAAAATCTTCCTTGGAGGGCTGGCTTTGCACTTCCTGTAATACCCTCGCATGTGGGAAAGGAGAGCCACAGTCGACACATTACAGAAGTAGTACACGTAACAAGATGCCCGCCCCTGTCTTCAGTCTGTTCAGGTACACGGAGCTGCCCATGGAGGACCACTTGTGCCCGGTGCTGCGGGGCTGCACCGTGTGCGTGACGGGTCTTTCCACCATCGAGCGTAAAGAAGTGCAGCGTCTGTGCGAGCAGCACGGCGGCCGCTACACGGGCCAGCTCAAAATGAACGAGTGCACGCACCTCATCGTCAACGAACCCTCGGGTAAAAATGGCGGAGATTCCGCTGTTATGGTTTTTCCCCGTCTCATTGTCTTGCATTTTTTCGTCTGCAGGTCAGAAGTATGAGTGCGCGCGCAAATGGAACGTGTACTGCGTGTCCCTGCGCTGGCTTTTCGACAGCATCGAGAAGGGCTGCTCTCAGGATGAGCGTCACTACACCGTAGAGCGCGCCGCGTCCAAAAGCGCCGCGCCGAACACGTCCACGCCCACCGGCTCCGGTAAAAAGGAAGGTCCGTCTGCGCGGCGTATACGCCCCATTCAGGATTCAAGAAGCTTTATCTTCTTTATTTACTGTCAATTCTGCAGTTATGACCAAGTATACAGATCATCAAAAAAATGATTCATAGTTCAAAGATGAAGGAGAAAGTTAGAACGAGTGATTTGAGATCTGAACATAAACAAACAAATAAAACTCGTATCTCAAGGCACCATTGCCTGCTAGTAGGCTTTGTCTCCACTGACAAAATCGCCGGCTCCTTTTGCGTGCAGAGCGTCCTTCTCTGCTGGGTTTGAGTAACATCTCCTTCAACGCCAGTGCAACAGTAAACGACACGGCCCTCACCAATGGAAACGTCAGCCGCGCAAACGCGGAAGTTTCGGACGCCACCGACGGTCTGGATCTCACCGTGTGTCCCGCAGACGACGTCCTGGATGGCTGTAAGGTAAGTGGTTCCGCTTATCACATACAGTCTCACAAAAGTGAGCACACCCCACACATTTGTGACAATAGTTCTGAATTATATCTGAAGTAGGGCTGTCAGGCGATAAACATTTTTTAAATCGTAATTAATCGCATTACTTCAATAGTTAACTCATGATTAATCGCAAATTTTATATCTGTTCTAAATGTATAATAAAATGTACAATATTTTTTTCCCCTTAAGTATTCATACTCTTGTTAACATAAAAGTGGAAAAACATTAAACTAATAGAAATATGGCTGCATCTTTTAGTCATTGATACAGTAATTTCATAATAATTCATAAAATTTAGTTAGTTAAAAACAAGTGTGATATTGATTTGTGTTGAGGTAATATTTCTGCCACTAGATGGCATATTTGCATTTGTAAGACGTTGGTGACAGCTCAGTGCATTTTTCTTTTCACATTAAGAGCGATCTAATCTTGTGAAATTCTGCACATTTTAACAATTGTTAAATACAACCTGCCGCCAGTCTCCACAAATATATGCATTATCATTAAATGTATTACTGCTAAATGTTGACGTGAACGCGTTTGCTGCGTTGCGACTGGAATTCTCCAACATGCTTTCCAAGTAAGGGGCGGTCATTAATTGCACGTACAAGGAACTTTAAAATCATTACTCAAAATTAACACACTAATTTTGACAGCCCTAATCTGAAGTAATAACACTTTGGTACATTTGAAATTTGTAAATATGATATCACGCTGCCATGAATGTCTCAACCTCTTGCAACAAAAGTGAGTACATCCCTAAGTGAAACTATCAAAATTGTGCCGCATTTTCCCTTCCCGATCTCATATGACTTGTCTTAGGTGTGATTAAGGGGCATTTGTGTTAAATTTGGTTTCATCACACTCACATTCTCTCAGACGGTTTTATGTGAGCTTTTGTCTCATGGTTTCCTCGTCATGACTGTCGCGCAGTTGTATCTGTGCGGCGTGCCCGTGAAGCAGTTGGAGAAGCTGCGTCGCCTGGTGAGCACCGCGGGCGGTCTTCGCTTCAACCAGCCCAGCGAGGAGCTCACACATGTGGTCTTGGGAGAACCGGACCAGGACCTCAAGACTTTTCTGTCCAAAGCAACTCACAGGTTGGCTCCAAGTCCAGGAGAGCATCACAAGGGAAGACATGTACGCTACATTTTTTTTTTTTTATTGATTGCCAGACCTCACGTGGTGACAGTCCAGTGGCTGCTCGACTGCTTCGCCAAAGGCCGTCTCCTCCCGGAAGAAGGCTTCCTCCACCCGGGCTGTTTGCCTACCTCCCGGGCGGACTTGTTGGTTGCGCCGGCCCGTCGCACCGCCGCCTCCAGGCCCTCAGTTGGACCCCCCGCCGCCAGTCCCAGCACACCGAGACTGAAGCAAGCGGAGGAGGACCTCCTCTCGCAGTACATGGACGACGACCCGACAGTCTGTGAGTTTTGTGGCACTTGATTGTGGAAACCCTCTCCTTTTGATCTCTGCCCTCCACCTAAAGATATTTTACATAAAGCTTTTTTTTTGGTGTGACGATGCGTTTTCTTTCAAGTTGATGAGCCACCGTCAGCCGAGCGTGACAGCGGGACATCCGTCAACGCGGCCGCCGAGCATTCCCGCGCCCTCAACCGCAGCGCCAGACTCGAGTCGGACTCCGCCGTGCACGAAGCCAGCGAGGCGGGCCTCTTCGCCGGGAAGCGTTTCCTGCTGCAGGGCTTCGGCGCCGAGGCCGAGGCCCAACTCTCCCTGCTCGTGACGGAGAACGGAGGCCGGGTGTCAGTGAGCCGCACGCGCGTCGTCGCCGATTACGCCGTGGTGCCTCTGCTGGGCTGCTCGGTGGAGGCCACAGTGGACGAGGTGGTCACCGATACGTGGCTGGTGAGGTCACAACTTTTCTCATTTTTTCCTGAAGATTTTTTTGCCTAAAGTTGTTTCAAATGTCAGCTATTCCTTATTTTGACTCAACAGGCCACGTGTGTGGAGATGGAGTGTCTCCTGGAGCTTTCGTCCAATCCTCTGTTCACTCCCGTTGCCGTGATGGACGGACGTTCCCCCCTCACGGATTGCGTCCTTTCCGTCAGCCAGTTCACCGGAGCCGAGCGGGAGTCGCTCGTGGAGCTGGCCAAACACCTGGGAGCCACGTGGGTCTTTATTTTTTTGTCCTTTTGAAATTAGCCTGGTTTGAGGGGATGATACTCTTTATACTGTAAGTGCAGCTCCGCTTACCTTTTGGATTTGACATGATAGAGTTTCAGACAGTGTAGTCTTGCGGCAGCTGGCCATTGCTTAAAAGTGGCTCTGGATCTTCACCGATCCTCACTACCATGTCACTGGTGGAGAAATTGGGTTTTGGGGCTGTTATTATGTAAATTAGCCCAGTAATTACATCACTGGGGATAAAATTCAAAAAGGCATATTCACAGATTGATTTTTAGAAACATGCGTGTCACTTTTGACTTAATTGGTTATTTTCACACTTCATTAAGCCAATTATTTGTATTCAAGCAATTACAAAATCCAATCCATCCATCCATTTTCTGTACCGCTTGTCCTCACAAGGGTCGCGGGGTTGCTGGAGCCTATCCCAGCTGGCTTCGGGCAGTAGGCGGGGTACAATTACAAAGTTAAGTTGTCATATTCCTTCCGCTAGACAAGTTTGTGCAATTCTTGACTCCCACAGTGTCCAGGACTTCTTTGTGCGCTTGGCCAACCCAAATAAAGGAATGCTGGCCAGCACTCACCTGGTGCTGCAGAGCCCGGACGGCACCAAGTACCAGGCGGCCAAGAAGTGGGGGCTCCCGGCCGTCACCATGCACTGGATTCTGGCGTCGGCCCGGACCGGCCAGAGGGCAGCCGAGGATCGCTTTCTGGTTGACCTGCCTCCTTCTCCCGGTTTGCAAAAGTTCATTCATGTATGGTGCATCGGCAACATATTCGCAGCACTTCACTTTTTGCAAACATTACGTTACAACTTCATTCCAAAATGGATGAGAGGCACTACAAACACGTGCGACTATTTTGCAGGTGCACTGTCATAACATCCAATACTTGTGCCATGACAGTTGGGTTTTATATTTCTTCCTCAGAAAGGGAGGAGGAGAGTTTTGTCGCCGCCTCCCAGAGGACACCCATGCCACCGCCGCCGCCGCCGCGACCGGCACGCTCCTCTCCAGAGGTCCCGCTGCTGGGTCCGCAGAGCGGCAAGGCAGTCACGCCGCTGGATTTGGGACGCTTCCAGAGCAAAGTATTCCGCTCGGTGCTGGACGAGATGAAGTCCAAAGAGGACCTCAGCACGTCCAAGCAGAACCAGGAGGGGGGCCGCAGGAAGCCCCTCGGCAAGGAGCCCTCGCTGCAGCTGGACACGCCCTCACGCTTCCTCAGCAGGGATCAGCTCTTCAGACCCTCCTTCAATGTCAAGGTGGGGGGTGGGGGGGGGGCATTTGTGTCTGCTGTTTGGATGAATTGTCCTTCAAAAACACAAGTTGGGAAACTTTTGTGCCTGAGAGCCGCGTTGTCATTCGTAGAAAAATAAAGGTTTTGTTTCCTAAAACCTATTAAGTTATTTAATGAATTCAATGATTAGATACATAAATTAACTAATTTGAGTTATTAAAAAAAAAAAAAAGGGAAATTTTTTGCTGCTCGATAGTGTAACACAGCCAATGTTTGTTACCTCTAGGATGCCTTGGGGGTGTTGGACACGCCAGGCGGGAGATCAAAGCCTGGAGAGAGGGCGGAGACGCCGCTGACCGACGTCATCAACAGGAACCTGAAGGTGGCGCTGGCCAACAGCACCCGTGGCAGCCACGTTGCCGACATGCAAGCGGCCTCTGCCAGCCCGCGGCTCAGCACCAGCAGGAAGGAGGTTGGGGATCACGTCTGTTTTTTTTTGTTAACTTTTCGCTTGCCCCCCTCTTACCTTTTTTTGTTATTTTTTGTCTTTTGTATATGCTTTGGTTGAACACCTTTTATTATGTGAAGGCAGGAAAAAAGGCGGCCGACCCGCTGACGGGTGTCGTGATTTGCGTGGGGAAGAAGCTGAGCAAGATGCAGAGTGAACTGAACGCCGTGGCCGCCTCGCTCGGAGCCGAGTTCAGGTAGTCACAACCGACTTTTTTTTGTCGACGCAAGCAAAGAAACATAATGCAAAAAAAACAACACCGTCTTGTGTGTAAAGATGGGCTTGCGACGATACCGTCACCCACTTCATCTACCAGGGCCGAGCAGGGGACAACAGTCGAGAATACCGAGGCGTGAAGGAGAGGGGCCTGCATGTGGTGTCGAACCATTGGCTGGAAGCTGTACGTCTCCTGTCGTGTTGGCCGCATACCCTGTCGGATTATTGTAATCCCAGCAATTTGTTTGTGGTTGTCGTTAAGTGCGCCGAGGAGCAGAGGCGCGTCCCAGAGTCTCTGTATCCGTTCACCTACAACCCCAAGATGAGCCTGAACCTCAGTCAGGTTCCCAGCAGCGCTCGGAGGTCTCCACCTTCCACGCAAACACAACTGCAAGACAACACCGAAGCCCGGGATGACAAAGTACACCCAAATAATGTAATGCTGACTATTTTTGTGTGTGGATTCATAAGCACAAAATTGACCACAAATTATCTTCCCAACACACTTTTGTGTCATTTCAAACTCAAAATTGCCCTTAAAAAAATGGCTGACATGATTTGATTTAGAAAAAGTAAACTGAGCTCTTCGCTGATACAGTTACTGTCCTGCTTTCATATTTCAACAGGCAGCTTCTTGTGGCGTTTTATGGCTTTTCCGAAAAGCAGAATTTTTTTTTTTTTTTGCAAATAGCAGGACTTAGGTTCCACTGAGTCCATCAAAAATACTTTTAACTTTGGGTCAGTTTGATCTGCAACATAACAGGATGGTTAATAAATGTACACCTGCCCTGACAGTGGCAATCAACCGATTACTTTTGTCAAGGCAGATTTTGTGAGACCGTACAACTTTTGTATTTTTTTGCTGTTGTTGTTGTTGTACCTCATGTGGCCACAGGGTGTATGATGGTGCACACTTACAGTTGTTAACATTTAAGCATCCTTCTTCCAGTCTGAGCACAAACCCGCAGAGGACGCTTCCACCTCTCGCCGTACAAGTGATGGAAGCAGAGATCAAGACAACCTTGCGGACAAGAACGGTGGGTGTTACGCCAGCTCTCTGTCAACTTACAAAAAAAAAAAAAAAAAAAGTCACATCATTTATTTCAACGATTTCTTCCAGATATTACCGAAGCGCTGCAGATGAGAGAAAACCTGCAAAAAACACTACAAGAAATCATGTCGGCCACCAAGATAACGACCGGCAGGCGGACGTCGGTGCGGCTCAGTCGGATGGGGTCCACGGGCACCGACTCCTCCCCCAACACTCCTGGCGGCAGCAGGCGCACTCTGGAAGCATTAAGGTAAGTAAAGGCTACATGTTAATTAAAAAAAAAAAAAAGTGCTTCAAGGAAACACAGAGGGTTGACTATTCATAACAAAATTTACAAAACGTGTTTGACGATGAGGCAAATTAAAAGTCGACCCTTCTTATGTTCATCTCAGGGTCTCCAGGGCAGCTGCTCTGGATGTCAACACGGAGCCTTCCCAGAGCGAGCAGATCGTTTGGGATGATCCGACGGCCAGAGAGGAACGGGCTAAGCTGGCCGACAACCTGCAGTGGCCCGGTAGTCCCTCGCAACACTCGGAGCCTCTGGTGCCTCCCTCGCCGGCTGTGCCGCAGCAAAACAACCAACTCAAAGACTCCATGACCGACTCTGAGCTGGTGGAGATGGGTAAGGACGTTTATTAAAATGCGCCAATTGTTTCTTTTATTTTTTGACTTTATTCAGCCGTCTTTTTCCCATCAGCGGCTTGTGACGTCATTGACCAGCAAATGGGCAAGAAGGCCACAGCGCCCCCAGAGGAAGATCCACAGCATGACATCTTGACTCCCGAAGCCCCCAGCATCGCCTTCCCCCTCGCCAAGCCCACAGTAGCTCCCAAACCAGAGGTGAGAGTTCAAATTGCATGTGACGAGCAGCGATGTCTGGATGCTGGGAAAAAAAAGTCGTCTTCCTACTTTTTAGGAGGAGGAGGTGAGGACGCCACCCAGATTCCAGATGTCCTCGCTCGCTCCGGAGGAACGCATCGATTACAGTCACCTAATCGAAGTGCTTGGTGAGTCCTTTTTCCCAAAATTAATTCTGAATTTAGCCTACTTGTGGTATTGAAATTTGGCTTATTATGTCTTTCCCTGAAAAAAACTAAAAGTCCCAGGAGGATGAAGACCATTGCTTCCTTTTTCTCTTATTCTTCTGGTCTGCTCCGCCCGTAGGCGGCGTCATCCTGGACAAGCAGTCGTTTGACCCCAGCTGCTCCCACATCATCGTAGGCACGCCCCTGCGCAACGAAAAGTACCTGGCGGCCATGGCGGCCGGCAAATGGATCCTGCATCGCTCCTACTTGGAGGCCTGTCGATCCGTGGGCCGCTTCATTCCGGTGGGCTTAGCGACATATTCTGCCATCATTGTGATTATTCGTCATAATGTTTGATTATTCGTCATAATGTTTTTTTGCGTGGCACGCTCCAGGAGGAGGACTACGAGTGGGGCAGCAGCTCCATCCTGGACGCTTTGCCCTCCATCAGCTCGCAGCAAAGGCGCTTAGCGTTAGCTGCTATGCGCTGGAGGAAGACTCTAAGGGGAGCCTCCAAACAGGAAGTACGTGACAGCTCATACATAACAACTTCACCTGAGATTATGCGGCAATTCAGAGATGAAATAATAAATTCGAATGGGTGGAAGACTAGTTATCGCTGTGTGAAGTTGATCCATTTTTTTTAAAAAAAGTTTGTTTAAAAATATATTTTAGAGATGTTAGAGGGGACTAAAAGGAGACAAAAATGTCTCATTTTTACAAACAACACATGTCAACCCATTATGGCTCAAACAAAACATGGACTGTTTCATCATCAAATTGAATTTCTTACCGTATATGGGTAGGAGGGGGGTTGAAAATTTTTAAATTGTAACATTTGTGAGTATAAAATGTTAGATAAAGGTCTTTCTGGCATATTCTAGCAATCACAAAAAAAAACGAAATCCGTTTTTATAACAGTGATTTAATGGTTATTCAGGTTTAAGTGAAATGAAAGTCGTTACAATAGCACTTTCTGTATTGGTGTGTCTTTCTGTGCTAAACAAATGTGTAAGACCAGTTAAGATTTCAACCCAGAACTGTGAAGCCTGTCAACCACTAGACCACTGTGCTGACCCTGAATCATACTTAGTCAAATGATAATTGCGTACTTGCATTCTTGAGAGGGAAAGAAAAGTTTGGGTGATTAAATGTAACTTTTGATTCAGGGATAAAAATTCCGTTCAAGATTCCTCATTCCTGTTCAAGCATCTATCAAATCAAGAGTCCTTATTAAGCCTGTATGTTTTTTTTTATTATTATTTTTTTTTATTTATTTCTTTTTTCTTTTTTTGTTTTTTAATGGCAATTTGGTGTGTTAAGCAGCACTGTGCGTTTTGTTTTTTTTTCTTCCAGGGAGCCTTCAGCGGCTGGACAGTGATGCTGAACATCGACCATAGCCGAGAAGCCGGCTTCAGGCGCTTGCTGCAGTCGGGCGGGGCCAAGGTTGGCTGCCGGCATCGTCGTCAACACAACTCAACATTTTCACGAACTCGATTTTTTTTTGGGTTTGATCTCCTCCAGGTGCTGCCGAGTGCCTCGCATTCGATGTACAAGGTCGCCTCGCACTTGTTTGCCGACTTCAGCCGCCTGCGGCCGGGAGATTTCCGGGTTGACGTGTCTGACGCCGCCGCCCAGGGGGTGACGTGCCTGAAGCCCGAGTACATCGCCGACTACCTCATGCAGGTCACTGCACGCGTTGCGCTGTCATCACATGCGCAGAAGAACTCATAATCGTATCAGAAAACAAATATAATGGATATTTACTACTCACTGTTTTTTCTGATATAAAAGTTATACTTTTGAGGCCGTTTTGTGGTATCGAGAGGTCAAGAACTGTATTGAAAAGAGGGGAGGAGCTTCACTTATTTAGGCCATCGTCCTGTCTAATAGAAAAGTAGTGCTTTGGCACTGTTGTGTGCCATCTGTGAGATATAATGACCGTTATTAGTCCCACAATGTAGAAATGTTGCATTCTTTTAGCATTAACAGTGGACACAGAAAATAATGAGAAAACCAAAAATAACATGAAAAAATATTTCCGTACTTGTGGATTTTTATTTTTTTCATTCTTGCCATTTGCTCTGTGTGTTGAGTAAGTGAAAGTAAAAAAAATTTCTTTTTTTTTTTTTTCTTTTAAGAGCTCAGTATTGTTCATTCGGAAATGTCATCATCATTGCTCTTTTATTTTTATTTTTTTATTTTTTTTTTGGTGTATGTGCGTGCGTGCGTGCGTGCATGTATTTGTTAGCTCACCAGAAAACCTATTAGAAAAAAATCTCATACCGTTCACCTAAACTAAGTGAAAGTAAATTATATTGCGGGCGGGTCTTGAACGTATCCTGGGCTGTCATCAATGGGGGTTCACTGTGATGCGTTTTGCCATTTTGCATTACCAAGCCTGAAATTGAAATGTGAAAAGTCATTCTTTATTTAATTCCTTTCTTTCAATTACCAATCGAAGATGGAACGGATGAATGATGCCCCGGTCGTTCCGTATAGAAGCAGCGGGGCTATTCCCCGTGCCTTTCGGGACACTTTTATGCGTCAGGATTTACGACGTTTTGTCCCCCCTGCAGGAGCCCATCCCTCCGACGGCGCTCTACCTCCTCGCCGGGAGCCCCCCCGAAGAGGCGGCCGGCGTGCCGTCACTGAAACGCAAAGCGGCCGAGCACACCTCCCGGCTGAAAAAGTCTCGTCTGCACTGAAACCCCCCCCCCCCCCCCTTGCAAAAATATTGTAAATAGCATTGGTTTGTCTTAAGAAATAAAGTCAGCGTAGCGCATGTGGCGTCCCTCTGTCGAGTCCGGCTGGAGGAGACTGCAGTGTGGCTGCAGGCTGTGATTGATGACTCTTCGGGGGGCCCTGCAGAAAACGTCCAGTCATGCTTTGTTATTGGCTGCAGACACACTGACTGATCTGCAGGGGGCGCTACGTCGTCACACTTTTGTGTTGATGCTTGATTTGCTCCATTTTGTTCTAGGCACGTGGATTCGTTTGATTCATCATCTGGTGAGACGTTTCTCATTATCTCACTTTGATTAATTGTCTTTTTTGTTTTTCGTTTGGGGGCCCTTACAGTCTATTGTCATTCTGGCTGCTTGACTGTGCAGTAAACACCAGATTGTGTTTACATTTTCGTAAAGGTGCAAAGTAACAAATGACTTAATACTTTGTTACTGCACTTATAGGTATACTTTCACATATCACTATACTTGAGTATTTAAATATCTGTACTTTCTAGTCCTCCAAATTAGGCTTATTACTATTTCATCCTGTTTTTGCAACAGCAATGTGGAAAAACAATATCTAATGCAGGAACAACAAAGTTTTAACATATCAAAGTTAAGTCACTTTCAGACATTTATTGAATAGGACAAACAGGACCAGGATGAAAAAGTGTGTCAAGGACAGAAAATGTCCAAAGGATAGCATCATTTCATACTTGGAAAAAAGAAGCTAAAGTGGCTGAAGTTGCATAAAGTCAATTGTTAGTTTATTTCATTGCCTCCCACTGCTGGTTTGAATAATTGAATGAATCCTCCACTTGTGGTCAAGGATCGACACCGCTGGTTCACATTTCAGTGGCTTTAATGAACAAAAGGTAGCAAAATGAACACAAACAACCTGTTGCTTTTCCACAGCTGACGCCGTCACTCAGCACCAACATGGCTAATGTTAGTCATTGGCTGACTTCCACTTTCAGGACTCTCATACACACAACACCACAGATACTACAGTGTAAATTTATACCTGCACTGCACATGAATAAGTTTAATTAGTATGACAAATTTTCTTTTTATCGTGGAAATGAAATTGTTGGGGGGGCGTTTATAAGGACGTTAATTATATGCTGATTTGTGTTATTCGCGGCTGATTCGCCACCCATCCCCCGCGAATACCGGGGTCGTCCGTGAATGGATCTTGGGGTTGCATGCTTTCACCCTAAGCAGGTGCTTAGTGGACGGCACCGCTGTATCCAGCGTTCCTTCCGCCGTGTCGCCACCGCAACTCCAACGACTGCAGCATCCCCCCCCCCCCCAGCGTCCCTCATTAACATTCCCTCCCCGTCTTCACGCTTCTAGGTCCTCCCTCACTCACTCACTCACTCTCGGTGGGTGGCACCGGATCGACCAAACCCCGACGGACGGCCCGGTCGGAGGCGGAGAGAGAGCTGCGTCACAGACAGGGAGCAGAGTTCCGTCACCGGCCACTGACGGAAGGTCCGACCGGGGTGGTCCTTCAGTTTCAGTCAGCTGGCACCGCCTTGCGCATCGCAGCCCCCGCGGCCGGAGTGTTGGAACACCGAGCGAGCGCCTCCTCCTTCCTCTTCCTCACCTCACCTCACCTCACCCGGCCGGAGCGGGTGCACGCACGCACGCGCGCGCGACACTTCCAAGCCAGCCGGGCCGGACCATGTGCGCCTCGACGCGGTGAAGGTGCGACTCGCCGCCCGCTAGCTCGCCTCGCGATCGGGCTCGCATACGCCGACGCTACCAACGCCGCCATAGGTGAGTGGAGCGCTGTTTATTTACTGCCGCGCGTATCGATCAGGTGTATCGATTTTTGTCAGCTGGATATCACGCGACTGCATCATTTCCAACACATTAGTCACACTCTCATTCATGCCTCTTATGACGTGACGTTCAATTAAATCTGAGTTAATTAACTGAACGCACTTTTTCGTATGGACCCGTGTGGGGCGGCTTTTTTTTTTTTTTTTTTTTTGCCTCCACCAGACATGCAGACGGTAATAAAGACAGGAGATTGTGGGGGAAGGATGACTTGAAAATATACAGCCTGATTAGTGCAGTAGGAGCGGTGTAGTGCTACTAGTGCAAATACTATTAAACTGTAGGAATATGTGTGGTACATTAGAAGCAAGCCTACTTGTTTCCTATCAGGTGGCCTTTACGTTTTTAATCCTCCGAGGGCAATGTTCCCAATCTTTATTGAGACATGGCGTATATTTTTACATACATGACTGGCCGTCAGTCAATGGCAGGGCAAATATAAACAAACACGCATACCACACAAAGCCAACATTGGAGTTATGAGCCTAGTTTCGGACACGTGGCTGCTCGGGCGAAGTGAGGGAAGCAGGGGTACTATGATGCCCTGGCATGTGGGCAAGGAGAGCCACTGAAGGGTTCCAAATCGTTGAAGTCGAACTCGAGTTGTGCTTTGGTGTTGTTTTGCGTTCAACGTGGCATCAGGTGTTCATTTTAGTCAAAGCAAAAAGTTTTCCAAGAGCGGGGAAAGATGTCAATCTTGGCAAAGGAGTCGAGCGTCAATGCAGATAATCGCAGGAACTCCGTGAAAGGCAAACGCAGAAGGCCAAACTTGTGTTCAAGTCCCAATTCAACCTGTTGGCCAGACCTCGCCGTTGTGGCCGGAATGTTTGCTCGCCTCCCCCCCCCGGCTTGCCCGCCGCGCTCCCTCACCTCCAGCCTCCTTTGTTCTGTTGGACAATCCCTCCACCCCCACCTCCAGTAGTGCCGTGTGTGCAGGGGGGTGGGGGTCAGCGGGGGCAATGACATCTGGAGCGGACATCGTCCTCAGGGCGATTTGCCATGCTGGGGTGGTATTAAGCGAGCCTTGCAACAAAATGGACGTCGCTAATGAGGATGCGTGTTTCTTTTTTTTTGCAGTTGTTTGTTTTCATTATCAAAGTGAAGCAGCCAGCATGAATGACACTTTTTGCCACCCTTGCATTCATAATGGCCGACAGTATGTTGTCACGATTGCAAAACTGCTACTTCTTGCAAAAAAATACCTGAAAAAATAGTATCAGTAAAAATTGCGGAATAACACCTCACAAGAAAATCCTTCCTTTAATTTATTTTATTTTTATATATTTTTTTTAATTAAAAATAATTTAGTACAGTGGACCCCTGCTATTTGCAAAGGATAAGGACTGGGCTGGCCTGAAAATAACCACACACAAAAATCTATGTAGAGTTGAAAATTATTTAAAAAAAAAAAAATAATAATAATTGTTTTCAAACCCAAATTCTGGAATAGATAGATATAAACCAACAATAAGCAGATTATTGTTTTCCGTTTAAAAAAAAATGGGAGTTGGATCCCCCCACAAAAATGTTAATAACATTTTAATAATTAAATTAGAATTGCTAAACCAAAACTAAAAAAAAGGGGGGGAAGCTTTTTCTTCATATTTTGTTGTTTCCTAAGAAAATAAAAACAATAAACCTGTAATAAAAAACAGATTTTTTTTGTTTGTACATTATTATCCAAAGCGCAACAAACACATGTTTTCTTGTTTGTTTTTTTCTCTGGCCAGCGGCCGTACGCTTTGATGCGTTTCCCCTCTGACGTATCAGAGATTACACGTTATCGCCGTTATCGTTGCCGGCAAACGATTGTCTGGTCTTTTATCGAGACGTTTTGCTTCCCATTAAATGTTCCAAAGTATCTCCTCACTTTCTCCCCATTGGCCGACCTGACGTCCATGTTAGGAAGAACTAACGGCATCGTTAGACTCTTATCGGCAGTCCGGAAAAGTTTGAAAAACGCCCGGAAACTATCGGCTGTCCCATCCCGCCTGGACAAACCTATCGCAGGAAACGGTGGATGGGGTGGGGGTGTTGTGGTGGCGGAGGGGGGGGGGTGTACTCTGATGGGAAAGTATTAGGGAAAGTGCCTGCGAAAGGTTTTACTAGGCAACTTGGCTGGTAGAGGGTGGTACACGGTGAGGTGGAATGCGGCCCCCGCCGTGGACTTTGCGCCGTTCTGCCGGCTGACAACACAGCAAAGCCCCTGAGCAGGATCCAAACAGGATCTCGCGGCGAGCAAAGCCCACCCGCGGCATTTCTTTAACGCTCTTTGAGCACAAACACTCCAAACGCTTTTTGGGATCACTTTCACCACAATTGTACGTGGAATGGTTTGTCACTTATGTTCCTTTTCTAAAAAAAAAAGAAAAAAAAGAAAAAGGAAGACCAAATTAGCTCGCACCTTCTTAAAAAGAAAATAAAATAAAATGTCCATCTGACTTGTTTTGTCTGCTGGATGTGGTTGCTTGCTGCACCATTGGGCCCCAGTGCATATGGACTCTAACCATGTTTATACATAAATCCGCTACTGTCGTAGACCAAGTTACTCGATGTACAGTAAAGCACATCAAATTGTAGTTTGGGGTATATTTAGAGTTTTAAACTATTAACTCTTTCACTCGCAGCCATTTTCACTGAAGCAACCCCCTTCGCTCCCGGCTGTTATACTGGATTTGGACTGATTTTGCAAGGCCCACAGAATATTGTGTTCTATTGCTATAAAAACATGGAACCTACCAAAAGAAAGATTAGAGTCTCTTCTTCCATCAGGAAAAAAAAAGTATATTTCTATCTGTTTCAAGTTTTGCAGCAATTAGCATTAGAATATAGCTAAGTTTCATCATTATTCACAAATCTGTTTAAAACGCTGGAGGAAAAAGCCTTGGACCCTTGTTGAGCTCTTATACTCTGCTGCCACCTGCTGGCTGTTTTTGTAATAACTACCATTGCTTCAAGCATTCTCTTCAGTTGAGAGGCTGCATCAAAGACTTCTGTATGCTCTGGCATAAAAAAATAATTTAAAAAACACATTTGAAAAAAAACGTATAAATGCGTCTTCGGGAGTAAGGTGATATTTAAAATAGAGCGTATTTATACGTTTTTGGGAGCAAATAAGTTACTTTAGGCAACTATAATCATTTGGGCATGGGTGCATTCATCTCAAATGTTTACTAATTGCCATATATGGACTGTAAAAGTGAACAGCTGCAGCGTGTTCGTAATTCCGCTACGTCGTAAACAAATGTGGAACCCAAGGACGACGTGAGCACAATAGCTATTCTTTAGTTTGTCGAGTATGCCTTATTGTCTTGTGCCATGCGTTTAGTCTTGAAATGGAGGCCACAGGAAGAGTCGACGACGACAGCAGAAGCGGAAGCGCGCCGTTAATGAATAACTCGCCGTTCTAATGATTACTCATTGGGGGGGGGGGGGGGGGGTCAGGCGGGCCCACCGGCAGATAAGAGCGAGGGCGACCGTCTGAGCGTGAGGGCGACGTGATTACCAGTGGGGAATTCCTGGCATTCTTCTGCTGCGGCCGTGCCACTGCGATGTGCGCCCCCACCCGCTGACGCGCACCCCCAGGTGCCACCGGGGGCAAAAGGACCCATTTGGTTGAACTAATCCACCGCGACGGTGTTGTGTAAGGTCTCTCTTTCTTTCTTTTTTTTTTTTTTTTTTTTTTTTTTTTGCTCCAGAGAGCATTTGAGTACAGTTAACTCTCGAAAATGTTCACTGATTCCTTGTCCATGTCGGGATTAGCCCCCTTGCCCCACATGACGTTTCGCATTTCACCAACAGGAAGTCCCAAATACGGGCATGTTCTCAAACGGAGCAGCTTTTCCATCTTTATTTTGCAACTCGGAAAATGAAGTTGACATGCTAACATTAGCGTACTAGCGGTAGAGGTTGCTCAGTGTCGTAGCGTAAAACCCAACCCCTGACAAATGTGATTTATAGAAGAAAAGAATATCAAATAAACTGTTTTAAGTGTGTTTCAAGAGTGGTTGTCTAATATTTGGCATCTAAAGCTTTAATTGACACGTTTTCTGTTGATAAGCTAACGCTAGCATGCTAGCTGAGGTTTTGTTAGCGACTTAGGTCAAACCTGCTCGAGGGTAGCTTCAATTGTCAAACAAAAATTGTAGGTTAAATGATATTCATGAAAAATGGGTGTTTATAATATAAGCCTTGATTCGCGTCTTATTTGTCTTAAAGCTAACATTAGCGTGTGTCTTAAAAACGTGGCCCTGAAAAGATGAAATATAGAACCCCCCCCCCAAAAAATGTGTAATGAAGATTCTTATTGATTGAAGAGTGGGAATTTCTAACTGGAAAATTAAGCCTTGATTTACAGTTACCGGTAGTTAAATTCTGGACTAATTCAAAATACTCCTCACTTTGCACGTCCAGGAAGTCCAAGTACCTGAAGCAAGTTTTCGTCGTGGTCTGCGTGAGGTGTCATCGTCCATGTGGGCATTCCCAGGATACGGTGGCCTCTTCTTAAAGCGGCACACATGAGCGCCTCTAATGGGATTATGAGAGGACCTGCTGGCGAGAGGTGAAGGAGTCCTCCTTGGTTGGGGGGGGGGGGGGGGTGCATTTTACCCCGACTGTGAAGTGATGAGGTGAGAGTGAGTATGAGGATTAACATCAACCTCCTTGGCTTTGGGAGTGTGGGGGGGGGGGGGGGGGGCTTTCTTGTTTCCTTGGCAACTTGTTCCGTGTGGGTAATTCTCGTTAGAGCTTTGATGGATTCCCAAAGCGTTGAAATCAAACGTTGTCTCGGTGGCAGCTTGATGTGATCGAAGCTGCAGATTAAAGTGCTGCCACATGCTTTGTGATTGAGGACCACCTCCGCACTGGGGGGATCCGCGAGGAACGAACTCCCCGTCAGTGTCGTTGTTGAGCTGTGCTGGAGGCGATCCACGTGGCTTCGTCATAAATGATGTCATTTGTTTTTTGCGCCCACTCTTCAATAACACTCTTCACGCCGCAATGTTTTATTCCGTGGTTCAACTTTCTCGCGAGGGTCGATTTTACACAGGTGGCCACTGCTAATATTAGCTTGTCAATGGAAAAGATGTCGATCAATGCTTCGTTTTTTTTTGAAAACATAAACACCTGCTCTTCATTAGGAACCCTTTACTGTACAGATTTTTTTTTTTTACATTTATTTCAAGCTGCTCAGGGACAAGTTTGACGCTAACATATTTAATGACCTCAGCTAGCATGCTAACGTTATCGACATTGCGTGAATTTACACATCAACCAACCTTCGTTAACAACCTGTGTTTAGAACTACAATAATAATAATAAATATACAATTAAAAAAAGAAATACAATAATATTTTCAGCTTTTTTTTTTTGGTTCTATCGTTTTACTTTTGCTGTATGATTACACACGTAGCAACGTCAGCTACCGTGCTACTGTTATAAATGATCTTTTAAACAGGAAAGATGTAAATAATTCCCACCCTTCATTAACAGCATGTATTTGTATATATCTTCATCTATTTTTCCTTTTTGTTGTTCTATCATTGAAGTTTTCAAGGGTAAATGTTATGCTAGCTACTAGCTAGCATAATCAACCTAGCTTGCTGAAGTTATCTTATGGACAGAAAAGATGTAAATTATGGCCACATTTCCAACATTAGTCCCCCCCCCCCCTTCATTAACCTGTGTTTATATATTATATTATATGTTTAACAATTCCGTAATTCAAGTTTCTCAGCGGCAGATTTGTAGTAACGGTAACAAATTTAGGAACCTCAGCTAGCACACTATAACGTTAGCTTATTGAAAGAAAATGTGTAAATGAAGGCTTCTTTTCACAAATAATCACTGTAACACCCACTCCAAAAAAAATTGTGGCAAATAATCAATAGCTTTTTTTGTAGACTCATGCTGAAATTTGGGACTGCTGGGAATTTGGAATTCTCTATTTGGGCTCCCAATTAGAGCGCACTCACGGTTCATTACAGACTGCGGAAGGTGCGAAACAATCTTCATTAATGTCGATTAAAAAGCCGTTCGGGGGCCATCGAGCTGGCCGGGAGCGATGTCGGGGGGTAATCTTGCTACAGTATACTTCTCTCCATTGCGGTGCTGACGCTGCGTCACCATGGCGACAGCAGCGTCATCCGGGCTGCACGGAGAAGGGGGCGGGGTTACGAGGATGCTGATGAACACCAAAGACGAGAGATGTCTGGCTTTTGATCGGGAACAGGCGTGTGGAGATTTTCCCGTTGTGGCGTC
This sequence comes from Leptonotus elevatus, assembly GCF_054856555.1. Lineage (NCBI taxonomy): Eukaryota > Metazoa > Chordata > Actinopteri > Syngnathiformes > Syngnathidae > Leptonotus > Leptonotus elevatus. The sequence continues at coordinate 14,339,708 of NC_141259.1, read as the reverse complement.
TGTCACGTCATCTTTGTAATATAACCAGAATATTACTATTACTACTTTATTACTATACTACTACGTGTTTATATACAGTATCAAAAATAAGTGAAGAATACCCGGCGGGGTACGTTGGCGTCATTCGACTATTAGCGAGAAATTTCTCTGAATCGTCTTGTGTGCAGGTGTGCCTAATGAAGTGGCCCGCCATGTATTTTGAAAGGTCCCGTATGTGGTGCGCGTGATCATGGCTGTATGTTTTCAAACGGTAGCAGCTTTTTTTATTTTTTATTTTTATTTTTTTTCATGTCAAAAGATTTTTATAAAACATAAACGTGTCAAATTGATTGAAATGACACATTTTGCTATTGACACATTTTTGTATGAAGACAACATAGCGGTAGTTGTTAGTTGTAGCAATTGACATAACAATTCGGTAAATTCCCTTCCATTGTGGGTTCTCGGTTCACAGCCCTGCTATTGTGTAGATTTATTTATGTTTAAAAAAAAAAAAAAATGTTTTTACAGTTAATAACTAGTTTGGTTTAACTCATTCATATTGTATGTAATTGCATTGTCACCCACTAGATGGCGCTTATTTAGGTTGAGGTGGTGTACATTTAAAATAAAAAGAATTAAGCAGGAAGTATACCAGCACAGGCTAGTTATTATCATTATTGAATGTCATACGCTGTAATCCTGCTTTTTACGGCAACAGAAAGTGACAGCTGCATGTTAATTTTTTTTTTTCTTATTTTTATTTTATTTTTTCTTATAAAGCAGCTTTAAAACAGAAAGAATAAGAGAGACAGAGAGAGAAAACTGCTGTTGCACTTCTTTCCCACCTCCTCCAGGGCATCTTATGCATCTTTCACTAATAATAGATCTCGCCACTCATCTTTTTTGTCTCGACATCGCGCGCACGCACCCGCCGCCATCTTTGCGTTTCCTCGCGGGGGGCCCCTGGCGCTTGACATTTAACCGTGACGCTCATAAACACAGGCCGCCGCTTTTCTATCGACCTTGGTTTTGTCTCGCTTTTCATCCTGAACGGCGCACGGCGACACTAAGTGGATGCTCGCTCTCCGAAGGCGGACTTCATTTTGACGCTGCGAAAAATGCAGATGACGCGCGACACGAAAGAAATGAGTTACCGCGACGCTTTGAAAATTCAGCTCGTCGAGCCAGTTTTACTCGGTGGCATGAATTTTGGTAGGCGTGTCTATCATGAGCGGACCCACGAATAAGTCTCAAGAACCCATGTCCGAAAAGACACGGGAAGTCGGCCATTTTGTTCTGGAGTATCCAATTGCATGGCTCGTTTTTTTTTTATTAACTGCAAATTCACTTGGTGACATTGAATTTGGTTGGCATGTCTGTCATGAGAAGACCCCCCCCCCCCCCAAAAAAAAAGTCACCTGTGAAAGAATGCAGGACGTCTGCCATTTTGCGGTGATTCGAATGAGATGTTTTTGGCTGATTTTTTTTGAATAAAAATGTCCATCTGACTTGTTTTGTCTGCTGGATGTGGTTGCCTGCTGCACCATTGGGCCCCAGTGCATATGGACTCTAACCATGTTTATACATAAATCCGCTACTGTCGTAGACGAAGTTACTCGATGTACTGTAAAGCACATCAAATTGTAGTTTGGGGTATATTTAGAGTTTTAAACTATTAACTCTTTCACTCGCAGCCATTTTCACCGAAGCAACCCCCTTCGCTCCCGGCTGTTATACTGGATTTGGACTGATTTTGCAAGGCCCACAGAATATTGTGTTCTATTGCTATAAAAACCTACCAAAAGAAAGATTAGAGTCTCTTCTTCCATCAGGAAAAAAAAAGTATATTTCTATCTGTTTCAAGTTTTGCAGCAATTAGCATTAGAATATAGCTAAGTTTCATCATTATTCACAAATCTGTTTAAAACGCTGGAGCCTTGGCCCTTGTTGAGCTCTTATACTCTGCTGCCACCTGCTGGCTGGTTCTGTAATAACTACCATTGCTTCAAGCATTCTCTTCAGTTGAGATGTTTTTGGCTGATTTTGGACATTTTCAGAACTCCTTCTAAGGAAATTCAGCCCCTGAAACTAAATTTTGGTGTGCAAGTCCATCACAAATAAGTCTCAAGAAGCCATGTCCGAAAAGACGCGGGACGTCTGCCATTTTGTTTTGACGCAGCTTATAGGATTTTGAATTTCTGCGACCACATTTGAAGAATGTATAGCTAGCTTAACGGACGCAAGCACGATGCTAAATTGCAAAACATTGGAGTTATTGTTCATGCGTGTGGGGGCGGAGCATGTCAGCCAAGTTTCATAACTGGCTAGAGGGGTCTGATAACATCAAAACATTGTGAATTGTGAGTCATCGCATCTTCTAAGCCATTTGCTAATTAGTCTGTTTAGAGGTCGCCCTGATTGCTTGAGAATGATGAAGTTGGGGGGGGGGGGGTACGTTTCCTCAGCAAATATGAATCATTCCAAAGTTAGCAACTATCTGTTCGCTAATGACGCCAGAAGACGCGCCGGCCCGGCAGGAGGGCTTAGGGCCGAGTGATCCGCGCTGATCCTCTTGCATCACACTCGCGCCACCCAATTAGCCGCCGTTAAGTCCACGGTTACTCCAAGCCGAGCCACGCGTCCTCGTCTCGCTTCCGCGGGGGGGGGGGGGGTCAGACCTGACCTGCAAAACCACTCAGTGGCTTGTTTGGCAGCCAGCACCCGTCGCTTTGTTTTTGTAGATCTGTCAATGATGTGCTTTTATCACTGAAAAGCGCTGACGCTAAACAGATGTGCTTTGATGTTATTGAGTCGTTGCCCTGCTAATATTTGAGAAACGAATGCGGAAATATCAAAAGCATTGCAAAATAAGACAGTAAGACGACTCAAATATTACAGGAACAATTGCAAAAAAATATCAGGACAAAAACCTAAACTGTTGGCTAAAAATTTTTTTTTCAAAAATAATAATAAAAATTTATTAAAACAAGTGTTGTGAAGGAATACAATTTTTTTTCATAGAAAACACATATTTAAAAAAATAATAATAATAATTCCCACCGTGATCTTTAAAAGTGTTTTGCAACTCGCAACAAAAGGAAAATGCGGGTCCCGGCCAGTTGCAAAACACTTCACGAAGGAACTTCCTGGACTTGTGGAAATCCCAGTAGCCGCTCGTCGCTGATGTTCAACTTCCTGTCCTCAACTCTTGTGCTGGAGAATTTTTTTCTTTTGACAGGAAACTGTAAATTCCACGCGCGCACTATTGTTCTCCAACAAGAATTCCTCCGAGCTTCCTGACTGTATTTTTCACTCTGGATGTCTTCCTTACGCTTGTATTGCAATTTCATATTTGTATCTAACTCATAAGTGAAAAGCAGCACGGTGTCCTAGTGGCCTGCATATCTGCCTTGCAGTCTCAACAGGTTCTGGGTTTGAATCTCCAGTGGGAATAGCAATAGTAAGTAACTTACTGGTTGAATTGGCATCCTGCTTTGAGTCAACACGGAATTAGCATAGCTGAGGGTTAGGCAAATTGTCTGGCTTTGTTGCCATGGTAACACAGCATGTCACAACCCGAGCATGAAAAGCGGTCTTGTCTCGCTCTGAATTTGTTTTTTATGATCATTGTCTTCTACGCTAAAAAAAAGAAAGAAAAAAAAGTGCTGATTTTGTACCCTTGCGCAGCTTGGGAACATACCTGGAAACGGTTGCCATGGAGACCAATAACGGTCACAATGGGGAACGCGGTGTAGTTTGTACTTGTAGGGACAAGAATAGACCGATTTGGAAGTGAGCGATTGAAAGTGGAACCAAAACAGGAAGTTGAAGGTAACAATGGCGCCGGCCTTGGGCAGCTGCGTCGTCATCGGCGGCGTTTTCCGTTTTGCCTCCTAAAACATTTGACAGGCGGTGTCACGTGGCCGTCAGTACGGCGCCGACGCCACATTGAAAGTGGGCGGAACCGATTTGGACTTTTTTGTCACCAAAAAAAAGATGATTTTTAACAATTAAGGATAATCTGTCAATTATGGCTCCGGGAAAAAAATTGCATCAGATTATTTTTCTTGTGACATTAAAAAATACCAAAATGGTCGATTCTTTTTCTTTTTTCACTCACGAGGACGCGAGTTTCTGTGTCCGCTTGGGCTTGCAGCACCATTTTGTTTTCTCGCTCATATTTCAACAATTTCAGAAAACATGAAAAAACACACACAGTTATTTTTTTATCAATATTATGACAACAATAAGTTGACAACTATGCTAGTAGGCTAACAACCAAATAGTCATGTGCTTGCCGAAAGCATGCTACTATGCTAATCTTGTGAGCTATTGCCGTTGCCAGTGTCACCCCTGCGCGCATGTAGCGCCACGCCAAATCACACCGTCGTCTGCGGGGTGGCGGGTTTGACACGAAGACGCCGAGACGGCGTGACAAGGATGAGGACGTTATTTACGACTCAGACGCTAGCGGCTAGTGAGCTGCATCCTGATGTTTGCCCTTTTACGGCCTGCCTGCTCCAATGAGGGAGCAGCCGGCAACGTTCGACGCCAAATCTTCTCCCCTCTCGGGAAATCGGGACCGTAACGGGGTCACGCTTCAAACAGGGGGTCACGACGTCAGGCGCCGCGCATCTGAACTCGTGAAATCTCATCTCAAGGTCTGAATTTACCGCGGAGAACCTGAATTGCTCCAAGCCAGAGGGCAGCCATCTTACGTTGCCATTGTGACTGACAACTTCTTGTTACAAGATGGCCGCCGGTGGCTAAGCGGCATGAGCAGTCCAGTTTGTTTTGGGAGGCGTGAGCCATGTTTGGTTTGAATGCAACATTGTATTTTCTTTACATAGTGGATTTAAAAATAATAATAATTCTGCCCCAATGTGTTGTCATGCCAATCGGATTTTTTTTCTCAACTTTTATTTGTACTTTTTATTTGTCCATTTTTCAATGTTAAATGTGTCCCTGTTGCTTATTTTTTTTTTTTTACACTTTCATGTTTTAGGATCGACAATTGTCACGTCAAGGCAATCCGATCTGCGTCAAATCATGGCCGCCAACGCTAACGCAGATCGGATCGGCTGGTGCGGGTGTGCCTAATGAAGTGTCCGGTCAGCGGTTACGTAAGAGTGGAGGTGTGACGCTGATGCTCCCCCCACTGGGGACTGAACCTAATGTTCTTTTAATGGCCGACACGCACACATGCAGTGACTCAGCATAAGTCATATTGTGTCATGTAAGTGGTTCGACTGCTGCACCAAATAGTCTTGAAAGCCACGGTGTGTGTCTGCTGTTGCAGGTGTGTGTGTGCGTGCGTGTGTGTGCGTGTGTGTGCGTGTTCTCCCACTCACACAAAAGCAAAAAAAAAAAATCTGGTTTCATAACAGGGTCGTCGAGTGGTGATGGTTAATCGGCCGCTTTTGTAACTATAAGCCGATGTTGACGAGCAAAGGATTGAACATTCCCATGCGGGTACGAGACAACATACGCAAAATTCTGGTCATGCCTTTTACATTTTTATTCTGTTTGTCGGGCACTTTGAATTGAAAAGACAAGCACGTCAGACAAGAAATACACAATTAGAAAGAAGCAAAAACAACAACAAAAGTAGCTGATTGGATACATGGAAGATGAAAATACAAAAAATATTAGAAAAACTGCAGATATTTGTGCAAAAAGTACCAATAATGACTATAATAATGGAAACAATTACAAAAAAGATATCTGTTATAGTTACCAAAACATTTGAAAAAATTAGACGAAATAGAAAGAAAAATTCACCCAAAAATATTATTTCATTTTAAATTAGATATTGTGGAAATTAATAGAATAATACAAATATGTCTGATTTAAAATAACTATTGAAAAAAATGTATGTAACAGAAAATATTAAGAAGAATACAAAACCGAAAAATACAGAAATAATATTGGTAAAAAATACATTTGCATTGAAAAATATCTGTGTGGCCAAATCATTCAAAAACGTGCTCACGCTTCCGCACTGTCGGACTCAAATTCTGCAAGTAGTTGCTCGCTGCCATGTTCCCTTTTCAAGTGATTTTCATAATGCTCGGTTGCCATGGTGACAGCAGACGCCTGGATGCATGCCCGCTCGCTTTGCATTTTTTCCCCCTTCTTCTTAAATCTCACCTAAAACCGTAAAGACTTCCCACGATGACAGGATGCCACATTTAACGAGCGCTGTCACTCGAAACCTTCGTTACCTGACTGCATGCCCCCCCCCCCCCACACACAATAAAAAAGCCCACACACATACTATTCTGTTGCTAGGCAAAGTTGTGGCGCTAGTGGGAGGTGTCAGTGTGTGTGTTGCATCTAAACACGTTCCCTCCAGCTACAAATAATCACTCCAGGTGTCCACTCCCACAATTTGTGTGCGTGTGCGTGCGTCTGCGAAGCTGCCAATGGAGGCCGTGGAAGAAAATACAAAGTTATACACCAATATTAGACAAAGTTTTCCGTGATTATTTAAATGAAGCCAATAATTAGGGCCTGACCATTTCAATCAGTTGGCCGATTTAATTAGCCAATATTAGCTCTTTTAAAATTAGCAAAAATAAGACAAAGATACTGACATTACAAAACTCCTCCCCCCCCCCAAAAAAAAAATGTTTTTAACTTTTTTATCCTCTATTAAGAAATATAAAAATTAAGTTTCGTACTTAACTCATTCAAACCCAAAAACGTGTAAACACGTTTTTAATACTTTGTCTTTCACTCCCAAAAATGTATTTATATGTTGTTTTTTTTAATGTTTTTTATTTATTTATGCAAGAGCATACACAAGGCTCTGAAGCAACAGGAGTGAAGGGGGTTGCTTCTGAGAAAAGGACTGCCAGTGAATGAGTTAATAGTAAAGAACAAAGTATTGTAAAAAAAAGAAAAGTGAAATGTTCTGACTGTATTTCATATTTTATTGTTGCAAGCATTACAGGACCTAAAAATAAGTCATTTTGTTCATTATCTAAATTTAGTAAACGATTTGACCGATTAATCGGTTATCGGAATTTTATTCTGCCAAATATCGCAATCACAAAAAAATACGTAATGGTTTGGCCTTGTTCATAATAACAACGAAAATAATAAATTCCAAAGACCATCCATCAGCATGAAACGCAGAACTCCCTTAACGAATGAGCTGATTTATAATTAGCACGCACCTCCCCGCTGTGCACCATCACTTTTGTTTCTCAGTTGAGCACAAGTGACACGCGCACGGTACACTTCACAAAACGGCGTATTGACATTTATTGTAATGTGTAATCTTTTTTCTTTTTTTGGGGGGGGGGGGGGGCAAGGTGGCCTCCACTTGAGTGCGATGTTGATACGTGAGCGGCGAGTTTCATTTGACCGCCGTGTCGTCTTTCGTCTTTGGCAGAGAACCATGAGCACTGTGGAGGAGGACCCGGATCACATGATACCATGAAGACCAGCCTGCGGGTCCTGCGCTGCCAGCTGCTGAGTGAGTGCACCACCTGGGGGGGGAGGGGGGGGCGAGTGTGGAGGGGGCACGCGGGGCCAGAGGACAAGCACAAAAGACGACGGAATGAGAGACAAAACCATATTAAGCAAAAATATATCCAAAAATAAAATAGCCAGAAAATATTTTCCGGGATTCTGATTTTACATTGCAGACATTTTGGGCCTGGCTTTTGATGGACCCATTTTAGCGTTCGTTCCGGAATTCGGAGCACTTCCTGTTTAATGTCACTGCTTCCTGTTCGCTTGCCATCGCTAAATCAACAGCACACAACGTTTTTTTTGTGTATGTTTGTTTTTGGTGCACTCTTCAAAGCTGCAATTAGCGGGGCATTCAAACAGGAAGTGCTTCTCTTTATCTGCGCGCTCACATCTGTTGAATGGTCGCCGCCCAAGCGAGAGCATCCACAGGATGGAGACTATCTGGACGCAAACGGACACACCCGCTATAGCAAAATGTATTTGTTGTCTGCGGGCCTCACCACGCCAAACATGACGTGTATTTTTAACACATGATTTACCTCCACGCCTCTAGGGGGCAGCATTCTCTCACTTGGTAGAATAGTCCAAATGAAGAATAAAATACTTTTACTTCATGATCAAAGAAAATTATTTTCTGGGCATTCTTTTTATGGTCGTCTTCCTCCTCATTGGTTTTAATGGAAAGTATCGTGAGGCCATTATTCAAAGTGGCGGGCGCGTAATGGCTGCCGTGACGTTAGCGTGTGCTCACCGTGGAGATGGTGAGCCAGGAGCACATGTTGGATGCGATAAGTCACGGCACCCTCACACCGGGCTGCTTTCGTAACAAGACATTTTTGTTAACGCTTCAAGGATCCTTGCAGATTTTTTTTTTTTTTTTTTTTTTACATCATCAACCCGTATCATGTTCATTAGCGTTCATTTTGATACAATGTGGACATGCAAAAATATTTTTGGGGCATTCACTGTATGGAGTGAGCACATTATTTTTATTTTCATCCCATCTCTTTTTTTTGCCCATCTTGTGCCATTTAGAGTTTTACAGAAAGAGCAAATAGGTGAGTTTTTAGCAAAGATGTTGAAAGATGCTAACTTTATACAATTTCAGGCACCTTTTCTAGTCATTTAACATTCTTTTTTAGTTTAATCAGCATGATTTACAATAGATACAAAATGAAGATCTGAATTCAGCACTTTTTAACCAATTTTAAGTATTTTTCATTCTTATTCTAAAATAATAGAGCCAAAATAAAATGCGAACTGAAAATGAGCTGTTTCCTGGCTTTTGCTAGTTTTTGTAAAAAAATAAATATTAAAAATAAATAAAAGAGTCTCCATTCATCTTCTTTTTTTTTTTTTAACAGTGTCGTCAATATCATTGATTGGATGACAACTTTTCCCCATGTTGTCATCTTCAGCGGTATTAACGTGACCTTGGCGGAGGTCTCGTCCGAGCGAAGGAAAATCCAATAGTTGATCAACGGATGCTAATGGCCGTCTTAAAGTTGTCATGTCACGTGGAAGCCGATGCGAGATTCTGGTTCGAGTTTTAAAAATGTCCAACGCTGGGCCTCAAGATGGATGGAAAATGTGATCATAGCGTATAACATCGTGCCACACGCAAACCGGAAGTGGAAATGGTGCCTCGTGACAGGCCTCGCCGGTGCGCTTCATGAAGCAAACTCGTTAAACGCACTCGATTAAAAGCGGCGACGCGTCATGAATGCAAAACAACAAAATGACGCGCCGCGTCCGACAAGGGGGAGAAAAATGAAAGGGAAGAAAGCGCATTAAGCGGATGTCTCGTCTGTCCATCTTCAAGCTGAAGGGCGGACTCGCGTGAGCTAAAAATCGTGACGTGCTTAAGAACACTTTGACATTTGGAAGGATTTGAAGCGCTGCCGGGAGAGCTCGCACAACAAAATGTGACAAAATAATCCACAGTCCCCCCAGAAAAAAAAAGGTCACGCGTGGGCACGTGCATGGAATGTAAAATGGTGGCTTGGCATACACGTTTCATCGTATCGCAAAACATTTGTATCTCAAAACACATTTATCCTTCGAAAATGTTGCCCGTCATAAAACATAAATCGGGGAAACCGTTTCCCAGGTTTGCTCGTGTGACGATCATTTTGGTCGCCAGCAGAGGGCAACATTGCCCAATGTGGTAGACGAATTCATCTTTTTAAAATTCCTAATTCACAAAACAAATACAGTATTAATATTAATCTGAATACTGTTTCAGACAAGTGTTGGTACAGACAATTTGTTCTTGTAAATAAATAAAAAAGGAGCTTGCGCTTCCTTGACAGGAAAACGTTCTTCTTCTACTGTTACATTTTCTTCTTCTACGCCGCTAAACCACGGCAGCCAAAGCAGTGTCTTCCGGGTAGGGGCAAAACAAGCTCGAGGAAACAAATTAAGGTGGTATTTTGTTTTCTGACTTGTATTAAATAAACACACAATGGAAGGTCAGATAATGGCTAATTTTCCATTTTTCATTTTCCAATTTTAAACAAGAAACGGGAGACTGCTCGTTCCGTTCAATTGAGACAGAAACACTGCCCCCTCGTGGATGGAGAAGGAATTGGCCTTAAATTGTTTTTTGGGGGGGGACCGGACCTTAATTCATGATAAATTCATAAACAACATCAACAACCATGTGGAAATCGCGGATATATTTGTGTATCTTAAAAACACCTGAAAATCCCAAATATATTTGTGTGAATAACTTTGAGACAAATCTCTAGTTCTACTTCAAAAAAATAAATAAATAGCAAGCCCATTGCTGTTTTAATGAATAATGTTGTCACCCTCTTAAAATAATTGTCTAAGTCATTTTGTGCAAACATGTTTTTATGCATAAATCATCTCATAATGCAAATGGTAAAAAAAAAAGTTTCCTGAAAACAACTGAAAAAAATGACTTTGGCAATTATTTTAAGAAGGCGTCGATGTGATGGTCGTCAATGTTGTTATGTGACCGTAATGTATTTGTTGCAGGTGTAGTCGCCTTCCTCGCGCTGCCAGTCGGACTGGCGTCATCCGCACACGGGCTTCGCCTCGGCCGCGCCGCCCCTCAACAGGACCCTGTCACCATGGCAACCGCCACCCTCGGCACTCCCCGCCCGGACTGGCACCGGGAAGGCTCCAGCAGCGGCGAATGGCCGTCCAAAGGCGACGTCATCCTTCATTCCACCCCAGCCTACAACCTGCGCGGGCCCCTCAGGGAAGTCCCGGCCCGCCACGCCATCACCTTGAGGGAGGCGCCCACCGACATGAGCGAGCCCCCCACAGAGCAGCTGGCGCCGGCGGAGTCCGTCACCCCCGCGGCGCCCAACCAAACATCCGCCGTACCCGCTTCCCAAGAACCCAGCCTCCGTCCTACTGGCGGCGCAACCAATCACACCGTCGCCAACAACAGCACCGGGGCCGTAACGCTCCCGCCGCGCCGGCCCAACGCCACGGACAGCGACTCCTCCGGGGCGCGGCCGACGCGCACGTCCGCCGCCCCGGAGACGGCATGGACGGACGGCGGTGGCAGCTTCCTGAACAGGCAAGAACCGGCGACCACGCGGGACCCCTGGGGGGCCGACAACAGCTCGGGGCCCGGCCTGGACTCCTCGTCGTCGTCGCCGTCGTCGCGCGTGGCCGTCTGCCTGAGTCGCGTGGACATCGTGTGGATCGTGCTGGCCATCAGCGTGCCCGTTTCCACCTGCTGTAAGTCGCCACGTTTTTTTAAAAAGTATTGCTTTGGCGCCATTTGGTGACAAGGAAGTGAGTTGAGGAGTTTCATTTCGACATAAGCAGACATAGCTCGAGGATTTTTTTCTCTTTCGGGGTTGAGAAAATAATTGAGAAAAATATTTGTAATGATAAATGGAAATAAAAACATATGCACAGTATATCCCTAAATAAATAATTGTAAAAATATATAAAAAACGAGATTCCAAAAATAAATATAAAAATAAATGTAGAATAACAGCGGAGCCCAACCCAAGACACGCTTAGGACCGCCCCCTCATTTCAATAACATTTCGACCTGCAGCATGAAATAAATAAATGTGAGAGCACAGCGTTTTTATTTATTGATTGATATTTAATTATATTTATTTTTGTATTTATTTTGACATTTATTTTCATTTTTTGAATCTCGTTTTTTTATTTTCACTCTTATTTATTTAGGGATATAAATATATATTAATTTTTTAAAATTGCAATTTACATTTATTTTTTGTATTTAATTTTTGAATAATATTTTTTTAATCCGTTTTTATTTTGACTTTTATTTTCATTTTTTGAATCTCGTTTTTTTATTTTCACTCTTATTTATTTATTTAGGGATATAAATATATATTAATTTTTTTGAATTTAAATTTACATTTATTTTTTGTATTTAATTTTTGAATAATATTTTTTTAATCCGTTTTTATTTTGACTTTTATTTTCATTTTTTGAATCTCGTTTTTTTATTTTCACTCTTATTTATTTATTTAGGGATATAAATATATATTAATTTTTTTAAATTTCAATTTACATTTATTTTTTGTATTTAATTTTTGAATAATATTTTTTTAATCCGTTTTTATTTTGACATTTATTTTCATTTTTTGAATCTCGTTTTTTTATTTTCACTCTTATTTATTTATTTAGGGATATAAATATATATTAATTTTTTAAAATTGCAATTTACATTTATTTTTTGTATTTAATTTTTGAATAATATTTTTTTAATCCGTTTTTATTTTGACTTTTATTTTCATTTTTTGAATCTCGTTTTTTTATTTTCACTCTTATTTATTTATTTAGGGATATAAATATATATTAATTTTTTTAAATTTAAATTTACATTTATTTTTTGCATTTAATTTTTGAATAATATTTTTTTAATCCGTTTTTATTTTGACTTTTATTTTCATTTTTTGAATCTCGTTTTTTTATTTTCACTCTTATTTATTTATTTAGGGATATAAATATATATTAATTTTTTAAAATTTCAATTCACATTTATTTTTTGTATTTAATTTTTGAATAATATTTTTTTAATCCGTTTTTATTTTGACTTTTATTTTCATTTTTTGAATCTCGTTTTTTTATTTTCACTCTTATTTATTTATTTAGGGATATAAATATATATTAATTTTTTTAAATTTCAATTTACATTTATTTTTTGTATTTAATTTTTGAATAATATTTTTTTAATCCGTTTTTATTTTGACTTTTATTTTCATTTTTTGAATCTCGTTTTTTTATTTTCACTCTTATTTATTTATTTACGGATATAAATATATATTAATTTTTTAAAATTTCAATTCACATTTATTTTTTGTATTTAATTTTTGAATAATATTTTTTTAATCCGTTTTTATTTTGACTTTTATTTTCATTTTTTGAATCTCGTTTTTTTATTTTCACTCTTATTTATTTATTTAGGGATATAAATATATATTAATTTTTTAAAATTTAAATTTACATTTATTTTTTGTATTTAATTTTTGAATAATATTTTTTTAATACGTTTTTATTTTGACTTTTATTTTCATTTTTTGAATCTCGTTTTTTTATTTTCACTCTTATTTATTTATTTAGGGATATAAATATATATTAATTTTTTAAAATTGCAATTTACATTTATTTTTTGTATTTAATTTTTGAATAATATTTTTTTAATCCGTTTTTATTTTGACTTTTATTTTCATTTTTTGAATCTCGTTTTTTTATTTTCACTCTTATTTATTTATTTAGGGATATAAATATATATTAATTTTTTTAAATTTCAATTTACATTTATTTTTTGTATTTAATTTTTGAATAATATTTTTTTAATCCGTTTTTATTTTGACTTTTATTTTCATTTTTTGAATCTCGTTTTTTTATTTTCCCTCTTATTTATTTATTTAGGGATATAAATATATATTAATTTTTTTGAATTTAAATTTACATTTATTTTTTGTATTTAATTTTTGAATAATATTTTTTTAATCCGTTTTTATTTTGACTTTTATTTTCATTTTTTGAATCTCGTTTTTTTATTTTCACTCTTATTTATTTATTTAGGGATATAAATATATATTAATTTTTTAAAATTTCAATTCACATTTATTTTTTGTATTTAATTTTTGAATAATATTTTTTTAATCCGTTTTTATTTTGACTTTTATTTTCATTTTTTGAATCTCGTTTTTTTATTTTCACTCTTATTTATTTATTTAGGGATATAAATATATATAATTTTTTTTAAATTTCAATTTACATTTATTTTTTGTATTTAATTTTTGAATAATATTTTTTTAATCCGTTTTTATTTTGACTTTTATTTTCATTTTTTGAATCTCGTTTTTTTATTTTCACTCTTATTTATTTATTTAGGGATATAAATATATATTAATTTTTTAAAATTTCAATTTACATTTATTTTTTGTATTTAATTTTTGAATAATATTTTTTTAATCCGTTTTTATTTTGACTTTTATTTTCATTTTTTGAATCTCGTTTTTTTATTTTCACTCTTATTTATTTATTTAGGGATATAAATATATATTAATTTTTTAAAATTTCAATTCACATTTATTTTTTGTATTTAATTTTTGAATAATATTTTTTTAATCCGTTTTTATTTTGACTTTTATTTTCATTTTTTGAATCTCGTTTTTTTATTTTCACTCTTATTTATTTATTTAGGGATATAAATATATATTAATTTTTTAAAATTTCAATTTACATTTATTTTTTGTATTTAATTTTTGAATAATATTTTTTTAATCCGTTTTTATTTTGACTTATTTTCATTTTTTGAATCTCGTTTTTTTATTTTCACTCTTATTTATTTATTTAGGGATATAAATATATATAATTTTTTTAAATTTCAATTTACATTTATTTTTTGAATAATATTTTTTTAATCCGTTTTTATTTTGACTTTTATTTTCATTTTTTGAATCTCGTTTTTTTATTTTCACTCTTATTTATTTATTTAGGGATATAAATATATATAATTTTTTTAAATTTCAATTTACATTTATTTTTTGTATTTAATTTTTGAATAATATTTTTTTAATCCGTTTTTATTTTGACTTTTATTTTCATTTTTTGAATCTCGTTTTTTTATTTTCACTCTTATTTATTTATTTAGGGATATAAATATATATTAATTTTTTTAAATTTCAATTTACATTTATTTTTTGTATTTAATTTTTGAATAATATTTTTTTAATCCGTTTTTATTTTGACTTTTATTTTCATTTTTTGAATCTCGTTTTTTTATTTTCACTCTTATTTATTTATTTAGGGATATAAATATATATTAATTTTTTAAAATTTCAATTTACATTTATTTTTTGTATTTAATTTTTGAATAATATTTTTTTAATCCGTTTTTATTTTGACTTTTATTTTCATTTTTTGAATCTCGTTTTTTTATTTTCACTCTTATTTATTTAGGGATATAAATATATATTAATTTTTTAAATTTGCAATTTACATTTATTTTTTGTATTTAATTTTTGAATAATATTTTTTTAATCCGTTTTTATTTTGACTTTTATTTTCATTTTTTGAATCTCGTTTTTTTATTTTCACTCTTATTTATTTATTTAGGGATATAAATATATATTAATTTTTTTGAATTTAAATTTACATTTATTTTTTGTATTTAATTTTTGAATAATATTTTTTTAATCCGTTTTTATTTTGACATTTATTTTCATTTTTTGAATCTCGTTTTTTTATTTTCACTCTTATTTATTTATTTAGGGATATAAATATATATTAATTTTTTAAAATTGCAATTTACATTTATTTTTTGTATTTAATTTTTGAATAATATTTTTTTAATCCGTTTTTATTTTGACTTTTATTTTCATTTTTTGAATCTCGTTTTTTTATTTTCACTCTTATTTATTTATTTAGGGATATAAATATATAGTAATTTTTTTAAATTTAAATTTACATTTATTTTTTGCATTTAATTTTTGAATAATATTTTTTTAATCCGTTTTTATTTTGACTTTTATTTTCATTTTTTGAATCTCGTTTTTTTATTTTCACTCTTATTTATTTATTTAGGGATATAAATATATATTAATTTTTTTAAATTTCAATTTACATTTATTTTTTGTATTTAATTTTTGAATAATATTTTTTTAATCCGTTTTTATTTTGACTTTTATTTTCATTTTTTGAATCTCGTTTTTTTATTTTCACTCTTATTTATTTATTTAGGGATATAAATATATATTAATTTTTTTGAATTTAAATTTACATTTATTTTTTGTATTTAATTTTTGAATAATATTTTTTTAATCCGTTTTTATTTTGACTTTTATTTTCATTTTTTGAATCTCGTTTTTTTATTTTCACTCTTATTTATTTATTTAGGGATATAAATATATATTAATTTTTTAAAATTTCAATTCACATTTATTTTTTGTATTTAATTTTTGAATAATATTTTTTTAATCCGTTTTTATTTTGACTTTTATTTTCATTTTTTGAATCTCGTTTTTTTATTTTCACTCTTATTTATTTATTTAGGGATATAAATATATATAATTTTTTTTAAATTTCAATTTACATTTATTTTTTGTATTTAATTTTTGAATAATATTTTTTTAATCCGTTTTTATTTTGACTTTTATTTTCATTTTTTGAATCTCGTTTTTTTATTTTCACTCTTATTTATTTATTTAGGGATATAAATATATATTAATTTTTTAAAATTTCAATTTACATTTATTTTTTGTATTTAATTTTTGAATAATATTTTTTTAATCCGTTTTTATTTTGACTTTTATTTTCATTTTTTGAATCTCGTTTTTTTATTTTCACTCTTATTTATTTATTTAGGGATATAAATATATATTAATTTTTTAAAATTTCAATTCACATTTATTTTTTGTATTTAATTTTTGAATAATATTTTTTTAATCCGTTTTTATTTTGACTTTTATTTTCATTTTTTGAATCTCGTTTTTTTATTTTCACTCTTATTTATTTATTTAGGGATATAAATATATATTAATTTTTTAAAATTTCAATTTACATTTATTTTTTGTATTTAATTTTTGAATAATATTTTTTTAATCCGTTTTTATTTTGACTTATTTTCATTTTTTGAATCTCGTTTTTTTATTTTCACTCTTATTTATTTATTTAGGGATATAAATATATATAATTTTTTTAAATTTCAATTTACATTTATTTTTTGAATAATATTTTTTTAATCCGTTTTTATTTTGACTTTTATTTTCATTTTTTGAATCTCGTTTTTTTATTTTCACTCTTATTTATTTATTTAGGGATATAAATATATATAATTTTTTTAAATTTCAATTTACATTTATTTTTTGTATTTAATTTTTGAATAATATTTTTTTAATCCGTTTTTATTTTGACTTTTATTTTCATTTTTTGAATCTCGTTTTTTTATTTTCACTCTTATTTATTTATTTAGGGATATAAATATATATTAATTTTTTAAAATTTCAATTTACATTTATTTTTTGTATTTAATTTTTGAATAATATTTTTTTAATCCGTTTTTATTTTGACTTTTATTTTCATTTTTTGAATCTCGTTTTTTTATTTTCACTCTTATTTATTTATTTAGGGATATAAATATATATTAATTTTTTAAAATTTCAATTCACATTTATTTTTTGTATTTAATTTTTGAATAATATTTTTTTAATCCGTTTTTATTTTGACTTTTATTTTCATTTTTTGAATCTCGTTTTTTTATTTTCACTCTTATTTATTTATTTAGGGATATAAATATATATAATTTTTTTCAAATTTCAATTTACATTTATTTTTTGTATTTAATTTTTGAATAATATTTTTTTAATCCGTTTTTATTTTGACTTTTATTTTCATTTTTTGAATCTCGTTTTTTTATTTTCACTCTTATTTATTTATTTAGGGATATAAATATATATTAATTTTTTAAAATTTCAATTTACATTTATTTTTTGTATTTAATTTTTGAATAATATATTTTTAATCCGTTTTTATTTTGACTTTTATTTTCATTTTTTGAATCTCGTTTTTTTATTTTCACTCTTATTTATTTATTTAGGGATATAAATATATATTGATTTTTTAAAATTGCAATTTACATTTATTTTTTGTATTTAATTTTTGAATAATATTTTTTTAATCCGTTTTTATTTTGACTTTTATTTTCATTTTTTGAATGTCGTTTTTTTATTTTCACTCTTATTTATTTATTTATTTAGGGATATAAATATATATTAATTTTTTTAAATTTAAATTTACATTTATTTTTTGTATTTAATTTTTGAATAATATATTTTTAATCCGTTTTTATTTTGACTTTTATTTTCATTTTTTGAATCTCGTTTTTTTATTTTCACTCTTATTTATTTATTTAGGGATATAAATATATATAATTTTTTTAAATTTAAATTTACATTTATTTTTTGTATTTAATTTTTGAATAATATTTTTTTAATCCGTTTTTATTTTGACTTATTTTCATTTTTTGAATCTCGTTTTTTTATTTTCACTCTTATTTATTTATTTAGGGATATAAATATATATAATTTTTTTAAATTTCAATTTACATTTATTTTTTGAATAATATTTTTTTAATCCGTTTTTATTTTGACTTTTATTTTCATTTTTTGAATCTCGTTTTTTTATTTTCACTCTTATTTATTTATTTAGGGATATAAATATATATAATTTTTTTAAATTTCAATTTACATTTATTTTTTGTATTTAATTTTTGAATAATATTTTTTTAATCCGTTTTTATTTTGACTTTTATTTTCATTTTTTGAATCTCGTTTTTTTATTTTCACTCTTATTTATTTATTTAGGGATATAAATATATATTAATTTTTTTAAATTTCAATTTACATTTATTTTTTGTATTTAATTTTTGAATAATATTTTTTTAATCCGTTTTTATTTTGACTTTTATTTTCATTTTTTGAATCTCGTTTTTTTATTTTCACTCTTATTTATTTATTTAGGGATATAAATATATATTAATTTTTTAAAATTTCAATTTACATTTATTTTTTGTATTTAATTTTTGAATAATATTTTTTTAATCCGTTTTTATTTTGACTTTTATTTTCATTTTTTGAATCTCGTTTTTTTATTTTCACTCTTATTTATTTAGGGATATAAATATATATTAATTTTTTAAAATTGCAATTTACATTTATTTTTTGTATTTAATTTTTGAATAATATTTTTTTAATCCGTTTTTATTTTGACTTTTATTTTCATTTTTTGAATCTCGTTTTTTTATTTTCACTCTTATTTATTTATTTAGGGATATAAATATATATTAATTTTTTTGAATTTAAATTTACATTTATTTTTTGTATTTAATTTTTGAATAATATTTTTTTAATCCGTTTTTATTTTGACTTTTATTTTCATTTTTTGAATCTCGTTTTTTTATTTTCACTCTTATTTATTTATTTAGGGATATAAATATATATAAATTTTTTTAAATTTCAATTTACATTTATTTTTTGTATTTAATTTTTGAATAATATTTTTTTAATCCGTTTTTATTTTGACATTTATTTTCATTTTTTGAATCTCGTTTTTTTATTTTCACTCTTATTTATTTATTTAGGGATATAAATATATATTAATTTTTTAAAATTGCAATTTACATTTATTTTTTGTATTTAATTTTTGAATAATATTTTTTTAATCAGTTTTTATTTTGACTTTTATTTTCATTTTTTGAATCTCGTTTTTTTATTTTCACTCTTATTTATTTATTTAGGGATATAAATATATATTAATTTTTTTAAATTTAAATTTACATTTATTTTTTGCATTTAATTTTTGAATAATATTTTTTTAATCCGTTTTTATTTTGACTTTTATTTTCATTTTTTGAATCTCGTTTTTTTATTTTCACTCTTATTTATTTATTTAGGGATATAAATATATATTAATTTTTTAAAATTTAAATTTACATTTATTTTTTGTATTTAATTTTTGAATAATATTTTTTTAATACGTTTTTATTTTGACTTTTATTTTCATTTTTTGAATCTCGTTTTTTTATTTTCACTCTTATTTATTTATTTAGGGATATAAATATATATTAATTTTTTAAAATTGCAATTTACATTTATTTTTTGTATTTAATTTTTGAATAATATTTTTTTAATCCGTTTTTATTTTGACTTTTATTTTCATTTTTTGAATCTCGTTTTTTTATTTTCACTCTTATTTATTTATTTAGGGATATAAATATATATAATTTTTTTAAATTTCAATTTACATTTATTTTTTGAATAATATTTTTTTAATCCGTTTTTATTTTGACTTTTATTTTCATTTTTTGAATCTCGTTTTTTTATTTTCACTCTTATTTATTTATTTAGGGATATAAATATATATAATTTTTTTAAATTTCAATTTACATTTATTTTTTGTATTTAATTTTTGAATAATATTTTTTTAATCCGTTTTTATTTTGACTTTTATTTTCATTTTTTGAATCTCGTTTTTTTATTTTCACTCTTATTTATTTATTTAGGGATATAAATATATATTAATTTTTTAAAATTTCAATTTACATTTATTTTTTGTATTTAATTTTTGAATAATATTTTTTTAATCCGTTTTTATTTTGACTTTTATTTTCATTTTTTGAATCTCGTTTTTTTATTTTCACTCTTATTTATTTATTTAGGGATATAAATATATATTAATTTTTTAAAATTTCAATTCACATTTATTTTTTGTATTTAATTTTTGAATAATATTTTTTTAATCCGTTTTTATTTTGACTTTTATTTTCATTTTTTGAATCTCGTTTTTTTATTTTCACTCTTATTTATTTATTTAGGGATATAAATATATATAATTTTTTTTAAATTTCAATTTACATTTATTTTTTGTATTTAATTTTTGAATAATATTTTTTTAATCCGTTTTTATTTTGACTTTTATTTTCATTTTTTGAATCTCGTTTTTTTATTTTCACTCTTATTTATTTATTTAGGGATATAAATATATATTAATTTTTTAAAATTTCAATTCACATTTATTTTTTGTATTTAATTTTTGAATAATATTTTTTTAATCTGTTTTTATTTTGACTTTTATTTTCATTTTTTGAATCTCGTTTTTTTATTTTCACTCTTATTTATTTATTTAGGGATATAAATATATATTAATTTTTTTAAATTTCAATTCACATTTATTTTTTGTATTTAATTTTTGAATAATATTTTTTTAATCCGTTTTTATTTTGACTTTTATTTTCATTTTTTGAATCTCGTTTTTTTATTTTCACTCTTATTTATTTATTTAGGGATATAAATATATATTAATTTTTTAAAATTGCAATTTACATTTATTTTTTGTATTTAATTTTTGAATAATATTTTTTTAATCCGTTTTTATTTTGACTTTTATTTTCATTTTTTGAATCTCGTTTTTTTATTTTCACTCTTATTTATTTATTTAGGGATATAAATATATATTAATTTTTTAAAATTTCAATTTACATTTATTTTTTGTATTTTATTTTTGAATAATATTTTTTTAATCCGTTTTTATTTTGACTTTTATTTTCATTTTTTGAATCTCGTTTTTTTATTTTCACTCTTATTTATTTATTTAGGGATATAAATATATATTAATTTTTTAAAATTTCAATTTACATTTATTTTTTGTATTTTATTTTTGAATAATATTTTTTTAATCCGTTTTTATTTTGACTTTTATTTTCATTTTTTGAATCTCGTTTTTTTATTTTCACTCTTATTTATTTATTTAGGGATATAAATATATATTAATTTTTTAAAATTTCAATTTACATTTATTTTTTGTATTTAATTTTTGAATAATATTTTTTTAATCCGTTTTTATTTTGACTTTTATTTTCATTTTTTGAATCTCGTTTTTTTATTTTCACTCTTATTTATTTATTTAGGGATATAAATATATATAATTTTTTTAAATTTCAATTTACATTTATTTTTTGAATAATATTTTTTTAATCCGTTTTTATTTTTACTTTTATTTTCATTTTTTGAATCTCGTTTTTTTATTTTCACTCTTATTTATTTATTTAGGGATATAAATATATATTAATTTTTTAAAATTTCAATTTACATTTATTTTTTGTATTTAATTTTTGAATAATATTTTTTTAATACGTTTTTATTTTGACTTTTATTTTCATTTTTTGAATCTCGTTTTTTTATTTTCACTCTTATTTATTTATTTAGGGATATAAATATATATTAATTTTTTAAAATTTCAATTCACATTTATTTTTTGTATTTAATTTTTGAATAATATTTTTTTAATACGTTTTTATTTTGACTTTTATTTTCATTTTTTGAATCTCATTTTTTTATTTTCACTCTTATTTATTTATTTAGGGATATAAATATATATTAATTTTTTAAAATTGCAATTTACATTTATTTTTTGTATTTAATTTTTGAATAATATTTTTTTAATCCGTTTTTATTTTGACTTTTATTTTCATTTTTTGAATCTCGTTTTTTTATTTTCACTCTTATTTATTTATTTAGGGATATAAATATATATTAATTTTTTAAAATTTCAATTTACATTTATTTTTTGTATTTAATTTTTGAATAATATTTTTTTAATCCGTTTTTATTTTGACTTTTATTTTCATTTTTTGAATCTCGTTTTTTTATTTTCACTCTTATTTATTTATTTAGGGATATAAATATATATTAATTTTTTAAAATTTCAATTTACATTTATTTTTTGTATTTAATTTTTGAATAATATTTTTTTAATCCGTTTTTATTTTGACTTTTATTTTCATTTTTTGAATCTCGTTTTTTTATTTTCACTCTTATTTATTTATTTAGGGATATAAATATATATTAATTTTTTAAAATTTCAATTTATATTTATTTTTTGTATTTAATTTTTGAATAATATTTTTTTAATCCGTTTTTATTTTGACTTTTATTTTCATTTTTTGAATCTCGTTTTTTTATTTTCACTCTTATTTATTTATTTAGGGATATAAATATATATTAATTTTTTAAAATTTCAATTTACATTTATTTTTTGTATTTAATTTTTGAATAATATTTTTTTAATCCGTTTTTATTTTGACTTTTATTTTCATTTTTTGAATCTCGTGTTTTTATTTTCACTCTTATTTATTTATTTAGGGATATAAATATATATAATTTTTTTAAATTTCAATTTACATTTATTTTTTGTATTTAATTTTTGAATAATATTTTTTGAATCTCGTTTTTTTATTTTCACTCTTATTTATTTATTTAGGGATATAAATATATATTATTTTTTTAAAATTTCAATTTACATTTATTTTTTGTATTTAATTTTTGAATAATATTTTTTTAATCCGTTTTTATTTTGACTTTTATTTTCATTTTTTGAATCTCGTTTTTTTATTTTCACTCTTATTTATTTATTTAGGGATATAAATATATATTAATTTTTTAAAATTTCAATTTATATTTATTTTTTGTATTTAATTTTTGAATAATATTTTTTTAATCCGTTTTTATTTTGACTTTTATTTTCATTTTTTGAATCTCGTTTTTTTATTTTCACTCTTATTTATTTAGGGATATAAATATATATAATTTTTTTTTAATTTCAATTTACATTTATTTTTTGTATTTAATTTTTGAATAATATTTTTTTAATCCGTTTTTATTTTGACTTTTATTTTCATTTTTTGAATCTCGTTGTTTTATTTTCACTCTTATTTATTTATTTAGGGATATAAATATATATATATTTTTTTTAATTTCAATTTACATTTATTTTTTGTATTTTGAATAATATTTTTTTAATCCGTTTTTATTTTGACTTTTATTTTCATTTTTTGAATCTCGTTTTTTTATTTTCACTCTTATTTATTTATTTAGGGATATAAATATATATTATTTTTTTAAAATTGCAATTTACATTTATTTTTTGTATTTAATTTTTGAATAATATTTTTTTAATCCGTTTTTATTTTGACTTTTATTTTCATTTTTTGAATCTCGTTTTTTTATTTTCACTCTTATTTATTTATTTAGGGATATAAATATATATTAATTTTTTAAAATTGCAATTTACATTTATTTTTTGTATTTAATTTTTGAATAATATTTTTTTAATCCGTTTTTATTTTGACTTTTATTTTCATTTTTTGAATCTCGTTTTTTTATTTTCACTCTTATTTATTTATTTAGGGATATAAATATATATTAATTTTTTAAAATTTCAATTTACATTTATTTTTTGTATTTAATTTTTGAATAATATTTTTTTAATCCGTTTTTATTTTGACTTTTATTTTCATTTTTTGAATCTCGTTTTTTTATTTTCACTCTTATTTATTTATTTAGGGATATAAATATATATAATTTTTTTTAAATTTCAATTTACATTTATTTTTTGTATTTAATTTTTGAATAATATTTTTTTAATCCGTTTTTATTTTGACTTTTATTTTCATTTTTTGAATCTCGTTTTTTTATTTTCACTCTTATTTATTTATTTAGGGATATAAATATATATAATTTTTTTAAATTTCAATTTACATTTATTTTTTGTATTTATTTTTTGAATAATATTTTTTTAATACGTTTTTATTTTGACTTTTATTTGATCCACTTTTACGGGAGGAAGCCGATTAGCGTGAGAAAATGCCGCAAACCCCGACACGAGTACCCGAAACGGGATTCGAACCCAGAACCCCTCCCCCGCGAGCCTCCTTTGCTCGCATTGCCATGAACTCCTCATGACTGTGTTGCGGTGTTTTTTTTTTTTGCCAGCCGTGCTGCTGACGGTTTGCTGCATGAGACGCAGGAAGAAGTCGTCCAGCCAGGAGAACAACCTGAGCTACTGGAACAACGCCATCACCATGGACTACTTCAGCCGGCACGCCGTGGAGCTGCCCCGAGAGATCCACACGCTGGAGAGCGAGGTACGCACGCTCGCCAAACCAACATCAACGCGCCTCGGGGGTGCGAGCGAGCGAGCGAGCGAGCGAGCGAGCGCGTCATCGCGTCAATGTCGTCGCTTGCTAGCACGCTTTTTCCATTTGGAATATATTGACGTGGCCGATAACAAAAGAGAATTCAGCGACGCCGAAATGTTCAACTCGACCCGCATGATAAGGAAAGATTTGATTTCAAAGCATAAATGACTGGCAAAGATAGATGAACAAAGATGTCACAATTTGGTCCTGATGCTGTCAATCAGGCATTTTTGGAATTCTTTTGGCTGCTAATTGCTGATGAATGAGCACATTTGCTTTCATGTTCTCACCCGTCACCGTTTGGATGACGGCAGGCAGTGAAAAGTCAAGAGGAAAATACTAAAAAAATATATATTTTAAAGTGACCCATGGGCTCGTCATTATTTTCTTCACTGCTCACTACCTGCGAGTGCAGCAGTCATATTTTACAAAAAAAAAATTAATTACTATATTAATAATATTCAAATATTATACTGTATGCATGTGTCTGAATCCTTTTGTCTCGACATGTTGCAGTGACTAAAGTATCATTTTTCAAGTTTGAATGAATTGAATCATGCTAACATGCTCAGTTGGTCCACATTTACCTTCTCTGCGTGCATTGGCGTGTGTATTTCGTTGGTGTGTGTTACATCGCCATCTAGTGGTTGTAGCCTCACATGGCAGCATCTGCACGCCCCCATTTGCGGGGTTGCAACGTGACCGAAGGGATCGCTTTTATTTATTTTGTTTTAACTATGTGGCTTATTTTAAAATAAACATCATGAAAATGTATATCAAGGCAATTTAAGAAAAATATTTAATTGAAATGGCGTGAGATAGTAACTTATATTATGTAATAAAACATGACATATGGTAAAAGCATTGTTTTAAGCCCCACGATTTTATTTTGAAAATCCGGATGAATGAATTTGTTCTGTTGGGTTTCAGGAGCACGACAGCTGCCTGCCCCCAAACGGCGACTACGGCGTGGGCAGCGTGGTCCTGGTCAACCCCTTCTGCCAGGAGACGCTCTTCATCAACAGAGACAAAGCCTCGGACATCTAGCGACCTCCGACCCCGCCGCCCCCAAATAAGCCCTCCCCTCCAGACTTTCTCACTGCAGCACATTCAGCGCTGATTAGCAGGAGGAGGAGACGCGCGCCTATTTTTCTGATGTACAGTTTTTACACACACACACACACACACAAACAAAAAGCGCATTCATTGTGATCATTTTTAACGTCTTTCTAAAATACACGCGTGTGGTTTTGCTTTCATGACTGAAGCAAACTATAAAAGCTTTTTGTTTTCAATCATCAAGATGACAACTTGAATATAAGCGTATGTATGCATAATGTACATTGACAGGTGCGTCCCAAACGTGAGAAAAGTTTCATTTATTTGTCGGCTTCATTTCAAAACGTGCAACGCTCCGCACACGGATCGCTCTGAACGTGAAACATCCCGTCGGATTGTTTTGTACGTCATCGTTTGGTGAAACGGTCAAAAATCGCAATAAATGAAATCAGGAAATATTTCATTTGTTGTGCAGCAAATCTATGGATTTGAGTTGTTCTTTTTTTTTTGAAAGGAAACCGGTGAACGATTTTTGGATGGTATTTGTTGTCCTTTGATTTCCTCCAAACGATTTGCATTGAATGTGTGCTCAATCTGCAAACGTGAGTAAACGATCACGTCCACGTCTTACATTTGAATCACGTTTCTCCGACTGTAAAGCAATTCTTTTTCAAATCAGCATTTTAATCATGAACAAATCATCGTTTTGCTCATTTCTGTCCTGGAATAAACAAGCAGTGCCATAATATTCACCATGACTGAGTATGTTTCGGACTGATCCGTGATAGTAATTGATGTTGGCTTTAAATGTGTTCTCCGAGGGTTCAGAGGTCACCGGCTCCTCAGCATTCGCTTGCTTGTCACGTCATTCATTTTGCATACCGCTGCTCTTTTAGTCAGTGCAATTAAATAGGCAGCTCGTTAGAGTATCTCGCTAACTTGCGTCGTCTCAAACGTAGCCGTCAATTTTTTAAATAGCAGGCAACAAAAGTGAGTACACCCCCAAATGAAAATGTAAACAAAATAAGTGGGAACATTATTATTACTATTATGATTGTTATTATTACGAACCTTCGTTGCAGCAGGAAGTCGCCACTGGACATTTTCCAGCAGGATGTCCCGAGGGAAGACGCTTGGCATCGGGACATGGTGGACCCGATCTGCGCGTCTGCTTTGTGTTTGTGTCTGCAGGCCCGCCGCCGCCATCTGCGTGCAGGCTGAGCCGCGTCCTGGGTTCAAGTGTGGGTCATCACAATCAACCACGTTGTTCAAACACGCACAAGGGATGGACGGATGGTACATTTATCCAGTGGCATAGTTTGCCATGAGGCAAGGCAGGCAATTGCTTGGGGGCCCCTTAGCCAGCAGGGGGCCCCTAGAGGGTCAACAGATTTGACACAAACCGCATATTCTTTTTTTTTTTTTAAATAACCTATATAGTAAGGCTGATTATTTTTTTGTTTTTGTTAATGATCATGAATAGTAGTAAAGCTTTTATATTAAAAACAAAAAAGCGTTTTTTTTAAACGACCATGTATAGTAAGGCTGATTTTTTTGTTGTTGTTGTAAGACACCTTACGTCGTGTTTGTTTGTTTGTTTTTGCTTCGAACTCCTCTTAGTTCTCTATTTAGAAATGTAATTAATCTTCCAGACGGTGACGCGGCCTCGTGCTGCTGCAATCCCCTCTCAGGTGAAGGAAGGCCTTAAGTTATTATCCGATTGCAAACGATTTGCTACTTCTTGGAGTGCAACCATTCTTTCTGAAATCAGGCCATAAACATCTCCACGCGTGAATCGATACTGCAAGTGCTGTTGCTCATGTCTGTATAACGGACTCAGCCAATCGCGTAACTGCCCCCCCCCCCCCATGTTATTTGATTGACAAGACCAAGTTATTCTGATCAAAAACGCCATTATGAAATAAATAGGCAGTTGTGGAAAATGACATTGAAAACTAAAAACATTAAAAACTCACATTGTAAAAAATAAAAAAATAAAAAACGTTTTCTTATCTTATAAAATCTTGGAAAATAAGTATTAAAAAAAAAAGTATGACATTGTTAAAATAATCAATATGAAATATTCAATCATAATAAAATATTTCTCAGTTATTAAAGAATAGTCTGAAAGACTTTTTATATTACTACCAATACCTAATTTTAATGAAACTGTCGTTTTTATTTAATTATGACACTTTGGGGCTGCCATACAAATTAGGGTTTCAAATTAGGTTTAGGGTTTCAAAGGCTTCTAACTAGGGTTGGGTATCAAGGTAGGTTTTTAATTTTAAGCCTCGTTTCCACCGCTGGTATCTACTCTACTCTACTCTACTCTACTGTGCAAAAGCGACTTGAGCGGCTGCCACGCAAACAAAGCGCGTGATTGGTCGGCTTTGCTGCCACTCTCACCTGGGCCCCTCCCCCCTGGGGATCAAATCCTCGGAGCCTCCTTTGGAGTCCGTCATTGGTCGGGACTCGGAGACGCCGCCGCCGCGCGTGGAACGATGCTGGCCTGCAGACGACTGAGTCTTGTGCTGGGACTTGTGCTGCTCTGCCAAGGTGAGATCGGTCGCCGGCCTCGGCTTTTGCGAACACACTGAAAACGAAACGAAACGAAAACGACATAAACATCATCCGTTCAAACGTTCCGCAAGATGCCAGTTAACGACTGGACGACTAACTCAATTTGATTTGCGATGTCGTAACCAGTGAAGTCAACAAACTTTGGAACTGGACTAAAGTAGCATTTTCAGGTACTTTTGACTTTGAAAACAGAAATCTGTACGCAAAAGGTTAGGTTTAGCTCTCTTAACTCAAAAGGCTTGTTGCTTGAAGAAAAACAACACAACTGAAGTGGTTTTCAGTTGAAGTCCCGCCCTCTTCTCGTGATTGACAGCTATAATTACCTCTTGCGAGTTCGAGTTGCGGCCGAGTTTTGTTTCTCCACCGCGTCCCATGAAACGCCATTAAACGACGGCTCCACAAAACTGGATCAAAGCCCTGCGGAACTTTCTAGACCAGATCGCCACAGTCAGGATTTACAACCCTGTGGACTCGGTCAGGTTGCTTGTTCTTAACCTGGGTTCAATCAAATGCCAAGGGTTTGGTGAGTCAGTCTTAGGGGGTCGGCAGAGGTCAAGACACACTTTCTTTCCTTAAAAAAAAAATTTTAATAATTTTTTTTTTTATTTATGTATTTTTTTGTAATGGTACGTCATCTGATTTCTTTATTATTGTAATTCCGTCATACTGACTCTGTCATGAAAAAAAAAAAAAAGGTCAGACAAATATGTGCAATATGAATTCACATATAACGGAACTTGTGGTGTTCCACAGGGGTCAATTGTGGGGCCCCTGCTCTTTTCATTGCATCCAGCATGAGAACGAGATTTCTGTTTCAGGCTTGGAGGACGACGGCGACTCGTGTGACAACTTCACGGACCTGAACCTGTCTCACTGCTTCCTGGGCACCAGCCTGTACGTGCGCCTGCTGCTGTACACTCGCGCCAACCCGGCGTGCGGGCGCGAGCTGCGCCACCGTCACTTCGCATCCCAGCCGCTCTTCAACCTCTCGCGGCCCACCGCCTTCGTCATCCACGGCTACCGGCCCACCGGGGCGCCGCCCGTGTGGATCGACCACCTGGTGCACCTGCTGGCCGAGCGGCGGGACCTCAACGTCATCGTGGTGGACTGGAACCGGGGGGCCGCCAACCTCAACTACCTGACCGCCGTGGCTTACACCAGGGAGGCGGCACACAACCTGACGGGGTTCATCAGAAGCATGCAGGTGAGATTTCTTGGCAAAACGGAATCTCACAAAAGTGAGTACACCCTCTCAGATATTTCATTGGACGGAATACTAGAACCATGTCTTGTGGTCTGATGAGACAAAGATAAACGTAACTTTGTTCAGATTGTGACGAGGAGTAAAAATACAACGCATGTCTTGCCTTGAGTCGAGCATAATGTTGAAAGTGTCGTGTTCTGAGTCCTGCGTGAAATTGTTGGTCTCAGACGTAAGCCTCAAAGGACACGGGATTCATTTCCGATTTTCTCCTCAGGAGGAAGGAGCCTCGCTGGACTCCATGCACCTCATCGGCGTCAGTCTGGGTGCGCATCTCGCCGGCTTTGTGGGTGCCAACCTGAAGGGAAAGATCGGACGCATCACAGGTAACATGACCGAAACCCGAGACCCACCTCCGACATCTGCGATTATGAAAGAAGTTCCTCAACATCTGCTGCATCGTGTACGTGAAACCTACGACGCTTCCTTTGTGCGTTCAGGTTTGGACCCGGCCGGGCCTCTCTTCACCAGCGCCACGCCGGACGAGAGGCTGGACCCGTCGGACGCCATGTTTGTGGACGTGCTGCACACCGACATGGACTGTAAGCCTCAACGAGCTAACATGCTAATGCTATAGCAACAATTGTACATCACAAAATAATTCATTCTACTTTTTTACCGTGTTATCAATTCAGCGTTACAGCGACATATTTAAAACCATGAAGAAGAATACAACAATGTTAAAATGTTTATTTCCAATTTAGCGAATTTTAGGGGGAAAATGATTCAGTTAGTGCAAAAATCTTATGTCGGCTCATTTGTGTGCGTTACAGCATTTGGCCTGCGGGGGGCCCACGGTCACATTGACTTCTACGCCAATGGGGGCGCCGACCAGCCCGGCTGCCCCAAAACCATCTTTGCCGGTAAATGCGCACACGCTCACAAATGCTTGTGTGTTGCTGACGTTCAGCAAGCCCCGCCTCCTCCATGCAACAGGAAAGTCTTACTTCGTGTGCGACCACCAGCGTTCCATGCTCCTGTACCTTTGCGCCCTCAACGGCACGTGCAGCCTGACGGCGTACCCGTGCGCGTCCTACGCCGACTTCCTGGACGGACGCTGCCTGCAGTGCGAGGCCTTCAAACCCGCTTCCTGTCCGCAGCTCGGTGAGAACGCCTCCAACACACCTTCAGTGATTGATTAGGATTGATTGAAAACAAACAACGCGTCTTTGTTCAACTTCCATGTTTGTGACAAAGTTTGACTTTTTTTTTTTTTTTTTGTCTGCTGGTTGATGTTTCGTGCTCTTATTTGTAGGCTATGATGTCATCCAGTGGCGGGAAAGTCTTCTGCGACTTGGACAGACGAAAGCGTTCTTCAGCACGACGGCCTCGCACCCCTACAGGAGTAAGTATGGCTGCCCTTTTTCCTTTTCTTCAGAGGGCATGATATGTCTTATTTTCA